>NC_134699.1:59636291-60241291 GCF_050947455.1 Rhinoderma darwinii
GTGTGTGGTGCGAGGGGTGTGTGTGGTGGGAGGGTGGTGTGTGTGGTGCGAGGGGTGTGTGTGTGGTGCGAGGGGTGTGTGTGGTGCGAGGGGTGTGTGTGGTGCGAGGGGTGTGTGTGGTGCGAGGGGTGTGTGTGGTGCGAGGGGTGTGAGGGTGTGTGTGGTGGGAGGGGTGTGTGGTGGGAGGGTGTGTGGTGTGTGTGTGGTGCGAGGGGTGTGTGTGTGTGTGGTGCGAGGGGTGTGTGTGGTGCGAGGGGTGTGTGTGGTGCGAGGGGTGTGTGTGGTGCGAGGGGTGTGTGTGGTGCGAGGGGTGTGTGTGGTGCGAGGGGTGTGTGTGGTGCGAGGGGTGTGTGTGGTGGGAGGGGTGTGTGTGTGGTGCGAGGGGTGTGTGTGGTGGGAGGGGTGTGTGTGTGGTGCGAGGGGTGTGTGTGGTGCGAGGGGTGTGTGTGGTGCGAGGGGTGTGTGTGGTGGGAGGGGTGTGTGTGTGGTGCGAGGGGTGTGTGTGGTGGGAGGGGTGTGTGTGTGGTGCGAGGGGTGTGTGTGGTGCGAGGGGTGTGTGTGGTGCGAGGGGTGTGTGTGGTGCGAGGGGTGTGTGTGGTGGGAGGGGTGTGTGGTGGGAGGGGTGTGTGGTGTGTGTGTGGTGCGAGGGGTGTGTGTGTGTGTGGTGCGAGGGGTGTGTGTGGTGGGAGGGGTGTGTGTGGTGGGAGGGGTGTGTGTGGTGGGAGGGGTGTGTGTGTGTGGTGGGAGGGGTGTGTGTGTGTGGTGGGAGGGGTGTGTGTGGTGTGTGTGGTGCGAGGGGTGTGTGCGGTGCGAGGGGTGTGTGTGGTGTGTGTGGTGCGAGGGGTGTGTGCGGTGCGAGGGGTGTGTGGTGTGTGTGCGGTGCGAGGGGTGTGTGTGGTGGGAGGGGTGTGTGGTGTGTGTGTGGTGCGAGGGGTGTGTGTGGTGGGAGGGGTGTGGTGTGTGTGCAGTGGGAGGGGTGTGTGTGCAGTGGGAGGGGTGTGGTGTGTGTTGGGAGGGGTGTGTGCAGTGGGAGGGGTGTGTGTGGTGTGTGTGTGGTGCGAGGGGTGTGTGTGGTGCGAGGGGTGTGTGTGGTGTGTTGGGAGGGGTGTGTGTGGTGTGTTGGGAGGGGTGTGTGCAGTGGGAGGGGTGTGTGTGGTGTGTGTGTGGTGCGAGGGGTGTGTGTGGTGCGAGGGGTGTGTGTGGTGGGAGGGGTGTGTGTGGTGCGAGGGGTGTGTGTGGTGTGTTGGGAGGGGTGTGTGTGGTGTGTTGGGAGGGGTGTGTGCAGTGGGAGGGGTGTGTGTGGTGTGTGTGGTGCGAGGGGTGTGTGTGGTGCGAGGGGTGTGTGGTGTGTGTGTGGTGCGAGGGGTGTGTGTGGTGGGAGGGGTGTGTGGTGTGTGTGTGGTGCGAGAAGTGTGTGTGGTGGGAGGGGTGTGTGTGTGGTGCGAGGGGTGTGTGTGGTGCGAGGGGTGTGTGTGGTGCGAGGGGTGTGTGTGGTGCGAGGGGTGTGTGTGGTGCGAGGGGTGTGTGTGGTGGGAGGGGTGTGTGGTGGGAGGGGTGTGTGTGGTGGGAGGGGTGTGTGTGTGTGGTGGGAGGGGTGTGTGTGTGTGGTGGGAGGGGTGTGTGTGGTGTGTGTGGTGCGAGGGGTGTGTGTGGTGCGAGGGGTGTGTGTGGTGCGAGGGGTGTGTGTGGTGCGAGGGGTGTGTGTGGTGCGAGGGGTGTGTGTGGTGGGAGGGGTGTGTGTGGTGTGTGTGGTGCGAGGGGTGTGTGTGGTGTGTTGGGAGGGGTGTGTGCAGTGGGAGGGGTGTGTGTGGTGTGTGTGTGGTGCGAGGGGTGTGTGGTGCGAGGGGTGTGTGTGGTGTGTTGGGAGGGGTGTGTGTGTGTGGTGGGAGGGGTGTGTGTGGTGTGTTGGGAGGGGTGTGTGGTGCGAGGGGTGTGTGTGGTACGAGGGGTGTGTGTGGTGCGAGGGGTGTGTGTGGTGCGAGGGGTGTGTGTGGTGTGTTGGGAGGGGTGTGTGTGTGTGGTGGGAGGGGTGTGTGTGGTGTGTTGGGAGGGGTGTGTGGTGGGAGGGGTTTGTGTGGTGGGAGGGTTGTGTGTGGTGGGAGGGGTGTGTGTGGTGTGTTGGGAGGGGTGTGTGGTGTGTGTGTGTGGTGGGAGGGGTGTGTGGTGTGTGTGTGGTGCGAGGGGTGTGTGTGGTGCGAGGGGTGTGTGTGGTGCGAGGGGTGTGTGTGGTGGGAGGGGTGTGTGTGTGGTGCGAGGGGTGTGTGTGTGGTGCGAGGGGTGTGTGTGTGGTGCGAGGGGTGTGTGTGTGGTGCGAGGGGTGTGTGTGTGGTGCGAGGGGTGTGTGTGTGGTGCGAGGGGTGTGTGTGTGGTGCGAGGGGTGTGTGTGGTGCGAGGGGTGTGTGTGGTGTGTTGGGAGGGGTGTGTGTGGTGTGTTGGGAGGGGTGTGTGTGGTGCGAGGGGTGTGTGTGGTGTGTTGGGAGGAGTGTGTGTGGTGTGGTGCGAGGGGTGTGTGTGTTGGGAGGGGTGTGTGTGGGTGTGGTGGGAGGGGTGTGTGGTGTGTGTGTGGTGGGAGGGGTGTGTGTGGTGGGAGGGGTGTGTGTGGTGGGAGGGGTGTGTGTGGTGCGAGGGGTGTGTGTGGTGTGTTGGGAGGGGTGTGTGTGTGTGTGTGTGGTGCGAGGGGTGTGTGTGTGTGTGTGTGGTGGGAGGGGTGTGTGTGGTGGGAGGGGTGTGTGTGGTGGGAGGGGTGTGTGTGGTGGGAGGGGTGTGTGTGGTGGGAGGGGTGTGTGTGGTGCGAGGGGTGTGTGTGGTGCGAGGGGTGTGTGTGGTGCGAGGGGTGTGTGTGGTGCGAGGGGTGTGTGTGGTGCGAGGGGTGTGTGTGGTGCGAGGGGTGTGTGTGGTGCGAGGGGTGTGTGGTGCGAGGGGTGTGTGTGTGTGTTGGGAGGGGTGTGTGGTGCGAGGGGTGTGTGTGGTGCGAGGGGTGTGTGTGGTGGGAGGGGTGTGTGTGTTGGGAGGGGTGTGTGTGTGTTGGGAGGGGTGTGTGTGTGCGCTGGTAGGGGTGTGTGTGTGTGGTGGGAGGGAGGGGTGTGGGGTGAGTGTTGGGAGGGGTGTGTGTTGGGAGGTGTGGTGTGTGGGGTGTGTGTTGGGAGGTGTGGTGTGTGTGGTGTGTGTTGGGAGGGGTGTGTGTTGGGAGGGGTGTGTGCGTGTGTGTTGGGAGGGGTGTGTGTGTGCGCTGTGAGGGGTGTGTGTGTGGGGGGTGTGTTGGGAGGTGTGTGTGTGTGTGTAGGTGTGGTGTGTTGGGAGGGGTGTGTTTGGTGGGAGGGAGCGGTGTGTGGTGTATGTGTTGGGAGGGGTGTGTGTGTGTGTGTGTGTGTGTTGGGAGGGGGGTGTGTGTGTGTGTTGGGAGGGGTGTGTGTGGTGGGAGGGGTGTGTGGTGTGTGTGGTGCGAGGGGTGTGTGGTGTGTGTGTGGTGCGAGGGGTGTGTGTGGTGCGAGGGGTGTGTGTGGTGCGAGGGGTGTGTGTGTGTGGTGGGAGGGGTGTGTGTGGTGCGAGGGGTGTGTGTGTGTGGTGCGAGGGGTGTGTGTGGTGCGAGGGGTGTGTGTGTGGTGCGAGGGGTATGTGTGGTGTGTTGGGAGGGGTGTGTGTGGTGCGAGGGGGGTGTGTGTGGTGGGAGGGGTGTGTGTGTGGTGCGAGGGGTGTGTGTGGTGTGTTGGGAGAGGTGTGTGTGGTGGGAGGGGTGTGTGTGGTGGGAGGGGTGTGTGTGGTGGGAGGGGTGTGTTTGGTGGGAGGGGTGTGTGTGTGTATGTGTGTGTGTGTGTGTGTGTGTGTGTGTGTGTGTTGAGAGCGGTGTGTGTGTTGGGAGGGGTGGGTGTGTGTGTGCGTGTGCGTGTTGGGAGGGGTGTGCGTGTGTTGGGAAGGGGGTGTGTGTGTGTGTGTTGGGAGGGGTGTGCGTGTTGGGAGGGGTGTGTGTGTGTTGGGAAGGGTGTGTGTGGTGGGAGGGGTGTGTGTGTTGGGAAGGGTGTGCGTGTTGGGAAGGGTGTGCGTGTTGGGAAGGGTGTGCGTGTTGGGAAGGGTGTGCGTGTTGGGAAGGGTGTGCGTGTTGGGAAGGGTGTGCGTGTTGGGAAGGGTGTGCGTGTTGGGAGGGGTGTGTGTGTGGTGCGAGGGGTGTGTGTGTGGTGCGAGGGGTGTGTGTGGTGCGAGGGGTGTGTGTGGTGCGAGGGGTGTGTGTGGTGGGAGGGGTGTGTGTGGTGTGTTGGGAGGGGTGTGTGTGGTGCGAGGGGTGTGTGTGGTGTGTTGGGAGGAGTGTGTGTGGTGTGTTGGGAGGGGTGTGTGTGGTGCGAGGGGTGTGTGTGGTGTGTTGGGAGGAGTGTGTGTGGTGTGGTGCGAGGGGTGTGTGTGTTGGGAGGGGTGTGTGTGGGTGTGGTGGGAGGGGTGTGTGGTGTGTGTGTGGTGGGAGGGGTGTGTGTGGTGGGAGGGGTGTGTGTGGTGCGAGGGGTGTGTGTGGTGCGAGGGGTGTGTGTGGTGTGTTGGGAGGAGTGTGTGTGTGTGTGTTGGGAGGGGTGTGTGTGGGTGTGGTGGGAGGGGTGTGTGGTGTGTGTGGTGGGAGGGGTGTGTGTGGTGCGAGGGGTGTGTGTGGTGTGTTGGGAGGGGTGTGTGGTGTGTGTGTGTGGTGCGAGGGGTGTGTGTGTGTGTGTGGTGGGAGGGGTGTGTGTGGTGGGAGGGGTGTGTGTGGTGGGAGGGGTGTGCGTGTATGTTGGGAGGGGTGTGCGTGTTGGGAGGGGTGTGCGTGTTGGGAGGGGTGTGCGTGTGTGTGTGTTGGGAGGGGTGTGTGTGTGTTGGGAGGGGTGTGTGTGTGCGCTGGTAGGGGTGTGTGTGTGTGGTGGGAGGGAGGGGTGTGGGGTGAGTGTTGGGAGGGGTGTGTGTTGGGAGGTGTGGTGTGTGGGGTGTGTGTTGGGAGGTGTGGCGCGTGTTGGGAAGGGTGTGTGTGGTGGGAGGGGTGTGTGTCTGTGTCGTGTGTGATGGGAGGGGTGTGTGTGTGTGCTGGGAGGGGTGTGTGGTGTGTGTGTGTGTGTGTGTGTGTGTGTGTGTTGGGAGGGGTGTGTGTTGGGAGGGGTGTGTGTGTGTTGGGAGGGGTGTGTGTGTTGGGAGGGGTGTGCGTGTGTTGGGAGGGGTGTGTGTGTTGGGAGGGGTGTGCGTGTGTTGGGAAGGGGGTGTGTGTGTGTTGGGAGGGGTGTGTTTGTTGGGAAGGGTGTGCGTGTGTTGGGAAGGGTGTGCGTGTTTTGGGAAGGGGGTGTGTGTGTGTGTGTGTGTGTTGGGAGGGGTGTGTTTGTTGGGAGGGGTGTGTGTGTTGGGAAGGGTGTGTGTGTGGTGGGAGGGGTGTGTGTGTTGGGAGGGCTGTGTGTGTTGGGAGGGCTGTGTGTGTTGGGAGGGGTGTGTGTGTTGGAAGGGGTGTGTGTGTTGGGAGGGGTGTGTGTGTCTTGTGTGTGGTGGGAGGGGTGTGTGTGGTGGGAGGGAGGGGTGTGTGTGTTGGGAGGGGTGTGTGTGTGTTGGGAAGGGTGTGTGTGTGTGTTGGGAAGGGTGTGTGTGTGTGTGTTGGGAAGGGTGTGTGTTGGGAGGGGTGTGTGTGTTGGGAGGGGTGTGTGTGTTGGGAGGGGTGTGTGTGTTGGGAGGGGTGTGTGTGTGTTGGGAAGGGTGTGTGTGGTGAGGGGTGTGTGTGGTGAGGGGTGTGCGTGTGGGGAGGGGTGTGCGTGTGGGGAGGGGTGTGCGTGTTGGGAGGGGTGTGTGTGCAGTGGGAAGGAGGGGTGTGGGGTGTGTGTTGGGAGGTGTGTGTGTTGGGAGGTGTGTGTGTGTGATGTGTGTGTGGTGTGTGTTGGGAGGGGTGTGTGTTTGTTGTGTTGGGAGGGGGGAGTGTGTGTTGGGAGGGAGCGGTGTGTGGTGTGTGTGTTAGGAGGGGTGTGTGCGCGGTGTGTGGTGGGAGAGAGGTGTGTGGTGTGTGTTGGGAGGGGTGTGTGTGTGTGTTGGGAGGGGTGTGTGCACGCAGTGGGAGGGGTGTGTGTTGGGAGGGGTGTGTGGTGGGAGGGGTGTGTGGTGGGAGGGAGGGGTGTGTAGTGTGTTTGTGTGGTGGGGGGGAGGGGTGTGTGTGTTGGGAAGGGTGTGTGTGTGTCGTGGGAGGGGTGTGTGTGTGTTGGGAGAGAGGGGTGTGTGTGTGTTGGGAGGGGTGTGTGTGTTGGGAGGGGTGTGTGTGTGTGTGTGTTGGGAGGGGTGTGTGTGTGTGTGTGTTGGGAGGGGTGTGTGTGTGTTGGGAGGGGTGTGTGTGTGGTGGGAGGGGTGTGTGTGTGTGGTGGGAGGGGGGTGTGTG
Organism: Rhinoderma darwinii; assembly: GCF_050947455.1. Taxonomy (NCBI): domain Eukaryota; kingdom Metazoa; phylum Chordata; class Amphibia; order Anura; family Rhinodermatidae; genus Rhinoderma; species Rhinoderma darwinii. Next base: position 59,642,647 of record NC_134699.1, read on the forward strand.
TGTGTGGTGGAAGGGGGGTGTGTGTGTGTGGTGGGAGGGGTGTGTGTGTGTGGTGGGAGGGGGGTGTGTGTGTGTGGTGGAAGGGGTGTGTGTGTTGGGAGGGGTGTGTGTGTTGGGAGGGGTGTGTGTGTTGGGAGGGGTGTGTGTGTTGGGAGGGGTGTGTGTGTTGTGAGGGGTGTGTGTGGTGGGAGGGGTGTGTGTGGTGGGAGGGGTGTGTGTGGTGGGTGTGGTGCGAGGGGGGTGTGTGTTGGGAGGGGTGTGTGGTGTGTGAGGGGTGTGTGTGGTGCGAGGTGTGTGTGTGGTGCGAGGGGTGTGTGTGTTGGGAGGGGTGTGTGTGTGTTGGGAGGGGTGTGTGTGAGGTGGGAGGGGTGTGTGTGTGTGGTGGGAGGGGTGTGTGTGTGTGGTGGGAGGGGTGTGTGTTGGGAGGGGTGTGTGTTGGGAGGGGTGTGTGTGTTGGGAGGGGTGTGTGTGTTGGGAGGGGTGTGTGTGTTGGGAGGGGTGTGTGTGTTGGGAGGGGTGTGTGTGTTGGGAGGGGTGTGTGTGTTGGGAAGGGTGTGTGTGTTGGGAAGGGTGTGTGTGTTGGGAAGGGTGTGTGTGTGTTGGGAAGGGTGTGTGTGTGTTGGGAAGGATGTGTGTGTGTGTTGGGAAGGGTGTGTGTGTGTGTTGGGAAGGGTGTGTGTGTGTGTTGGGAAGGGTGTGTGTGTTGGGAGGGGTGTGTGGGTGGGTGTGTGTGTGAGGAGGGGTGTGTGTTGGGAGGGAGGGGTGTGTGTTGGGAGGGAGGGGTGTGGGATGTGTGTGTTGGGAGGGGTGTGTGTGTGTTGGGAGGGGGGGTGTGTGTGTTGGGAGGGGTGTGTGTGTTGGCAGGGGTGTGCGTGTGGGGAGGGGTGTGTGTGTGTGGTGGGAGGGGTGTGCGTGGTGGGAGGGGTGTGCGTGGTGGGAGGGGTGTGCGTGTTGGGAGGGGTGTGCGTGTTGGGAGGGGTGTGCGTGTTGGGAGGGGTGTGCGTGTTGGGAGGGGTGTGCGTGTAGGGAGGGGTGTGCGTGTTGGGAAGGGTGTGCGTGGTGGGAGGGGTGTGCGTGTTGGGAAGGGTGTGCGTGTTGGGAAGGGTGTGTGTGTTTGTTTGGTGGGGGGGAGGGGTGTGTGTGTTGGGAAGGGTGTGTGTGTGTCGTGGGAGGGGTGTGTGTGTGTTGGGAGGGGTGTGTGTGTGTTGGGAGGGGTGTGTGTGTGTGTGTTGGGAGGGGTGTGTGTGTGTGTGTGGTGGGAGGGGTGTGTGTGTGTGTGTGGTGGGAGGGGTGTGTGTGTGGTGGGAGGGGTGTGTGTGTGTGTTGGGAGGGGTGTGTGTGTGTGTTGGGAGGGGTGTGTGTGTGTTGGGAGGGGTGTGTGTGTGTGTGTTGGGAGGGGTGTGTGTGTGTGTTGGGAGGGGTGTGTGTGTGTTGGGAGGGGTGTGTGTGTGTTGGGAGGGGTGTGTGTGTGTGTGTTGGGAGGGGTGTGTGTGTGTGTGTGTGTTGGGAGGGGTGTGTGTGTTGGAGGGTTGTGTGTGTGTTGGGAGGGTTGTGTGTGTGTTGGGAGGGGTGTGTGTGTGTGTTGGGAGGGGTGTGTGTGTGTGTGTGTTGGGAGGGGTGTGTGTGTGTGGTGGGAGGGGTGTGTGTGTGTGGTGGGAGGGGTGTGTGTGTGGTGGGAGGGGTGTGTGTGTGTGGTGGGAGGGGTGTGTGTGTGTGGTGGGAGGGGTGTGTGTGTGGTGGGAGGGATGTGTGTGTTGGGAGGGGTGTGTGTGTTGGGAGGGGTGTGTGTGTTGGGAGGGGTGTGTGTGTTGGGAGGGGTGTGTGTGTTGGGAGGGGTGTGTGTGTTGGGAGGGGTGTGTGTGTGTTGGGAAGGGTGTGTGTGTGTGTGTGTGGGAAGGGTGTGTGTGTGTGTGTGTTGGGAGGGGTGTGTGCGCGCAGTGGGAGGGGTGTGTGTTGGGAGGGGTGTGTGGTGGGAGGGAGGGGTGTGTAGTGTGTGTGTGTGGTGTGTGTGGAGGGGTGTGTGTGCGTGGTGTGTGTGTGTTGGGAAGGGTGTGTGTGTGTGTGTGTGTGTGTGTGTGTTGGGAGGGGTGTGCGTGTGTTGGGAAGGGGGTGTGTGTGTGTGTTGGTAGGGGTGTGTTTGTTGGGAAGGGTGTGCGTGTGTTGGGAAGGGTGTGTGTGTGTTGGGAAGGATGTGTGTGTTGGGAAGGGTGTGTGTGTGTGTTGGGAGGGGTGTGTGTGTGTGAGGGAGGGGTGTGTGTGTGTGTGTGTGTGTGTGGTGGGAGGGGTGTGTTAGGAGTGGTGTGTGTGGTGGGAGGGGTGTGTTGGGAGGGGTGTGTGTGTTGGGAGGGGTTTGTGTGTGGGAGGGTGTGTGGTGGGAGGGGTGTGTGTGTTGGGAAGGGTGTGTGTGTTTGTGTGGTGGGAGGGAGGGGTGTGTGTGTGTTGGAGGGGTGTGCGTGTGTTGGGAGGGGTGTGCGTGTGTTGGGAAGGGTGTGCGTGTGTTGGGAAGGGTGTGCGTGTGTTGGGAAGGGTGTGCGTGTGTTGGGAAGGGTGTGCGTGTGTGTGTGTTGGGAGGGGTGTGCGTGTGTTGGGAAGGGTGTGCGTGTGTGTGTGTTGGGAGGGGTGTGTTTGTTGGGAGGCGTGTGTGTGTGTGTTGGGAAAGGTGTGTGTGTGGTGGGAGGGTTGTGTGTGTGTGTGTTGGGAAGGGTGTGTGTGTGGTGGGAGGGTTGTGTGTGTGTGTGTTGGGAAGGGTGTGTGTGTGGTGGGAGGGGTGTGTGTGTTGGGAGGGGTGTGTGTTGGGAGGGGTGTGTCTTGGGAGGGGTGTGTGTGTGTGCGTGTGTTGGGAGGGAGGGGTGTGTGTGTGTTGGGAAGGGTGTGTGTGTGTGTTGGGAAGGGTGTGTGTGTGTGTGTGTGTGTTGGGAAGGGTGTGTGTGTGTGTGTGCGTTGGGAGGGGTGTGTGTGTTGGGAGCGGTGTGTGTGTGTGTGTGTGTGTTGGGAGGGGTGTGTGTGTGTGTGTTGGGAAGGGGGTGTGTGTGTGTGTTGGGAGGGGTGTGTTTGTTGGGAAGGGTGTGCGTGTGTTGGGAAGGGTGTGTGTGTGGTGGGAGGGGTGTGTGTTGGGAGGGCTGTGTGTGTTGGGAGGGGTGTGTGTGTTGGAAGGGGTGTGTGTGTCTTGTGTGTGGTGGGAGGGGTGTGTGTGTGTGTGGTGGGAGGGAGGGGTGTGTGTTGGGAGGGGTGTGTGTGTGTTGGGAAGGGTGTGTGTGTGTGTGTTGGGAAGGGTGTGTGTGTGTGTGTTGGGAAGGGTGTGTGTTGGGAAGGGTGTGTGTGTGTGCGTTGGGAAGGGTGTGTGTTTGTGTGTGTTGGGAGGGGTGTGTGTGTTGGGAGGGGTGTGTGTTGGGAGGGGTGTGTGTGTGTTGGGAAGGGTGTGTGTGGTGAGGGGTGTGTGTGGTGAGGGGTGTGTGTGTGGGGAGGGGTGTGCGTGTGGGGAGGGGTGTGCGTGTGGGGAGGGGTGTGCGTGTTGGGAGGGGTGTGCGTGTTGGGAGGGGTGTGCGTGTTGTGAGGGGTGTGCGTGTTGTGAGGGGTGTGCGTGTTGGGAGGGGTGTGCGTGTGGTGGGAGGGGTGTGTGTGGTGGGAGGGGTGTGTGTGGTGGGAGGGGTGTGTGTGGTGGGAGGGGTGTGTGTGTGGTGGGAGGGGTGTGTGTGTGGTGGGAGGGGTGTGCGTGGTGGGAGGGGTGTGCGTGGTGGGAGGGGTGTGCGTGGTGGGAGGGGTGTGCGTGTTGGGAGGGGTGTGCGTCTTGGGAGGGGTGTGCGTCTTGGGAGGGGTGTGCGTCTTGGGAGGGGTGTGCGTGTTGGGAGGGGTGTGCGTGTTGGGAGGGGTGTGCGTGGTGGGAGGGGTGTGCGTGTTGGGAAGGGTGTGTGTGTTGGGAAGGGTGTGTGTGTTTGTGTGGTGGGGGGGAGGGGTGTGTGTGTTGGGAAGGGTGTGTGTGTGTCGTGGGAGGGGTGTGTGTGTTGGGAAGGGTGTGTGTGTGTCGTGGGAGGGGTGTGTGTGTGTTGGGAGGGAGGTTTGTGTGTGTTGGGAGGGGTGTGTGTGTGTGTTGGGAGGGGTGTGTGTTGGGAGGGGGGTGTGTGTTGGGAGGGGGGTGTGTGTGTGTTGGGAGGGAGGGGTGTGTGTGTGTTGGGAGGGAGGGGTGTGTGTGTTGGGAGGGGTGTGTGTTGGGAGGGGTGTGTGTGTGTTGGGAGGGGTGTGTGTGTGTGTGTTGGGAAGGGTGAGTGTTGGGAAGGGTGTGTGTGTGTGCGTTGGGAGGGGTGTGTGTTTGTGTGTGTTGGGAGGGGTGTGCGTGTTGGGAGGGGTGTGCGTGTTGGGAGGGTTGTGCGTGTTGGGAGGGTTGTGCGTGTTGGGAGGGTTGTGCGTGTTGGGAGGGTTGTGCGTGTTGGGAGGGGTGTGCGTGTTGGGAGGGGTGTGCGTGTTGGGAGGGGTGTGCGTGTTGGAAGGGGTGTGCGTGTTGGGAGGGGTGTGCGTGTTGGGAGGGGTGTGCGTGTTGGGAGGGGTGTGCGTGTTGGGAGGGGTGTGCGTGTTGGGAGGGGTGTGCGTGTTGGGAGGGGTGTGTGTTGGGAGGGGTGTGTGTTGGGAGGGGTGTGCGTGTTGGGAAGGGTGTGTGTGTGTGTTGGGAAGGGTGTGTGTGTGTTGGGAAGGGTGTGTGTGTGTGTGTGTTGGGAAGGGTGTGTGTGTGTGTTGGGAAGGGTGTGTGTGTGTGTGTTGGGAGGGGTGTGTGTGTTGGGAGGTGTGTGTGCGTGTTGGGAAGGGTGTGTGTGGTGGGAGGGGTGTGTGTCTGTGTCGTGTGTGCTGGGAGGGGTGTGTGTGTGCGTGTTGGGAAGGGTGTGTGTGGTGGGAGGGGTGTGTGTCTGTGTCGTGTGTGCTGGGAGGGGTGTGTGTGGTGGGAGGGCGTGTGGTGGGAGGGAGGGGTGTGTGGTGTGTGTGTGTGTGTGGTGCGAGGGAGCGGTGTGTGTATTGGGAGGGGTGTGTATGGTGGGAGGGGTGTGTGGTGGGAGGGAGATGTGTGTGTGTTGGGAAGGGTGTGTGTGTGTGTGTTGGGAGGGGTGTGTGTGTGTTGGGAGGGGTGTGTGTGTGTTGGGAGGGGTGTGTGTGTGTGTGTTGGGAGGGGTGTGTGTGTTGGGAGGGGTGTGTGTGTGTGTTGGGAGGGGTGTGTGTGTGTTGGGAGGGGTGTGTGTGTGTGTTGGGAGGGGTGTGTGTGTGTGTTGGGAGGGGTGTGTGTGTGTGTTGGGAGGGGTGTGTGTGTGTGTTGGGAGGGGTGTGTGTGTGTGTTGGGAGGGGTGTGTGTGTGTGTTGGGAGGGGTGTGTGTGTTGGGAGGGGTGTGTGTGTGTTGGGAGGGGTGTGTGTGTTGGGAGGGGTGTGTGTGTGTTGGGAGGGGTGTGTGTGTGTTGGGAGGGGTGTGTGTGTGTGTGTTGGGAGGGGTGTGTGTGTGTGTGTTGGGAGGGGTGTGTGTGTGTTGGGAGGGGGGTGTGTGTGTGGTGGGAGGGGGTATGCATGTGTGGGAAGTGAGGGTGTGTGGGGAGTGATTGTGTGTGGGAGAGGGGTGTGTGGTGGGTATGGGTGTGGGAGGGGGTTGTGGTGGGTATGTGTGTGGGGGTGTATGCGTGTGTGGGAAGTGAGGGTGTGGGAAGTGAGGGTGTGGGGGGTATGCGTGGGGGGGGGTGATTGTGAGTGTATGTGTGTTTGTGAGGGGGTGTGTGGTGGGTATGTGTGGGTGGGAGGGGGTGTATGTGTGTGGGAGAGGGTGTGTGTGTGTGGGAGGGGGGTGTGTGGTGGGTATGTGTGTGTGGGAGGGGGGTGTGGGGGGGTTGTGTGTGGGCGTATGTGTCTGGGGGGGTATGCGTGTGTGGGAAGTGAGGGTGTGTGGGGGGGTGTGTGTGTGTGTGGGAGGGGGGTGTGGTGTGTATGGGGGTGTATGCGTGTGTGGGAAGTGAGGGTGTGTGGGGGGGTATGTGTGGTGGGGTGTTGATTGTGAGTGTGTGAGTGTGTGGGAGGGGGTGTGGTGGGTATGTGTGGGGGGGTTATTGTGAGAGTGTGTGTGGGAGGGGGGTGTGTGTGGGAGGGGGAGTGTGGGGGGGGTTGTGTGTGGGCGTGTGTGTCTGGGTGGGTATGCGTGTGTGGGGGGGGTGATGTGTGTGTGTGTGGGAGGGGGGTGTGGTGTGTATGAGGTATGTGGGGGGGTGTGGGAGGTATGTGTGTAGTCGGTATGTATGTGTGGGCAGGTATGTATGTGTGTGGGGTGTGTGTGTGTGTGTGTGGGGGGTGGTGTGTGTGTGTGGGGTGGTGTGTGTGTGTGTGTGGGGTGGTGTGTGTGTGTGGGGTGGTGTGTGTGTGTGGGGTGGTGTGTGTGTGGGGTGTGTGTGGGGTGGTGTGTGTGTGTGTGGGGTGGTGTGTGTGTGTGTGTGTGTGTGTGTGTGGGGTGGTGTGTGTGTGTGTGGGGTGGTGTGTGTGTGTGTGGGGTGGTGTGTGTGTGTGTGTGTGGGGTGGTGTGTGTGTGTGTGTGTGTGTGGTGGTGTGTGTGTGTGTGGGGGGTGGTGTGTGTGTGTGTGTTTGTGTGTGTGTGTGGGGGGGGTGGTGTGTGTGTGTGTGTTTGTGTGTGTGTGTGGGGGGGGTGGTGTGTGTGTGTGTATATTTGTCCAGTTGCTTTGTTGTGGTATGTGCTGGGTTCTTGGCATCTCTGCGTTTCTGCCATTATTCTTGGTATTTTTACTTTCTATAGCTTTCATTGTTTTAGCATCATTGACCTGGTTCACGGTTGTCCAATGATCTCTGTATTGGACCTCATCTACACCTCTGCTGACCCACCTCGTCTGTTGATCCTCACCAGTGTTAGTACCCTGTGACATCCTTCACTTTTCTGCCTACTGTTGCTTTAGCCTGGTCTATTACTCTCTGTTATCTGCCAGTGCCTGCTAACTTGGTAGTCTGAGTCCTCAAAAGGGGTCAACGCCTGCCTTCAGATACCGGATCCGGACATCTACTATGGGTTGTCTTCACCTGAATGATACGGCGGTATAGCGGCATATATATTAGAGGTGTTTCCATGTTGCCCATGCAAGTCACAGAGAAAACAGACACGTTTCTGCATTTGTAATATCAGTGCAATCCATGTTTATTACTCCATAACATCATTTGAATCACAGATGTGCCGCAATGCTACAGCCAGACAGAAGCCGTCCTCAAGATTTGTATCATAGCATTTCTGACCCTATCACACAGAATTTCTGACCCTGTCCCGTTCTAGGGTCCAGTGTCAGCTCATGTTTCAAAAAAAAATAAACACAAAACGTGGATTTTCTCTGTAAGGCAATTTGTCATAAAACATTCCTTGTCCCATTTTATCGTTATTTTTTTGGGGGGATATGTGAAGATTATATGGTAATAAAAGCTACAAGAAAGCACAGGGACCTCTTTCAAAGTATAGGTTTAGGTTATTCCTCTATCGACATTACCAACCATCTGTAGGGCCACATCTATTACCCATGTACAGACTGAGCAATGCAATGGCCTGGATGTAACATCGTACCCTGTGGCTAAGTAGATCGTGAAGTGTAGCCACTCTTCTTGGGTACCAGGAGAGATGGGTATTCCATTTTGCTGCTGGTGTACTAGAAGGATTCTTCTGCTTTGGGTCACCCATTACTGGCATGCCAGGGCACAGGGTCCTCACTGTAAAGCAGCATTGAACTGTCTAATGTTCAATAGATCCTACAGTATAGCCTCAACCTTATGTACTAGGAACAATATAGAAAATTGTATTGCACTTTAACAATTCTATATGGTCTTCATACCAAGAAGAACTGATGTGACGGACTATATGGAAGGGTAAAGTGCCGGCAGCAACGAGCTATTTGTCTCTCCCAGAAGCAAGCATAGGTCGTTCAATTATTAATCTGATATTCATAATCTTTTCCATTATAATTTATTTCAACATTATAAAAAAAAAAAAAAAAAAAAAAAAAAAAAAGAAGACCGCTTTATATACATATATAAGTTTGCTATATCCTTATATAAATCGATAGTTCTCGAAGAACCGCTCATTCACTTAGGAATGAACATGTAAAATAAACGTGGCCTATTGTTAGTGGGTAAAACATTAGATTTGTCTGAAATATTGGAACGTCTCTAAAAGTAACATTTTCTTCAAAGAAGTTTCCCGATTTTATGCAAACAAAGCATAAAATCAATGTAAATTGAAAAATGTGGCTACTTTCTAGTATTTAGTGTTTCAATTACTTTTTGTGTTTTAAATCTGTGCTTGCTGTCAGTGAATGTGGGTGCATTTTGAATACATTTAGAGGCTGAAAACCTGTCATTCATGGCTTGATACCAGAGAGAACTCCGATACACTTAAAGGGTTATTCTCGATTATAAAGTGATGACACTTTATGATCAGTGGGGGTCCTACCACTGGGACCCCCACAGATCCTAAGAATGAAGGGGCCCCTTGTAAATTTCCTCTGTATATCGGTGCTCCCAGCCACCCGCTGTGCAGGGAACTAGTCACCCCATTCATGTAAATGGGTCCGTGCTGCTGCAGTACTCCGTACAGTGGGTATCTGGAGCGCCAACAGTAAAGGGGACGCATCACTAAATCAATGCTGTGGCCCTTTCATTCTCGGGATCGGTGGAGGTCCCAGAAGTTAGACCCCTACTGACCATAAAACGATGACATATCCTAGCGATATGCAAATACTTCATTAGATGTGAATATCCCTTAAAGAGCCCTGCAGCTGTGTATACAAGCTACAATAGGATTTCATTCTCTGGATATACAAGAATGTTTATATTCACTGACAACAAGCATATGTCTTAAAAACAGCGGGTACTTTTTGTTAAAGTTACGGAAATTATACAAATTATAACCTTCATTTACATAAAACTGGAAACCCCCTTGAAGGCAATGTCATATTATATGGTCATTTTTTACATTTCCATCTATATTTTTCTTTTGGTCAATAAATGTGCTTCTCTATTTTAGGTCTCTTGCACCTATTCTATTCTTACCATCTACAGTGGGAGATCATGCCCGAGGCATCATTCTCTGCTAAATCTTCTTTGCTTGAAATCTTGCATAGCAAAGTCCTGCAGGCACAGCGGAGTGAAGGTCTGACCTGTTCATGCAGCAACTAAGAGAAACATACAAAAAATGAACCGTACTAACAATTCAATGAACAGGGATTTTAAATGACCCCCTTTTTGGCTCCTGTACTGTGATGATCACATTATACACTCCATTTCTAAAAACAAAAAACATTTTTTTTAGTGCAGATCCTGTGTTTTCAGCCATGAAACACTCAGACATTCAAGACTTTTTAAAGGGCCTCGTGTGCGCTTTAAATATGGATTTCTAAAAAAAATAATAATGCATATAAAGGGTTAAATTAGTGGATGCTGTGTGCACCCACAATACAGAGTTGATGGGAAGTGGGGTTGAAAGTGCCCATACACATAAGAACGAATGTCGGCTGAACAGACAGATTTCGGCAGGACCGGTTGATCATCTAAAGGGGGGTGAGAGAAGGATCGGGCATGTTGGATTTGAACATGCATGACCCTTTGCGCTCTTGGGAGATAAGCCGCTGCCCAAAGTGTCTGGCAGCCACTTACTCTCCTCTCCTCATAAGTACACTTGGCCAAACCTAGCGTGCATGTATACGGGGGTGGGGGGGGGGGGGGTAGAGGGGTCGTTCAGGAGGCTCGCGAATCGAGATGTTCAGCCAACAGCTATCTAAGGTGTATGGCGACCTTTAGGACAGCACACTGCTGCCACCTTCTGGCTAAACTGGTCAAGTAGGTGGTATAGTGTAATATAATCCTGGTCTGTTTCTAGAGAGAAGATGGTTCTCCTTGAGCCAGGAGATCCCATCACCCTGTACCCCACCTATTTCTTACCATTGAGGGGGAATGTATATAGTGGACACCCATGACAAGGAACTTGTTTTCTAAGGGGTTCAATAACTTAGTAAATAACGCTAACTAAAATTCGACCTTTCTGGTTTTCAAGAGCTGATCCCAAGGACTGCATCTGACGGAGGAGGGGAAGGAGCATAGTTTGTAATCCAGAAGACTGCTCTACATGAAGGAAACATTCATAGGGACAGAGCCCACGCTAGATCAGATGCTCAATCTCAGTTAATGAAGGAAGACTTGAGGTAATACAGAGAAGCCCTCAGAATGGATCCTGGTGATATATTTTACAAGACAATGGAGTAGTCACAGTGCTGGAACGCCTGCAACATGTTAAAGCACTAATTCAATTACTTATGAGGTGCTTATGAAACCCTAGAGACCTGAATTTCAGAAAATCTGTACATGAGCTCATTTCATAGGATCCTCCCGTTTTCAAGTAAGCGCAGCGTTCAGAGATACAGACACCGTTCTCTATTATATCTTTAGCCGGAGGGGGGGCCAGTAACACCGAACCAAAAGGTCCCTTAGGCTAGGGTTGAAGTCAGAATGCGTAATACACTTGCAAGGTGCAGCGCTTAGAAGGCGACTCGATCCTCCTGTCCCCTGTTCCAGCAGAGCGTGCTGTTCATGGTAGCAAAATTGTCTTCTTCTTCCTGTTCCTTGGCAAGTTCAATGAAGACCTATAGTGATAGTTACATATAGGACATGGTCATTGTTACAATAGGGAATAGATAAACATATATACTTAGCACTCAACATTTATTGCATTAGGTCTTATACATTCACCACCAGAACTGCACTTACATCATTGGCTACTACACGGAATTAAGGGGCTTTTAAACTGGCCATTTATCGGGCAGACAAGCGTTCATAGAACGCTGTGTACACAGGGCAGCGATCAACAGATGGACGAGCAAAGGCTGGATCATCTGCTGATCAGATAGTTTTAAAAAAGTACAAAATTATCGTTGACGGCAGCACATCTTGGAGTGTAAACAGGGAGACGCGCTGCCGACATGATAATAATGGATGGGGACGAGCGATCAGAGTAACGACCACTCGTCCCCATCCAAAGCTCCTTGTGGCGCCGATCAGGGAGATCTGCAGCTGACAATGATGATATTTTCTGCTGAATAAATGATATGATCAGCCAATGAACGAGCATCTGTTTACACAGAGCAATTATTGGGAACGATCGGTCATATGAATGCTCGTTTTCCCAATCATCGGCCCGTGTAAAACAGCCTTAAATGCAGCATTGGCTGTGACTGAAATAGTCATTATCATCGGTAAAAAATAAAGAAAGCCATTTTTCTCCACTAGTACCACAAATTTGACATTATTCCCTGCAAAGAGAACTTTAATATTTAATTAACTGGATGTTACCTGTTCAAGCGTTGACTGAGAAAAGCTGTACTCCTCAACATTAAAAGAACGCTTCACTAAAGAAAAAGAAACACAAACCTGCTCAGTTTAATGCATAGAACAGCAGCCGTTGTCAGGACTGGGATATCAAATACAATAGTCCTCAAATAACTAAAAATCCAGCAAAAAAAGCCAAAACACTTCTGGGGTAACGGCCCAAAGTTCCTGCTTTAGGACCCTTTTACCCATTCATTGGAACCATGACAATTCCAGAACACTGCAGGATTAAAATAGTTTACAGGTTGTTAGACTGGAGGGTATAGCTGCTTTGTATCCCGTGTACAGAGCAGCTGTATCTAGCTTTACACCTGAATCTGTCAGGTCAGCAGCATTGTTGGGTTCAGTGTCGGCGGGTCCTGTGTGTCTGACATGCAGGATCTAGGTGTTACCCATCACATCGAAGTTCATAACTTAGATGTGATAGATAACAGGACCCGCTGTCACTGAACGGTCATTCTCGCTGACCTGACTGATTCACGTCTCAGCGCTAGATACAGCTGCTCTGTATACCAGATACAAAGCAGCTGTATCTCAAAAAGTAACAATAATTTTTAATATAAAGTATTTAGAAAGTTGCACCAAACACGATCTTACCTTGCTCCAGATTGAAGAACGCCTGTGAGAGGGACTGAACATCACTTTTAGGAACTTTGTATGACATCAATGAAGCAAAGCTGAAATAAGGACAGAATTACTACAATTATCAGTTCTGAGTTCTGACAAGCTCTTTCCATAAGGGCGGACGGATTTAGAAGAAATGGGAACATGATCTCGGACACTTTGTCCCCCGCTGAGTCAGATGGGTTTTAGTCTTGGTGGTCTTCCAATTCACCAGAATTCATTACTTGCATATAAACTACTTCCCGTTCCATCTTACGTCTTTCCCTTATGTCTGTTATATGTTAGTATTGCATTTTTTTTGTTCTTCTAATAGTATATGGGCCACGTGGTTTGTGTATTTGAGACCTACAGTGGGCAATGTAGATACTAATGACCTGAAGACATCATTGTAGACGTATAAGTCAGACTTCTCCTACTTCATCTGTTACTCTCTCTGATGCTTTGCTATTATGATCTATAAAACAGGGGTTTATTTTAATATACTTTTGTAATCGGTAAAACTTAAATAAATACTAATTTAATCTAAAAGGCAGACCGAGGTATAAAAGGTATATAATAAGGACACGTAAGATGCCGTAGAGCTGTATTGGTCATTTAACGGTTTGGGATCTTTTCTTACCAGAAAGCAGAGATTGGAGTTTACACCAAACTGCAAAAACCCTTTAATGATAATGCCAGAGGTCTGCATTATGTGTTCTTTGGGTGAGCGGGGTAACCTCAATAAAATCAACACTTCTTGGCTATCTTCATTAGCCCCAATAAATGGATTATGAAGATGAACAGAGCACACAACATTAAAAGCAGATCTCATACCAAAAATGCTGCTGCCCCCTTCTGATGTTTAAAGTGTAACTAAACTTTTCAGGTCATAGTGACATGTCAGAAGTTTTAAACGGTGGGGGTCCGAGCACTGAGACGCCCACTGATTGCTAAAACAAAGCAGCAGAAACGCTCGGGTAATCGCTGTGCCGCTCCGTTTTCTCATGGGCTTACCTCGGAGCGGTGTATGGGCTCAATAGAAAGTTCATGAGTCCGTACACCACTGCCTCGGCTTTCCGAGGAAAGCCGAACAGAAACAAAGCGGCACAACGCTCACCCGAGTGCTTCTGCTGCTTCGTTTTAGTGATCGGTGGGCGTCTCAGTATTTGGAGCCCCACCGAACAAAATTTCTGACTTGTCACTATGACACGTCAAAAGTATTTTTTTTAAAGTTTAGTTCCCCTTTAAATAATTTGCTGGTTATCTGGTTGTTGTATGGGAGATTTGGATTTACATAGTTACATAGTTTGTACGGTTGAAAAAAGACACAGGTCCATCAAGTTCAACCAAGGGACGGGAAAAGGGAAGTAAAAAACGTCTACACATAGGAGCTAATATTTTTTTGTTCTAGGAAATTATCTTTGCCTTTTTTGCAGCATCTCCTGTCCCTGCTGTGACGGCTCCTGCGGTGACTATTCCATAGATTCACAGTTCTCACAGTAAAGAAGCCTGGTCGCCTCCGCAGGTTGAACCTTTCTTTTTCCAGACGGAGGGAGTGCCCCCTTGTTTTTTGAGGGGGTTTTACATGGAACAGGATTTCACCATATTTTTTGTATGTGCCATTAATATATTTATATAAGTTAATCATGTCCCCCCTTTAGTCGTCTTTTTTCAAGGCTAAATAGGTTTAGTTCTTTTAATCTTTCCTCATAACTTAGATTCTCCGCGCCCCTTATTATCTTCGTTGCTCTTCTTTGTATTTTTCCTCCTTTCTATGAACTGGAGCCCAGAACTGAGCTGCATATTGTAGAGGAGTCCTCACTAATGCTTTGTAAAGTGGCAATATTACATCCCTGTCCCGCGAGTCCATGCCTCTATAATACACGACAATATCTTGCTGGCCTTTGAAGCAGCTGATTGACATTGCATGCTGTTATTTAGTTTATGATTTACAAGTACACCCAGATCCTTCCCAACAATTGACTTCCCCAGTGTAGCGCCCCCTAGGACATATGATGCCTGCAGATTATTACACCCAGATCCTTCTCAACAAGTGACTCCCTTCACAGACCTCTCTTGGCGGCAGGCATTAGGGAAATGTTTCAGAATCTCCCGGTGTAGGATCTCCATCTGCTGCACCCCAGAATCTGCATCAAGCTTCAAATCTAAGGAGAAATGCCGACCAAATTTGCTCTTCAGGTGCTGAACTGACCCAATATATCTGGAATGGAAGACAGCAACAAATTATATTACGTGTTACATTTCATTTCTGCTCAGCCAGCTAGTATACTTCCATGACTGCTTCTGCCCTAAAGATCCACACTGTAACAACCTATAGCACTGAAGTAATAGCCATACAATATTTTAGCCTGTGCTAGATATCATATCTCCCATGTATACAAAGACTCGGATGGGTCAAACTCTACAACCCTTGTCTCACCCAACAGGAGACATTAGGGACAGTCAATCTGTCGCCACATACATTAGATGGCTTTGACAAAATCCAGCCACTGGATATGCAATAAATGTCACTATAGAGGGGTCTGACTGCTTGGACTGGAGTGCAAGGTCCCTATTTCCTGTGGAGAGGTCACCACTTCTGCATGATCATGCTCTATTAAAGTCTATGGAATATACAGAAACTGCGGTGGCTGTGCCAAGTCAAGTGGATAAACCATAATAGTAAATGACTGGAAAACTCCCTTATCCATGAGAAGTATGGGCCACGCAGCGGATCTCTGGCCTGCACTCACCTCAGCTGCCCAGATACCATAATTGCCACACGGTCGCACACCGCTTCCGCCTCCTCCATGAAGTGTGTGGTTAGCACCGCAGCCTGATCTTTGCCTTTGAATGTAGACCGTATCACTTTCCTGAAGATGCATAAAATAGAATAATCCTGAACAAAGCACTAATAAAGACTAAAAAAAACAACAGCAGCATTTTCAGAATGCTCAAGAGCGAGATAAAAACACAATAACCGTTTATAGTACAAAATAGTCATACAAAGTATACAAAGCAATGTATGCTCACCACATGCGCTGCTTTGCCTTGGAATCCATGCCATTGGAAGGCTCATCCAGCAGAACAACGGCAGGATTACCCAGCATGCTGAGCGCAAAGCACAACTGTGGAATAGAAGACAAGAGAATACAATATATTGACAGATCGATCCCTGTAGAAACGTTTATCTCCAGGTCAATTGGAGTGGATAAAGTCACCTTCCGCTGAGTTCCCATGGAGAGCTTCTTCGCTGGTTTATGGAGATCTTCCTTCACGTCTAGAGTTTCTGCGATCCTGTACACAATGCAGAGGTGACCATTCAAGCAGAACTGAACACGGCAATATCATGCTTCCCACCTACTGGTACTTCATATAGCATATGTCTAATACGGCACAAAATGATTTACCCATCATGCTGTATAATGCATGCCGGCAGGTCAATGTGGTTGCAATAAATGGCATAGCCGAGTTACAGTTTACAGCAGCTATAATATCTCAGCCTGGAATATCCTGGCCTGGTAATCTATATCATGGTTGTACCTGGGCTGCTTGGTCACAATCCTTGGACAAGGCTATAGTGTGCCAGCAGGCAACCTGGGTACAACCATAATCCTATATTTTCACCATAATATGAAATCCATATAAATTCATAGACATATTATATAACAATTGAGAACAATACAAGACCATGTACCTTTTTATGACTTCTTTTAGGTTGCTTTTGATCATGCCTTTGATAGATCCGTATGTCTCAAGGTGTTCTTCGAACGTCACCTCCGGCCAGAGATGGTTTGTTTGAGGAGAATATCCCACAAATCGTACTGGAGCATCACCTCGGTCCGCAGAGTCTGAATCCCCTATCAAAATCTAAAAACACAATATCAAGCAGATCTCCTATTATTGCTCACAAACACATGCAGATTTGGAGGTCGTATTAATATATAGCGTTATAGTGTCAGAACATTATCTCCGATCAAAAGTAAGCGCCGAAATGTCTGATGCACCAGGACCAGTGAATGAAAGAATCCTTACTGACCTGTCCGGCATTTGGGTCTGTCTGTCCCACCATCATGTTTAGTAATGTGCTTTTCCCTGATCCGTTTGGCCCCACCAATCCAAGTATCTCCCCTGAAAAGAACCAGAGATGTGCAAGACACCAAATGAATAGGAATATAGATTTGTACATGCATTCTTAGCAGTCATGAGTTCTCACCTTTTCTTACACAAAACGATATATTATTGGCCACCAGTTTTCTCATGGTCTTTCCAATAATGGTTTTGCCTCTTTCTTGATATTCTTTGTGTACGCCACTGACCATGACAGCAGGTTTCTGATGGGAAAACAAAAAGGATAGGCTATAAAACATTTCTAGAACCCCAAGCTAGGCTTAAAGGAGTATTCCCATTACATAATATTACGGCATATCGTTAGGATGTGCTATAGGGTCTGACTAGAGAGACCATCCTTGCCCCTCGATTACGGAAGTAGTAAAAGTCTCTTCAGCTTTTTTCCTTCACAGCAGACATTCAAGTGAACTGGGCTGTGTTGTAGTTCCCTGCACAGCGGAGGGTCAGGAGTGCTGCTGTGCAGGAAAAATACTTAAGGAGCAGCAGCGCTAAACTAGCAGTGCAGCCCCTTCATTCTGAGGATTGGTGGGAGTCCTGGAAGTCGACAAGTAATAGCAAATACTTGAGATATGCAATCACTTGTATTAGTGGGAAAACATCTTTAAATTACATAAGAATGTGTAAACCGACCGTTCAATTGTGTAGGTTCTACTTAATGGACACGGGTAATAGACGGACTAATGTTTTCCATTAATAAAAGACTATTATTAGAATTGTACAGAAAAAACATATCAAATGCTCTGTGTATTGATATTGTTTTGGGAGCCAAAAATACATTTATTTTCTACTGGATGGGTAGCAGAACTGCACTTAAAATCAGAAAAACTATCCAGCTTCAGTCAAATGAAAAGCTTTATCTTAAATTGTTTTAGGCGAAGGTATTTAAAATGAACTAAAAAAGAGTTTTGGACAATCCCTACTTGATGACAATAAACTGATCACAAAGTGTTCCGCTGCTTTGACCCCCAGCGATCAACTGTAATCCGTGGGGGAAACTGGCTGTAAGTTTTTATTCTCCCTGCAGCGCCACCACAGGGGAAATGATAGATTACACAGTGCCCATTCATATAAAATCGGTGGTCTGTGAAATGATGGACATCACCTTGGAAGAGAGAGAAGTTCTGTATAACCGCTGTCCACTCTGGCAAAAGAGATAAGAATCCTGAACAGAGGACCCCCTCTATTAACTCAGAATTACCCAATAGGGCATATGAAAATGGGTTTTCTAAACAGGACAACCCCTTTAAAGAGACTCTGTCACCATCTCCTACATAAGGAGATCGGCACTATAATGTAGGTGACAGTAATGCTTTTTATTTTAAAAAACGATCTATTTTCACCACTTTATTAGCGATTTTAGATTTATGCTAATGAGTGTCTTAATTCCTAAGTGGGCGTGTTTTTACTTTAGACCAAGTGGGCGTTGTACAGAGGAGTGAATGTATGACGCTGACCAATCAGTGACCAATCATCATCATGCACTCCGTATCAGTATGTGCTGTCTTATACTAACACATTAACGATACTGAAGTGTTTAGACAGTGAATAGACATTCCACGGAATGTCTATTCACAATCTCTGCATTTCGTTACTCTGTCTGTGGTAGTTACAGCAGAGCAAAGCGTAATCTCGTTGTAACCCGTCATCTACCGCGTAATCTCGCGAGATTACGCTTCCTCTGCTGTAACTACCACAGAAACAGTAACGAAGTGTAGAGATTGTGAATAGACATTCCGTGGAATGTCTATTCACTGTCTAAACACTTCAGTATTGTTAATGTGTTAGTATAAGACAGCACATAAGGATCTAACAGGATCCCTATGTGCTGTGTAAATGAATGGAGAGGAGAGCATGATGCTGATTGGTCACTGATTGGTCAGCGCCATACACTCCTCTGTACAACGCCCACTTGGTCTAAAGTAAAAACACGCCCACTTGTGCATTAAGCAACTCATTAGCATAAATCTAAAATCGCTAATAAAGTGGTGAAAACAGATCGTTTTTTTAAATAAAAAGCACTACTGTCATCTACATTATAGCGCCCATCTCCTTATGTAGGAGACAGGGCACTTATAATGTGGTGACAGAGCCTCTTTAAGTTGTGAACTTAAAGGGTAACTAAACTTTTAACATGTCCGAAGCACTGAGACCCCCACTGATCGCTAAAACGAAGTGGCAGAAGCGCTTGGGTGAGCGCTGTGCCGCTTCATTTCTGATCAGCTTTCCTCGGAAACCCGAGCGAGTGGGACTTTCTTTTGACACCATACACCGGTCTAAGGAAAGCCGATCAAAAACGAAGCGGCACAGCGCTCAACCAAGCACTTCTGACGCTTCGTTTTAGGGATCGGCGGGGTCTTAGTCCTCGGAGCCTCACCAATCAAAACTTCCGACGTCAAAAGTTATTTAAAAGTTTAGTTACACTTTAAAAAACTATAAGTTAGTCTTTTTTCTGTGCAGTATTGGGGGGGACAGGACAAAAAAATGAAATAGTCCCACACTCCAGCTCAAGAGGGGCAAGTAGATTGAGCAGAGTCTTCTTCTGCCGGTGGCGTCTGTTGCACCCAAATTCCTCCGAGCTCTGCCTAGCAGAGGAATTGTTCATAGGGACTAAGAAAAACTTTCTCAATCTCACCAGTTTTGGTTTTTATTACACATTGTGTTATAAAACTATCACAAATAAAACGTCCTTCTGGAGCTGTAGTCCATACCTCGTAACAGTTTGAAGCCATATACTCGCCAACTCTAGCTCTTTCTACCCGCACATCCTCGTCTTCATCTTCAGGGACCTCCGTAAACTTCCACACCTTGTTTTTTTTATCTTTTGTTCTGCGAGAAGGTGAATTCAGAATAAATAAGCAATAATTACATATTCTGCGGTGTGCCCAGAGATAATTGGAGCCTGGAAATCTTAGAAAAGAAAGGGACCCATATAAACCATTTTCTTCTGTACGTACCTGAAAATCGGATCTTTTCTGATGGATTTGCCTCCATTCTTTGCCTCCAGGTAGCGCAGAATTAGGAGTAAAACCACACACTGCAGATAAGGCTGCAAAGAAATGTGAGACGGAGTCTTTTAGCAGCTTCATTGGATGTAGTACTGGTTATTTATTTACAAGGATGGAGATTTGACCTGCCTAGAAATATCATTTTACATATGGGGAGAATAAATATTTTCTAGACAAGGGTGGATTAGGATCTCTTTCATTCTGTGTTCCCCATCAGAATTAATATACGGAAGTCTTATCATAAGGTATTTATACATGGACGCTACAAGCATCCATATATCCCAACGGGAAAAGAAAAGGGATGACCACACGGAAGCCCCATTTTAAACTCATAGGGATGCGGTTGTCACTTTTCCATTTCCCATCTCATTACCCGAGTGTGAGTCATTGTACATTGTATAACATTCATGCTGCATGACATAAACCAGTGTTGCCAACCCGGGTTCCCTGGAGCCAGGTCAGAAGAAAGCAGCAGGGAGAGCCGTTACTTTCACAGTAGTGATGGACTGCTGCTCAAAGATCCCTGGCAAAGCGGTCAACAAATCTGAGCCAGAATACAGCGCTGGGCAGGAATACAATGCTATACCCCCCCCCCCCCCCCCTTTCATACACCAAGAATCTTTGAGGTTGGAATAGAAGTAGGGGTTCAACGTGAGTGCCAAAAATGTCAGGGGGTTCCTCCATGGTAATAGGGTTAGGAATGACTGACCTGAACCACTGAGGTGCGGACAATGCAGTAGAAAAATAAAAGTCAATCCCTAATATAATGCGATTGTCAAGATCATATTTATTTAGTGCAAGAGATTCAGATAAGAATCCAGCTGACATTTACGTGTTCCATGAGTTTTCCATCAGTAACATATTATTATGTGATTATTATAAGTTATTGGTTGTACTCAGATGAGGGTGGAATCATCATAGACCGGTCTGAAACATAAATACATAAAACTATTCTATACTTACAGATATAACGGACACCAGCACCCTGCCCAATTGTGTGTAGCTGTTTTCATCACTTGAAACTTTCCAGGACATCTGCAACAAATAACTAAATGTGAATCTTACTGGGATGAAACCGATAACATGCCATCATTAAACGGGATGTCCGTATTATTCTTCAAAATGGCACATAGGTTCCCCTAGGTCCGGTCCGAAAAACAAACTCCACTATACAGCACTCACAGGATTTAGCGCACCTTATTGATGCTGTTCAGATTCATGACACCCTTGCATGTCCGAAATGCCTAAATGACCGTTCAGAGCCGCATTAGCAGTTCGATAATTTAGCATAAATGATACAATCAGCCGATGAACGTGCATTCTTCGGCGGTTCGTTGCCGTGTTTACACGGGGCAATGATCGGGAACGAGTGTTCATATAAACGCTTGTTTGCCTGATAAGTGGCCGGTGTAAAAGGGTCTTTACTCAGTGGCAATATTTTAACACAATGTGATCACACCTTGTAAGAGAAGATTTGCACAGATCTCCTTTAACCCCTTGTTATCACGGCCATTTTAAAAAGTTTTTCTCCTAGCCTTCCAAAAGCCATAACTTTATTTTTCCATTGGCCGCTGTATGAGCCTTTTTATATATATATATAATATTGCTTTTAGTATGTTATTAAAATAAATTTTATTTATTTGTGTTTTTGTGTTGTACTTTTTACTTTTTTCTTATTTTTACTTCTCTATGGGGGCTGCCATTTTTTTTTCATCTCTGTATGTGTCGATTAACGACACATACAGAGATGGAATACGGCACATACATCCCCATAGAGAATGCGAACGTGAGCCATTCCATTCTCTGCAGCGTACGCCGTCTGTGTGGGAACGGCGCATGCGCCGCTCCCACACAGACCAAAAGGAAGCTCGTTAGCAGAGCGAAATCCGGCGCCATTTTCATGTGGACCGGAAGCCACGGCCGGACAGTAAGATGACGACTTCCGGTCCACAGCGACGACGCAAGGTATAGGGGCGGAGGCAGCAGCGGCGGCAGGAACAGGTAAGATGTTTGTGTATCTTCGTGTTATACTGTCTGATTACCACTGTATCTAATCCTCCTACACTGTGAATTCACTCAGAAAATGACGGCACACAGTGTAGGAGGTTTGAAGATTCAACCCCCTCCTTCTCCTGGCACTAGCCAGAATAAGGGAGGGGGATTGTGTGATGACACTAGAGAGTGTGTCTACCCCAAATTTGCAGCATAAAGCAATGAAATTGCTTTACCACATTGCCAATGCTGCAATTTTGGGAACTGCTCCCTCTAGTGCTCAGCACATGGAAATGTTATAAATTAGAATCTAATTTATAATATTTCCTGACTTGTGAAAAAATTAAAAAAAAATTAAAACAATGTGTAATCACTTATATACTAACTGTTTAACTGAAAAAAAATTCTAGCGACACATTCCACTTTCATCATCTTTCACTCTATATCCACAGTGCCACCTAGTGGTTATGGACAGGCTTTGCAACATTATAGATATAATTATATGATAAAGTATGTATACTCTGATATGAATACAATAATCTAAATATAATATGAATTCTAGTTAATGGATGAAAGAAAAAAAATATTATATATATACAGTAAACATCCCTTAGTTGGTCTGATGGTCTGGAACTCCCGATAATGCATGTGTTCGTTGCACGATAGATACACTTTAAAAAAGGCTATGTAAACCCTCGCAGCCTTTTGTTTTTTATAAACTATTTAATGTATGTGTTATGCTTTTTCAAACATTTTTCTAATAGACATAAAAAAAACAAAAAACTTTACTTAGTTTTAGTGCTGCAGCTTCTATGTTTTCACTATACATACTTGCACCGCTGTAAGGCATGTTCACATAGTATGTGTTTGAGGCAGAAAAATACGCGACTGATTTCAAGGGAAACATTCTCTGAATCTAGGCGTTTTTGGAGCGGATTCAATGGAAAATCAGCTCCAAAAACGCTGCAAGAATTTACAAAGCAGTAAGTCGTGTATCACAAAGTTTTGCTACTGTGTTCCTCCTATATGTTGGATTTCTGAGGTTTAATGCTATAAAAAGAGATGCAGGCAAAGATCTAACACAATAATGAATAGCGCTTACCCGAGAAAAACAGATCAGGACCCCAATCAGTGGGTAAATGGGAATAAATATGGAAAAAAGATCATGACAAACTGTAGAGATCAAATCGTTGCCAATAGCAGAAGCGAGCTCGATAACGGTGATGGTGATTAAGCCGGTCTAAGACAAAAAAGAGGTAACCTGATTATTGAGTAGAATAGTCAACCAGGTCAGAACTTCTGCAGTAGTCATCAGGTCACTCGCAGCTTTTTTCCGCTATAGGGAATAACTGAAGTCATGTGTGTGACCACGGCACCATATAGTCCTAGCCCAAAGTAGATCCGTGACTGCCCCAGCACATCGGGACCTATGGCTCTGGAGTTAAGAGATTATGATTTTCTAACATGGCTTGCAAATAACTAGAATTACATACGTTTTGATTAAAGGGGATGTCTCAAGTGTAAGAATGTCTAGGATCTATATACAACACAACGATTTGTATAGTGGGATCACTCTCTGTAGCGTGCCATGAATCCCATCACTATGCATCAGCGCCGTTAGCACAATAAGCTATTGTGTCTCCATGCCACATGCATAAAGTGCTGCTGGCTGGTAGCATCGGTGGTCTACGAGTCCCCCAGATTAGGGATCCAGCTGCATTTGTCCATCCATCCAAAGTCAGTGTAAATCAGGATGTAACCGTAGCAGAGCTGAGTGTGTAGTTTGGCACAGCTCATCATATCACAGTGTGTTGTCACTGGTTTCAATAGAAATTCAAGCGAAGATACTGCACTATCTTGATGCACAAACAATGCCAATTACTATTTCCGCTCAGCTACATCTGCATGAATGGTTAACAATTAAATTACCAGCACAGTACGTACCATTGAAAACAATATTGACCACCACTGCCGAGTGTCGCTGATTTGTTTGTAGGTAAAGGAAACAACGTAAGTCAGGAGAACAGACGCAGGAACGAAGCCAATTAAGCAGAATGTCTGAAAACATAAAAGACACAGCAATATGTATATACAATGATATCCCATCCAGCTACCTCCGGTGCATCATTACTGAGAATATAACGGTCATGAGCAACCCTGGGATCTGCATGAAACACCCTCTTTGCGGTCGCAGTCTTTTCATGCGGATTGTAGTGAAGCTCACGAGGCAGGTGAAACTTAAACAGCCACTAACTTTTCAAACAACTAATGTTAATCTAATAGTATACCGGATATCAAACAACTTGTAATTTACTTACTGTTAAAATTTTGTTCTTTTATTAATGTAAATTCTGTGTGACGTTACTGCCACTAGGTGTCTCCCTTCCTGTAATCTGCTTCTAAAGAGAACCTTTCACCTGCCCCTACTGTTCCCATACATGTGCAGCATGTAATGGGGAGGGCTGTACAAACCTTGGGGCACTTTACATTTTTCCCTCTCTTCCTCCGTTATTTAGATATCGGTGGCGTTATATTTGGCACCCGATATTTAAATAACCCCCTGAACGGTCAATGGAGAGTGTAATTGGTAAGGCTGCGTGTAAAATCGCTGTGACACTGTCCAATCAGCTACGGACAGTGTCACAGCAAGAGCTGGAGAGAGGACAGCGTGTGCGCTCTCACTCTTCAGCTCTCGGCAGACAAGCTGAACAAGACTGATTATTTTAGAATTATTTTAACCCAAATATACTAATAAAATTTAAATATTTTTTTCCATTTCTAATAGGAACTACAACTCTTTTCCTCTTTTCCCTATTCCTAAAATATAATAAATAACATTAATTGGTGGTATACACCGTTGTAGTTCCCCAAAAACTCACTTTGTATATATAAATAAGTGAGGGTATCAGCAAAATCTCTATTTTGAACAAGACTGATCACTCGTGAGAGATCACAGTCTTGTCCTTGTCTGTCGAGAGTTGAAGAGTGAGTGAGAGCGTGCTCGTGCGCCCAGCTCCGATGCCAAAGATACTCCCACCGCCATGGAACAGAAGAAGAATTCACCTTCTCCTCTTCCGTGGCGGAGCTGTGCGCATGTGCGCACACGATCTCCTCCCTCCTGCGACACTGTCCGTAGCTGATTGGAGAGTGTCACAGCGATGTTACACGCCCCCTTGCCAATTACACGCCCCATTGACAGTTCAGGGGGGTATTTAAACATCAGGCGCCAAATATAACGCCACCAATATCTAAATAACGTAGAAAGATAGGAATTTTTTTTTATAGTGAGACCGGGTTTGTACACCCCTGCCCATTACACGCTGCACATGTATGGGCCGGTGAAAGCTTCTCTTTAAGCAAAATCTGTCAAGTTACAGAGCAGAATTAATGGAATGCAGAAAGTGGATGTGTCTCTCTTCAGTACCTGTTAATACAAGTCTATGGAGACGGGAGGGGGGAGCAGGAGCAGAGTGAGAAAGAAACACAGACGTGCTGCAGCTTCCTGGTAAGTGTTATATCTCACCCCATTGCTGGGTTCACAGCTACACTGCTCAATACTGCTGTATAGTCTCCTTTATGCTGCTGCAGCTTGTGATAGAAGAGAATCCTGCTCTCCTACCACTATCTATGTATGCAGTGTATAGAAGACAGGATAGAAGTTAGGCTTTGCCCACTAGATCAGAGACAACTGAGAATTAGAGAGAACCTGCAGAAGGGAAAGCTGCTAAATAACGCAGAATACAGGCCAGAGATAGTGTTAATCCTCTTGTGACACATATGACAGCTTATTGTGAAACATTAGGTCCACTTTTAGTGGGCTAATTCCAGGCAAAAACAGGATTTTGAGTATTTATAAACACACTTTTGAGATTATTTACATATTGTTAGTTACATATTGTTATACAAAATGCTACCATACCCAATATACAGAAGTGATATTAGAACATATAGATCTATAATATAAGTCAGCTTACCAAGGTAATAAATGTCCCAACATACAAATGGATTCCCTTATTGAATATGAATAAGGTCCCCAGCATTATGACGAGAATAATAAAATACAAAGGCAAATCGACTGCAGCTTGACCGACCCAGTAGGCAGACTGGTAAAGGCCGGACATCTTCAACTGAGTGTAGGCTTTCACCTTGTGAAGGAAATAAAAATATGAAGTACACATTAAAGCTATGTAAACAGTCGAAAGAGTTTTTGTTTTTCTTTGTTTTACTAGTAAAAAGTTCAGTGTTTTGTGCAACTTTTTATTAAAAATAATTTTTACTTTTTGAGATACAGCTGCTCTGTATTCAGTATACAGAGCAGCTGTACGTAGCTCTAAGACCCGAATCCGTCACATCCGTGGGACTGACGGGTTCAGTGTCCACCTGTTACCCATCACATCGAAGTTCATTCAGCGTAAGATAGAGATGCTCTGTATACAGAATACAGAGCAGCTGCATCTCAAAAAGTAAAAATTATTTTTAACTAAAAACTAAATGTAGAAATTGCACAAAACACATTGATTGACCTTTTCATTAACAAAAAAAAAAAAAAGTCGCTTTCAAAGGTTTACATAGCCTTTAAGACTGATCACATTATTCCTTCATTTACAAATTGCAAGTTTGTAGATGAATAGATGGACCTGTATACTCAGTAATGTGAATATCACTTAAGGAGATTTTCTGCAAACTCTGCGTTTCAACTCCTCAGTTTTTTCAAAATGTCTGCTTGTTGTCAGTGACTGTAAACAATCACGCTTACTACCGTAAACCAGAACCAAAGTGTTTCTCTAAATGAGAGGTTTCTAAATTTCAGTATATACAGGAAATATGATGACCTCTGCATATGTTGGACAAGTATACCTGTCATCCTGATCACAATAAATCCTGATGTACTATCCTGTATAAACTTTATGTTGTGACCATCCATGTGTATGCACCTAGTCTCCTCAGAGAGACAACTGATCCCCTTGAGATGTATATTTTAACACTTACATTCAGTGATATGAAAATGACAAATCCTGGTAAGTAAACAGTAATAATAATTCTTACCTTATGGTTGTATGTGTTTTCCATTGCAAAATAAGGCAGCATGCCCGCAGCTATAATTCCCAGGTAAATAACCAGAAAATACAGAGTAGTTCTGAATGTTAACTCCAAATATTCCTATTGATATAAAAATAGTATATCATTATTATACACATTCTTTGACATACAGCAGTGTATTTTAAGTGCAGGGACCTGGTTATTCCTGCATGGGTATACCTGCCTATTGCAGACAATATATGCCCACTGCGTATAATATTTGGGCATATAAATCCAGGCAGATAATCTAAATAAAAACTTTTCAGGATGCAATGCTGTCACTTATGACGTACATCACTGGCAGTGCAAGGGTTAAAGTAGATGTCCCAAGACCTCAATCACATAAAAATGTTACTTATCTGGGGACATCATGGTTTTGGGGCTCTACCTGCTGCCTCTCTTTCTCAGCAACTATAATTTTTGCAATCAGAAGTGACAGAGAATGGACATCTTTGCAGCAGGTCCCACAAATGAAGCCATATGGATGACCTGACACAACTTCAGCTGTGGTACTACGACTGCTTACCTGAGGGAATGGGCTGCTCCACACCTGGATGCTCTCATTCACATGCAGCTGTCTTAGCAGAGTGTTACTGATGATGTTAATAAGGACGGGCAGAGAGTGGACCATGCTGCTATTAAACACAGCTTCGTATGTGAAATACTAGAAGAATGACAAGAAGAAACCAGTCAGGAGCATGAAAATTGGATTTTTGTACTCACCGTAAAATATTTTTGTTGTTACATTTGTTGGGGGATACAGCACCATGGGTTTAGACCCTAGCTACTAGGAGGCTGACACTAGGTAGGAAGTATCGGCTGCGTCCTCTCCCATAGAAACTGGCTAAATGAGTTAGTATTGAAGGCAGAAGGAAAAGACAAAACAAGAACATGTCCACGGTCCCCGGAAAAAGACAACAAAAATAGCTAGTACAACAGGTTCCGGGCCTGGAACAAACCAAAAAAGGGGAAGGACCTGTGTCCCCAAATGAATGCAACGACTAGTACAAAAATCTAATTTTCTCATTTATAACATTGGGGGACACAGCACCATGGGACAACCTAAAGCAGCTCCAGAGGGTGGGAAGAAAAATTAAAGTAAAAAGAACAGCAAAGCCTAATGCACAGCTGTCTGTAGCACCTTGCAACCAAGGCTGGCATCAAAGGAGACCAAGAAATGGATCTGGTAAAACTTAGTAAAGGTGTGCACCGAAGACCAGGTAGCAGCCTTTCATCCTTGAGCAACTGAAGCTGGATTCCTAAACCGCCAAGGAGGAACCAACAGCTCTGGTAGAATGGGCAGTAACCCAAAGGAGGTGGACTTTACCCCTTGGACCGATAGGCTTCCGAGATTACAGACCATATCCAACGTGCAATGTGGGCCATGGGTGCCCCCAAGCCCTTGCACGGCCACTCGGGACAAATACAAAAAAAGAATCAGAGCATCAAAACGACTCAGTTGCAGTCAAATAGATGCGGACTGCTCTCACCACATTAAGGCAATGTAAAGCCCGTTTACTTGGATGAGAAGGGAGAGGGCAGAAAGAAAGGACGACGATCTCCTCGTTGACGTGGAAGGCCGAGATGACCTGTAGGTAGGAATAGATGTTTCGGAAAACCACCTTATCCTTGTGAATGACCAAAAAGGGGGCCCGGCATGACAGGGAAGCTAGTTCCAAAACCCTGCTAATGGAGGGGACTGCTATCAGGAAGGCTATCTCCCAGGAGAGTAAACACAACAAGACATCCCGCAATGGTTTAAAAAGGAGCAAAGTCTATAAGTTGAGATCTCGAAGGCTCTGTGGGTTGTCTAAATGGAGAGACATCATGGGCCAAATCTTCCAGTAAAGTCTTCACTTTAGCCCAAACGGCCAAGGCCTGCTGGAAAAAGATGGACAAAACAGAAACTTGAGCTTTAAGGGAAGACATTCCAAGTCCCAGGTGAAGACCTGATTGCAGGAAAGACCGAAGTCTAAGTGTAGAAAAGACTACAGGATGAAAAGGCCGCTGTTTACACCAGACAAAAATAGGCCTTCCAAGTGCAGTGGTGCACTTTGGCTGTTTGAGGCTTCCTGGCCTTTAGCATTGTCTGAATGACCGACTCTGACTCAGGACCTCAACTTCAACAGCCGCGCCATTGAACTTACGTAAAGGTAATGTGGGGTGGAATTGCAGACCTTGGGAAAAAAGGTTGGGTTGATTAAGACGACGCCAAGGTGCGTCCGCGAGTAGGTATATTATATCTGGGTACCAAGCCTGACGAGGCTAATCCAGCGCCAACAGGATTATGTGAACGCATCCCCTTTTCAGCACCCTGGTCAAGAGCGGAAGGGGAGGTAATAGATACAGAAGGGAAAACTGGCCCCACATAGTCACCAGGGCTTCGACCGTGATGGCCCTGGGATCCCTTCCTCTGGCCACATAGGTTGGAACATTGTGGTTGAGACGGGATGCAAAGAGATCCATATCCGGTGTGCCCCACATCTCGCAAAGGGGATGGAAGAAGTCTAGATGAAGCGACCATTCTCCTGGATCCATCTTCTCTAGACTTAGGAAGTCTGTGGCACAGTTGTCCACTCCTGGTATGGGACCACTGACAATGCTGGAACATGAAGAATCCGAGAGGACTCCCACAGAGCTGATCAACTCCTGTTGCCACCCTGGTAGTTAAGGTTGGCATCCGCCGTAGAGTTGTCAGTCCAGATCCTGAATGGATGACCCTGGAGAAGTAGCGTCGAATGGGAAAGAGCGAGGAAGATTGCCTTTAGCTCTAGCACATTGATCCGAAGGTTTGCCTCTATCGACCATGAGCCATGGGCTGTTGGGAGGCCAAAGAAAGCACTCCACCAGGACAGACTGGCATCCGTCGAGATGACCAGCCACTGAAGGGGAAAAAAGGACCGAGCAAGCGCGATGAAGTCTCCCACCAGCGCAACTACTGGCGAAGTCAAGAGGATCAATTTGTCAAAGAAGTCGGAGACTTGTCCCAACGCGACAGACTCACTCACTGAAGGGGAATGGAGTGGAAATCGAACTGCCTCGAAGGTTGAGACCATCCTGCCCTGTACACACATGCAAAAACAGATGAAAGAGGAAGTGTTCCTGTGGAGGAGCCACTACTGCACGGATGGTCCTGATCTTGTCCTCCAGGTGATGGACTTTTGCTGATCTGGCATTAAAGCACATTCTCAAAAACGCTATGTTCGGAGATGGGATCAAGGTGGATTTCTCCTCGTCGTTGATCCAACTGAAGAGAGTCAAAATGTCTAGGGTGATGTGGAGACTGAATATTGTCCTGTCTGGAGGGGGCCTTCACCAAGAGGTCCTCCAATAAGGGATGATAGAGACTACCCTGGTGTGGAGAAGCGCCATGAGAGTTCCTTGTTGAAGGCCCGTGGAGCCACGGCGAGCCCGAAGAGAAGGGTGACAAATTGGAAATTATGAGAACCTATCGCCAAACGAAGGAAGCACTGGTGAGACCTTGTGTTGGGAAAGTAAAAATATGCATCGATGCTACCACAGACCGGAGGGATTCCATGCGACACCTCCAAACGGGAACAAAGCAGTTTAATTTCTTCAGATTCAGGATTGGATGGAGTGACCCACCCTTCTTGGGAACCGTAAAGAGATTTGATAAAAATCCCTGAAACTGTTCCACATGTGGAACTGGGACGATGACCCTCTGTTGAAGAAGGGAGCAAACAGCCTGTGAAAAAGCAGAGGCGCGATCTGAAGCACATGGTGAAATCCACAATAAGAACTTCACAGTGGGAAGGGCGGAGAACTGTATATTGAAACCTGTCGACACGTCTCAAACCCAGGAGTCATCCACATGAGTGAGCCATGTCTCCTGTAAAGATGGGATGGGGTGCTCTTAGACAGCTGTGAAATAGGTGGACCCGCAGAGCGAGAAATCAACCATTTATAAACCAATTCCTCCTGAAAAGGAAGCAGAGTGTTAAAGCGCTTGGAAACAGTCAGACGCCTGTCAAGATGCTTCCGTTGTTTGTTTAAAATCACCTCAAACTCGCTATAAATTTGGAAAGCACAGTCTTTAGCACTGTGGGCGCTGTAAGGGTGCCTCGTCTTGCGAAAAGGTGATTGGATCATCCTTCACATGAAAGGAGTCCCGTACAGCGCGTATCAACAACTGTATGGCAGATGCCAATTGGGAGTCATGCTCAGGTTCTGAACCCAAATAGGAGGTTTCATTGGAGGAGGGTGACCGATCCTGGTAGAAAGCAGTTTCTTCATTGAGGGCTCTAACAGGGGACCCCCTGAGGGAGCCTGAAAAGTATTGTAACCTGTCCCTGGTGCTTCTGCACTTATTATGGGGTCTACCGCGAAAGATAGACGGTGTAGTATCCCTGGGATAGAACAGGGGCAGCATTAAGCTCAGCCACTATCTTGTTTTACAAAATATTTATTGTGTTTTACAATAAAAGCGAACAACAGTACAAATGACAAAAATACACTTGAAGTCAATGAGTAATCACAGGATCATAAGATCGGTGACTATCTTGGAAAGAAGGCATTCCAAAGACTCAACCATGGCATGGGAGAGAGTCAAGAAATATCACCTAAGGCCTGAGCAAAAGACCTAGCCCATTCAGCGGGTGCTACATCCTGAGGGCTGGTCGCATCTTGAATTGCCCACTTAAATATTGGAATCTTTTATAATCACCCTCTGAAGCCATCAGGCTAGTGGCAAAGGTTTATACCCATGGTGCGGTTTCCCCAATGATATAAACGAGAATGGAAGGTTTTGCGCAGATAAAATACATGGTGTGGATAAATAGATAGATATGAGCGAGATAGGAGGAGGGCTGTTGTGAGGTCCATTGCTTTAGCAGGACAAAATGAAGATTGGTGGCTCTAACAAAAGATATTATATATATTAATATATACATATATACACACATATAAATAAGGTAAATCGTTAAGTGTGGTTTTACCCTCTTCTCCCCCACCACCTAAAAATTTAGCTGTTGAGCCTATATTATCTTATTTGTAACTCGGCTCTGCTCACTACTTACACCCTCATACCTTTCCTGAACTGGAGACATCAATGGCCCCATTGTGAGGAGCAACAGATATATAGTCACTTCCATTCATTAGATCCACTTTTATCCTCTGGTTCCTCAGTGCATCGATTAAGTCATCTATATCATCACCTATGACATAAATATACAGATATAAAACATGCACGTCCGAAGTAAAACTTTTAACACAAATAGAATAGGTGACAACCCTTATGGTCAACATTACAGCTCCCAAAGGATGTCACCCAGCTTTCCTGCATGCCTGAATTATCCACAAATACAAACATATCAAATGAAACCTCTTTGAGACGACCATCCGAAATAGCATATTGAAAAATGCTCCTCTACAGGGGTGGTGCTCTCAAAAAAGAGGCCACTGTACATCATACCACAGAAAAACCGGTCTAGATAAAATGATGGTCTTCACTGTATAAAGTTTTATATCCATGGCCGGCGTTCGTTCGGTTAGTGCCCTTTGCACCATCTTTTGATGTACTATATAGTGCCCAAATAGTAAACATAATACTGCCATATAAATCGCAAGAGAATACTGAAACAAAAAGGCCATCTACTATCCAAATAATACAATATTACAGTATACAAATAACTCTGCCCAATTATTAAACTATGAAATGTAGCGGCTTCCTATGCAGCTGCTTTTCAATAGGTTCAGGCATCAATTGTTAAATTGGGGTGCAAGCTCATCAGGGCTTGTGGTGCCCTCTGGAGCATTGGCAAGGGATGTGCCCTATGTGACCGCACAGGTCGCACACCCCTAATGCCGGCCATGTGTACATCTACTCTAAAGTGAATTAAAGAACAGTCGATAAATTGACATTCGTTTTTATTTCCAACCAACATGGTTTGCGTCATGACGTTACCAAGCATGACGACCACGTACATTACCTGTAGAGCTTTGTACCAAGAGACTTGTGAGATACTTCTGACTCTTCTGTCCTGGACGCAGGAAGTACAGATCAGGGGACAGTCTGATAGAGACGGAAGATTTGTGGTAGTACCAGTATGTAATATTTATCGACGCTTGTACCGCTAAGAACAGAAAGAGAAATAGCAACCTGAAAGAAAAGCAAATCTCATGTAAAACTTTGTGCGTCCGTCTACATTCTGCAAATATGGGAAGGATTTACGTAAACTAATGGGATGCATTAGCACCAATACTAAAAAAAAAATGTCTGCAATTTGGTCGCTATGGAAATATTTTTATTTGCACTTGTTTTTTTTTAGACATTTTCCCAGAATGTTTCCAAAGTAACACAGTTAAAGAAATTGTGAAGCAGGGAGAACAAGCAAAGCTTTACTGTACCCAGAAGTTTACAAGTCTGATGCAAGAGCAACGGCAGGTATAGAGAAGCAAAGATTTAAAGGGGTTTTCCATTTTAATGCAAAGAAAGCGCATACACTATATGGTCGTGTGAGATGACATGCCTTGAAACAAGTGGATATCCTGTAAGTATTCGCAAATGAATGCTAAAAAAAACAAAAACGTTTCAAGCGGATTCCACACACTGTTGTTTTCTTCTCTCTATCTATATATATTCCTCCCTCGTAGGGTCTTTGGCCTGAGTAGGGATCCGTATTGCCAGTGAGAGAGCGAGCGTTGCAAACAGATGCCTTTTTGGTGCAGTGCCAGAGAAACAAAAGGTATACCTGCATATGCCAGCCTGGCGGATGCCAAGAGGAGACTCCTCACTAATGCATTTCTAATCCACACAGGAATTGTAACCTAAATACGATAGGATCTTTTCCACCGCCACCTTTCATTTTAGGATTTAATAATCTATGCCACTACTCACACGTATCGGACAGACTTAGTTTCTCGGCGCAGATTCCGGAAGTGTAACTTGGCTACTGTGGCAACCTGTTGTCTCCACAGTGCCTTCCCGCTGGCAGTACAAGGGTGGGATTCAGGCATGGTCAGTAAACCTTGGTCAATCTCCTCGGTGGATTTCCACTTCCCATCATCTTCTATTCTTTGTGTAAAAATGCTGTGATCTGAGGAGTCATAACGATAGTGAAGAGCCATAAATACATAGTCAGACATCTAGAGTGTCCTAAACATTGAAGATTGTTAAATATGTCCAGATATTGGATGTATAGACCAGTGCTTCACAGGGTGGGATAGTTTGAGGTTGTCTAATAGAATACACAGTGGAGAGAACCTGCCGGCTAACATGATACAGGTCACTGAATGAGAAATGGGGACACCCAGTCACCTACATGCTGGAGAAGAGGTGACCAATTGACCTGTGCATCTAGGAGTCGGAATCTAAATCTGGCTACAGAGCAGCTAGACAGTTCTTATCCTTCGCTCCCATGAAATAAGAGACACCAGAGGTGACTGGCAGACACATATAGGGTCCTCTCCTTATGCCAGTATACATAGTTAAAGGGGTTTTCTGGGAGTTTAAAAATGACACTGACAGTAGGTAATGTGATCAAATAAAAAAAATAACCAATAATCACCTGTAAAAATCCCCCACTGCTCCATCACTCTAGAGGTCACCTCTGGTCTTTTTTTACTTTGCTGCAGCAATAACGTGCCATGTATTCACAAGACCGCTGCAGCCAAT
Source organism: Rhinoderma darwinii (assembly GCF_050947455.1). Taxonomy (NCBI): domain Eukaryota; kingdom Metazoa; phylum Chordata; class Amphibia; order Anura; family Rhinodermatidae; genus Rhinoderma; species Rhinoderma darwinii. The sequence goes on from NC_134699.1 coordinate 59,676,470, forward strand.
CACTGGCCTTAGCGGTGATGCTTGCATTAACAGCCAAGTAAATGGTTCAGCGGTTATGTGAGTACATGAAGTCATCACTGCAGGTCAAGTAACCAAAGACCCACGATAACCACCGAGCATTGGTGCTGGTGAGCATTATTTTTTTTTAAACTCCGTTTATTGAAGGAGACATATAAACACATTGACACAGTAAACAGCAGGACCCCCGCACAGCGGACATGTCCATATTTTATGCATATACAATACTGTTCATTATTACTGTGAAATGTTTAACAAAAGTCATAACACTCCTATGAAATAAAAGAACCACATAAACAATAAAAAAAAGAAAGAAAATATGTCTGTCTCTTTTATCAAATTCTTGCCAGCTACATTTCCGTACCAGTATATTGTGCGTTTTCCCAAAATAAGCCAGTAAGGTAGCAGTGATATAGGGTACCACCCTCTACCATGACAACCAATCAACTGTCCACCATTCCATCTAGATCATGAGAAGTCATGAATGCTCATGTGTGTATCCCTCTAATAGCCACCGCTAGCTCCGGTCCTGAGTAGGACGTAAGATCCGAATTGCACCAGCTATCCCAGATCCAATTAAATTTTTCAGGTCGTTTTCTATGAAGATACATTATACGTTCAAAAGGTATAGTCGCATTTACCAGTTGTATCCACATATTTTTGGTTGGTGGTCGAACGTTCATCCACCTGAGAGCTATTGTTTTGCGAGCCATAAACAAGGTCTCCCGAATACATATGCGAAGGTGTGGCGAAATCAAATCTTCCTCCATCAGCCCGAATAAGCAGACCCCCGGCTCTGCCAGCACAGGGATCGACAGCACCCTAGCAAGCAGGGCAGTAACTTCTGTCCAGAAGTGGCGAATATCTGGACAATCCCATATCATATGCTGAAAATCGGCAGGGCTATAAAAGCATCTATGACAATGGGGAGAGGGCCTTCTCCCCATTTTATATAGTCGAATTGGTGTGAGGTAACTTTGATGAATTATATATAGTTGTATAAGTTTGTTATTAATGGCAGGGGATACGAATCTATGAGATTCCAAAAGGCTAGCTCTGGCCTCCTCATCCAGGGATGGAATTAGCTCCTGCCATTTGTCCGGCGCCGGAAAGGGTGCCCTGCTTGCTTTGGCATGTATGAGCTAAGAGTATATCGAGGAGATCAGTCCACCCGGTCCCTGGGATCGTACAATGCCTATTAGGGGATACGAGGAGATTTCTATGTCCCTACCTCTAAACTGGGCCTGTAAGGAATGCCTTAATTGCAAAAATTTGTAAAATGCCTGTCTCGGAACCTGATATGTCTCTTCCATCTGGGTAAAAGAAAATAATAAATTATTATCAAACACATACCCAACAATGTTAATGCCTAGATTAGACCAAAATCTCGCATCCTGTGTTGTACTCAGCTGGTCCATCATGTCATTATGCCACAAGGGGGTCTCTGCCATTATCCGGTCATCCCATGAGAGCTGCCTCGCGGCTACCCAGACATTTTTTGCCACTCTGTGGATTGGTAAGGCATTGCTGCCAAGCGGTACTAAAGGTTCCAGTGTTGACCACAGTTTCCTAGATCCTAGAAAATTTGCCAGACAGCTCTCCAATCCTACCGGTTCCTCATGTGACACCCAGGCTCCCAAGTATTTAAGTTGGCCAGCTAGGTAATATACATATAGGTCCGTGAGAGCCATGCCTGCCAGGTCTTTAGGCCGTTGTAGTTTGGCTAATTGCAGCTTAGATCTAGAGGACCCCCATATAAACCTTCTGAACATAGAGTCCATTTCTTTAAAGAACGTCATGGGAATAGGAACAAATATATGCTGTAGTACATATAAGCACTTAGGTTGAACCACCATCTTAACAAGGTTAATTCGGCCCGCCACCGAGATAGGTAGAGCCGACCAGATTTTGAATTCATCTTTGAAGATTGTAAGCAAAGGGTCAACATTCAACTTCAGCATGTCATTGTCTGATCTAGCTATCTGGATCCCCAAATATTTAAATTGAGGTACCACTTGCAACCCGCTAACCTTCTGGGCCACCTCCGAGTTCTGGCGCGGGGAGAGGTACATCAGACAAGATTTGCCCCAGTTAATACGTAAGCCAGAAAAATCTCCAAATGGGTCAATAATCGTCATTGCTCTGTGTAATCTGGTGAGCATTATTATTATTTTTATTTTTTTTAAAGCATCAGTCCTACTGTCAGAGTCATATTTTAAACTCTGGAAAACCCATTTAAAGTGTAGCTAAACGTTTGATAAACTTCTGACATGTCACAGTGACATGTCAGAAGATTGGATTGGTGGGGGTCCGAGCACTGAGACCCCCACCAATCGCTAGAACGAAGCAGCTGAAGTGCTCGTGTGAGATTCTGATATTTACCGGTCTGATCAACATCAGTCTCTGTTTCCAGTTTGAAGAAGACGTCTTCCAGCGTGGTTATGGAAACTCCGTAAGTCATAACCCCTAAGCTGCAATCATTGTCCAGAGCAGAAAATAACCCTGAAAGACACAAAGATATATACAAGCCATTGAATAAGGTGCCCCTACACGTTAGACGAACGTTGACCAAACCCACCGATTGCAGTAGGACCAGCCGACCATCTGTTGTGTATGGGTATGTTCCTACTGACGGCAAATGTCAGGAGAGAATAAGGATTGGGCATAATGGATTTCAACATGCCTGATCCTTTGTATCCACGGGAGATATGCCGCTAGAGGAGTTTCGACTAATCCGAGCATGCATGTGGAGTGGGGTCGGGAAGAATAGCTGTCGGCCAAATGAGCGTTCAGCCAACAGCTATCTAAGGCGTATGGCCAACTTAAAATGTGGGTCTTAAGGGGGATTTACACTGGGCAATTATCGGACAGACAGTTCATAGAACGCTCGTTGCCGATAATTTCCTTGTGTAAACAGGGCAGCGACCAGCAGACGAACGGACAAATGCTCGATCATCTGCTGGTTGTATTGTTCAAATAAACGAAAATATCATTATCGGCAGCACATCTCCAGGTGAAAACAGGAACACACGCTACCGACATGATAAAGGTATGGGGATGAGCGATCGGGGTAACAACTGCTCGTCCCCATACATAGCTCCTTGTGTCAGGAGCAAACGAGTGCCGATCAACGAGCTGTCTCGTTGATCGGCACTCGCCAAAATCGGCTGGTGTAATAGGGCCTTAACTAGACGGCCATTAGCATCCATGCATTATTTGTTTTTAATGGGTGTCTGTGTAATGCATCAATGCCAGTGCGCTGATTTTATTGGGTGCCATGTAACGCTTTACTTTCACTGCAGAAGTGACTGCTTTCCGACCAATTTCCCCGGTTATAACAGCAGATCGTGGAGGGTCCCAGAAGCAAAACCCCCCAGTGAACAGATAGTCATGAGGGGTCTTGCACAATAAAATAGGGTTGTTTAAATTTAACCATTCCAAAAAACTATCAAACTACAGGAAATGGCTTGATATATTTAACCTGATACATTCCTTAGGATACCTGGGAATATGTCCACATCTTTCAATGGTAAGGAGTAGATGAGGGAACTCTCAGTCTGCAGCATTAAAGTCGCCATTGGTATATGTTGTGAGATCAATGATGAAATTGCTTCTACATTACTAGATGGTTTTATGTCCATACTGAGGAAAGACGGAGACAAAAAAAAAAATCACACAATGACAAATCAAAGTATGGGCCACCGTTTCAAAACAAAGACTTAAAAATACATCACCCCATAAAACTAAAATACCTTAAGCGGTAGCCTACACCCCATTTGCTCTTGAGGAAGAGGGAGGAGCCAACACATTTCAGTGTTCCTTGTGATATAACAGCCTTTCGGTCTAAAATGGAAAAAAGAGAGAGCGTTATATTCTAGATTCCGGGTAAGTAATCTCGTCCTTTCTTGATAAATACACCAAAAATAACAGAGCACAGGAGTGTTGCCTCTCTCTAATGTAACGATTATGCAACTTTTTTTTCTTTTTTTTCATAAAACTTCCTCATAGGTTCCAAGATCTCTGCTTGCTGTCTGTGGATGGAAACATTCAAAAGGCTAGCATCTAGAAGAGCTGTTAAAGAGACTGCTCTGAGTTCATAGAGGGTACAAGAACTAAGGTGAAGCCCTATGGGTGGTCTTAGTGACTTGTTGCTTCATTCCCTGCACTTCGTTTGATGCAATTTACAGGAACCTGTGAAATCTAGAAATAGAAAATCCATTGTTACACTACACATTTACATGTATCCTACTTTTCCGGCTGTAACATAACCTGTAAAAGCAGGTCCATGTGACTGTCACCTAACACCGCTAGGTCTTCGATGCAGGAAAAGAAAATGACTCGCGTTACTCTGAATGACCGTTCCACCATCTGGGACTCATTCATAGAAAGACCTGGGATATATAAGCTTAGCGCATCATAGAAAGCAAATGTATTCCATGTTACTGTATCCTGTGACAGATTTTTAGTCATCTGGAGAACAATGTGTAGAGATTCTGGTATTTATAGTAGGATACATAAATATTCATTCATTAGTTCACACTCCCCCCTACACATGCCCTACATGAAGCGGAAATTATATGTTTGCTTCTATTACAGTGATATGAATTAGTGGAGGCAGGTTAACAATGGAGGTCTACGTGGGAGTAGAATAAAATAATGGGGGATAATGAACCAGACAATTATAGGGAAGGTGGCAATAATTGTAATTGCGCCGATATGGATAGCAGCCCGAATCACTGTGCGGAGTCAAGTCACAATGTATGAAACGTTCATTTATTAAGATATGCAAATATGTATAGAAATATTACAAGCGCTATTCAAAAACACAGGGTAATGAGGATGTGGCTTGGTTATGTATGTGGGTGTTCAGTTGGATTTCTATACAGACTACCATGCAGTGAAGGACCTGCTACAACTGACTGATAACATAGGAGAATAGCTGTAAAAAATGGTGGATTTATTAAAGGGCGTTTCCAGTCCTGAGAAATTGATGGCCTATACTCAGGATAGGCAGTCAATATCTGATCACTCAGGGTCTGGCTCCCAGGACACCACCCCCCCCACCCCCGTCCATCAGCTGCTTTGAAGGTACCGTGGCACTCGTACGAACGCGGCTTCCCCTTCATTTCCTTTATTATTCAAACTTGTAGCATCGGTTAACCGTATTACAGTCTCCTATTCACTTTACTCGTACGAGCGCTGCGGCACATTCATTACAGCTGATCGGTGGAGGTGCCGGGAGTCGGACCCCAACCGATCATATATTGATGGCCTATCCAGAGGATAGGCCGTCAAATTCTTAGGACTGGACAACTCCTTTTAAGTATAAAATAAAGGGCTATTCCGGTTAATTATTCTAGAAGTTCTGTAAAAGTTCTGCAACTTTATACACTTTGGGGAGAATTTATCAACCTCAAGTCACAAAAGGGCCAACAAGTCGCAATTTGCGTTGAAATTTGCAGCTTTGGGGCTTTTTACGCCACCCTCTCCACTTTTTTAAAATGGGCATGGCTTACTTAAAGGGGTCGGCAACAAGCTTATTATCATTTACGCCAGAAAGCTGGTGTAGATTGTAGCGGAAATCTACTGTATAGCAAGGTAGAGGCCTGTGCCGGGCCCCGCACCTCCCTCAAAACCAGACTATATATAAAAAAATAAATAAGTCTACTCACCTCCCAGCTCCTCCCTTCTGGGTCTCCTCCGGCTCCCTCAGCATGCTGCGAATCATAGAACGTTCTCACGCTCGGCAGTGTCAGGACGTTGTATGTGATGCAGCACTCAGTATGTCGAGTGCTGCGTCATATATAAGCTCGGCATCAGGACCTTATATGCTGAGGGAGTCGGAGGGCACCCTGTGGGGAGAAGCAAAGAGGAGCGGTGAGTACATTTATGTTTTATTTTATGTTGGATGGGGGTGGAGGGAACGGACGGCACAAGGCCGCGGTAGTTACATCACAATTGTGGCGCGCGGCCGGCCGAAAGATCAGACACATGTATAAATGTGACGCATCTTACTCCAACAAATTGTTTATTAAGACTGGCGTATTGAACACCAAACTTAATAACCCCCCCATGTGTTTGGGTTTAAGATCTCCAGTCGCTGTCATTTAATGGAAACAATCGTTCACACCCAGGGGCTTAAAACTGGCACAGAACTAATACTTCGAACTGCTGAGGTTTGCTACAATTGTATCCGGTGTAGGAAACCCTATGTCCAGACGCACATTTTATCTGTACTGATACTTTGCAGAAGAGCTTTCGATTTAGCTTAGAGAAAATTGCCAAATGTAGTAGCAAACCCTCAGAAGTGTAAGGGTATGTTCACACGCAAACTCAAAAACGTCTGAAAAACTGAGCTGTTTTCAAGGGAAAACAGCTCCTGATTTTCAGACGTTTTTAAGCCACTCGCGATTTTCGCTGCGTTTTTTAAGCTTTTTTCAATAGAGTATAAAAAACGGCTCCAAAAACTCCCCAAGAAGTGACCTGCACTTCTTTTTCGCAGCAGTTTCTTTACACGGACGTTTTTTTAAAACAGCCGCGTAAAAAAAACGGCCTGTCGGAACAGAACGCTGTTTTTCCCATTGAAATCATGGGCAGATGTTTGGAGGCATTCTGCTTCCGATTTTTTGGCTGTTTACGGACCGAAAACACTCTGTGTGAACATACCATTATACGTTTCAGGCTCTGGTTGTAAACAAAAATGTTTAAACTCACTGACAGCAAGTAGACATGTAGCAAACAGGGAGGAATTGAAAAACAAATGTCAATTAAAAAGTTGCAGCATTTATAACAGCGGAAAACTCCTTTAGCCGTGTTAGCGGCCACATGTCATAGTTTGATAGGATTATAATGTTTTGATGTGCTAGGAAAGAGACAGCAAGCTGAAGTTTATGATAACAGAATAATGTATGCAGCGGTGGAGTGGAATTGATACTGATCAGCAGTTGTAATTGGAGGGAGCGCTGGCTGATGAAGATCGTGCGGAGGTGTAATGAGGACATTTTTTGATGTTTTTCATCCCGAGATGTAATTGGAGTCAACAGAATAATGACTATAGTGCTGAGATGTACTCCGCAGGTCCATGCTAGATGAAGACTTCTACAATCCTCCTACCATTATAGTGTAAACCACTCCTACCAGGAGTTGGTCTGACACACTTGTGATATGCATTTGGCCAATCAAACCCAATAATCAGAAAATCAATTAACCAATTGCTTTCTATGAACTGTCAAATTGGGACATCGAAGGTGGTGCTCACACGTCGCGGTTAAAATGTGTTTTAAAACCGTGCCAAATTGCACACTTTTGCTTCAATTCGCTGCAAACAAAAAACGCATTTCGCCTACGATGTGTCAACCGCTCGAGCCTTAGATAGAATTAGGCTAACGGTTAATGAAAAACACAAGAGATAACATTGGACGGCTCACCATGTGCCTCAGATATTTCTGACACATCGCTGTAATATCGTTTGGTGCTTGTTGACAAACAGATTCTGCGTCGGCAGCAGATGGAAACAGGGGATATGTTGAAAAAGGTAACGTCCAGATAAGTTTAAAACAAAGTTTGGGATTTTATGAATTAAATTAAATAACCATCCCGGGAAGGATGCTTACACGTAAACGTCCTTCCCGGGATAGTTTTTACTTTGTTTTAAAGTTGTGAACTAATGTTTTGGATTTTAATTGGATGGAGTGCTAGACATTACCTTTTCCAACATATCTAATGGATAAGGACTCTTGGAGCAACTGCAAGCTGGTGCTAGTGGTGTCTAATGGAAACTGCGGGAGAGCAGACTGGTATTTACAAAAGTTTGTGCAGCCCCCTGGCAGGACATGGGTGGATTGGCATCATCAATATACTGATGTGACGTTAAATTCAAGCAGAACACATTTTTAGCTGAGAAAAATGGTTAAGTAGAATAGATTTACAACAGTTTTTGGGTTTTGGGAAAGCTGGGTAACACCTAACATGGCTGCAATTACAACCCTCCCACAGGGGTTGAAATTCAGCTTTTCTAAACTCCTGGATAGCAAATCTGCCTGGCTAAAGGGAACCTGCCAGCTCCTATTTGCCTACCCTACTAGTCCCAGTGTATGTAGGTCTTGTAAAACGATGTGCCCACATACCTTTGAAATGCTTTGTATTACCTTCTCAAAAGAAACTACTATTGCCATATGCAAATGACTCTGCAAGTGCCACTCGAGCGGTCCTGTTGAGGTCATTGCAGTAGCAATTTTACATATTAATGCAGATTAGGAATTCTACTGCGCATGCAATGAGTGCAAGCTGCGCGAGACTTCAGTGAGGATGAGAGTGATGTGGCCATAGCGTGTTGACTTCAATCCTGAGCGATGGGGCGACGTAGAGCAGGCCAAAATACCAAGAACAGGAGCACTTGCGGGGAAATGGACCACCCGAGTGGCACTTGCATATGGCAATAAAGTCAGAACAAACAAGGTAATACAGAGCAATCAAAAAAGGTATGTGGATACAACGTGAAACAAATCCTACCAATCGCTGGGACTGGTTTGGCAGAGAAATAGAAGCGGACAGGTTCCCTTTGAAACATGGATTGAAAGGTGGAGGTATACTGAATAACCACACTTGTTATTGAGGAAACTAGAAATGCTGGTTGACAACCCCCAGGGTGAGTGTTGTATGAAGGCCATATTGGTTGTCATGCAGCTTTTCTAGAAGATGATATACGGTGCTCAGAGTATTGAATATATGGGATAATGGATAATAAAGGTATACCTGCCAGGATGTCTGCCTCCTCCATACAATGAGTGCTGAATACAATCACGCTGTCTGTTTTCCTCTTCTTCAGCACATTCCAGACAGTATAACGTGAGCAGGAGTCCATGCCGGCAGTGGGCTCATCCAGGAGCAGCACCTGCAGGAAGCACAAACACAATGTAACAGGATTGTTATGGAACATCCAAGTAATGTGAGCATCTGCTGCAACCTCCATCATCAATGATCGCTTTAAAATAGAACAGGATGTGCTTCATTTTCCTTGTAGCGGAGCAGGAGAAATATCTTCTAATACTTGCTCAGTATTTTATGACTGAACATTATGACCAGGTCTTCCATGATCATGCTGGTTAAATAGAGAAGGCTTTATGTTTTTAAAGGGAACCAGTCACGTCCCATGTGCAGGCAGCATGTTAGAGCAGGAGCAGCAGAACAGATTGATATAAAGTTTTGTTGGAAAAGGTCCCAGGATAACCTGTAATTTATTTTGATTTAATTTCCTTCTCACTAAAAGCTGGAGTCCAGTGGGCGGTCCTACTCAGTGTGCATACCGAAACAGCTGCCAATCACTAAGAATAAGCACCCGTGTTGTGGTGGCCACATGCTGACAAAACCACGCCCACTACCTAATACTACCTAAAACCTCAGTACATACCTTAATGCAGGGGAGGCGGTTAATTAATGATGGAGACCGCCCACAGGGATTGAAATCAATGAGTGACAGGTTACCTTGAATTTTCTCCAACAAAACTTTATATCGCACTGCTCAGTTACTCCTGCTCTCCGGCCTGCAGAGCGGACAGCATGCTCGACGTGAAAAGTACCCTATGAGCAGGGCATTAACAATTATCTCTGTTATTTGATTTACAGACGACAGGCAAGACTTCACTCTTGAAGTTTTATAGTGATGGGGAAGCATGAGCTTTTGTTGGCAGATATAATCTCTACATCTTGTTGGGTTTACAAATTTTACCAACAGTTATAATCTACATAAAAAGTTGAGCCACTTTGCAAATACATTACATTACTTCTCTTGTACTGATCCGGAATGACAGCCTGTATTATACTCCAGAGCTGCACTCACTATTCTGTAGGTGGAGTCACTGTGTACATACATTACATTACTTATCCTGTACTGATCCTGAGTTACATCCTGTATTATACTGCAGAGCTGCACTCACTATTCTGCTGGTGGAGTCACTGTGTACATACATTACTTATCCTGTACTGATCCTGAGTTATATCCTGTATTATACTCCAGAGCTGCACTCACTATTCTGTAGGTGGAGTCACTGTGTACATACATTACATTACTTATCATGTACTGATCCTAGTTACATCCTGTATTATACTCCAGAGCTGCACTCACTATTTTGCATACTTCAGGGCTGATATTTCGCAGAATTTTCTGCTTCTTCAGTGTCTGCACAGAGCTTGTTCTGGTAAAGTTTAGTCTCTACTGTACAGTGCCTGTGGTAATCTGATGTAGGCAAAAACTAACTGTTCCATTACATTTCAGGGTGATCCAAGTTGTTAGGGATATGTCTGACAACAAGTAAGTTTGCTGATGGATGACCAACACAAACATAGCTCCCTGTCTCCTCCATCATTTCTGTGATACCTTAATTTTCACATACTATCTGCTGTATTATTTTTGTAAGATGACCTTTTCCTTTAATGACACCACATCAATCCAGACCGTTCTTTGTATTCAGCAGTATTGATGAAAACAACAACGTGGGTTATGTATAATAAAAGAAAGTGCAGAACAAAGCCAGTCCATTTATCTAGAAGCCATGATAAAATATTAATGAGTGCATGAACACATTACCTTGGGGTTACCCAAAATAGCAATAGCCACAGCCAGCTTCCTCCTCTGTCCTACGCTGAGTCTCTTGACTTGGTTGTGCTTTACTGCGTCCATATCCAGATCGTGTAGAACCTTATTTATCTGTAACATAAGATAACCGGCTGTATTAGAATTAATCATTTTATTCACTTTTCTCTTGATAGAATAACACTTTAATGGCAGCATCGAGCTGTGAGATATTAGTCATACTTTGAAATCAGCTATTTAAAGAGTATTTCCCCCTATACTGAAAAAAAACCCCATCACCTTAAAAAATAAATTGTATCTAAACATAAATCAAAGGATAAGAGAACATGATTCCCCTATATTAACAATACGGTATATGTCATTTTTTTTTTTTTGGTGCACAAACATATATTTCAGATCTCCTTAAGTCGTCCTATCAGGGTATATGGATGTCATAAAGGGAGGTCCACCCTGCTCGGGCTTCCCTTTATTAGTCATCCGGAATGGAAGGAACAGTCCTGCAGAGCGAGAGACTCTCACTTTAGTAACTCTATAGGACCCGTCGTCTCTTTCATGCATCAACGTGTAACACACAAATTCACCTGCAGCGTCACTGAAGTGACGAGGAGCCGACTGCTTCCGCCTGTTAATAACAGTTAATTCAGGACTCCCGTAATCATTAGGGACATGTGAAGAGGAGAGGGGTTGCCCACTCCAATATACCACCTATCGCCCAAGGTCACACTAAAAGGGGTCTAGGACAACAATCTCTCCAGTTAAAGGAACCAATCAAACATCCCCCATACCTCATTTTCCTGAGACCCTATAACAACTAAATGGGGGTCACTGGTATATTAGAATAAACCAGAGCCATATTTGTTTTTGAGTGGAGTTAAGGCCGTTTTATATGGGCCAATGACCAGGCAAACAAGCGTTCACATGTGAACGCTCGTTCCTGATCATTGCCCTGTATAAACAGAGCAACAAACAGCCGAGGAACGAGCAAATGCTCTTTCATCGGCTGATCTCATCGTTTAAGCAGTAATAAATATCGTTGTTGGCAGCACATGTGCAAACAGGGAGATGTGCTGCTGCCATGGTGGAAATGCATGGGGACGAGCGATCGTAGTAACCATCGCTCGTTCAAATACATAACGGATCATGGCTTCTTGCAAAAGGAGCAAACGAGCGCTGATCAACGAGGTGTGTCGTGGATTGGCGCTAGTTTTCACGGCCCATATTATCCTGTGTAAACGGTCCTTTAAGCACTGGTGTAGGGAATTCCTTAGAAGATTACCTTTAACAAACATGGACCTGTAATAAGAAAATTTAAAAAAAGGAATGCGCTATCCTTCATATTGTGACAAGATCCTGTTGTAAGTTGATCCGTACCTCCTGCTCCTTGACGGTTTCACTTATTCCCTTCAGAGTAGCGAAGATGGACAGATTCTCCTCCACCGTCAGAACGTCAAAATGGATATCGCACTGCTGGCAAACTCCAATCACCTTCCTGATGTCCAGGATCTCATCGATATCTGTAACTCTGTGACCATAGATCGAAGCGATGCCTAAAAGTAGAAGCCAATGGAATAGTTATCATCACAGGGCTGCCCGACTAAAGTTCACAGGAACATCGAGGCTCCTTCTTTCAGAGGTAGTATAATGACGGATGTCTAGATATACAACAAATAACATCAATGTAGTGAGGCAACATCATACAAGCAAAACGCCTCTAGATGGGCATATCTACTTTGGGAAACAGTCTTAGAGGCAGCTATAATGGAACTACTTTGCAGTAGTATATACTGTGGGAAGTGGAAACATTCAAGAATATGGCCCTATTGCTGACAATTTTCAAATCCGCAGCATGCCAATTTTTGGCGGGTTTACCCCTTCAATGTATGGTGCAGGGTGCCCGCTGGGCGGTACAGTTGGTGAGGCTAATACACACGAGGAGTATCGCGCATGGGTTCTATTAATTAGAATGGGAGCGGTACTCTAGACTCTCCTCCAAGCATTGTATGGTTATCTGGGCAAATGTACTGCCCAGCATGCACCTCTTCATGCCCGATATCCGATTGGGTGGAAGAATTCAATTGGAGGGACACTTTAATGCTTTGATAGGTCGGCTTTCCAGGAATTTGGAAAAACATAAAAAGGACAGAGACATAAAATAAGATGATACATGATTATTTTCAGTGGATGAAATGAATGGGCGCCACCTGGAATAGTAATTCCTTCAACAGAGCAGCACAATAAAGAAATAAATAAATAAATAAAAGGTTTCTCAAGTTCTGTTTCCGGTGTTTTTAATAAACAGCGGACACACATAAATGTAGCATAGCCATTGCTTGTTTTACACTGACAGTTCCTATATGGGAGCACCTTCAGTAAAACCTTCAAAGAATCGCGTAATCAGTAAAACCTATCCAGGTAAAACTCGGCTCATACTTCTTTTTTGCATTACATTCAGCGTTTATTCCAGGAAGATTTCCCTATGTTTATGCTGAACGTAGAACCACGACATATGCATCTGTATGCCATACAGTTGCATAGGATGGCCATAGTAAAAAATAAAAAAAAAAGCGTATACCATGCTGTATGCTTGGAATTACGAGAAAAAAAAGTATGCATAATCATACCAGCCTAACATATGCTAAAAGGACACTTAGATCATACGCTAGCTCCATTGTGGGCTATGGATACATTTGGCATATACACCACGAGTGGAAGTGGCATTCCCAGTCTGCGGCTCATCCCTAGAGATGTATACACTGTATGAATGGAAATCCACGGAATTATCCGTATTCCTGTACCTGCTACATGGATCGTCGTGATAATGAGCAGCTGTGTCACATCTGACAGGATGGTTGCTATGGATAAAATGCCTAACAACTAGAGCCTTATATAGAATTGCAAGAAAGCAGCACGTCCTTAGCAACCAGTCTATCTCAGATTACTCAGCTCTTCATCTCAAGTCAGAATTGGCACTAAAGTGAGGGCAGTGAAGTGGCAAGGAGGCTTGGCAGGCCTTGGCACATTAACATATTAATTCAAGAATACTAAGGTTTACATATCCTAAAAAATGATGCATACAAATAGTTTGCAATATTTACTTGTCTGAACTTAAGGTAGTTGCAATTACATCTGTAGTCCTAGACCATTAGGCCAGGATCACACGCACACAGTTTTGATGCAGCTTTTTGCCCTGTTTTTTGTGCCAAACACAGAAGTAGACAAAAGAAAGGAGATGCATCAGTCTTCTCTTTATATCTTTCCTTCCGTTTGGATCCACCCCTGACTTTGGCTCCAAAAACGGACCCAAAAACTGCGTGTGTGACCCTGGCCTAAATGTGTCCATAAAAATATGGAGTAGAGAGAGAGTAATGCATGAATGGTGTGGATGTATAGTTATATAAAGCTGAAGAGATGATGGCCGACCCTCCTGTCTGCTGCGACAGCGATACTGCATCATGCTGCATTCATCATGAAAGAGCTGAACGTCTCACCTTCTGATGGAGGGCAGAGCCCGCATAAAATATTCATCAGTGTTGTTTTCCCAGTGCCACTGTGGCCAAGCAGAGCGGTTATCTGACCTTCATATATATCCAAGGTTAACCCTAGTGAAACAAGATTGCAGCAAGTATTAGTGGAACGTTTACGTATTGCTCACAGTTTCCTTATTCCTACGGTGTTCTTACTATCCAGACTTCTGCAGATAAAGCAAATTTCAAAAATATACTTTCCACTTCAGTTACTCACCGTTTAACTAAATCTGCTTGCTGCCAGTGAATGTAAACATCATTTGTTTACATTCAGAAGCAATAAACTTGGAATTTGTTACGTTTTGGTACGATGGGTAGCGTGTAAATATAAAAAACGGTCACTTAGCGGTCTTCATAGCATCACATAGCACCGCTGCTTACCAAGCAAATAGGACTCACCTTGTAAGGCTTCTGCTTGTTGATTTTCCTTCTTGAAAGATTTATGAATATTTTTAATCCTGGGGGGGAAAAAAATAAAAAATTGAAAACAAATCCCTTACAAAAGCACAAGTTTCAGATTAATAGACAAGGACATCAATGTGGATGTAAGCGGAAACATTTTTAGATATGTTTCCCTTTTCTGTACTATTACGTGTGGCCGAGATCAGACATTCACTGCAGTAATATTGAGTAGCATCACGTGCTCTGCTCCAGTCACATCCAGAGATGCATTCAAAATACTGCCGGCTACCGACTGGAATCCTTACACACTGTGCAGACAGATTTGCTAGTAAAGCCATGTTCACACGCTGTGGATTCTGTCAAGATGTTGGCGCGGATTCTGCTTCTACACATGGGCAGAATCTGCAAGCATTTCCCCGGCACTGCATGTGAATGGGGCATTTTCTGCCCATTCATATGCTCCGGAAACAATCAGCGCAGATTCATATGCTCCGGAAACAATCAGCGCAGAATAAGGACTTTGAAATCTGCAGCACGTTCATCATGGACGCGGATTCCATGCTAAAAAGCCACGGATTAGGTCCACTGAATTTCAATTGTTTCAGCTGCGGAGATCTGACACATTATCTTAACTCACGGCAGACTTGGTGTAAATCCTGACTGTGTGCACATACCCTTAGGGTATGTTCACACAATGAGTCAAAGACATCTGAAAACACGGAGCGGTTTTCAAGGGAAAACAGCTCCTGATTTTCAGACGTTTTTTAAACCACTCGAGATTGTCGCTGCGTTTTTTACACCTGTTTTTGGAGCTGTTTTCTATAGAGTCAATGAAAAACAGCTCCAAAAACATCCCAAGAAGTGTCCTGCACTTCTTTTTCTCAATGGGCAGATGTTTAGAGGCTTTCTGCTTCCGATTTTTTGTCCGTTTACGGCCCGAAAATAGACCATGTGAACATACCCTTACAGCTTAATTGCGCTTTTATTAACAGGGTTGTCCAGGATCAGAAAAACATGGCTGCTTACTTCCAGAAACAGCAGCACACCGGTCCACAGGTCTTGTGCGGTTTTGCAGCTCAGTCTCATTCACTTCCAATGAAGCTGAGCTGCAATACCTGACACAACCCATGGACAGGTGTGGTGCAGTTTCTGGAAAAAGGCAGCCATGTTTTTCTAATCCTGGACAACCCCTTTAAGCACTGGGCTACTGTACAGCGCAGCGCTGCAGGGTTTGTTCTGTATAAACACTGCGATGTGAGGTCATGCAGCATTGGAGATAATAATTTACAGATAGTTTAAATACAGCTCTGGATGTGACTGGAGCATTAGACAACCCACGTCCATGTGGCCTATTAGGGCATATACAGGTCATAAGGAGGGTCCACCCTTGCTTGGATCCCAATACTCTATCAGACAGAGCGGAGAGCCACTACAAAGAGCGGCTCTTGCTCAAGAGGACTTGTGATGACGTATTATATGGCTGCTTATGGATTTCAGTCAGCACCGTGCAATACTATGCAAGGGAAATGTGTACGTGGCGACACTTGACATAAGGACTGACCCTCAATACAATGAAATATCTAGTCAGAAATACCTGATGGCTTCTTTTCCATGCAATCCTAAGGCTACCGGCTCGATGATATCACCAAGGTCTGTGTTTGTGCTGAAAAAGCTTTCACTGAGAACTCCGTAGTTTCTCCTCCTCTTTGACCAGTAAGACGGTTTCAGGAAGAATAGAGGCTGCCGCTTCAGTCCGTATTCGCCTGTTTACAAAGCAAAAGATACTGCATCACATTTTACCAACAGGTTTACCACCATTAAACTACCCACTATACCCATGTTATAGGCAACAGGAAGTTTTCTCCAAATCTGTATCTACTTCCTAGGTGACAAGGAACTTAACCATTGGGCCTTGATGCCAAAAGATAATATTTTTATCGTGCAGAAACAAAAGTATTTTGAAACCAATCCATTTCCTACGTCCGGTAAAACATTTTGTGGAAATCCGTCGCTTTCTTCCAATTTATAACTCAATTATCACGGATCATCTGGATACCTGGAGCGGCTCCACACCAAAACGACCTCATAGTATAATGCAGAAAAAACAAATATTGTGCTCCCCATGATGCCCTATAAAGCGCCTTTGTTTTTCTTTTAACATGACCCTTTAGAGTATGTAAAATGACGATACCTGTGAGGCAAGCTGAAGACCTAAAAGTCATAAAAGCTGCGCAGATTCAACGAGCACCGCGGCTCTGCGTGTCAGTATTATAAAACCAAGACAACGTACATATAACGGCCATGATATAACATACATATGACACTGACCCGAGCCATCGATAACCGTCATGGATCATCACTATAAATGATGAAATATGTCAATAGGTAAGAATACAAATTTTCATAACCTGGGCACTACGGGGGAAAGAGGCCAGGTGGTAGTCCTCCACCACCACAAGGACTACATTACTCATTGGGGTCTTGGTTCGTGCCTTTAGCATATTAAAGATCCAGTATTCCTACTGCGTTAACGGGTTTCTCCTGAAAGAGCTGGAAAATGGTTCCCCAGTGTCACATATGTTCACGAAAGCAAGACCCCATTTTAGGAGCCTATTTGGCCAGATTAAAGCCCACTTGGCCATCTGGGACTCTTCCTCTTACAAAAAAGAACTACAGAGCTGTGTGTGTGTCAACAACCAGCATAATAGGGAGTGCAGCTCTGTGTATAACACTCAGGTTGGATCAGTACAAGAGAAGCATAGTGTATTTAAATGTTACTTCTAGGTGTTGTCTGATGAAGTCCACACCTTCTCTGATGAATGAACCCCAGCGATCAGAAGTGATCGCCCAGAAAAACTGCAGAGCAAATGTAGTATTAAATGCGAGCCATTCAAATAAATGGCTGGCCATGTAAAACCTGCCAGAACTGTAACTTTTTTTTTAACTTAGCGGCTCCCAGCTCGGACTCATGAAGTGGGTTCCCATGCGTCGTGTCAACGTCTGTAGATATTAATACATTTGAAGTTCAGAGCTGGACATAATATTGGGTAATTCCCTCTATGCGAGACGTCTTGGCATCACAGCTCTGAGTACAGAACACTTATTAGACTCAAACTTTTCTGTCAACTCTTTGCAGCACTCCGTCAATTATTTTATTTTTTTGCATCCCCCCCCACTACATCTGAAAAATGTGCTCGTTAAAAGGGTCTTACACTGGGCAGGTGAAACATGGTCATGCCTTTTTACAAGCATAGAGGGAAAGTCATGGATTTATTTTGTTAGGAGTAGACTGTGAGCTCTTCTGGGCAGGGTTCTCTACCTACTGCATTGCTCATACTAAGGGGTTGGTGGTATATGAAATGATAATACCATCAATTATGTATTGATGTTTTCTAGTTCCTAGTATTTGGGCATGCGCTGACTCAGATGTGCTGCATTATTTATAACTTTGCTTTTCTTCTTGAAAAACATAGCCCAGCCTCAAGACATGTGCCAGAGACCAGATTTTACCTGGTGATAAGTCATATTTAAAAGAGTTCTCCGCTTTGCACAATACCTACTCGTTAAAAGGGTCCCTTGATAATAAGCGGATCACAAAGTGTCTCCTGTTGGGATCCCCAGTGATCAGCTGTAATCTATGGGGAAACCTTGCAGTAAGTGTTAAATTTCCCTGCAGCACCACCACAGGGGAAAGTAAGAATTACACAGTGTCCATTCACATCAATGGGTTGTCTGTGTAATACAGAACAGGTCCTCCAGGCAGTCGCTCTTTGTAAGGGTATGTTCACACGCAGTAGCAAAATAAGTGTGAACATACCCCGACTCTCCACTCAGGCCAAGAGATGAGGATCCTAAACAGAGGACCCACCCCCTCTATTAACTAAGAATTACTTTAAAGGGAAGGTGTCATGATTTATTTCTTTTTATTATTATATTGCTTTTAATATAATATTAACAAATTTAATTTTTTACTTAATGTATTTTTACTTTTACTTCTCTATGGGGGCTGCCATTTTTTTTTTCAGCTCTGTATGTGTCGATTAACGACACATACAGAGATGGAATACGGCACATACATCCCCATAGAGAATGCGAACGGGAGCCGTTCCATTCTCAGAAGCATACGCCGTCTGTGTGGGAACGGTGCATGCGCCGCTCCCACACAGACCAAAGCGAAGCTCGTTCCTAGAGCGAAATCCAGCGCCATTTTCATGTGGACTCGAAGCCGCGGCCGGACAGTAAGAGGTCGACTTCCAGCCATATGTTCAACGAAGCGAAGGAGGAGCGTAGATCAGCGGAGGCGGTGGCAGCAGGAGCAGGTAATTTATGTATGTGATGTGTGTATTATGTTTGTGAGATACGGTCTGCAGAGCCCTGTATCTAATCCTCCTACACTGTGCAGTCGCTCAAAAAATGGCGACACACCGTGTAGGAGGTTTGAAGACATTCAAACCCTTCCTTCTCCTGGCACCAGCCAGAGGAGGGGAGGAGGGGGATTGTGTGAGGACACTAGAGGAGAATGTGTCTACCCCAAATTTGCAGCATAAATCAATGAGGCTGCTTTGCCACATTGACCATGCTGCAATTTTGGGAGCTGCTCCCTCTAGTTCCCAGCACATGGAAATGTTATAAATTATAATCTAATTTATAATATTTCCTGACTTGTGAACAAATTAAAACAATGTGTAATCACTTAAATACAAAATTATTTAACTGAAACAAAAGAAAAAAATTCTAGCGACACATTCCCTTTAAGGAGTGTATGATAATTAGTTTTCGAAACTAGATACAACCTTTAACAGTTGCCAGTCTGCAGTCATCTGATGCAATGAAATGTACTATATTTTTAAAGGAGTTATGCCATCGATATCTGGTTATTACTTCTGGGACCCCTCACTGATGCCTAGAATGAAGGGGCCATGGACCTTGCGCTTTGCTGGAAATTGCAACAAAACCCAGTTAAAGTGCAACCCCTTCGTTCTGCAGGTTTTCCCACGATAAACACTGTTGGCATATGGGTTAGATGTCTGATCAGTGGAGTATGACTGCCAGGACCCCAGACATTTATGATAAAGTTAATCGTTATGCCATCAAGGAAAACACACAATAACATTTAGGTAAATGTAGTAAATAAGGGAAATGTCTTACTGGGGAGAATCTGATCCAGATAAGAGGCCAGCAGCAGATACATCACACTGTCCACAACAAGGAAGATAAATGTAATTATTAGTGGGTACGGTCCATCCTTAAGGTTAAATAGTTGGGCACCTTTTCCATGGGCCTCGAGAAACATGACCTGCAAAACAGAACAGAAGTCCATACATGAGTCCAGATAACACAATAGACTATAGCAATGTATGTGTCCTTGGAAATAAAAGTCTGTTTATCATTCAGATAGAAAGAATTGTGAACGTTCTCGAATATAATGACTTTATGTAAATCAGCGAGATTATTTAAAAACGACTTCTACGACTACAGTTATTCAGAGAGAAAAATGATCCTTTCTGGATACAAAGTTGGCATTTTTTGCCTATAAGTGCGGTGCATGACCGATTCTCTTCAGCGTTATTTGAATCCCTGTGTCATGCTCCGCCCCCTCCAGTCCTGCACCAGACATAGCACATGGTGTCAGTTATTATCCGGAGTGTGCCTTTAACCCATGGCTACTTGGTGATCAGTTACTGTCGATTGCTTTTCATAACCTAGGTCAGCGAATCACAATCTTTTCTCAATCCCCTACAAAATCCTCATACCTAATGTAAAATGGACAATTCTTGCTGTGTCGATCTTCCGCGTAACCCATAAGCAGTCTGTGAAACACTGAGCTAGGCTATTACAGATACAGTTTATTGCAGTAAGCCCCAATCAAACTGCCTGTAGACATAAAAGACTCGGTCACTGGGGAAACTAACTCAGGAGCTACTATTACCACCATGGGTACTGGACTTTACCTATATCCACTCTACAGACATTAACTGGTAGACATCAGCTGCATGTGGAGGAATGGCGATTTTATTATTGATGAGGAAGGGTTCTTTACAGTAAGGGTGGTTAAAGAGGCTCTGTCACCACATTATAAGTGGCCTATCCCCTACATAAGAATCGTTGCTAGATCGGCGCTATAATGTAGATGACAGTAATGCTTTTTATTTCGAAAAAACAATCTATTTTAAACCACTTTATGAGCGATTTTTAGCTTTATGCTAATGAGTTTCTTAATGCCCAAGTGGGCGTTTTTACTTTAGACCAAGTGGGCGTTGTACAGGGGAGTGTATGACGCTGACCAATCAGTGACCAATCAGCGTCATGCACTTCTCTCCATTCATTTACACTGCACTAGCGATATAGTTATATCACTATGTGCAGCCACATACACAAACAGTAACATTACTGTAGTGTCCTGATAATGAATATACATCACTACTAGCCTGGATGTGATGTTTATTCAGAATCCTGACACTTCTGAATCTTTTCTGTGAGATTCCAGCAAGGCAAACGTAATCTCGTTTGAAATGACAGGTTACATCGTAATCTCGCGAGATTACGCTTGCCTTGCTGGAATCTCACAGAAAAGATTCAGAAGTGTCAGGATTCTGAATAAACATCACATCCTGGCTAGTAGTAATGTATATTCATTATCAGGACACTGCAGTAATGTTATAGTGTGTGTATGTGGCAGCACATAGTGATATAACTATATCGCTAGTGCAGTGTAAATGAATGGAGAGAAGTGTATGATGCTGATTGGTCAGCGTCATACACTCCTCTGTACAACGCCCACTTGGTCTAAAGTAAAAAGACGCCCACTTGGGCATTAAGAAACTCATTAGCATAAAGCTAAAAATCGCTCATAAAGTGGTAAAAATAGATCGTTTTTCTAAATACAAAGCATTACGGTCACCTACATTATAGCGCCCATCTCCTTATGTAGGAGATAGGGCACTTATTATGTGGTGGCAGAGCTTCTTTAAGTAGTTGAACCTGAAGAGGCAGTAATGGGTAAAACCAAAATAACTTAAAGGGGTAATACCAAGATCGAAAGTTTTTACCTATTCAGATGGACGTTGATAAAAGTCTGACTGCTGAAACCCCGCCCCCCCCATCATTAGAATGGGGGACCTGAGCGTGCCCGAGTTTGAATGGAGTGGCAGAGGCGCATGTGCGCTGCCGCTCTAATCAAAGTCAATGTGACCGACAGAGACAGTCCAACCATAGGTGATGAGTGTCGACCATGGCAC
Organism: Rhinoderma darwinii; assembly: GCF_050947455.1. Classification (NCBI taxonomy): domain Eukaryota; kingdom Metazoa; phylum Chordata; class Amphibia; order Anura; family Rhinodermatidae; genus Rhinoderma; species Rhinoderma darwinii. The sequence goes on from NC_134699.1 coordinate 59,698,243, forward strand.
ACCCCCTTTAAGACTTGTGGTACCAACAATAATTAGTAAAAATACATGGAGGGAGTTAATGGGATTGAACACTTTTATGAACTGAAAAGAGCAAAACTTAATTGTAGAATGGAAAGGTCTGCAACTTTCTAATATACTTTGTGTTTCAGTTACTCACTGTTTTCCAAGATTTCTGCTTGCTGTCAGTGATTAAGGACACACTTGTTTGCGTCTTGCACGATAGCCAAGGCAGATGTAATATTTCTCAGAGGTGAGGCTTTGCACCAATCCGTGCAACCTCTGAGAGCTAAATACTCTCCGTGGGATAAAATCAATGGCACAGACCTTTGCTACAATGTATAAATATGGTTAAACGCCTCGAGTCCAGAGGATTGTCTAGACTTGATATAATTATATCCACTCCTCAAATAAGGGGGGAGCCTGTCTAGATCGGCTTTCAGCCTATAGATGTAAACATGAATGTTCCCATTCACTGACAACAAGTAGAGATCTTGAAAACAGTGATGTATTGAAACACAAAAGCATATTAGAAAGCTTTAACTTGTTCCAAGGAATTTAACACAATACATATTTCCTTTCCCAAAGTATATGACAGTATTCTACCCACCACAGAGCCACACAGTCATGTCTATGATTTATCCCATAATCCCATATACCAATCTGGCAGAATTAAGAATGTAATTAAAAATTGCTGAGGATTACAATTGCCAAAAAATTGAGAGATTAACATGCGAGTGATTTAGCAGAATGCAGTGGGGGCAGAGATAATCCTGGCAGATAATGAATAATAGATGTCAACTAATAAAATAATGGCATGGGGTACGTCAGCAAAGGGTTCATGTTTATACTGCGCAGCTTTTTATTTACAGCAGCAAATGAAACCTCCCGTTACAGTAAAAAGAGAGCGAAGCTGAAGGCGACTACTGAACGTTTCACTTCTGCAGGAGACGAGACGACGCTGGGAGTACAGGCCTGGGCTAGTCAATGGGATAAAAACTACAACTAAGGCCTTAGTCACACGAACGTGTTATACATCACACGGACCTATGTAAGTGAATGGGGCCATTCAGACGGTCAGTGATTTTAACGCAGCGTATGTGTGCTGCGTAAAACTCACGACATGTCCTATATTTGCCCGTGTTACGCACTGCACGCACCCATTTAACTCAATGGGTGCGTGCAAATAACGCACGGCACACGGAAGCCACACTCCACAACGCCCACTTGGCCATATAGTAAAACACGCTCAGTTGTCCATTGAGAAACTCATTAGCATAAAGCTAATATAGGTCATAACTCCGTCAAAAATGATCGTTTTTCTAAATAAAAAACCACTGCTGTGATCTACATTACAGCGCCGATCACATGTAGAAGATAGGGCACTTATAATGTGGTGACAGCCTCTTTAAATGCCGCAAACAAAGCAACCTGCACTTCTATCCAGACAGTTCACCTGTAAAGCTTTCCCCATGTTTCTGTGTCCAGTCTCTACACCAGACGGTCAGGAACAGCGCACACCTGTGCCAGAACCAGCTCCCTCCCAGGTAACAACTCCCAACTTAAGTTCAACAGGAACCAGCCGGTGCATAGGGATAATGCAACCCACATCCAGCCAGGGGACAAATTAACCCTTTGTAGTGAAATTCAATATTGTGAACATATTATAATAATAATATATATTATAATTATTTGTACGGGAGAATGAATTTACATTTTCTAGAACAGATGTTAGACGGATATATATGCATGTAGATGATAAGAATAACTGTTCAAACAATAATCTGTGCAATCCGCAGAGATATGAATAAAAAAAAAATCTTTAAATATAAATACAAAGAGACAAATAGTTACTGGAATGTCAATCTCTTCAAGAAGTGTATGGTAGAGAGAGGAAGAAAGCCGCACTTCCCTTAGGAGGAATTATTGTTAGCCCTAGACAACCCAATATGATATTTGATCAGAACTATTAGGCTATGTTCACACGCTAGACTAAAAACGTCTGAAAATACGGAGCTGTCTTCAAGGGAAAAAAGCTCCTGATTTTCAGACGTTTTTTAATCAAAGTCGCGTTTTTCACGGCCGTTTTTGGAGCTGTTTTTCTATAGAGTCCATGAAAAACTGCTCCAAAAACGGCTTAAGAAGTGACATGCGCTTCTTCTTCGCGGCCGTTTTTTTTTACGTGGCCGCGTAAAAAAATGGCCCGTCGGAACAGAACGCCGTTTTTCCAATTGAATCAATGGACAGATGTTCGGAGGCGTTCTGCTTCAGATTTTTCAGACGTTTTTCGGGACGCTCACGGCCCGAAAAACGGCTGAAAACACTCCGTGTGAACATGCCCTTATCTTCATCATATTCATAGTTGTAGACGTGTCGCTTCCCATGGTAACATCTTGCACATATACGATCATTAGGACTCTGTATCTATTTTGTGTTCTGTTTCGGTTGTGGCAGATTGGGTTTGATTTTGCTCGATATCAGATTATATACCACCATTATCCTGTTAAAATTCTATTGAAGGATCTATAATATTAGATTTAGGTCCAGCAGTGTTAATATACATATATATCATATTGGCTAAGAATAAGTCCTCCTAAGGGAAGTGCGGCTTTCTTCCTCTCTCTACCATACACTTCTTGAAGAGATTGACATTCCAGTAACTATTTGTCTCTTTGTATTTATATTTAAAAGATTTTTTATTCATATCTCTGCGGATTGCACAGATTATTGTTTGAACAGTTATTCTTATCATAAACATCTACATGTATATATATCCCGTCTAACATCTGTTCTAGAAAATGTAAATTCATTCTCCCATACAAATAATTATAATATATATTATAATATGTTCACAATATTGAATTTCACTACAAGGGGTTAATTTGTCCCTTTGCTGGATGTGGGTTGCATTATCCCTATGCACCGTCTGGTTCCTGTTGTTACCTGGGAGGGAGCTGTTCTGGCACAGGTGTGCGCTCTGTTCCTGAAGGTCTGGTGTAGAGACTGGACACATATGGGGAAAGCTTTACAGGTGAACTGACTGGATAGAAGTGCAGGTTGCTTTGTTTGCAGCGTTTACATTGTGCCGTGACTAAGGACAGGTGATCTGTCGGAAACGCGTAAGCTGAGACAACCGCCCTTACTCCTAGTGGATTTTACTCTTGTCGGAAATAAAGTTGGAATATTACTTCCTATTAGCGAAACAGCGCTGGATCAAATTCTTCCGTTTCTAATGTAACACTTACCTGGGCTATACCGATCATGAATGTGCACTGACAGAATGGACTGAAGAACCAAACAAAGGACTTTGGGTAGTCTCCCTTCATCACAATGAAAATGCCGAGAGCGCCGAGGACAAGCGTGGCCAGGAAAGCAACACCACCAGCCTGCTTGGCTTTTTTAAAAAGAGGGGTAAGCATCAGTGCAAACAGGATCTGCAGAGAGAAAAAAAAAAAAAGTTCATGAAGAAAGAGAAGATGATGAAGTGTAAATTCTACCAGAAATCTGCCACCTGCGGTGCAGACTATAAGGGTATGTTCACACGCCCTTTTTACGGACGTAATTCGGGCATTTTACGCCTCGAATTACGTCCGAAAATACGGCTCCAAACCGCCGGCAAACATCTGCCCATTGAAATCAATGGGGTTACGATGTACTGTGCACACAGGCTTTTTTTTTACGCACCGCTGTCAAAAGACGGCGTGTAAAAAGACGCCCGCGTCAAAGAAGTGCATGTCACTTCTTGAGACGTAATTGGAGCCATTTTTCATTGACTCCATTGAAAAACCGCTCCAATTACGTCCGTAATTGACGCCGCGAAAAACGCGAGTACGAGCAATTACGTCTGAAATTCAGGAACTGTTTTCGCCTGAAAACAGCTCCGTAATTTCAGGCGTATTGGACGCTGCCGTGTGAACTAACTCTCAGCGTACCCTAAAAGCCTCAGAAGGATGGTTTGTCATACAATAGTAGTGTGTTTTTGAGCTAGTAGATCCAGCAGGTTTTGACCTTGGGGTGAATTAAAGTCTGCGGCGGAAAAAGTTTTAAACAAAAAACTTTTAAAAACCTCAAAATAAACCCCTTTTGGAGAATTCATAGAGCAATAACCTCTGACCAATATCTACTGTTGAAGTTCCTACCCCCCCACCATATAGAAGCGCCACATTGCTCTAGACCTGATGACAATGTTTCTATTCACCGGCCCCCTGAGGATTGAAGCCAGTTTTCTTTCTTCCGACATTCTGCCTAATAAGATTTTTGCCATACTGTCCGCTATCTTTTTCACAGCAAAGGAGCTCTCCCTCCTCAGAGCTAAAGTAAAAAGTGATGTAAATCAAGATTTATTTTATTCACACAACATCCCCTATGACAGCACTGCCTGGTAGGTTCAGACAACCAGAACCATTGTCATTGGGATCAGAGGTTAATGGCACTTAAGGAGCGGATGTCTTTGCAAACACTGCGACTGAACTTTTTCATACCTGAACTTTGCAGAACAAAAATGATTTTATACAAAAAAAAGTTTTTTTATGTTTAAGCTTAATCACTGTGAAAAGTTCTGCAACTGGTTTAATAATAGGGGTTTCAAATCCTTACAATAGGCAGGATATTTGTTTGCAGTACGTAAATGACCATGTTTTTTTAGATGCATTTTCTCATTCACTGACAGCAAGCATAGGACTTGAAACCGGTTAAAGAATTGAAAACAAAGTATATTGAAAAGTTGCAGAACTTAGGATTACACAATGATAAAACTTGTATTAAAGTAAACCATATACTGCAGATGCCCATGTCCAGAGGAGGGGGTCCCACCTCTGTGTACATGTCAAGGTCTTTGATGAGATTACCCTTAAAAAGCATCATTGGTAAGAAAACATGGAAAATCTGTTGGATAAATACGGCCGGACAAAGTACTGAGCCTATAAAAAGATCGCACAAGGCAGAGCAATGTGAAGTGGCATATTCCTGCGGTAACTTAGGACTCGTGCCATTAGGATGAATAGCGTTCAGCTGAGGATTGCTTGCTGCTATTTTTATTGCCTGTATAAACCTTTAAAATTAATTTTCTTAGAAATAGCAAAAGAAGAGGGCACTAATGCCAAAGGATCTGGACACCGGCGTTGGCAGCACAGATCATAAGCCTTTAATAGAGTGTCTAGAGCATATTGGCTCAGTGTTAGTACACACATACGACCGATCTGGTTGGCATTAAGATACAAACGCCCCGTATCATCAGGGGAGCGTCCTCAGGGGTACAATTGCCTAAAAAGTTATAAATGCCGGTCAGTGCATATTATGCTGTGTTTGTTTGCCGGCGTACACTGGACACTAATGACTGGTCTAGCGCGCGCCAGAGAAACCCGGGAGCCTAATAAGGCTTAGCCCCGCCCCCTATGGTGGCGTCACTGGGAATCTCCACCAATAGGTGAGAACTACATCAGAATGACGTCCGCCGATTGGTACGGCCCCTTAGTAACGTTGCGGCCAATCGAGGCGTTGCATACGGCATCAATGATCGCCAGGGGAGCTCCAGGCGGCCAGAATCTAGAGGCCGCTCTCAAGCACATAAAAGAAACATAATGGATGTAAAGTAGGTGGTGCATGGGGTTGGACCTGATAAAAAGGTGATCAAGAGGGCTTCTGTTGAAATGAGACTTCTATATACTGACACTACATATTGTTATATATCAGTCACGTAAACAAAGACACTGAATGCAGCTGTATATAGTAGAAAAAAAACCTCTGATATTCAGTATATTAACAAACGTAAACGTATACTACCTACACTGAATCTTTGGAATCTGCTATTTTTATTGCTGCATTATACAGTTTTATTATGCTATAAAATCCTTGTTTGATTCAGCTGGAAAATTTTACTTTGAGTCCTCCAGGCAGCAAAGTCCCTCAGCATTATGCTATACATTACAGCAGAGGCACATGTATAACATCATGCAGCGTCAGAGGTGTAGACAGTCCAGGGCGTCCAGTACTCACCAGAGATATCCCATAAAGCGCATATAGCAGGAAGATCAGGAACCAACTGCTATGCTTGAATGGGGTGAAGACAGTGGTGATAAAAGCCATCAGCAAAGAGATCAGGAGAATCAGTATGATGTATAACAGAACCCAGGGCAACCTACAAGAAAAACAAAGAACATATTATATATATATATATTTGCAGATAATTCAGCAAAAATAAATGACTAGTGTGTAAATAAATGACAATACTACAATTGTGTACTGATCTAAAATGATCCTGCATTATAGTTTATACTCCAGAGATGCATGCAGAGTTCTGCAGGCTTCCAAGCTGAAATCTTGCAGCATCCCCTGATGGTACAAAGTCTGCACAAATCTTGATCTGGTAAATATACTGTACTACAGGAGCTTGTTTGTTAGGGACATGTTTCATAACAAGCTTGTTGAACATTTCCAATAAAGACCAGCAGAATAGTGAGTGCAGCTCTGGAGTATAATTCAGACTGCAAGCCTTCTTGCACACGACCGATGTGCCACTCGGGCCATTTTTAACGGCATACGAGTGGCACACGATAGTCTTCATGGACCCATTCACTTTAGCGGCTGAATCGGGTCCATGAAAACGGACCCAATTCTCCGATCAGTGGAAATATAGGACATGTCCTATCTTTCCACGGATCACTGACAGGATTCGGCAGGCGCACACTGTCATGTGCATGATGCATAACTCAGGATAAGTACAGGTTAAGTATTGTAATGTAACGTATGAACGCAGTGACTCCACCAGCAGAATAGTGAGTGCAGCTCTGGAATATAATACAGGCTGTAACTCGGGATCAGTACAGGATAAATAATGTATGTACACAGTGACTCCACCAGCAGAATAGTGAGTGCAGCTCTGGAGTATAATACAGGATGTAACTCAGGATTAGTACATGATAATAAACGTATGTATACAGTGACTCCACCAGTAGAATAGTAAGTGCGGCTCTGGAGTATAATACAGGCTGTAACTCAGGATCAGTATAGGATAAACAATATAACGTATGTATACAGTGACTCCACCAGTAGAATAGTAAGTGCGGCTCTGGAGTATAATACAGGCTGTAACTCAGGATCAGTACAGGATAAGTAATGTAATGTATGTACACAGTGACTCCACCAGCAGAATAGTGAGTGCAGCTCTGGAGTATAATACAGGATATAACTCAGGATCAGTACAGGATCAGTAATGTAACGTATATACACAGTGACTCCACCAGCAGAATAGTGAGTGCAGCTCTGGAGTATAATACAGGATGTAACTCAGGATCAGTATAGGATCAGTAATGTAACGTATATACACCGTGACTCCACCTGCAGAATAGTGAGTGCAGCTCTGGAGTATAATACAGGATGTAACTCAGGATCAGTATAGGATCAGTAATGTAACGTATATACACAGTGACTCCACCTGCAGAATAGTGAGTGCAGCTCTGGAGTATATTTCAGTTATAAATTTACGGAAATTGAAATATTAAGTGTAAAGAGAAAATTACAGAACTTTTCATTACACAATGACTATATTTTATGCACATAAAACAGGAAAACCCTTTACATGTTATGAGAAAACAGTGACATTTTATTCTAATATACTGCACTTCTGTCCCGCTGGTGCTGTGTATGTGTGTGTGTGTGTGGTTGCGTGATATTGTGTCATCTATAGTGAGCTCAATAATGCGGTCAGTCATTGCCCGCCGCGGTCAGGTACTTCAGCAAAGTGCACACAGAACCAATGAAAGACCTGGGCAGCCGCTGCGTGAACAAAGGACGGAACTGCAGCAGTAAGTATGAAATAAAGTCAATGTGTCGGTACAGTTTTACCACCATTAAAATGAAGAGAAAAGCCAGTCATTACCAGAAGGCGGTGTCATGGAGCCCCAATATCTTCATAAACTCTTTGAGCTTTTTCTCTTTTTCAGCCACAATATAAGCTGCCGGAGAACATCCAAATGGTGAGAACGCCATGACTAGGCATATTGACATGAGAGCGTGGTAGAAACCGTCCACTTCAACCACTGGCTTCTTTTCCATCACCATCGCTTTTGTCCTCATCAGTTCCTCCCATGACGAATAGTTGGTTTTTAACTGGCATAAAAGAGAAAACAATTTGTGAACAATACGTTGCTGCTTCAGGTTACAAATTGTTTACTATTACAGTTAAGTCTTCATGAATGCATGTTGCAGTGTATTGGCCCACTCGTATAGCATTGGTAAAAATCTGCAAGTGGTACTCTGGGCCCCTAAGAAATAAAGGTGGCCCCTTATCATGATTCATTTGAGTTGCTTTTATCTCTTGCATTTCATTTATTTTTGTAAGTGCTATATTTAGGCCCATTTTAGATGTGAGCCCTCAGGCACTGCCCAAATGGCCAGTCCACCCCTAGTACCTACTATTACAGTCAGGTCTATGCTAGCATATAGTTGGCAATCCCTCTTTAATGATGTAAGGTTGAGGCTCACGGGGACACGATAGGCCCGATCAGTAAATGTAGTAATGTCCAGTCATATATCAACTACAATGGCCTGTAGCATGCAGATAATGCACTAATTCCCTAAATTTACCAAAGTATTAATGCAAATAAAAAACAATGTCCAATGAAGTTATAAATTATTAGTACAATATATAATAAGCCAGCAGTGATGTTGAGAGTAATAGGTAATATCCTCATATCTACACACAAGTCATATTTATGTAGTAGTAATGCCCCAGTAATACGTTAACATAGGTTATCAGTTATTTCCCAGCAGCAGATCAGCACCGATGTCAGTATTAATGCAATACTAATATTTCACTGTTTTCGTACTGCTTTCAAAATTCTACTGGTTACCGTTAGAAACAGACAGTGTTTACCTCCCGTCTGTTGACAGTCACATGACCCAGCAGCTAAGCTCTAGCTGTATGACTGACACCAGAGCTCCCACAATGCACTGCTCTCTGGTAACAGGAAATAGAATTCTGAATTGAGCTTTAAACATAAACAGAGAAAAATATAAAGCAATTTAAAATCAGCAAAAGAATGTGCAAACTTGCTCCGCACTTCTACATGATCTAGAAAGTTGTTCCAAAGCAGAGATTTCCTTTAAGTTTTTTACGAATCCGAAACCTTACCTTTATAATGGAAGAATCTATACATGCTTGCAGATGCGTGAATCCCGAATAGTGATACTGTACAGCGTCACACTTGGAAGAATAACATTCTAAGGGAAGAGTATATAAAAAAATATGTATGAATTAAAAAAAAATTAAACAGTTCTTCAAATTAGTTTTGGCACAATAATGTGAATAGATCAGATGCAACTTGTCGTTTCACTCAATGCATCGGCCATTTACTAAGCTCAGAGATACAGAAATCTCAAACCTAGGTGCAACAGGGTAGCCCCTCAATTCTAGTAGGGGTTGGGGATTCCCAGCTTAAGGGAACTCCCCGATGCCATCAATGACATGTCTGACGGACATCACAAGGAAAATGGAATAAGGATGTTGGGATTAGGACCGATTTGGGGTTAGTTTATAAACATATCGGAGAAGCATCATTCAGTCACAATCACCGATTTATTTGTTTTATGACCAATCACAGACTTTATTATACACCGAAGCTCTCAAAGATTATGGGGTTAAGGAATAACTATGATTGCCAGAAATGTGGTACACATCAAGTGGATATCATTCACTTGTTGTGGCGTTGTCCCAAGCTACATAGTTACTGGAGTGGAGTAGCATCATCTATTTCTAATTTAATTCGGAAAGAAGTTCCAATGGAACTGATGATATTTATTTTTGGCATCTCCGGCCTACTGAATGACTGTGGTTGTAGCAAACTAATTAGAAAGATTTTGTTTCTGGCAAGATTGGTTATGATTTATAAATGGATCACAAAAGATTTCCCACAGGAAGTAGAATGGCACCATAAGGTGAATAGAGTGATGCTTTTAGAAAGATCATATTACTTGACACTAAGTAAAGAGGAAGGGGATTTTTTTTTTTATAAGATCTGGAACAGATGGACAGTGGAACTATCCCCTCAACAGAAAAAGACCTTGGAGCTAGCTTAAAAATGTGTTAATGGGTGCTTTAAAAGTAATTTTTGGGGGGGGGGTTTTCCCTTTCTTTTTTTTTCTCTCTCTCTCTCTCTCTCCTCCACACACAATATTTTCCAGGGTGACTGTTGATTTGCTAGCATTGACTTTTTGGATAGTGCCTGTACTGCATAATATTTTGTTTAATATAATGTTAACTCTGATCATTTTCTTCGTTTTTTTTTTGTTGGGTATTATGGAATATTTTGTTATATAATTCAACAACAATAAGAAAAAATGACCTGTCTGAAGACAGGTAAGACTGAAGATTCACTTTATTCAAAACAAATTGACAATGAATGCAGTCTACAGAGTTTCCATTCACCTTCACTCTTACCTTGTATGTATGGAGTAGGCTTTGGGAAGTAGAAGGGAAAGAACATAAGCTTGTAGGACATGGGGTCTTGAAATTCGACACCGACGAAATGTAAATAGGAAGCACTGGCAGCTTTTAACTCCTCTTCGTTACGATAATGAATAATATCTACATCTGGAAAACAGAGAGAATGGGAGACAAATGAGATACAATGGAACGACCCTCGGTGTAGTTATCAGCGGTCTATGTAAAATCGGGTGAGCGTCCTCTGTGCACTGCAGGTCAGGGGTGCTGCCGCTTACAACAGCAATACATGAGAACTACTCACATCCCATTCTAAAAAAATAAAGTGCTATGCTCTTGAGTCTTGGGGGTCCCACTTCAAATGCAGTCCAGACAATACCTGAAGATCTAGGCCCACTAGAAATATAAATATTAAATTTTTTGCATTTTGTCACGGTAGATGAAGTCCGCAAAGTGCAAATTCAGGGCATGAGTTGAGGACATGACGTGGCATACAGTGCCCCAAACTAAAGGGAACGGTGAGAGGTTTCCCTGACGTCTTGATGTATGCTGAATTATGAAGTGCCTAAAAAAAAATATATATATATATATATATCTGTTTTGCTAACAACGTCAGCTGATGTAAAATCACAGCCAATTATCACCAAGCAAAGCGATATCACCACACGCAGCAGCAAATAAACATAAGCGAACAGCTGTAAGACTCCCATATGAGAATAAGTCGTTTAAAGGGGTTGTCCAGGATTAGAAAAAGTTTTTCTGCCAAAAACACTGCCACTTTTCTTCATAGGCCATGTCTGGTATTGCAGCTCATTCCTACTGAATTTAAAGGGGTATTTCCAGAAATAATAATTAGCAGCTATCCATAGGATAGGTGATAATTGCTTGATCGCTGGGACCCCCACCAATCGCAAGAACGGGGGCCCCCGAGCCTCCGTTCCTTCTCACTGCTCGACCACAGTGAGGAGATTGAGTAAAGCAGCAGTAAATGTGTCCGCCGCGCCATTCAAAGTCTATGGGAATGAAAGGAACAGCCGAGTGCAGCGCTCGGCTGTTTTAGTCAGTCCCATAAATATAGAATGGAGAAGCTCCATTCAAGCTCCTCCTCATCACTGCTCAGGACCTACGTTCTCGATGGAGATTCTGGTAAAAACCCCTTCGATGGGGATGAGCTGCAGTAATAGGGACAGCCAATGGACAGAAATGGCGGTGTTTCTGGAAAAAAAATTAAACAAAACCAAATTAAAAAACATTCTAATCCTGGACAAAACCTTTAAGTATATAAAAGAACTGAAGCCTTAAAGAGGAACTCCACCCAATTGCAAAATAAGGGTATGTGCACACGTCGCAGATTTGTTACAGACATTTCTGCGACTGTACCATACACATGAAGGGAGATTTCACAAATCTATTCACATGCACAGGCCCTGTTCACACAGTTTTTTGCAGGCGGAAAAATAGGCCTCAAAATTCCTTCAGGAATTTTTAGCCAGATTTTGACCTGCCAGCAGAAAACTTGCCGCGTTCCTTCGTGGCGTTTTTTGGCCGCGGCCATTGAGTGCCGCAGGCAAAAACGCAAAAAAACGCAGCGAAAACCGCTTTCTCTGTTTCTCATTGATGTCAATGGGAGGTCGGAGACGGAAACGCCTAAAGGCATGATGCTTCTTTGTCCCTCGAGCGTTTTTTTCCGCTCGCGGGAAAAAACGCCTCTGCATCCCATTGAAATCAATGGTAGGCGTTTTCAGGTACGGTTTCCAACACAGTGTGTGAACAGGGCCTAACATCAGCTTGTTCCTCTCATACCGGTCAGTCATTTTCCACCTGTCCCATACTTTTTACTTACCCACAAATGTAAGTAAGCAAGACGTAGGGGACAGATGTGAGCATGACTGCAGGATCAGACAACACAGGGTTTGTTTGAGTCTGTAACCATGGAGATGCATAAGTTTGTATGGAAGCTGTAGACACAAAACAGAAGGAGACTTTTAAGCAAGACTATTAGCACAGTTGCTCACTTTTTATTTTATTTTAGAACTCTAGGAGCAATGAAAAAAAAGTTGCACTGATGTCCAAACCGCCAAAGGGGGCCGGAATATAGGGCAGACCTCTTTATATTAGGGTGCCATACTAAAGCAATAAGGGTGCCGTACACGCAGAGGCCCTGCGGTGGTAGTGTGCTGTGCGGCTTTGTGTTCTGGTTAAGAGATTATTGTCCGGATTGAGAAACCCTCTCTATTACATTCATATGCTCTTATAGGACATAAAGGATAGAGGTTATACATTAATAAACCGCCTGATTGCATTGCTGATTTACTGTGAAGCATCAGTTGTGGCCGCCGTTTAGTATTTTATGGCGGCCTGGGAGCGGAACTATGAAGAATTGTGTATGTGATAAAGCCCGGGACGACGTCTGGTATTCATGTCACTACAAAGGCACTAGTAGTAGCCAGCAGGGGAATCGCTCAGCTGCGGTATATACTGTAGTCAGTGCCCTGTGGTGTCTTTCTGTAAATCTCATTGAATAAGAATGAGACATTTCTATGTACAGTGTGTGGCAGCCTTCCTGCATTGGCCATAGTGTCATTCAGGGTACAACTTGTGCTATATCCTTCTCATACCAGTTACTTACTACTGAAAAACACCTTGGGGGAGACAGGATTTCATCAAACATAAGACATGGTACACGATGTGTGGTCTCTTTTCGGAGGACGTCATGGCTGAGCTTCTTCCCTATTGTAGAAGATATTACATTCATTTTATCTGGGGACCCTTAGAAGCGGGCTGATAGTAGGTTTGGGTGGTAGATCGGTATGGATACTGGATCGCTATCATAACTGGGTCTGTTAATGGGGTTCTCGCATCGCAGAAAACCCATTTATTCTGGGAGCTGCCCCATCGATCAATACATAGCTCCTGAGATCCTGGCAAAAAGATAATTTTGCCAGGAGAATATTCAGCCAGCTATGCGTTTCTCCTGGAAACATAGTATTAAATGTCGGCCATGCCGATGAATGGCCATCCACGTAAGACAAGGACGGCTCGAGTTCGCCAGAGCGAGGTCCGCGGATTTGCAGTGGCTCTCTGCTCTGACTCCTAGATGGAGGGACCCCCTCTATGTCGTCCAATAGGAAATATGGACAGGGGTTGTACTGAGGGGGCAATTCCTTTAAGGAGGAATCGCATTTATCATGATATATATATATGGTTATTGCAATATTTACCTTAAAGGGGTATTCCGGTCACAAGAAGTTATCAGCTATCCACTAGATAGGTCAAAACTGTTAGATCGTTGATGACCCGATCACTGGGACCTCCACCGACGGCAGTTTCTGTCAGTGCCATAGAATTTGAATTGAGCGGCAGGCCGCATGCTGAAGCGGGATTCCGGTTGGAGAAGAACGGGTGACATAGAACCCCCATTCTGGCAATCGGTGGGGGTCCCAGTGGTCAAACCCCGACCCATCTAACAGTTATCACCTATCCAATGAATAGGCAGGAACTTCTTGTGACCGGTTTACCACGTTAATATTCTCATCATAAGAATTTCTATATAGGTCAACTCAAGCCTAGGCCGTGAATATGTGTGCTCTATGAAAAGTAAAACGTTTGTGACATTCAGGGGTCCAACAAAAAATGGCTGGTTATCGGAGAGTGGCTGATGACCTGGCGGCTGAGGAGGTGCCAATGGTTTCGCCTTCAGGCCCCATGCAGATGGCACCCCTCAGTGTTGGACCCTCACCCTCCAGGTTGATCTGAATTGCTTTAAGCTCCACTGACCTCCTTGTCGTATTAAGTATCTGGATTGGCGGAGTGGCTCGTGTTAAGTGACGCCACCACAGCGCTCATCACAAGTAAAATTGGAAACACTGAATTTCTCCTGACTCGCACGCTTTTACGTAGCTAAAATTAGCAACCAAAGTGCCAACCTACAAATAAACTGATCTCATTTGTTGGCCACTTGTGGAAGCCAACATTCACTGTTTGTTGATACTCCGCCGTAATGAAAAGCAATGGCTTCCTGTGAGGGTATGTTCACACGGCGGGGGTCCGTAACGGCTGAAATTACGGGGATGTTTCAGCCTGAAAACATCCCCGTAATTTCAGCCGTACCGGCATGTGCAGGCGCTTGAACGCCGCGTCAATTACGGCCGTAATTAGCGCTGCTATTCATTGGAGTCAATGAATAACGGCTCTAATTACGGCCAAAGAAGTGACAGGTCACTTCTTTGACGCGGGCGTCTATTTACGCGCCGTCTTTTGACAGCGGCGCGTAAATATACGCCTCGTGTGAACAGACAAACGTCTGCCCATTGCTTTCAATGGGCAGATGTTTGTCAGCGCTATTGAGGCGCTATTTTCGGGCGTAATTCGGGGCAAAAACGCCCGATTTACGTCCGTAAATAGGCCGTGTGAACATACCCTTACCTGAAATACTCGTGGGTCAAGCCAAGACTCAAATTACATTTCAAGAGTCGTAGCTAATGATTTGGACTGATTCTCTATTAACGAGATGTATTCTGCGCATCTAAGCAATGATAACAACATCCTATTCAAAGCCATTATTATTTAAAGCCTCCATTGAGTCACTGATGTGACGGAAAGCCCTGTGTCTTTTGGCCGGAGTTTGCAGGGTTGGGGAACTGCTCCCAATCATGAAAGCAGCAACTGGATCTATACTGGGGTATTATTATAATTTTATTTTCATTTAAAGCAGCCAAGCACTAGCCTCAGCGATCTTGTATACCCACTGAGACCAGTGATTGGCTGCAGCGATCATGCCCATCATGGCGGCAGCTAGGTCAATACACAGCGGCAGGGAGGAACGGAAGCGACTGCGCCGGAACGACAGGGATCCGTGAGTTGGGCAATGGCTTTTTTTTGTTTTTGTTTGCATCCCTCGTACCGTGGCAAATTTTTTAAATAACTCGGAAAACCCCTTTAATGAATGACACAAGAGGAGAGGATCCTGCCCACGAGGGTTTACAATCAGCAAGGGAAGGGGGAAGGAGACAGTGGGTGAGGGTAGAAGTTGTTCCTCTGGTAGTGGAGTGGCAGCAGGGTCATTGCAGAATCTACGCTTTCAGGTTGGTTTTGAAGGTTTGGATGGTGGCAGAGAGTCTGATGTGTGGGGATAGAGAGTTCCAGAGTATGGGGGATGCACGGGAGAAATCTTGGAGAGGATGATGCGAGGAACAGACGAGACACAAGCAGAGAAGGAGGTCTTGTGAGGACTGCAGATTACGTGTGGGGAGGTATCAGCAGATTATGATATGGAGTAGACAAGTTGCTGACGGCTTTGTATGTCGTTTTTAATATTTTTAACAGAATTCGCCGGGCAATAGGTAGCCAGCGAAGGGATTGGCAGAGGTGAAACGAGGGTAAAAGTATATTAACCATGCAGAAGAGTTGAGGGTGGATTGGAAAGGTGCAAGAGCGTTAGATGGGAGGCCACAGAGAAGGATGTTGCAGTAGTCTAGGTGGGAGATGATTAGGGCATGTACAAGCATTTTTGTTAACTCAAGTTTGATGAAAGAGTGGACTTGGGAAATGTTTTTGAGACGGAGGCGGCAGAAGGTGGTAAGGGCTGGATGTGCATTTTACGAGACAGGGCAGAGTCGAAGATTATACCAAGGCAGTAGACTTGTGAGACTGGGAAAACTTTCTCAAACATAGGTATGGGCATCCTAGTGGGTACTCACTAGATATTAGAGGTCCATTGCTTGGGACGGCACCTGAATAACTAGAATTCATTTATTTAGATTTTTTTCTGCCTTTGCTATGGTGGTACTGTTGCAGGATGGATGTTATGAAGATACTATGCCTGGGTCTGTCAAGATGGCAATGGTTTTGGCTCTGTTATGGGGCAAGATAGCTGACTATGTTATGTTATGATGTCCCTCATTTCCATATCAAAAAGTTGAAAATATATCCTCACTCCCTTGTACATCCCACACCTCTTTCAGGGGAATTCAATATGAGGAGAAAAAGAAAAACAAAAAACAATAATCAATGTCATAGACGTACGTTGCTATTTCTCCCCCCCACCCCCCCCACTTCTCCCTTGTCTACAAGTCAACGTCCATGGTGACATGTGACTGCGATGGCCTATTGCCACCTGCCCATGTGACATGTTATAGTCGTGACATCACACCCTTTAGCAGCTACTGATGACTGCGTTCACATAGGTGACAAATCATGATGCTGGACTGTAGACAACCCTGCAGCTGGAACAGGGAAATCTGATGTATATGCCATTTTTTTTAGTTATTTTAGATGTAATAAGAAGGCCGCCACACCTCACCACCACCCCAGACAGAAATTCAAGGTGACCGCACAATTTTTTAATAAAAGCCGCAAAGCAATACAAAACAGTGGAATGTGTCAATTGAGCAATTTTCTTCCAAATTAGAACTAGGATATTCGGTAGAAATGTCTTTCAGTAGTGAGGACTTGACTTGGAAACGTGAAGAACGGCTGTACTGGAGAACTGCTGTTAACCTTTGGATAATTTACACCCTAAATTACTTGTAATGAGCAATTCCAACAAGCATATATAAAGCATAAGGGTCCCCCCATGATTTTCAGATATAGATGGAATTGCTCTGTCTTCTTAACATAAAGAATATACCAGTGTATACCATAAACCAAGTTACCTGAGCCAAGACAGTGCAAGGACGCCAACGTCATGATGTTCTCTGTGACGTTAGTAGCCGGGGTGTATCCAATAGTGAAGACCTGGCTAATGTCCAAGTCGTTAAGCATATCGTTTGGTGTGGCTTCGTAATGTTTGTTCGGCATGACCAGGACTAGCAGCAGCCATATCAGGGACCAGATCACAGGATAGAAGATTTCCTGTATTAAAAAAACAAAAATAAACAAATGAAAAAAATTCACACAAAATAAGATGTAAGGCACTATTCTGCTGGTCAGGTAAAGAAACGTCCCGGTGACACAAGCCGGCGAAGATAGTTACAGCTCTAACATTGAGGATCCCACCAAATATCTCCTCATATTTTAGCTTTCAGTGCGACATGGAGAGTGGAAATTTAGGATTTTCTAGGATCATATTTGAACGTTTAGGTCTTGAGTGGAGTTCAGCTTGAAGATCACATTCCGCCGACTGACAATAATAATAATAATAATAATAAGCCGCACAGCGCTGGATAGCTGGGGGAATGGAAAGTAGGGCTGGGCAATTAATCGAAACATAATCGAAATTCAGCCCAATTAAAATCGACGTCATCTTGCAAATTTTGGTTTTAGCAATTATTTTTTTCCGGTTTAAACTGTATCGGCATCTTCAGGACGCAGATGCAGTTGAATCCAATGGTAGAGCAGTGGGACATAAGGTCCCTGTTCTACCATTCACTATGTATCGCCAGACGCGAGGCAGTGACGTCATCGCGCCTGTCTGTCCCTGTTACACTATTCGTCTTTGAAACAGGGTTAGGTGAGTATGTATATTATTTTTTATCAGGCACTATTGGGGGCAGCTATGGGGGACTTTATACTGTGTGGAGGACAGTTGTGTGGGCATTATACTGTGTGGTTGCAGCTATGAGGCATTATACTCTGTGGCGGGCAGATATAGGGGAATTATAATGTGTGGGGGCAGCTACGGGACATTATACTGTGTGGGGAGCACTATGCAGCAATATACTGTGTGAGGCAGTGACAGGGGGTATAGTATAAACAGTGGTATACAGCAGGCTCCGGGGATAAATATGAATTCAATGGCGTGGCATGCAAAAATGGGGTGTGGCCTAAATAATCGTAATCAAGGTTTAACGTTCAATTAATCGTGATTTTGATTTCGATCATAATTGCCCAGCTCTAATGGATAGGTAAGTACTGCACTTTTTGCTTATTTATATTATTTGCAGCTATTATCCCCAAATTTTCAAAACCCAGATAACTCCTTTAAAGGGTTCTTCACATCATAGACATTTAAGGATATTCCATAAATGTTTTAAAGGTGCACGTTCCACCTCTGGGAACCATACCCATCTCAAGAACGGGGGTCCCCTGGTGAGGTGGGGAATGAACACATGCGCAGCCACCTCTCCATTCATTCCCTGTCTGGATGTGATGGCCGATGGCTGCCTCGCCAAACCAGTTAGGGCACGGTCGTGATCCCCGTTCTTTATAGAGCGACCCGCACCTATCATACATTTATGGCATGTCCCATGGATGTCTATGATGGGAATATCTCTTTAAAAGGAAATATCCACATTTGACTGGTTTATATAAAAGATATAATGTGAGAATATTCGTTGTGACCACCATAAGGAACTCCTTAGGCATTTCCCTCTTTTGACAGTATTATTTTAAGGGGTTGTTTGTTCACCTTTAAACAGCATTTTAATGTTTACATACAGAATTAATTGACTTTGCAAATACATTCAATTTCTGTGTAAATACAGTACATTAAATGTTATACTCCAGAGCTGCAATCACAATTCTATTGTGAAACAAGACATTCCAATCACTGCTTAGCATCAGATTACAGTAAAGCCCCTGGTGTAAATATTACACTTCCCAACTAGCACTGCGCTGACACTACACAAGTAAGGAATGCTGGGAAATGTCAGCTCTGAAGCCTGTAGAATTGTGAATGCACCAGATAAGTAATGTAATATTTTTTCAAAATAACTTTTTAAATTAATGATCTCAATATGTAAAGCTATATAATGGTGTTCAATGGTGAAAATATACGACTTTACCAATTCAATTAAATATATATATTTTTTTTATGTGAACATGGGAAATGGGAGCAAATAACCGGCAATAACACTGACATACTTCTTCTTGGAAAAGTGCCAGGGCCAAATGCTCGCCTGTAACATCCCAAAGGTACAGCTTACACAACAAGTCTCCCTGCGTGAGGCAATTACTGTGACCGAGGTTGGAGGTTGCTACTTGCGTCTATTAAGAAGGTATAAATTACTGCCATAAGACGCCCTCAAAGCAACAAGCAAATACGGAGTAAATCATTCCTGAGTGGTTCATGGAGAATCTCAGTCCATAAAAATAAGGGCAGATTGTACAACTACTGCATCCCCAGGAAAAAACGAAAACATACTGGTGCTAAGCCCCTGTTCACACAGTGTTTTTTGGCGCTGTTTTTGACACGGAAACCGCATCAAAAAACGTCAGCCAATTGATTTCAGTGGGATGGGGAGGCGTTTTTTTCCCGGGAGCGGAAAAAAAACGCTTGTGGGAAAAAGCGTCATGCCCTTTCTTCAGGCATTTCCGTCTCTGACCTCCCATTGACATCAATGGGAGGCAGAGAAAGCGGTTAAAAAATGCAGCAAAGAGAGTGCAGGCAGGTCAAAATCTGAAGGAATTTTGAGGAAGATTTGTCCGCCTGCAAAAAACTAAGCCTAAGGCTACATGGAGCAAAGTGACTTGGGTACCCCCATTAGCTGCAGAAGCTTTCTCACTGCAGAATTCTGAGCATTCATGTATTACACTGTCAGGGATCATTACTATGTATATTGTTTGAAAAATATTATCCTCACACATATGTATATACATTTCAGTTCTTTGTGTAATATACTGATATATAATAAGTTCTTTGTTCACGTCGGACACACCTATGGAAGACACCGCCCCCTGGAATGCAAGAAGAGTGAGTCTGAGAACTTACAGCTGAGAAACCGGTGGGGGCTTGGGCACTCCCACATCTCTAGGGAGGAGGCATGTGTTTTTTTCTGTGTTTCTTTGTTCTGAATAAAGTTTCAGTCTTCCTCCTGGCTGACTGAGGGAAGCTGTGTACCAAACATCTGTGTGGTGTACTTCTTTCCAGGCATGCCTTCAGCTTTCAATTTACAGAGGTGGTTATTCGGTGTGAAATACGGACCTGACAACACAATCACTAATTGATCTTAACAAGGCACCGTTGTGGGTCTCAGTAGCTGGACCTTAAGGCCTTATTCACACGAACGTGTCCGTTTTGCACGCGTAAAAAACGCAGCGTTTTTCCTGCATTGCAGTTCCGTGTGACATCAGTGTACGGCGCTTGTCAGCGTTTTTTACACGCGTATGTCATGCGTTATTTACGTCAGCAAAATAAAATGAAGGAGGTGTTTTTCTTTTTCTCAACATTTCTTTAGCAACTGTTCTGTAAATCACGCACAGCACACGGATGTGTGTCCGTGTGCTGTCCGTGATTTTCACTCACCCATTGACTTCAATGGGTGCGTGATGCGCAAAAAAACGCACAAGTATAGGACATGCAGTAAGTATCACGCTTCGGACACACGCTGCGTGAAAATCACGGAATGTCTGAATGGCCCCATTGACTTACATAGGTCCGTGTGACGTGCGTTATTTTCACGTGCATAACACGGACGTGAAATACGCTCATGTGAATTAGGCCTAAGGCTGAGTTTGCCTATGGAGGATCTGTCACAGATTTTCAGGGGGGATTTCGACCTTAAAATCTGCAACAATGCCAAAAAATCCACGTATAATTGAGGGCACGAAGCAGATTTTGAAAATTTGCATGTAACAAATGTGAAACCCACAGCGGGAAAATATCCGACACGTGTGAACTCGCCCTTAAAGGGCTATTCCCAGAATCGATAGATATCACCTATCCACAGGATAGGTGACCATTGTCTGTTCGCTGGGAACCTCACTGCTGGGAGCCCCATCGATTGTGAGAATGGGGGCCCTGAACCCCGTTCCTCCTCACTGCTCAACCACAGTGAGGAGGATATTGAATTGAGTGAAGGTCGAACATTTGCGCTGCCGCTCCATTCAAAGTAAGTAAAAGTGACATAAAAAAGCAGAGTACAGCGCTCGGCTCTTTTCATCCGTCCCATAGACATTGAATGGAGCAGCAGCTGTATGCTTGGCTGCCGCTCAAGTAGGGGGGGCTCGGGACCCATATTCTTGGATCGGTGGGGGTCCCCAGCGATCAGACAATTATCGCCTATCCTTTGGATAGGTCATAATTGTTGATTCTGGTAAACCCCTTTTACAATCAGTTCACCATGAAGGAGCTGCTTCGTGAAACATGGCTGCCCATGGTAGACACATGAAGTGACAGATCCCTTTAAATGGAGGGGGCTTGTTATTTATGCATGACCCAATTTTGGTATGTTGATCCTGGAAATGGGAACAGATCACAGAACTGATATTCTCTATGATAAAACAGCCACACATTTCAATATCATCCTGTGCCATGTCGCGTCTGCCGGGCACACCGTGCACTTCTACGGTACGTATTGCTTCTTGTCTGCGTTTACTTGGTTGTGTCTCTACATAGGACATGTAAACAGAAGACTTCAACTTGCCTGCAGCTCGTGTAACCTGAACTAGTGTTTGGCTTATCACTCAGTTACTATGAGGGGGATAACTGATACTAGGCTCAGGAGGAGGGGGCCGGACGGTGTAAAGCTAAAAATGTCCGCTGAGCAAATGGGTAATCCAGCTGGAGGGCCTGCACTGGAGTGCAGCTGCACGGGGAGGGTGGCGCTCACCAAATAGTGTCAAGACAAGTACGCAAGTAGACAAGTTCAGCAAGTACGGCTTCCCTCGCGCTATCATCATAGAATTGTACTGTAAATATAAAGCTTGCGGTTATTTCCCTTGGCCTCTGCTGGTAGATTAGGGTCCAATATGGACAGCTGGATTAGTTAAACTATGACTACTTGCTTGCTCGAATAAACAGTTAGGATATGTTCACACGGCAGCCTCCGTTACGGCTGAAATTACGGAGCTGTTTTCAGGAGAAAACAGCTCCGTAATTGCAGACGTAATTGCTCGTCCTCGCATTTTGCGAGGCGTCATTGACGGCCGTAATTTAGAGCTGTTCTTCATGAATTCAATGAAAAACGTCTCAAATTACGTCCAAAGAAGTGCCCTGCACTTCTTTGACGAGGCAGTCATTTTACGCGTCGTCGTTTGACAGCTGTCAAACGACAACGCGTAAATGACAGGTTGTCGGCACAGTACGTCGGCAAACCCATTCAAATGAATGGGCAGATGTTTGCAGACGTATTGGAGCCGTATTTTCAGGCGTAAATTGAGGCATAATACGCCTCGTTTACGCCTGAAAATAGGTCGTGTGAACCCAGCCTTAAACCATACAAAGCTGATCGCATTGTGATAAGCTGATAATACAAGTTATATTTGTCAAGTTTGTCTAAAAAGTCTGATATCTATAGAGACGGTGTAATTGGCCCTTTTACATCGGCCAATTATCGGGCAAACGATTATTGTCCTATGTAAACAGGGCAACAAACGAACAAACGCTCATTCATCGGCTGATTGCATCGTTTTAAATGCCTAAACTACGAAATGTAAGCAGGGAGACTTGCTGCCGACATGATAGAAATGTATGGGGACGAGTGATCAGAGTAAAGATCGCTCGTCCCCATACATAGCTGCTTGTGACTGGAGCAAACGAGCGCCGATCAACGAACTGTCTCGTTGATCGGCGCTCGTTTATACAACACACGTCGGGCCAGGTAATACCAACTTTACTGTCCCCTGACGTCCCCAATTAGGGAAAACAGGGATAGGACATGTCGGATTTACCCTCTCTGATATGATCATTTTGCCTGGTATAAGCGGTGCCAAAGGTGTTGGGCAGTCACTTATCTCACTCATGTCCATTTGGCTTAACCCAATGGACATGTTCATGGTGTTGCCAGAGAATCATCCTTCTGAAGTCTAGCTCTCTGGCCAGCTTTCAGCTTGTAAGAATTGTGAAGGTTTTTATCGACATGCTGTTATTACGCAGTATTTTCCATCTATGGCATATTGCCCACATTCCCCTGTGTTTCCCAGAGAACGTGAAACAAATGTAGAGCTGAGCTAGAGAAAATCCCCCAGACGTACCTGCAATGTGTCCTTCTTTGTCCTACATTTTACAAGGTAATTTTTGTACAGGAGCGTTCTCGTTTGCGCCCACACACCGACATCTTTAATTTCCGAGGACATCTTATACAAATCTGCAAACGGAAAAAAGACAAGTGTTCTAAGTGCATATTAGTCTAATGAAAGGGTTTCTTTAAAGGACCACCCTCCATACTACAGGAAAAAAAAATACATTACATTTTTCATGTACATCCATGTTGCACCCGTGCGGGTCCCGTTTTCACGGATCCCCATAGAGTCTATCGAGGGATCCGTGAAAACGGAAGAAAGTAGGACATGTTCTTTTTTTCAGCGGACCGTGTATGGGGTCCCATTGAAATACATTTGTCCATGTGACGGCCGTTGTTTTAACGGCCGAAACACGGACATGTACCATGGTCATCTGAATTCGGCCTGAGAGTTCTCTACCCAATTCTGCTTCCCAATCAGATTTAAATGAAATTTGATAAGTCTTTTGCCGACTTCTCTGTACAATAAGGCCTCACGTGCATGTCTTATTACGGCCCGGTTCTGCGGTCCGGGCTCATTGAAAACAATGGCCGCGGCCATGTGCATGTCCCACGATTTGCGGGCGGCCTGCGGCTGACAGTCCGCAGCCGGCCGACCCGAAAATCACGGCCGTGCACACGGCTACGGTCGTGTGCATGAGGCCTAAGGAAACCGTGTGGACTGGAGCCTGCGATTTAGAACTCAAAATCAGTCAATGACCTAAATGCACTGCCCTCCTGGAAGGTGGCTATGGATGCTTTTAACTGATTGTACTGGCACCAAGCCCAGGGTGTAGGTCTGCGTATATCTGCGGATATGATGCGGCTGACATCCCCAAAACGGTTCTGCTACCCGTGCCTGCTGGAAACTTGGGGTTGTCTAAAAAAGGAGTGAGGGGCTTAGGATGTGTCAAAAGACCAAATGTATTGATCATTGTACCCCATTCTCTCAATATTAACCTTAAAAGTACAGAGGTGTGGGGGCGTGACCCCCGAATTGACCAAATATGGACGGCGAGAGCAGTGCTGGAGTCCCGAGCAAAGCGCTAGCTGATGCTCTGCTCGGGACTCAAGCAATATGACAGCTCCTGCCGGTCATGTTCACGAACAGCACATGAATAAAGAGCCCAGTCACGTGGGGCCGTGTCGCAGCGTCATCATTATTAGAAAAGCTCCAGCACTTCCTGAATAATTCATGAGGTTTGAACTGCACCATTTAGCACAGAATTTTTAATTAAAGTATATTAGTAAGTTACTTAGTTTCACATAAATATATTATTGCAATACAATTTTTGTTCCCCGGATAACCCCTTTAACTGTGCTATGCGATAGGTGCGGAGGGGACATATTTCTACACCATTTTGAAGCAAGATGCTCAGTGATCTCTCTCTGTACTAACATGCATAAATCTATGCAGCAGTCAGCGGTGGACTAGATCCTCTCATTCCAAAAATAGAGAGGAAGATTCCCATTCTCACAGTGGAATGGATTCGGATACGGAGCCTGAACCCACCCTTCGTCGAGTCTCTATGCAACTTCTTACGGCCATTGATGCCTGTAAAACATCTTTGACGGGCAAGATTGGGGAGATAAAGATCGACGTTAGCCTACTCCGTCAGGTCATGTAAAATACGAGGGGCCGTCTTGGTGAATTGGAGGATAGACTCACTCATGCTGAGGATAGGCTTGGCCCGCTTGCCGCTACTCTTGCAACTACCACACGAAAAGCTGATGCTTGCCAATCCAAGACCGATGATTTGGAAAACCGGCTACGCCTCAATAACTTATGTATTATTGGTCTTCCCGGTAAAAGCGAAAGGGCAGACTCCAGAATCATTCATTGAACAATGGCTCAAACATAACCACTTGTTTCGTGGTTGAAAGGGCACGTCGTGACCCGGCTAAGCCGCCGCCAGGCGCTGCTCCGAGACCCTTTTTAGTGAGGCTGTTGAATTACAGGGATCGAGATGATGCCTTACATCACCTAGACTAAGGGCTCCACTGAAGTTTAACAACTCCACCATATAGAGATATTTCCTGACTTCTCGGCGGATCTCCAGAAGCAACGTGCCACCTTCGAAAATGTAAGGACCGCAACATGCCATAGTCTATGGCATATCCCGCCCGCCTTCGTATTGTTACTGAGGGCAAGGTGATCTTTTTGCATAATCCAGCTGAGGCATCTGAATGGATCCAGATGCATCCCCCTGTGGTTTAGTCGTATGTGAAGTTACTACCTGCCAGCCACTGACTTTGGACCTTGCCTTCACTTTCTCATACCTTCTGTGGCCTTCAATATAACGTCTGGTGATGTATTGCCTTTACTGGCTCTCACTTAATATCTCCTAATACCGGAGGTCTCTGTTTGAAGTTCACTATACCGTGTGATGTTTTGCATTGCGAGGCTTAGGTCTTCCTTTCACCTTTATAGGCAGGGAGAGGACAGAAATAGGTAAATAGTCCTGGTCTGGCACAATAAGATTTTCCTGTTACATACTTAGAAATGCAGAGTTGTATGCTTGACCAAGATATAGCCCCCATTTACATCTTTTTTTTACCCTAAATGCGGACTTCGTCCATATCTGTCGGTAAGGTTACCTTCAGAATTGTTTCATATGTTTCTCTGTTATATTTTGTAATTGTTGTTTAATGTGTCTATGCTGCAAACTGTGATAGGTCTGCCTGACCATTTATTTATTCGCTATTATACTATTTCCTTTATCATTATTGCCAATTACATCTGTGTACTTTCTTCCTATCTCTGTCTATACGGCTGCATCTTTAAACTGTATCTCATGGAATGTGTATGGTCTGGGGTCTGGGGGTTTCTAAACGGACCTCTGAGTTCTCCCATATTAGGCGATCCAGCCCCCACCTTATCTGTTTACAGGAAATACACCTTACATCAGACAAATCCGATTGCCTTAAAAGGCCTTGGATACAATGGACATGTCCTTCTTTTCATACCACTTAATACAGAGGAGTTTCTCTGTTAATACACCGCTCAGTGCGTTGGAAGCCGATTCATACTCGTAGGGACCCCGAAGGCAGATTTGGTTTTGTTTACGCTGAAAACGATACTAAACCATATGTCATTTTATGCATTTATAATCCACCACAAGCTATTTTATCTGTTCTTCAAGCAGCCATTGCATTTGCTAATCAATATCCCACTTCCTCCACTCTATGCATGGAAGATTTTAATCAGGTGATGTTTCCGTCTGTGGATCGCTTCTTACAGGGTCCAATATTCCGTCAGACTCCCCCTACCCTCTTATGTCAGCTGATTGAGGGTGTCAGTTGGATCAACCTATGGAGATTCTCTTACCCGCAAGCTGCGGAGTCTTTATATATTTCTGATCCTACAGAAGCTAATAGAGCTGAATGGTTAGGCTTAAAAAGTCTATATAAGCACCAACTCCATCTCAAAACCAAACGTAAACAATTTTTTACACGACAAACCTACTTTGAAATAAGTAATCAATCCAGCCAATTGTTGGCTCATTTAATTAGACAGGATAACACCCCCAACTCGGTTCTTAAAATTCAGGATTCCGATGGCCACATATTCACAGCGGTGGGGATGCCATTGCCATTATAGAGTATTATGCCGCTTTATATAGTTCTTCTACTGACCGTAATATAGCTGATGTTTTAACCTACTTGAGTTATTTAAACTTCCCTACCTTGTCGACAGAACAAACTAGTCTACTGAATGTTCCCATCGCCTTAGAGGAGCTACAGGAGGCCGTTCATGATATGGCACCTCACAAGTCGCCAGGCCCAGATGGACTTCCTATCGAGGTATTTAAGAGATATTGGGATCATATAGGACTGTTACTGCTGGATACTCTTACCCAGGCCCTGAATACCAGTCTACTCCCCTACACCTTCTATGACGCCTCCATTATAGTGTTACTAAAACCTGGGAAAAATCCTGGGATTGCGGCTCATACAGGCCGATCTCTTTAGTTAATGTAGACTATAAAATCCTGACTAAAATACTTTCTAAGAGGTTGAATAAAGTTATTCTAGGGATCATTCATCCAGACCAAACTGGGTTTATGCCAGGGAAATCCACTACCATAAACATTAAACGTGTTCAGACGATCATACAATTATGTAGGGCACACAATCTGCCCTGGGCTGTTGCTTCCTTAGATACCATGAAAGCGTTTGATTCAGTTGACTGGCCATTTCTTATAGCTTGCCTTCAAGGCTTTGGCCCTTATTTTATGACTTGGATCCATTATAAGTCCCCTAAAGTGAATGTGGTGGTTAATGGCATTCCCTCTGACTCTTTTCCTCTGACCCGGGGTACACGATAGGGTTGTCTTCTCTCCCCGCCATTGTTTGCGCTTGCCATCAAAGCCGATTCGGTTGAGATCTACTCCCACGATAACAGGTGTGCAGTGGGAGGGGGAGACTTGCGTATTGGGCCTACACGCGGATGATATGGTGCTGTTTTTAAGTAATCCTAATGAGTCTTTCCGCCATGCTATTTCCTTACTTGACACCTTCTTGCTATTCTCTGGATTAAAAATCAATTGGCAGAAACCAGCTATAGCGTACAGAGCCCTTAACCCCACCCAGGATCCTTTGGTATCGCAATGTGGTCTAGCTGTAGTCACCAAATTTACTTATCTGGGACTGGTGATGGTTCTGGATCACGCTTATGTGAAGGCTGAAACCATTACTCCGCTGTTTGCCCATATAGGGTTGAAGCTGAAGCTGTGGTCTAAGTTACCGTTGTCAGTGGCAGGGCATATTAACCTGTTAAAATGGTTATTCAGCCTAAGTACTTGTATATACTGTAACATATGCCAATTCCAGTTCTCTTATCTTATCTCAATTAACTCTTTGCTTATTCTGTTTATTTGGGGCTCCTCACGTTCAAAAATTAAAGGGAAGGTGTCATGAAATTATTATTTTTTTATCATATTGCTTTTAACATGATATTAACAAATTGTATTTATTTGTGTTCTCATGTTCTACTTTTTACTTTGTTCTTACATTTACTTCTCTTTGGGGCTGCCATTTTTTCTTCATCTCTGTATGTGTCGATTAGCGACACATACAGAGATGGAATACGACACATACAACCCCATAGAGAATGCGAACGGGAGCCGTTCCATTCACTGCAGCGTATGCCGTCTGTGTGGGAACGGCGCATGCGCCGCTCCCACACAGTCCAAAACTAAGCTCGTTCGCAGAGCGAAATCAGGCGTCATGTTTATGTGGACCGGAAGCCGCTGCCGGACAGTAAGATGACGACTTCCGGCCGCAGCCTCCGGCTATATGTTCAAGAAAGCGAAGACGCAAGTAATAGGAGCGGAGGCGGCAGGAGAAGGTCATTTATGTTAGTGTTATGCTGTCGTCTGAGCCCTGTATCTAATCCTCCTACACTGTGCAGTCGCTCAGAAAATGGCGGCACACAGTGTAGGTTTTAAGATTCAAACCCCTCCTTCTCCTGGCACTAGCCAGAATAAGGGAGGGGGGATTGTGTGAGGACACTAGAGAGAGTGTGTCTAACCCAAATTTGCAGCATAAAGCAATGAGGTTGCTTTACCACATTGACCATGCTGCAATTTTGGGAACTGCTCCCTCTAGTGCTCAGCACATGGAAATGTTATAAATTAGAATCTAATTTATAATATTTCCTGATTTGTGAAAAATTTTTAAAAAATTTAAATAACGTGTAATCACTTAAATAATAATTGTTTAATTAAAAATAAAAAAATTAAATTCTAGCGACACATTCCCTTTAAATTGACCACCTTGCAAAGACCCAAGGATGATGGAGGGATGGCACGGTCTGATTTCCACATTTATTATCTAGCTGGCCAGCTAAGTGGACTGAGAGAATGGTTCTTGGATGAACCTTTGTTAGACTCCACTCATTTCATGGCTTCATTGGTAGCTGGAGGCGGTTTACTTAGTTACCTTGAATATCCTCAATTTACTAGACCAGCCACGTTACTTCCCCTACATAGGGTGGCCTTAGCTGTATGGCGCATGTCAAAAAATATACTACATTTTATGGATACCCTTCCAGATTAACCTCTGTGGCATAACCCCACTTTGCCGTCCCTTCAGACAAAATGGGCAGGATTCCCACAACAGCATGTCATAGATGTTACCGCCTAGAGGCAAAGTTTTGGCACCTTATGTGGGATTACCCCTATATTTCCTCCTTTTGGTCCCTTGTAATTGATTTTCTTACGTCCCTCTTACCTACCCCTATCTCGAATTCTCCTAAAATTGCCTTGTTTGGAATTCTAGATGAGGAACAATGGTCGCACTAAACGCGCATATTTCTGAGAGACTCTCTGTTTTTGGCTAGGAAAGTCATAACGGTGAATTGGATGGCGGACAGGCCACCTTCCATTTTACAATGGAAGACACTCGTAAATACCATCATAACCTATGAACGATTAGTATATCAACATCGAGGATGCCCTGGTAAAGTCTGGGGCCCATGGTTAGACACTTCTGAGTCTATTGTTATGGAGGACTCCTAACTCAAGTCTCGTAAGTTGCGATGCTGATCCTTACATGTTCTGTCTCGATTGCGGTCACTTTTTTTTTCTATTCCTATAATTCTATAGTGGCATAGACCACCGGTTATGTTGTTCCATGTGTTAATGGATTTGTAACAAAAAAGAAAACAATTATTCCCAATTAATTTTATTTACCATATTGAATAAGATTGCTTACAGTGAAGGAAATAAGTATTTGATCCCTTGCTGATTTTGTAAGTTTGCCCACTGTCAAAGTCATGAACAGTCTAGAATTTTTAGGCTAGGTTAATTTTACCAGTGAGAGATAGATTATATATTTTTTTTAAAACAGAAAATCTCATTGTCAAAATTATATATATTTATTTGCATTGTGCACAGAGAAATAAGTATTTCATCCCTTTGGCAAACAAGACTTAATACTTTGTGGCAAAACCCTTGTTGGCAAGCACAGCAGTCAGATGTTTTTTGTAGTTGATGATGAGGTTTGCACACATGTTAGATGGAATTTTGGCCCACTCCTCTTTGCAGATCATCTGTAAATCATTAAGATTTCGAGGCTGTCGCTTGGCAACTCGGATCTTCAGCTCCCTCCATAAGTTTTCGATGGGATTAAGGTCTGGAGACTGGCTAGGCCACTCCATGACCTTAATGTGCTTAATTTGAGCCACTCCTTTGTTGCCTTGGCTGTATGTTTTGGGTCATTGTCGTGCTGGAAGACCCAGCCACGGGCCATTTTTAATGTCCTGGTGGAGGGAAGGAGGTTGTCACTCAGGATTTGACGGTACATGGCTCCATCCATTCTCCCATTGATGCGGTGAAGTAGTCCTGTGCCCTTAGCAGAGAAACACCCCCAAAACATAATGTTTCCACCTCCATGCTTGACAGTGGGGACGGTGTTCTTTGGGTCATAGGCAGCATTTCTCTTCCTCCAAACACGGCGAGTTGAGTTAATGCCAAAGAGCTCAATTTTAGTCTTATCTGACCACAGCACCTTCTCCCAATCACTCTCAGAATCATCCAGATGTTCATTTGCAAACTTCAGACGGGCCTGTTCGTGTGCCTTCTTGAGCAGGGGGACCTTGCGGGCACTGCAGGACTTTAATCCATTACGGCGTAATGTGTTACCAATGGTTTTCTTGGTGACTGTGGTCCCAGCTGCCTTGAGATCATTAACAAGTTCCCCCCGTGTAGTTTTCGTTGAGCTCTCACCTTCCTCAGGATCAAGGATACCCCACGAGGTGAGATTTTGCATGGAGCCCCAGATCGATGTCGATTGATGTCTTCCATTTTCTTACTATTGCACAAACATGTTGTCTCCTTCTCACCCAGCGTCTTACTTATGGTTTTGTAGCCCATTCCAGCCTTGTGCAGGTCTATGATCTTGTCCCTGACATCCTTAGAAAGTTCTTTGGTCTTGCCCATGTTGTAGAGGTTAGAGTCAGACTGATTAATTGAGTCTGTGGACAGGAGTCTTTTACACAGGTGACCATTTAAGACAGCTGTCTTTAATGCAGGCACCAAGTTTATTTGGAGCGTGTAACTGGTCTGGAGGTGGCTGAACTCTTAATGGTTGGTACTGGCCTAGCCAGTCTCCAGACCTTAATCCCATCGAAAACTTATGGCGGGAGCTGAAGATCCGAGTTGCCAAGCGACAGCCTCGAAATCTTAATGGTTTACAGATGATCTGTAAAGAGGAGTGGGCCAAAATTCCATCTAACATGTGTGCAAACCTCATCATCAACTACAAAAAAACGTCTGACTGCTGTGCTTGCCAACAAGGGCTTTGCCACCAAGTATTAAGTCTTGTTTGCCAAAGGGATCAAATACTTATTTCTCTGTGCACAATGCAAATAAATATATAGAATTTTGACAATGTGATTTTCAGTTTTTTTTTAAATATAATCTATCTCTCACTGGTAAAATTAACCTAGCCTAAAAATTCTAGACTGTTCATATCTTTGACAGTGGGCAAACTTACAAAATCAGCAAGGGATCAAATACTTATTTCCTTCACTGTATATTATTCATATTCTTGAGATGTTATATCAATGTATTCGACTTATCCTGTTTGCAACATTTTAAATAAAACAAATTTTAAAAAAAGTAAAGAGGTGTCAGGTCTGTTTGCGAAAGGTGTCATAGTACATGTATTCTATTATTATGCATTGAATTTTTTTATTTATAACATTGTATTATTTTATTTAATATTAAATTATATCATAATATATCTTATTTTATTGTATTGCATTGTGCTATGTATTCTGTTATAGTGCCTCATGCTGTATTATATTATTTCATTTTGTATTGTATTATATTGTTGCATTGTATTTATGTTGTATTTTATTGTATTTATGTTGTATTTTATTATATTTATGTAGTATTTTATTGTATTTATTTTGTTGTGTTATATTGCATTTTATTACATCCCATTATGTTACATTAATGTCAACAGAGTATTTTCCAGGTAGTGTATCTTCCAAAGCTATTAAAAAAAAATCTACTAAATGAATATGAAAACAGCTACAAACTCTTTCTGCAGTGAGCAATAATAATACATGTAGCTGCTGATGGTCTTTCGGGTGCAGTTCGGGGGGGGGGGGGTTAGTTCTGTCTTATTTGGTGCTTCTGGCAGCATCATATTCTGGCAGCAGAGAAAGCTGTTTATCTCAGTATCACAATGTTTATACACAGCTCCATCTTCCCTACTACATTAGACAGAAAACAAGAATACAGAATGACTGTCACTGCCAAGCATTATGTTTAACCACACACACGTTTCGAGAGTGGGCGCACAGCTAAAATAAACAAAAAACAACAGCCCCCCAGGTGATACCTATGCATTCCCTGCAACATGCCAGGACATGAGGACAGGGCCCTTCTTGCATTAATTGATGCCATTGCTAGACACCAGGGTGTGTATCACTTATCTGCCCCTCCTAAAGTGGCCCTCCAGTCTCAGGACAAAATTATAAATGTGATGGGGTATATGATATTACCTGGTGCCCTCCAGTTGCCCCCCTATGCCGTGGATCCACTATTTTAGGGTCCCCTCTGTGTTGCCTTAAAATGGCCACAGCACTTCTCAGACCGAGGCTACGACACGGTCAAGGATTGGATGGAACAGCTCACGTGAGCAGTTCTGGCCAAACCGATAACAATGGGAGTGTCTCAGACTCGTAGTCTAAGAAGCGCTGCGGCCATTTTGGGACAGCACAGAGGAGACCCTAAAACGGCAGATCCACTGCAGAGGGGCACAACTGGAGGGCATCAGATATGATTACTCCATATACCCCATCATATTTAAATCGATTATCGCTTTAATTCTAATAGAGGATGAAAACTGTCATGTCATGCTCACACAGATGCATGGTTCGTTACAAGACAGAGTTCTAATCGCTGTGCTGTTATGAGCCGTGCAGCTGGGCGATCTTCCCATGACCAGGACAGAATTTCATTTTGGGAAAGTAAACAAAGGTTCTCATTCAATGACAACAAGCAGAGATCTGGATGCTTTTGCCCACTTCTCAAGGGGGTCAAAGGTGGCATGTGATATATACCAAGGGCACCCACTACCTCACGCTGAGAAAAAGCTGAATGTAATTTTTTTTTACAAAATAACCCAAAAAGTTTTTGTAAAATTGCTTTATAACCATGCTATTGCCATGGTTTTGCGAATATCTCTGCCAAGACAACAAAATCGCAATATGACCGTAAGCTGTGAGCATATGCTAAATAATTTCCAACACACATGGCATTTACAGTCAAATCCCCTTTCCCCCACAAAAATTATTTAAAGACTACAGCCGCTAACCTCAGGTGGGGTTCTCTAGGCTAGAGGACCTTCTTGGGGCACCGGATCTCTCATAGGTCCTTACCCAATCATACACCGTCATGATATCCCTGGGTGCTAGGCCATTTGATAAGGCGTATCTGCAATGGCGGGGTGATGTTCCCACCTTGACAGAGGAGGACTGGCGGGAGGTAGAATCCTCCTTTTTTGATTCGGTTCCTGCATAGGATTTATTACACTCCAGTTAGGCTTAAGCAAATGGGGGCATTGGCTTCGGATAGTTGTTTTAGATGTAATTCGGAGGTTGGTACCTTTCTGCATTGTGTGTGGATGTGGCCTAGAATTGCCCCCTTTTGGTCGGAGGTGGTGGAGTTTCTTCATACCCATTATGAGTTGCCGCGACTTCTTACCCCCAGATGTGCCTCCTGGGCATTATGGATGAAGTTATTCATAATCACTATGCTAAGATATTCTTTCGTTTTGTTCTTGTTTGTGCCCGGAAGATTATAATTATGGCTTGGAAGAATACGGATAGTCCAAGTATACTGCACTGGCAACAAATAGTGAATAAATATATACCCATGTATAAAAAGTTGTATCTTAGCAGGAAATGTCCAGATAAATTTAGGAAAATTTGGTCCAGGTGGATAGAGACTATTGACACTGCGGTTTAATGGTCGCTTGAAAATGACCGAGATGTGGTGGGTTTGGAGCACAAGGATGTTTGTGTGTGAGTGAGTGAGTGTTTCGATTCAGGCCTCATGCACACGACCGTAAAAACACCCGTTATTGCGGGTCGTAATTACGACCCGCAATAACGGGCTCATAGACTTCTGTTACCCACGGGTACCTTCCCGTTTTCTCACGGGAAGGTGCCCGTGCCGTTAAAAAAATAGAACATGTTCTATTTTTCTATTTTACGGGCCGTGCTGCTATACTTTATAATGACAGCACGGCTTGCAAAAGCGGCCGGCTGCCCGCGGCCGGCCGTGCCCGCCCGTGCTCGTAATTACAAGTCGTAATTACGAGCACGGTCGTGTGCATGAAGCCTCAGTTAGGCTTTCGGAGGTTATGCAGCTGTACGATGTGTTACTGTTGTTAAATGAATATGCTCCGACTTGATATTTATATGTGATGATACAGCTTCTCTGAATGTCTTTATTTTGTACTGTTTGTATATTTGTACGTGTTTTGTACAACAACATTTTGAAAATAAAGCCTTTTAATAAAAGAAAAAAAAAGGCTACAGCCGCTACACCTTTGAAAACTTTTTTTTTTCTAATAAAAACGTGTATCAGAGTGTTTTGTGCAACTTTGCAATTCCATTTTATTCAAAATATTTTTTTCTTTTTGAGATGCAACTGCTTTATATCCTGTATACAGAGCAGCTGTATACTGCGCTGAGACCTGTATCCTTCAGGTCAGCGGGACTGATGGGTTCAGTGACAGCGGATCCTGCGAGCTGTTAGGCCGGGTTCCCATGGGTCGAATACACTGCATAAAAATCACGCGTGTCCGTCCTGGAACCCGCAGGACGTCCGCTCCGGCCTCCCTGGATGACGTCGAAGGCCATGTGACACTGCAGCCTGTGATTGGATGCAGCGGTCACATGGGATGCAACGTCATCCCAGGAGGAGGCCGGACTGCAGGAAGGAGGACAATATTTAAATTCCGTACCGCAGGTTAATTTATTAACGTTTATGCTACGTTTTTTTTCCCACAGTGTGGGCATGAGATTTACAAAATCTCATCTTTGCTGCTACTGTAAATGCTGCGGAATTTCCGCACAGAATTCCGTTGCGGAAAATCTGCAGCGTTTAGGTACGTGGGAACCCGGACTTACCGATCACATCTAAATGATAAACAAAGATTCAGGTCCCAGAACTAGATACAGCTGCTCTGTATACAGGATATAAAGCAGCTGTATCTCAAATAGCAAAAATAATTTTAATAAAATGTAATTGCACAGTTGCACCAAACACATTGATTTTTTTTAAAAAGTTTTCAAAGGTGTACATAACCTTTAAACAGAATCCCCTGATATGTCGGACCACATTTCCCGGACCGAACACAGTGCAGGGAGCCGGGCTCCTAGCATCAGAGTTATGTACGATGCCAGGAGTCACTAACTATGATGCTAGGAGCCCGGCCCCCTGCACTGTGTTTGGTCTGGGAAACGCAGCTGACATGCGGTCCTTATATCACGGACCGAACACGGTCGTGTGAATTAGGCCTTATGGTCAGTTCACACGTAGCGTAAATACTGCAGTTTTTTCAAAATGGAATTCATTGCAAACAAATCCGCAGCAAATCCAGTAGCAGCAGAGTGGATGAGATATGAACAAATGTCATCCATACACTGCGTGAATAGTGAGCGCTAAAAACACTAAGAAATTTACTTGCGGTGCGTAATCGTATTCCGCATGTCACTGTATTTGCGGAATCGCTGCTTATTTGTTGCAGGTTTTCTCCATTAAATGTTAAAAAAATCTTATAGTTACACAGGAGTCTGGGCTTCTTCCTCCCTCCAGCGTGGCCTCCTGGGCTGATGTTTCATACCACGTGACTGCTAGCAGGCCGGCTAAATGCTGCAGTTTCTGCAGCGGACATTCCGGGCAAAAAACTGCACCAGTTTGGTGTGGATTTTCGGCCGGAATTCCCTGCGGCGCACAGGGCAGATACACTGCGTGCTTTTACGCAGCGTATCCGCACTGTGTGAACTCAGCCAAACAGTTAAGTTCCCCCTCCCCCAAGAAAAATTTATCATGAATCCCTTCCCCCCACATATAGCATTCACAGCCAAGTCCCACCCTCCCCACAAAAACGTTTTACACAAAATCTACTCCCCCATATAGCATTTGCAGTTAGGTTCCCCTCCCCCACAAAAAAAACATTTTACACAAAATCCCCTCCCCCACATATAGCATTAACAGTTAGTTCCCCCTCCCCCACAAATAGTAAAGAATCCCCCAC
Organism: Rhinoderma darwinii; assembly: GCF_050947455.1. NCBI lineage: Eukaryota > Metazoa > Chordata > Amphibia > Anura > Rhinodermatidae > Rhinoderma > Rhinoderma darwinii. Next base: position 59,734,840 of record NC_134699.1, read on the forward strand.
ACATAACATTACAGTTCCCTCTTACCTGTCCTGGAGGAATCTTCCTCATCAGTTAGGCCTCATTCACACGGCAGGGTTTCCCGGCCGGGTGGCGGCCGTTCATAAATCGGCCGGCACCCGGCTGCATTAGGAATAATAGACCCCTAATGGGGCTATTCACACGACCGATTTTTTGACGGCCGGGAAAACCGGCCGTCAAAAAATAGGACATGCTCTATCTTCGCCCGGGTACCCGGCTCCCATAGAAGTCTATGGGGCCGGGTATTACACGGCCATCACCGAGGTGTGTCCCGAGTGATGGCCGGGTTTTCCGGCGCTTGCGCTCTATCTCCTCCTCCTCACAGCGCAGAGTGCATGTAAGGAGGAGGAGTTTATGCTATTCTGACGAATGGCATCGCTGTACACTGTGTGGCAGGGCCGGGGTGTACAGCAGGTGGAAGGGAGCGCTGCGCTGGCTCCCTTCCCCTGCTTGTTTTAAAAGCACCCTGGCCCGGCGACACCTTCCATGGCGCCGCTAGCAGCTGCTGCTGCGGCTGCTACTACTGTAGCGACGCCACTATAGCAGAGCGGGGAGGTACCCCCCCGCTCTGCTATGTGCTAGCCGCACTTTAGCTCCTCGAAGGAGCGGAATCCCCGTGTTTTCGGGGATTCCGCTCCTGGACAGAGCGCTTGATGTCTCTGTCCATATCTGGGCAGTGACATCAGGGGAAACTCCTGAAGCGGAATCCCCGAACACATGGGGATTCCCCTTCAGGAGTTGCCGCTGATGTCACTGTCCGGATCTGCCCGGCCCGGCACGGATGCAAAACTTAATGCAAACCGGCCGGGCAAAATGGCCGATTTTACCGGCCGACACTCGGGCTCGGGAACGACCCGGTCGTGTGAATCCCGCCTTACAAGTTGCAGGCAGGCAGGCAGGGGGGGGGGGGCTGTGTGGCACTGCTCCTCTCCGGCTCTTCCTTCGTCCGTCCTCCCCTGGTACAAGTTGCAGGCAGGGGGGGAGCTGCGTGGCACTGCTCCTCTCCGGCTCTTCCTTCGTCCTCCCTCCCCTGGTACAAGTTGCAGGCAGGAGGGGGGCTGCGTGGCACTGCTCCTCTCCGGCTATTCCTTCTTCCTCCCTGTCTGGTGGGCGGCTCCCTCCACACGTGACACGGAGCTTCAGTTTCCAACTCAGGCAGCATCTTCCTCTCAGGGCCCGAGCGTAAGTTACTTCAGAGTAAAGAACGGCCCGTTACATTGCAGGGTCCGTTCCTTTCTCCAAGTAACTAACGCTGGGGCCCTCAACTAAATGTTTAAAGTAGCGGACAGGCCCCTTCTTTTCATCCTTGTTGCCGGGCCCCTGACTCGAGTACCAGCAGTACTGCCCTGATGGCGGCCATGGTCGTGTGCATGGGGCCTAAATGCTTAATAATACAAAAAAAAAAAAAAAGCAAATACTATGTATGTAAAACTAGTAAAAAAACAAACAAACAAAGCCTTATCTTTCAAGCAAAAAAGATGCAAATATCACTTCAATAACATAAAACATAAAAATGTTGTAACCTTAAAAACCTGCAAGAGCGGAAAATTGCAAACTACAAATTGCAAAGTGTCTGGTCATTAAAAGGTGTTGTCCATTTTTAAAAAAACAAAACATTTTCATATATCCTTTTAGGGAATTCTCAGGTAATAGAGGCGGTTCCCCTATTCAGAATCGTCATTTCTTGGTTAGAGTGGTTACAAAGAGTAACACTCTCTCTGGAGGACCTGTCCTGTCCTGCATCACACAGACAATACATTGATATCAATGGACACGGTGTAATGCTTAGTTTCCCCTGTGGTGCCGCTGTAGAGAAATTCAACACTTACTGCCAGGTTTCCTCACAGATTATAATTGATCGCTGGGGGTCCCAGCAGGGGGACACTTTGTGATCAGCCTATTGCGAAGGGACTCTTCTAACAAGTAGGGTTTGTCCAAAAGGTTAATAAATAGTTTGAAGATGCCTATATCTAGAACACTAAGGAGCCACAATATTGCAATCAGATTTTAGGAGCACAGCCAGACTCGTCACTTTATTTCCTATTCAGCAAGCTAGTCACAAGTCCAGCAAATGTGCCGATAAAATATGTATATGGTGATCTAAGTGATGTTCTGGATCGGTCTTCATATGAAGACGCCGCACTGCATTTCTCTGCCTAAAATCAATAGAAACTCATCTCATTACTAGTTGAAGTATTTCCAAGTATCTACAATATACAGCCATGCTGCAAACCCAACGTATTGTCTCTTCTGTCATCCAGTCAAATGTTAATCAGTTCAATAGTTCAAGTTTTTTTCTTATAGAGCCCATGCACATTGTTGGATGTTATTTCAAATAGTGGTCCTGCAATACATACTATGCCGTACATTAGTCCAACACATACATGCAGATTATCACTGCATTTAGGCATTTACATGTAACCATTGCTATGCGTTCACTTGCATAGTGGTGATGTAGGCAGTGTATACAGGTATCCTATCCTATTTGGATCTCTTTTTCTGCTATCACCCTTTTTGGCTCTATCAACTACAGGCCTATACAGGCATATATACACTCTTTTTCTTTGCTGTACTAACAAACAAACAGTTTTGTATAGATCTTTGTCACATTGACATCCGGTGCATTATTGTTTTCGATGTCTTTTTATTGAGTGACTCATTCCCTGTTCCAGTTTTAACCCTTGTCATGTTTTCATGTTAATAAAATTTTGTACTTTTTGCTATCAATCTGTTGTGCTTCAGTCGATCATTTTCTTTTTTGGGTTTATCAATTGTTGATCGATGCACCAAGTTTATCTTGGTCATTACCTGGGACGCAAACACAGTAGATCTCATATTGTTCAGCAACGCTGCTTTATATTGAACAGTACTCTGTGTCTGTGCCCCTTCTTTCGGTGGTATTGTATTGGTATATAATCAGTTCAATACTACGATATTGTCCTCTACAGCCTCTTATGGCAAACAGGGGTCATAGAAGTACATTTCAGCCCCTGTAATAAAACTTCCATATGCTCATGAATGTTCCTGTTGTCTTAATCTACACAATATTTCAGTTACTAGAACTGCAGTTTGTGCTCCAGAGCTGCTGCTCCATCAACTTTAACCAGTGCCACAAAGCTACAACCATAGTCATCCATTAAGTAGGCTATGGCGAGCTGTCATTGGTCACTCAGTCACCGATTTGCAAAAAAATATGCACAGATATATCTGCTCTTTTGTCATATCTGTTCATTTTACACGTTACTGCCATAGTCAGGCTGCTGTCTCTACACGGATTAATGCACAAGGGAAAGGAACTCCCTACACTGAGGTTTCAGATCATTTTACGGCAAGAACAGTGAGTGCTACATGAATTAGTCAAGATGAGAATCAAATGAGAGATTTTGCTGTTCCAACAGTAAGAAAAGGGCTGATTCTGGAGATGTTTTTAGGGCGAAGCTGAAAGGAGCGTGTAAGTGATTGAATATGAGGACTAAAGGAAAGATCTGAGTCAAACAAACACAAGACAGCGGGCGTGCTGCCCAGGCGTTTTGGTAGTACCACACACTGAGATGGAGACATCAGGTTTAGGGAGGTTAGTAGATGGTAGTAAGACAAGGAGCTCAGTTTTAGAAAGATTCAGTTTCCGATAGAGAGAGGAAATTTATGTTAGAGACAGCGGACAGACAATCACTGGAGGACATGACGATAGAGACAGCGGACAGGCAATCACTGGAGGACATGATGATAGAGACAGTGGACAGGCAATCACTGGAGGACATGATGATAGAGACAGGGGACAGGCAATCACTGGAGGACATGATGATAGAGATAGAGGACAGGCAATCACTGGAGGACATGATGTTAGAGACAGCGGATAGACAATCATACTGGAGGACATGATGATAGAGACAGCGGACAGGCAATCACTGGAGAACATGATGATAGAGACAGCGGACAGGCAATCACTGGAGGACATGATGTTAGAGGCAGCGGACAGACAATCACTGGAGGACATGATGATAGAGACAGCGGACAGGCAATCACTGGAGGACATGATGATAAAGACAGCGGACAGACAATCACTGGAGGACATGATGATAGAGACAGCGGACAGGCAATCACTGGAGGACATGATGTTAGAGGCAGCGGACAGGCAATCACTGGAGAACATGATGATAGAGACAGCGGACAGGCAATCACTGGAGGACATGATGTTAGAGGCAGCGGACAGACAATCACTGGAGAACATGATGATAGAGACAGCGGACAGGCAATCACTGGAGGACATGATGTTAGAGGCAGCGGACAGGCAATCACTGGAGGACATGATGATAGAGACAGTGGACAGGCAATCACTGGAGGACATGATGTTAGAGACAGCGGATAGACAATCATACTGGAGGACATGATGATAGAGACAGCGGACAGGCAATCACTGGAGGACATGATGTTAGAGGCAGCGGACAGGCAATCACTGGAGGACATGATGATAGAGACAGCGGACAGGCAATCACTGGAGGACATGATGATAGAGACAGCGGATAGACAATCACTGGAGGATATGATGATAGAGACAGCGGACAGGCAATCACTGGAGGACATGATGTTAGAGGCAGCGGACAGGCAATCACTGGAGGACATGATGATAGAGACAGTGGACAGGCAATCACTGGAGGACATGATGATAGAGATAGAGGTCAGGCAATCACTGGAGGACATGTTGTTAGAGACAGCGGATAGACAATCATACTGGAGGACATGATGATAGAGACAGGGGACAGGCAATCACTGGAGGACATGATGTTAGAGACAGCGGATAGACAATCACTGGAGGACATGATGATAGAGACAGCGGACAGGCAATCACTGGAGGACATGATGTTAGAGGCAGCGGATGGACAATCACTGGAGGACATGATGATAGAGACAGCGGACAGGCAATCACTGGAGGACATGATGATAGAGACAGCGGACAGCCAATCACTGGAGGACATGATGATAGAGACAGCGGACAGGCAATCACTGGAGGACATGATGATAGAGACAGCGGACAGGCAATCACTGGAGGACATGATAGTAGAGACAGCGGACAGGCAATCACCGGAGGACATGATGAGACAGCGGACAGGCAATCACTGGAGGACATGATGATAGAGACAGTGGACAAGCAATCACTGGAGGACAAGGTGGTAAGAGACAGTGGACAAGCAATCACTGGTGTTTTGTCATGGGAAGAGGTATATAATTGGGTGTCATCAGCGTAGAGATGGTACTGGAAGCAAAATCTGCCGATGGTTTGTCTGATAGGGGCTGCATAGAAAGAGAAGAGGAGCGGACATAGGACTGATCCCGGAGGAACCCCGATAGCGAGGAGAAGAAGTAGAATTAGCAGATGACTCACTGGGGTAGGAAGAAAACCAAGAGAGAGCAAAAGAGTGTAGCATACTGAGTAGGAGTTGGTAGTCTACAGTGCCAAATGCTGCAGAGAGATCCAGAAGTATCAGGAGAGAGTAGTTGCCGTTAGATTTAGATCATTGGTGACTTTAGTGAGAGCAGTTTGTGTAGACTGTAGAGTGCGGAAACCAGATTGTAAGGCTGAGTTCACACAGAATTTTGAAGCAGAATTTTCCTCCTGCAAAAAACTCAATTTGGAATTTTGAGGCAGATTTTGATCTGCCTGCACGCGGTTTGCCAGGATTTTCGTGGCGTATTTTGCTCGCGCCCATTGAGTGCCACAGGCAAAAACTCTGCGAAATACGCTTTCTCTGCCTCCCATTGATGTCAATGAGAGGTCAGAGGCGTACATGCCCGAAGATAGGGCATGACGCTTCTTTTTACCGCAATCGTTTTTTACCGCTCGCATTAAAAAACGCGTCCGCCTCCCATTGAAATCAATGGGAGGCATTTTCGGCCATTTTTTTGCGCGGTTTCCCTGTCAAAAAACGTGTAAAAAATACTCTGTGTGAACAGGGCCTAAGGGGTCGAGAAGAGGGATGCCAGCCGGTGAGAGAGACTGGATGAGGTGTGAGGGAATAACATCTCTAATGCAGGTAGTGGGACGAGAAGAACAGAGGAGTCCTGGAAGCCATGCCACCAATGTGAACACAACCAGTAACCGAGAATCACTATGAAGTATGTCTGATCGAGGTGATGGGAGTGATTTTCCATCTATCGTACGGTCCTGAAGTTGATTTCTGGTCTCATCTCCAGAGCAGAAAACTCTGGACCTTCTTCTGCACCATTGCAAGGCCAGGACACGCACACACAGTTTTGGCTTAGTTTTTTTAGCCAGAGACAAGTGGATCCAAAAGGAAAAGACTGAAGCGTCGCCCTTTTTTTTTTGTTTCCACTCCTATCCAAAAACTGAGCCAATAACTGCATTGAAACTTCAGTGGTCTTTACACATACCGCCCCTGTACATGCATCTGCCTTTTCAATCGTACCAGTCTTTGCGTATCGACTGTGAGAAGGTCCGAAGCTTCTTGACATGGGCCGGTACACTGGGGGCAGGTGCTAATGACTAATTTAATGGGGCCCCTTGCTGTTGCTGGTTCACGAAAAAAACATGTTACCTCTACCCCCAACCCATTTTCATTTCTAGGACAGAAAGGCAGCACCACCCTCTAGGGGTTTCCGCTTTTTTGGTGTGGGGGGTACCTAGCCGGAGCTGGAGCCCTTCTTGTTATTGGCCCCATAACTGCTGTATTGGCTGCCTGAAAACAGTGGTGTTTAACCTGTGGACCTTCAGTTGATGCTCTAACAGCCTGCTGGGAGTTGTAGTTTTGCAGAAGCTGGAAACAACTGCTCTATGGCATGTCCACCGCTTGTCTGAAATCCTATGACAGATCCACTTTAATAACAAGCGGCTGAGCATGTCTCATGTAGCGCTCTAACTTTCTAATATAAAAGACTCACTTTAGAAATTTGATTGTCGAGCATTGCTTGAGGACTGCAGTGGCGGCTCATCACATATGGGATAAGTCCTTTGGGATCTATATGGACACGTGCATGGAAACGAAGCCTTGGTCCTCATGGTCAACACTTTTGTGAGTCATGTTAATTGAGTTTGAGCGCTTCATGTTTTTAAATAAATAAATAAAGCTAAATTAATGTAAAATAGTTCTGCAGCTTTCTAGTACACTGAGGCCTCATGCATTCTTCCATCGACCGTTCAACGGCCGCTAATGACGGTTCCGTGAATCACGGACCGCACACGGATGGCTTCCGTGAGCAGTCCGTTGTTTCACGGACCAAATCAATGCAAAGGCCGAGACCGTTCCATCATAAACGGGCAGGAGTAGGACCTGCAATGCCCCATTGAAATGAATGTGTCAGGGTGCGATCAGTTAAAAAAACGGATAGCACCCTGACGAAAAAAACTGAAGTGGGCATGAGGCCGTAACATTTTAATTCCACACCCTTTTTAAAACCTCTGCTTGCTGTGAATGAATTGGGAACATCCGTGTTTATATCTAGAGACAGAAAACCTGTCCGGAAAATGAACTACACGCACAGGTGATAAGCCGGACTGAAATAAAATATATTAGATTATTGCAGAATGTTTTTATATTATTGCTATATTATGTATCTACACATAGGGGTCATCTCAAAGACAACCCCTGTCTACATGCCCTATTAGAGTTTATGGACGTCATAGACATCCACTAGAAGACCAATTCCCACTCGAGCGGGCCCGGCCGATCCATGCACATGATCGGCCATGTAGCCCAACCCCTGGTCATAACTCCTGATCAACAGGTGATAGAGAAGTATACAAAAGGCAATCCCTTTAAAAAAGACCTGTCAAATGGAGTGTTTCCAGCCAAGATCAGGGAGCTCCTTCTCCGACAAGTAAAGGGTTTGCAGATTTGCATCGGGGACCCTTACCTGCCCTATATGATGATAATCTACTGCTTAGGTCTCTATTCTAACTTGTCAGAAACTTCCTTTACATCACCTCCATACAAGCGTGGGCACAAGAGCATTAAAAACAACGACTGACATCTTACAAGACATTTGTATATAATGTAGATCAAGGTGTAGATCTCTGGACCCCACAGTTGTAGCAAGGACAGAGATGAGGAATACAAGTTCATTCTCCATCGATGAAGTTCCTTGCAATAAGAAATCCGCATTAAAGGGGTTTCCTAAAGTCATAAAAGTCTGATCATAGGGAAACCTATTGAATCAGGCATCAAACTCTTAGAGAAATGCTGCTGAGAAACAAAAGGTTCTCAAATCACATACAGAGCATATGCCATAAGTGTTTTATTAGTGGGGTCAAACTGTGGATCCTAAAAATAGGGGTGCCAGGTGCCCCGTTCCTGGCATAGAGGTGGTCAAGATAAGAGATATGAAAACGAGTAAGTGCGCTCTACACACTCCACAAATTTCCACATCTCCTATTCACTTTAATGGAGATCACCCATCTCTACCAGGAATGGGACAACAGTCGGACCCCCATCGGTTAAACAATTATGGCATATCGTATCCTATGACGGGAGAAGCGATTATGTCTTATGCCGCTGCATAGAAAAATACTTTGCACTTAAAGAACTAGCAATTTAATGCACCATTGCAGAAAATCAACATGCAGCATCTCCCGGTTGGTCCCAGAATCGGGGCGCTGCCACCTAAAGCCACATAATTCACAATAATAAGCACTAATATGATGATAATCTACTACAAGGGCAGGTTCTCCATGGTTAGCCCCGTGATCATGAATACATACAAGCATTGGTACATATTGCACAGGACTGCAGATCATATTATGGCAGCGGGTGCACAGGGTCACCCACAGTGGGCACACAATAGACACACACAGGCTGCGTATACATCACAGTCTACACACAATGCACACGGTACCTGCGATATTCCAGGACGAGGATGCTGATGCTGCAGCAGGCCGGTTATCCTGGTGATGGCTCCCAGGCCGGCCCGGCTCCTTACCGGCAGTGATAACGCACGTACAGCCGCTGCCGAAGCACGGCAACCCGGGGCAGCGCTCACACTGACACAGCGGGGAGGAGGGATCAGCAGCGGCCACTGGCGACACCTGCTGGTCAGCAGAGAGCGCTGCAGGGAGGCCTGAAGACCTGCTGCTGCTGGTGACTCATCATCGTCAATAGACCCTTGTAGATCCCCCGTCCTCCTTGGTTGACTTCATTGCAGATTTCACAGAGATCACTGGACCATACAGATCATGATTTTGCTAATATTTGTATCACATATGTCCGTGATCCACCTCTGATCATAGAATTCTTCTACATAAACAGTTCAGTCACTGTGTACATACATTACTATACATTCACTATTCTGCAGGCTTCAGAGCTGAAATCTACCATCATCTGCTGCTTGTTCAGGGTGTAGAGCTTATTATCATGGACAAGCACTGTGTACATACGTTACTTATGTAATCACTAAGCTGCAGGCCTCAGAGCTGAAATCTACTATCATCTGTTTTTTCAGGATCTGCATAGAGCTAATTATCATGGACAGGCACTGTGTACATACATTACGTAGTCCTAAGGTTACAGTCTGTGTTATACTATAGAACTGCATTCACCATTCTGCAAGCTCCATAGCTGAAATCTATCATCATCTGCTGCTTGTTCGGGGTCTGCATAGAGCTTGTTATCATGTGCAGGCGCTTGGTACATACATTGTTTAGTAATGATCCAGAGGTTAGAGTCTATATTATACTCCAGAGCTGTATTCACCATTCTGCAGGCTACAGAGCTGAAATCTATTATCTGTTGCTTGTTCAGGGTCTGCATAGAGCTTATTACCATGGACAGGCACTGTGTACATACATTATTTAGTACTGATCCTTAGTTACAGTCTGTATTATACTCCAGAGCTGAATTCACCATACTACAGGATTCAGAGCTAAAAAAATCTATCATCATCTGCTGCTTGTTCAGGGTCTGCATAGAGCTTATTATCATGGGCAGGCACTGGGTACATACATTTAGTACTGATACGGAGGTTACAGTCTTTATTATACTCCAGAGCTGCCTTCACCATTCTGTAGGCCTCAGAGTTGAAATCTATCATAATCTGCTGCTTGTTCAGGGTCAGCATAGAGCTTGTTATCATAGACAGGCACTGTACAGTAATCTGATGTACAAAAACAAGCTGCCCTCTGCAAAATAGAAGCTCAGCTAAGTTGTTACGGAGCTGTATGATGACAAACTTGACCAGGAGAATTGTGAATTCAGCTCTGGACTATAATACAGGCTATAACCTATGATTCAGTATGGTAATGCAATGTGACTCAACTTTTATGTAGATTGATTAGTGGTGCTCATGGGGAAACATACCCTTTAATGCACCCGAGAACCAACACAGAAGCTACACCTACTACTCCCCATCACTTTACCGATTCTAATGTCAAGGGGCTGCCATATTTAGCAGTGATTGCAATTTTTATGTTGCAAAATAAAAAGGGGGTTATCATACAAACTCCATGCAGCTCAGGAACCCAGTAATGACCACCCAATAAGGCAGCTCATATAGTTGCTATGGGGTCTATGGAGAAGAAGGCCAGGTTGGCCACATCCTAGGTCTACTGGAAACCTAAGCAAGGCTCTCCTTCTCCATGGGCACTGCAATGTTCACTAACAAGGGGGAAGAAACTTGCAGGGGTTGTGCTGCTCCTTTCTCCTACACTTAATGGGAAGGGAGGGGGAAAAGCATTACCGTAGATTGGAGGTGTCACTGGTGGCCCTCTCCGATCTATGTACGCCTTTGCTGCTGAGCCAACCTGCTGCCCATTTCTTAAGAAATCACTTTTGCCTAAAAAAAAATGGGTCAACCGCAACACATTCATGTGTATAACCCCGGCCTTCTGGTACTTTAAACCATGGCCAGCAGCCCGTAATGGGTTAAAGGAAATTAAGGACTCGGTGTGTCTGACTTGTTTGTCATGTGGTTGGAGAAATAACCTTTGATGCCTCCATTATGGTGGGTTTTGCATAAATTAAAATAATAAAAATGATTAATTATCGTCTTAATTGAGATGCGTCCGACGCAGAATGGCGGCCTTTATAACGGAGCACAATAACTAATGACATCTTTACACAAGCGGCAGAGGACATCCAGATCTATCCCTCCTCTTTCTCACTTATAATTCCTATCATTATATTTCAAACAATTCTCAAATTATCACATTTTAAGCTTTAATTAACTTGAGACACTACAGGAGTAATTAAAAAGAAAATAATCCTTTGCATTTTAGAGGCAAGTTACACAGCGCAACCTTGTATTGTGGCTTCATTCACACGTGAGTAACGTACCGAGCGAGGAAGAGAGCATGCCATATGCTAAAAATCTTGGGGTAGGGCATTCTATAGTTTGACTGCTCTAACTGTAAAGAACCCTTTCCTATATTAATGTCTGAAACGCCTTTCTTCCACATATAATGAATGCCCCCTGGTCATTTACAAAGTCTTATGTTCTAGTTCTTTGTATTGACCACACATATAATTATACCGGTTAATAAGATCACCTCTAAGGCGTAATTTTTCCAAGCTGAAGTAAATTTTTCTAGCCTTTCATTGTAAGCGACACGTCCCATCCAGTGGTGTAACTACCGCTTTAGCAGTAGGGGTCGCAACGGTCGCAATTGCAACCGGGCCCCTAAGCCTGGGGGGCCCACAGCCACACAGCGCTGACCGCGCTGGTCCCGCTTCCTGAATGGTGGAGCAAGGAGCTTACGGCTCCTTGCTCCAGCATTCACTTTGCTATGAGCGGCTCGGCGCAGGCAGGCATGATGTATTGATGTCATCGCGCCTGTCTGTGCAGAGTCACTCACAGCACAGACCGGAGGAGAAGGATCCTAAGGTAAGTAATTATGTTATTATTTTTCTATTAGGCACTATGGGGCATTATACTGGATAGGGAAGGGGGGCTGATATGGTGACAGCTATAGGAGCATTTGACTATATTAGGGGCATTATACGGTATGGGTGGCATTATACAGTGGGGATAGCTATGGGGGGCATTAAACTGTATGGGGGGCATTATACTGTGGGGACAGCTATGGATGGCATTATACTTTGGGGGCAGCTATGGGGGGCATTATATTGTGGGGGCAGCTATGGGGAGCATTATATTGTGGGGGCAGCTATGGGGAGCATTATATTGTGGGGGCAGCTATGGGGAGCATTATATTGTGGGGGCAGCTATGGGGAGCATTATATTGTGGGGGCAGCTATGGGGGGGCATTATACTGTGTGGGGCAGCTATTGGAGTCATTTTACTGTGGGGGCATTATACTGCAGGGGCAGCTATGGGGGCATTATACTGTCTGGACAGCTATGGGTGACATTATACTGTGCGGACGGCTATGGGGGCATTATATTGTGGGGGCAGCTATGAGGGGGCATTATACTGTGGGGCAGCTATGGGGGTATTATGCTGCGTGGGGGCAGCTATGGGGCATTATGCTGTATGGGGGAATTTGTTTGGGCATTGTACTGCATGGGGGCATCAGCGTAGTCATTATACTGTATGGGGCATCTGTGTGGTCATTATACTCTATGGGGCATCTGTGTGGGCATTATACTGTATGGAGCATCTGTATGGTCATTATACTTTATGGGGCATCCGTGTGGTCATTATACTGTATGGGGCATCTGTGTGGGCATTATACTACATGTGGCATCTGTGTGGGCATTATACTGCATGGGGCATCTGTGTGGGCATTATACTGTATGGCGCATCTGTATGGTCATTATACCGTATGGGGCATCTGTGTGGGCATTATACTGTATGGGCATCTGTGTGGTTATTATACTGTATGGCGCATCCGTGTGGGCATTATACTACATGTGGCATTTGTGTGGGCATTATACTGTATGGCACATCCGTGTGGGCATTATACTGTATGGCGCATCCGTGTGGGCATTATACTACATGTGGCATCTGTGTAGGCATGCTGTATGGGGGCATTATACTGTATGGTGGCAGATATGGGGGCATTATACTGTGTGGTGGGCACTATGGGAGCATGGTACTGTGTGGGCTGAACCGGGTATGTATTGGCGGGGATTGGATGGGATTAGAGGTGTGGCTTAAAAGAACAAAACCGCATCGATTGTCCCTCTGTGATACTTAAAAGTATAGCACGGTCTACAGGGGGGCTGTATAGCACTGTATGGGGAGGCTATATAGCCCTGTCTACAGGGAGCGCTGTATAGCACTGTCTACAGGGGGGGCTGTATAGCACTGTCTACAGGGGGGGCTGTATAGCACTGTCAACAGCGGGGGCTGTATAGCGCTATCTACAGCGGGGGCTGTATAGCACTGTCTACAGGGGGCGCTGTATAGCATTGTCTACAGGGGGGGCTGTATAGCACTGTCTACAGCGGGGGCTGTATAGCACTGTCTACAGCGGGGGCTGTATAGCACTGTCTACAGCGGGGGCTGTATAGCACTGTCTACAGGGGGCGCTGTATAGCACTGTCTACAGGGGGGGCTGTATAGCACTGTCTACAGGGGGGGCTGTATAGCACTGTCTACAGCGGGGCTGTATAGCACTGTCTACAGGGGGGGCTGTATAGCACTGTCTACAGGGAGCACTGTATAGCACTGTCTACAGGGGGGGCTGTATAGCACTGTCTACAGCGGGGGCTGTATAGCACTGTCTACAGCGGGGGCTGTATAGCACTGTCTACAGGGGGCGCTGTATAGCACTGTCTACAGGGGGCACTGTATAGCACTGTCTACATGGGGGGCTGTATAGAACTGTCTACAGAGGGGCAGTATAGCACTGTCTACAGGAGGGGGCTGTATGGCACTATTTACAGGGGGGCACTATCTACAAGGGCGGGCTGTGTGTGGCACCCAGGGGAGGGGGCCCAGTCAAATGTTTGCTATGGGGCCCGGTGTTTCCTAGTTACACCCCTGCTCCCATCCCATTTGATAATCTAGTTGCCCGCCTTTGAACCCCCTCCAGCTCTCCTATATGCTTTTTACAATGTGGAGCCCAACCCAAAATTCCATATTAAAGATGTGGCCTTCTAATAATACATTAGAATCACAGTTTTTTTTCTCTCTCCTTTTATACACTATAAAATCCTATTTGCTTTTGCAGCTGCAGCCTGACTTGGAGCGCCGCTGTTTAGCTTATTTGTAACCAGAATACCCAGGTCCTTCTCGGTCTGTTATCCCCAGTTTTATTCCATTTAATATATATGCATTGATACTATTATTGCGTCCTTGGTGTATTACTCTATTTTGGACCATAGAAAAAAAGAATTCCTGTTATACTTTATATAAATTTATTATTTTCAGCCAATGTTAGATTTCAATTAAAGGACATCTGCAGCTGACACATTGTTATGGGGATATGTGTGGTTGACAAACTGTTATGGGGATATGTGCGGGTGACATACTGTTATGGGGGTATCTGTCGCATACTGTTAAGGGGTCATCTGTGGCTGACACACTGTTAGGGGGACATCTGGGCTCACTGTTATGGGGACATTAGTGTCGGGCACACCGTTATAGTGGCAGGAATAATATTATAATGGAACGTGTGTTTTACTTTCAGGAACTTTGGGGTCAGTGAGGAAAAAAGAAAGTCCATAGCTTTTGGCATCTGCAGATACCAATGTGTATCAATGACACCTAGGATGTCAAAGCATCACTGAAATTTGGCACCGGGGTTAGAACCAAATGACTGGCAGTGAACACAAGGCTAGGAACTATATCGCTGTCCCGTGGCTCATGGGTCAGGATCATATTACAGGCACTTGGCCCTACAACGTCAGACTGGTTTGTATAAGTACAGCATTGCTGCCACATTTTCACACTGCAATTAATAATTACATTTGTTCTTACTGATTAAATTGACATCAACGTTATATCTGAATGAGGCTCTGAATCCAAAAAAGACTGTAAGTAACAATCACGCTGTATGATGTATAAAGACTGGACCACGCGGCTTTCATTAGGTTTCTTGTAGATCTGGAGATCCAGTGCTCATGTGACTGAGGTATCAGAACAGCCTTGGTCTGGAAGCGATGATTTCCATTCTTCACATGTGGAAAACTGATAACTGCTGTAACAAACCCTAATGCCTGATTTCCACTGGGGATGTCTTTATTTTGCACAAGTTTAGAAGTATTTTCCTCCTGACCTGTTCTAGTAGTGTCAGCAATATCTTCCTATGGTTTTGGACGTGCATTGATAGCCTCATACAGTACAGGACACTGGATGTACTTCTGCTGGCCAGGGACCAAATCATGGCGTGTAACTGACCACCTGCTCCCTGGACATTCACGTTCTCACTGTGCAGCAGGCCATCTGGATACTGACAGAGAGCACACAATTCATGTTTCTACCCGAGATTATATGCTGACCGTACATCTGACCACCCGGTTACTGGACACTGACTACCAGGATCTAAATATTTCACTGACCACCAAGTATTAAATGTCTGACTGACAATTGTTATCAGATCCAGACTCTACCACTGACCACCAGGAACCACATGCTGGCTATTCTACTGGCAACCTGGTTCCTAGACACTGACTGTGCCAATGGCTGCAAAGGTAGAAACATTAGGGATATGAAGGTACACAGCGTATCCGCCCTGGTCGCTGCAGGGAATTCCGGCCAAAAAACCGCACCATATTGTGGTGCAGTTTTTCGGCCGGAAAATGTCCTCTGCGGAAATCCTGCACTGAAAAAAAAAGGATACTTACCACGGTAACGTGTCCCTCCAGCATCCTGACATTCTGCAGCCCTGGAATGATGTTGCATCCCATGTGACCGCTGCATGAAATGTCATCCCACGAGGCCAGCCTCGACGAAGAAACACAGACTTCTGGGTAAGTATAAGAATTTTTTTTTTCTTCTGAGTTGCGTTTTTTGCAGCGGAATCCCTGCGATTCAGCCTCAGAAATAGCAACATCTGCTATTTGTTGTGGGTTTTACCTCCCCATTGAATTAAATGGGGAAAACGCACAACACAAGAGCAGCGATTACGCAGATACAATTGACGTGCTGCGGGTTAAAAAAAAAATGCACTGCAGGTCAATTTCTGAGCATTTTTTCCGCTTATAATTTACGCAGCGTGTGGAGGAGATTTGTTCAGATCTCATCCACTCTGCTGCTACTGTCTTATGCTGCGGATTTTCAGCAGCAAAATCGGTTGTGGAAAATCTGCAGTATTTACGCCACGTGTAAATCCGGCTTAAATGTTCAACTGACCCCATGTATTAAATCCGATCTATCACTTACTACACCTATGAGATTCTGTCATTACCACTGTCTACCAAAGACTAAGGGCTCGTCCACACGTAACGGAAATTCCGGAAAAACGCAGCAGAATACAGTAGCAGCATGTGGATGAGATTTAACAAATCTCATCCACACGCTGCGTAAAATTTCCGAGCCGAAATTGACCTGCGGTGCGTATTTTTCGTATTTCATCATGTCAATTCCTGCTACAGAAAGTGTCTAGAATTGCTGCGTTTTTCATAGAGGTCTCCATCTACTAACATTGGGAAAAACGCAGCAATTTACGCAGGATCGGGTGTGTTTTTGCCGCAGCGGAAAGCCTTTGACTTTCAAAGGAATTGCTGCAGAAATTTTCTGCAGCAATTCCGTGGTGTGTGGACAAGCCCTAAAGGTAACTGTACCACTGACCGCCATGTTATTGAATACAGATTGCACCAATCACCACATATTATATGGCACCTATAACTAATTTATTTAATTAGAACCACTTTGTCCTCAAGAAATGAGCTCTGTTGGGGCATATTCACACACATCGTAAACACTGCGGATTTTCCACAACGGATTTCATTGAGGAAAATCTGCAGCGTATTACAGTAGTAGCAGAGTGGGTAAGATTTGAACAAATCTCATCCACACACTGGAAAAAATCTGCTGAGAAAATGCTCATTTTAAATTGACCTTTGTTGAGGTTTTTTTAATCCGCAGGATGTCAATTTATGGTGCGGAATCTCTGCTTTTGTGTTGTGACTTTTCCCCATTGAATTCGATGGGGAGGTAATACCCGCAACAAATGGGCAAATGTTACAAGTACTTACCCCCCAAGCGTTATCATGGCGACACGACCCTCTGCACGGAGTACAGCCCAGTTTCCTGGGATGACGTTTCATCCCATGTGACTGCTGCAGCCAATCAAAGGCTGCAGCGGTCATATGGGCTACAGTCATCCCAGGAAGCTGTGCAGAGAGACGCGTCGTTAGGACAACGGAAAATGGGTTGAATATGAACTTTTTTTTTTTCTAGCTGTGTTACGCCCCAAAAACTACACTGCGTTCCCTGCGGCTTCCAGGACGGATACGCTGTGTACTTTAGTGCAGCATATCTGCCATGTGCGCACTTACCGTAAGGCTCCATAGAAATAGATGCAGCCGTGTGACGGCCATTAAAAAAACGTCCATCACATGGACGATTTCAATGTTCGTCTGAATAAGGCCTAAGGGTAAGTTCACAAGTAGCATCAATTCTGCGGATATTCCGCAATGGATTTAGTTGCGGAAAATCCGCATCATAATACATAAGCAGCACAGGGGATAAGATTTGAACAAATCTCCTCCACACGCTGCGGAAATGATAGGTGGAAAATAAAAAACGCTCAGAAATTGAACTGTGGTGCATTTTTTCAATCCGCAGCATGTCAACTATATTCGCATAAACGCTGCTTATTTGTTGCAGGATTTCCCCATTGAATTCAATGGGGAGGTAGAACTCACAACAAATAGCAGATGTTGCGTTTTCTGTGGCGAAATCGCAGCGATTTTCGCACAAAAAAAACGCAACTCAGGAAAAAATAAATACTTCTACTTACACAAAATTTGTCCTCCTGGGAAGACGTTTCATGCCATGTGACCTATGCAGCCAATCACACCATGATAAGTATCCATTTTTTTTTTCTGTGCAGTTTTCCGCAGCGGACATTCAGGCCGAAAAACTGCACCACAATTTGGTTCGGTTCTTCAGCCAGAATTCCCTGCGGTGCACAGGGCGGATACGATGTGTGCTTTCACGCAGCCTCGATAGCCATACGAGCTCAGGAAACTAGCTATAACATTATCTCTAGGTGGTATCGGGTCCCCACTGCCCTGCATAAATGGTAACCGTCTGTACCTGACACATGTTGGCGCTGTGGGGCGACGGGGAAACATGTCTCATATTTGGGGGAGTTGTCCCTCTTTGCGGAGTTTCTGGGAGGCGGTTCTCCAAATTATATTAGAAATTACTGGGGTCTCTGTCTCTAGCTCACCCGAGGCGGCCCTCTTATTCATGTTCCCTATGCCACTACCCATTTACCAATGCTCCCTACTTAGACACCTCCTCCAAGCTGCCAAATCAGTTATCCCCCGCAGGTGGCGATCGGCAGTTCCTCCACTGTTGGATGAGTGGTTCCAGGAGGTTGCCTTACTACAGCGAATGGAGCCGCTTCTGGCTCAGTCTGCGGCTGCTTCTACAAGATACAAGGACACTTGGTATCCATTGCTTATGTTCCTTTCTTCTTCCACGTACCGTAATGCGGTGACTTGAGACATAATGCATATCCTCTCCCATGAGACTTCCTCTGAGCGGGGACTACTTACAGATGTGTGGGGGATTGCTTGCTCCAATCATGTCTCTGCCAGGTGCATAGCTGCTTCTTATTTACCGCAACAGATTTGTTTTATTGCCATTTTTACAGCGTTTACATGGCGGAAACGCAGTGAAAATAGCTGGAAAACGCAGGTGCACATATACTTTGCTATAATCAATGTTTAACATTAAATCTGCAGGTAAAACCGCGTTTCCGCAGCAATATGCTCAGCAAAAACGCACTATTTTCTGTGGATTTCTGTGACAGATTTATCCGCGTTTTTTTTTTTAGAATCTGCTGCGTATCCTGTGTGTGATCGGATACGTTGCGTACGGATACACAGGTCGGATACATTGCGTAAAAATCACACGGAAGGCAGCGGTAAAAAACGTTCCTACTTACCTAGGCCGTTGTTATGGCGACCCGTCCCTCCTGTGCAGTCCGATCTTCATGGAGGATGCTGCAGCTCATGTGACCGCTACAGCCTGTGATTGGCTGCAGTGGTTACATGGGCTGTAAAGTCATCCCAGGAGGCCGGACTGGACGAATACACACAGACTTTTGGGTAAGTATGGTTCCTTTTCCGTAGTTGCGATTTTTGCAGCGTAATCGCTGCGAATACGCCGCAAAAGTTGCAACTCTTGGCTTTCTGTTGCGGGATTTGCATCCCCATTGAATTCAATGGGGAAAACACGCAACTGAAAACCAACTAAAACGCAGCATAAATTGACGTACTGCGGATTTAAATTCTGCACCGCAGATCAATTTATTAACGTATACGTTGCATTTTTTCCGCAGCATGGTCATGAGATTTTCTAAATCTCATCTACTTTGCTGATACTGTAAGTGCTGCGGAATTTGCACATACAATTCCGTAGCGGAAATGCCGCAGCGTTTACTCTACGTGGGAACCCGGCCTTAGACTATATGCACACGTTGCGGAATTAGGTCCAGAAAATCTGCATCAAAACCGCAGGTAATTCTGCAGGTAAAATTCACACTTAGGGCATGGCCAGACGTGGCGTATTTCTGCCGCCACTGTCCGCATCAATGCCGCACATAATCTGCGTTGCAAATTCTGTTGCGGCTTTGCCTAAAATGTGCAGGAAATTGATGCGGACTGGCCGCTGCGTATTGCGGTGAAAGTACTTCCCTTCTCTCTATCAGTGCAGGATAGAGAGAAGGGACAGCACTTTCCCTAGTAAAAGTAAAAGAAATTCATACTTACCCGGCCATTGTCTTAGTGACACGTCCCTCTTTCGACATCCAGCACGACCTCCCTGGATGACGCGCCAGTCCATGTGACCGCTGCAGCCTGTGATTGGCTGCAGCCGTCACATGGACTGAAACGTCTTCCTGGGAGGCCGGACTGGAGGAAGAAGCAGGGAGTTCTGGGTAAGTATGAACTTCTATTTTTTTAACACGTTGATCTATATTGTGATCGGAAGTCACTGTCCCGGGTGCTGAAACAGTTACTGCCGATCGTTTAACTCTTTCAGCACCCTGGACAGTGACTATTTACTGACGTTGCCTAGCAACACTCCTGTAATTATGGGTGCACACACGTAGTCACCCGTGATTACGGGAGCCCCATAGACTTCTATGGGCCTGCCTGTGCCGTGATTAGGGCCCGTGATTACGGGCGTTTTTACGTTAGTGTGCATGGTGCCTCAGTCTGGCTGTAGAGCTAGAAATACATAGGTCCAGCTAGAATGAAGAAATATCCTGTTCGAAAAAACCAATACGTAAAGCAACACATCTGCGGATTTCATAGCAGAATTTTGAATCTCCATTGAAGTCAATGGAGAAATTCCGCAATGAGTCCGCAACAACCAGTGTATGCTGCGGACACCAAATTCCGCACCGCAGCCTATGGTCCGCTGCAGAGTTTTACGCCTCGTCAGCACGAACCTAACTAAAAAGGTGTGGAAACCAATGGAGAATATGTCCACAGCGAAATTCCAGAGAAATTCCGCCACGTCTGGCCATGCCATAATAGTGTTTATGCGCTTTTATGTGCAGTTTTTATGTTTTGCTGCAGAAATAGCTGTGTTTTTATGCTATGGATTTTTTTAAAACTAGTCAAATACAATTCACAAAAAGAAACGCAAGATAAATTGAAATACGCACCGCAAGTCAATTTACGTGCAGAAAAAATCCACGTGTAGATGAGAATACTTGGAGTCTCATTTACTTTGCTGGTACTGTATTACGTTGCAGATTTGCCGCACGAAAATCCGCGCGGCAAATCCGCACGTAACATGCATCTGACCTAAGAGTGGAGTCACACGCGGCAAATTTTCTTGCAGAAATTTCTGCGCTTGAAAAATCAGTTCCTTTCATCTGAATGTGGCTGTTTCTGCAGCAGGTGCAGGAATTTCTGCAAGTTCCATTAAAATAAATGCAAATAATTTTCAGTTGCAGAAATTTCTGCAACAAAATTTTCCGCGTGTGACCTCACCCTAAAGTTGGGTGTGATAACCGAAAACTGATTAATGCTGAGAAAAATATCATTGTTATATATGTCGTCCATAGTAATGGCACCGTGTATGCCCACCTCCAAGATAGCCCTGCCGGTTTATAGTGCGAGATGAATGAACTCCCCAATGATAGTTGGTCTGTCATTAAAACCAAGGCTACAAGGCAGATGTGACATGTGGGTCAGACTAAAGACCCTCTGACCCCCTTGCCCTTAAGCCAGCTGTCACCTTATTCAAATGCAAAGAAGAGGACTTTTGAAGAATGAACACATAAAGCCTCGGATGTCTGGGTCACCTAGAACATAATCCAGCCCAGCATTTATCTCAGATGGAAGCCTGGTAGGGGGAAATGAACATATATGATGCATATAGATCACTAGAATATCCTACCCTGCATGGATTGGTGGAATAAAGGAAGTAAACGTCAAATAAAAAGGGCTTGAACCCTTATATACACAGTGGAGTCACATTATTATGAGCAACAGCTAATATCTTGAGTAACCGACGTGTGCAGCACTGACAGCAGCTAGACGGGCAGAGAGTGATCGGTGGTCTCTGGTATTTGGCCCTCGCGCACCTTCGTAGCCGACGTTCACCTCTCACATCAATGTCACGCGGTGCTCCGCTGTTTACACATCGGTTATTTACAATGATGACATTTGTCCCCTCACGATACACTGTCACCCCAGCAGCACGCGGACAGTTCACAAACTGCGCTGTGTGAGAAAAACCGCCAGCCATGGCCTGAAAGCCAATAATCATCCCTTTTTGCAACTCTGATAAATCGCCCCTTTTACCCATGACAACAACGAGTGATATGTGATCAGACAGCCTATCGCACACCTTATATACCCACCAAGCCCACGAAACATCACTGCCTTCATGAGCTACACTCTGCCGAATGTAGGAGGTAGTCATAATAATGTGACTCGACTGTGCATATATCATCCCGTTCTAAAACATCTCTTTTCATCTGGTTCGCATCCCTTTAATACGACTATTGCACGTAGTCCATATAAGACTGATCCTGTTTTATGAGAAGTAATTTAAAGGGATTGTCCATTGTCAACCAATGAGGCTCGGATTAAAAGTTATTGGTACTTGGAAGGTAATGATGCAATGCAAACGATGAGCTCCCTTTCTTTTTAATGGATGCCTGCGTGCCCTCCAGAGCTGAAATCTGTGCTGTACCTGACTAGGGGACCACTTTATGAACTAAAAAGTTGAGGTCTGGTTAGGAGAATCCCTTTTTGAAATCTCATTCAGAAGTCCCCTCTATCAGTGTGGTCAGATTACCGCTACAAAGGACAGACCTCCTCTTGAGGACACGGGTCGTCCATTCATTACATGGACGATCATCTGAAAATCACACTCATATGAATAACACATTCGTTTCTGTACAACAGCAGCTGCTTGGAAGGTCTCTAGTTTTGTCTATTGTTTAATGAATGGCATGAAAGACTCTTTTATCCAGGGAATAGGGAAAGACCACCCTTAGTCAAGGGTCATGATTAGGCTCCAACCTCCAGCATGCCCTGAACCTCTTGGATTGGGCAACCTCCGTCCACCTACGCATTTTGAGGCATTGCTTCTATGATAAGGGTCTTTTTAGATTGGACAACTTTGGCCGTAACAACGAGCGCCGATCAACGAGACACCTCGTTGATCGGCGCTCATTTGCTCCTTTCACATGGAGCTATGATCAGTAATGTATGGGGACGAGCCATTGTTACTATGATCACTCGTCCCTATGCATTACCATCATGTCGGCAGCGCATGTCCCGGTTTACACAGGGACATGTGTTGCCAACAACGATAATATTTTCTGCTGCATAAACTATACGATCAGCCAATAAACGAGCATTTCCCCTTTCATCAGCTGATCGATGCCCTGATTATACAGGGCAATGATCGGGAACGAGCATTTGCCTGATCATTGGCCCGTGTAGTTGTGGGTGGAGTTGCTCTTTAATGTTCTCATCCATTCCAGGCAGCTACTTGTTATCATAGCACTATGTGAACACTTCTGAAGGCCGATGCCAAAGAAAAACCTTACTTTGCAGGAGGTAAGAAGATTAGAACGATTTAGCAGTTTTCAGGCAGATTACATTACCCAGAGAACATGTCTGCGGCTGTTTCATAAGTCACACTAAGTAATAAAAAGCTGTAAATATGTGCAATATTCTGAAGACTGACTTCCAAATTGGTAAGTAATGCAGCAAAGGCAAACAAAATGATTGGATTTAATTGAAAAAAAAAAAAATACAAAAAATGTATGTAAAAAGTAAAACATTTTAAAGGAGCTGTGGACTTTGGAAAATCCCTTTTTGTTAGAAAAGTTCCCTGATGATAAGCGGATTACAGGGTATCGCACTTCTGGGACCCCCTAGCAATCAGCTAAAATCTGTGGGGGAAACCATCAGCAAGGGTTGCTCTAATGTATCACCGCAGGGAAAACTTAGTATTACAAAGTGTTCATTGAAATCTCTGGGCTGTCCATGTAATGCACGGACGTGCCGGGTCCTCCAGAGACGCTCTTTAGACAGTTCAAAGCTGATACTGAGCATTCACACCAGTAATCTATGTGTCTATGGTAATGAACCAAGTGTAGTGACTTATTCTGCAGTTACGCAGCATTAGACGGGCCATACATTAGCGTTTTCTAAATGACTTGCCGTTCACGGTTGCTCTGTGAAGGTTGTCGTTTTAGATGATATCTCCATTAATTAAAACATCTACTCGCCGATCGATCTCTGCCTTTATCTGCGGCCTGCTTGGGGCTTCTATTGATGGAAAGCAGATCTGTCGTTTGACATGAACGACTTATCAAGGACTGCACCCGACAAAATCCAACACGGCAGATCAACTTCAGATGATGTCACGATCGTTTGTGTGATAGTCTAAATCTGCCTTTTTACTGTCCAAAATCTCTAGTGAATGGCCAGATTTAGATAACCCGCGCCAACTCTATCAGGGCATAATGTATCACGTCCGTTAAAATAACGTCCGTCACACGGACTCATGTATTTCAATGGGTTGTTTCAACAGAGCGTGTGAAGGGTCCGTGAAAAAACTAGGACGTCCTATTTTTTTTGTGCTTCACACATCCCTCCTTAGAATCTAGTCTATGGGGGATGCATGATAACGCACGGGTGCACCTCTCATGTTCAAGGTTGGCCACGTTCGTGTGACTGTTGCCTAAGGCACTTAGGACATCCATGTTTTACATAGGCCCCCACTGAATTCAATAATCATGTAATACTACATTTCCCCTGCAGGGTGGCCCTGGCAGCTTCTCCTGCCAGTAACAGCTGATCGCACGGGGTGTCAGCAGTCACACCGCCCAGATCAGCTCACTATCGTGGGAGCTGCCTCAGCACAGCGGGTTGTTGTAGATGGACATTCCCATTAAAATGGGTTTCACAAACAAATTTCCCAGTCTCAGACATACAAGCTGGTGTCGAATTCAAAGGAAGCCAATAAACCGATCAATACATTTTTTTAAAATGTGGAAAAAAAGCGGAGACCCTAAAGAAAACCTTAAGCATCTTTGATGGGACCTCAAAAGAAATAACCGCAATCCTAGGAGGCTGACCCATCAGAAACATGATATGAAGCTATGCAACGCATTAAAATAAAACATATATATATATATATACAGTAAGGCATCAGAACCCCCCCCCCCCCCTCAGTAAAAATCTGCTTTCACTGAGGAAGACCCTGTGCATTACACAGATGCTGATTGATTTTAATAGGTGCTGGTCAATGCTTTATTGAAACAATCACACAGTGAACATCTCCTCTGGCTATAACGGTTAACAGGGGTGTACCATAAATACTTGATAGGGACCCTGATCTATCTGGAAAATCAGGGCTCGGTGACCCCCATTCCTTGACTCCTGGCTGCTGCACTCTCCATATGGTTCAATGGGAAGTCCAATAATACGTATACTATAAAAGTTCTTTGGAAAATTTCTGTGCAATATAAACATTCATTACTAATTTTCCTTCTTCTATTGTCTGGACTCTTGTATAATGGGAGTCGGGTTACCGGACCCTCGTTCTCCCAATAGTTGTGGTTCTCAGAGGTTTGACCCGCACCCTTTAGGCATATCCTGTGGTGGATATGCCATAAATGAGGAATAACCCCTTAATCTCAGGGGCTCTCCTAGCACCTAGTTAGCGGCAGATCTTTTTAATTAAATGGAACTGTTTAACGTGAAGCAAGCTATTAATACAAGCCGACTATATCAATGGCTCATATAATTATCATAGAATATCAATTTTGATATATGTGAGTAAATAACCCGCATAACACAGTGTGTTACCCAAACTTAAGTAGATCATAAGCAAATTCATCCTGACTGGATATATCAAATACTAGGGTTCATCTATATTATTAGTCATCCATGGTCAGTACTTGTCTTAACCCTATTACACGACTGATAATCGGCTGGTGCAGCGAGCGCTGAGCAACGAGACATCATTGATCGGCGCTCGTTTGCTCGTTCATCTACTGATCGCTGCTCTATTTACACAGGACAATTATCGGCAAATAGCGTTATGGGAATGCTCTATGAACGCTCGTCTGCCCGATAATCGTCCAGTGTTAAACCTCTTTTACTGTATTGGGAAGGTCAATGCCCATCTGTCCTTTTTAGCCTATGTCTACATTTCAACACCAAAGTCACTTTGTAAATATATTACATTACGTGCACTGACCCTGAGTAACATCCTATATTATACTCCAGAGCTGCAGTCACTAATCTGCTGGTGGAGTCACTGTGTACATACATTACTGATCCTGTATTATACTCCAGAGCTGCACTCACTAATCTGCTGGTGGAGTCACTGTGTACATACATTACTGATCCTGTATTATACTCCAGAGCTGCACTCACTATTCTGCCGGTTTAGTCACTATGTGCATACATTACTGATCCTGTACTGATCCGGAGTTATATCCTTTATTATACTCCAGAGCTGCACTCACTATTCTGCTGGTGGAGTCACTGTACACATATATTACATTACTTATCTACTACAGATCCTGAGTTACAGCCTATATTATACTCCAGAGCTACATTCACCTTTCCGCAGGCTTCAGAGCTGAAATCTCACAGCATTTCCTGCTGGTTCAGTGTCTGCACAAAGCTTGCTCTGGCCATTTGCATTTTGGGAAGTGTCTTCTTTTCACCTGGCATTACAGTAATCTGATGAAAGAAGAATGAACTGTTACCCTGCATTATAGCAGCTCAGCTCAGCTGTTAGAGGAGTGTCTGATGACAAGCTTACTGACTGTTTCTAATAACCAATGCCAGAAATGTGAATGCAGCTCTGGAAAATAATACAAGCTATACCTCTGGAGAACAGACACAAAGTCCAAGGAGAACAACCACTTTAAAGAAATGTCACGGTCTCAGTGTCAGTGTACCCTATTGTATGGCACATCTGTAGTGTAATGCTTATTGATAGTACTACTGTGACTCAAGAATTGACAATGATCCCAAATGTATCCCCATGACTTGTAACACCTGCCTTGCTATCCGGAGTCCATATCCTCCTTGGAAGGGAAATAGACTAAAAACAATAGGATTTAAGAGTAAATTATTATTTATAGATATGACATACCTTATATTATCCTCCGTGGGATTATAATAGCCGAGATATGAAACTTCTGTTTTATTATTGACATAATACTTATTAGTAAAGTTATCATCATCCTCATCCTATAGGTATAAAGAACTAAGATTACATGAAATGCTGTTTGATTTTCACATAAAACACAACAATCTCTCATACAAAACAAGTATAACGGGGATGAACCTTGACCATAGGCAATACCGAGGTACAATGCACATCTCTGCACCATGGAGAGGATACTGGATCCCCAGCCTACTCATCAGCGCAAGTTACCGACAGCGATCTGCAGACGGTAGAAGCAAAATCGCTCAGTAAGCGGACCTTCCCGCATCACCATCTACTAAAGAGCCTGCCAATAAGCGTGGCTCATACTCCACATCGTCAAAAGGGGTTCATATGGGCCCGGAGGCTGAAGAGGAACTGAATGGGACTTAAACACTCTCTCACCATCTGATGAGCCTGTCACAGAACGTACACTAAAAGGTATGCTCATTTCTCTACAAAAAAACATATGCACAGATATAAAGGGTAACTAAACCTTCAAACTTCTGACATGTTATAGTGACATGTCAGAAGTTTTGATTGGTGAGGGTTCGAGCACTGAGACCCCCGCCAATCGTTAAAACTAAGCGGTAGAAGCGCTCGCTCAGTCGCTTTGTCTCTGTTCGGCTTTTTCCGAAAAGCCGATGTAGCAAAGAACGGGCTCATAGACTTTCTATTGAGCCTGTACTCCGATACATTGATTATCGGAAAAAACGAAACAGAAACTAAGCGGCTGAGCGCTCACACTAGCGCTTCTGCCACTTAGTTTTAACGATTGGTGGGGGTCTCAGTGCACGGACCCTCACCAATCAAAACTTCTGACATGTCACTATAACATGTGAGAGGTTTGTTGAACGTTTAGTTACCCTTTAAAGGGACAGTGTCATGATTATTATTTTTTTTTATTAGTTTATGTGTTTTTATTTAATAAAATATTATATTGACTTTATTAAATTTTTCACAAAGTTTTTTTATTAACATTTTCTTACTTTACTAGGGGCTGCCATGTTTTATTTCATCTGTGTATGTGTCTCTTAACGACACAAACACAGATGGAATACGGCAGCTACAGGGCATAGGACACAATGAACGGCTCCCGTCCATTGCCTCTGCTATCTGGTTCTGTCCGGCGCAGCCGTATTTCAGAGCCACACAGCAGAGAAGCTGGTTTGTAGGGAGATAGCAGGCGCCATTATGAAGACAGGCTGCACTGCAGGTAAGGTGTGTGTCTCTGTCTGTCCCTCTCTCTCACAGACCCCCGCTCTCGCAGAGTAGACATTGCTGAGTGAGTGTGTGTGTGTAGTAGTGCTGAGTGTGTGTATGTGTGCAGCAGAGCGGAGTGTGTGTCTGTATGTAGCAGTGCTGAGTGTGTGTGTGTGTGTGTGTGTGTGTAGCAGTGCTGTGTGTGCAGCAGAGCTGAGTGTGTGTCTATATGTAGCAGTGCTGAGTGTGTGTCTGTATGTAGCAGTGCTGAGTGTGTGTGTGTGTGTGTGTAGCAGTGCTGTGTGTGCAGCAGAGCTGAGTGTGTGTCTATATGTAGCAGTGCTGAGTGTGTGTGTGTGTGTGTGTGTGTGTAGCATTGCTGAGTGTGTGTGTGTGTGTGTGTGTGTGTGTGCAGCAGAGCTGTGTGTGTCTATATGTAGAAGTGCTGAGTGTGTGTGTGTGTGTGTGTGTGTGTGTGTGTGTGTGTGTGTGTGTGTGTAGCAGTGCTGAGTGTGTGTGTGTGTGTGTGTGTGTATAGCAGACCTGTGTGTGTGTGTAATGTGCGCAGCAGAGCTGTGTCCTATTTTTGTGCAGCGGAGTATGCACGGGCGCCCCCCCCCCCACAAATCCCCCCAAACATGCAAAATCAGGCGTAATCAAGCGTTTCTTTATGCGGTTTTTGGCACGTAAAATGCGCAAAAAAAGCGTGTCAAATACCATTCTGGGAAGTGCTCCCTCTGGTGGCCAACATAGGAAAACATGTCAAATTATTATTTCATTTTTAATACTTTCCACCATGTGGAAGAAAAAAAAATACAGCAAAAAACTTAAAAAATATAATAGAAATAAGTAACTTACTTTAAAAAAAAAAAGTTTAATTTGTGACAGATTCCCTTTAAGCAAAAGGACGCACCATTTGCAAACTTATTGATGAACTGGACATTCGTACCTCCCACCTAGAAAACAAAATAGGGGGATTTTTGCTGGTGACCGCGAGCTAATACATGCACATAATACAGCTGAGGATGAGATTAAAGGGCTCAAAGAAAAAGTAACAGACCTCAAGGACAGGTCTCACCAAAATAATATAAAACTTAGAGGAATCTCTGAAGAAATTTCTCCTACAGAGCGAACACCCTCTGACTTCTTTCCAAGACTCACCTCCCCATGCACAACGCCTCCGATTTTGCAAGTGACAGAGTACGTTGCTCAACAAAACCCAAATCTGCTCCTGAAAATTCCAGAAGGGACGTACATTTTTATCAAGTTAAAGAATTGGTTCTCCAAGAAGCGAAGAAATCTAGTTTGCTTCCTGACCTGTATTTTACCATTGCGCTGTTCCCTGACCTCTCGCCTACTACTCTTCAAATGCGCCGGGATCGCCAAATCAAATATAAAATGGGTATTGCCTATGAAATGATTCATTAGCAGAAATGGAGCGATATACAGGAAGACTTCAGTTACTCCACAAATGGAATATCAAAACTGCCTCTGACTTACCAGCGGGCATCTTCACTGGCATCTTACAAAGTGTACCAGGAAAAAAATTGCCAAGAAGAAAATAATTTTTGACTGGTACCCTTTCGTTATGCTATCTACAGTTCATTTAGCCTTTAAGAGGTTCAAGGGCTAACCTCTAATTGTGCTCCTTACCCGCCCTTCATGCTGATGCTCGGCCCCCGACGAATGCCGATTTACATGTTCCCGTTTTTTTGTTTAGGTTTCTAGTTACCTTTGTGAATCATGCTGGATATGCCACTGCACTTTGTTATAGGATGTATAATACTATTTAGTCTGTGAATACTTATTCTTGGGAACACCCTGCTTTGACCCCATTAGGGGCTTCTTCACACACTAAAGGGGGTTTTACACTGGGCGATGATCGGGCAGACAGTTCATAGAACGCTCGTTGCCGATAATTGTCCTGTGTAAACAGGGCAGCGATCAGTAGATGAACGAGCAAACGCTCTCATCTGCTGATCATATAGTTTTAAAAAAGTTAAATATTATCATTTTCGGCAGCACATCTTGGTGCGTAAACAGGGAGACGCGCTGCCGACATAATAATAATGTATGGGGACGAGCGATCGGAGTAATGACCGCTCGTCCCCATCCATAGCTCCGTGTGACCGGAGCAAACGAGCATCACCGGACGATTATCGGTCGGTGTAAAAGGGCCTTAACTCTTCTTATTCCTTTTCCCTATGATGATCATGTCTCATCCTTTAATATAAAGGGACTAAATGGCCCTTTTAAAATACATATTTTGTGGACAGAGGCTGTTTCTTTGACTTGCAGTGTCCTTTTTGCACCATAAACCCATTTTTAAAAGGACAAAACACTCAAGTGTGCACATCCCATATACCCTTATATTTTCCTGTCCTCCATGACATGCAAAAAACGTGGTCATCCAATTGCAATAAGGGAAGCAGTAGCCTAAAACCACATTTGCACGATTTCTGACGCACAAAGGTGATACATCATTGTTCTATATTAAATACACCCTGGTCAACGTATGTACTCTAAAGAAACTATTTTTTTGCAAGAATACTATTTACAGTTCTAAAACATGTTGACGGAGTAGGTGGAGACTTTAACCCCTTCCCTCTTTGGCCACTTTTGACCTTCCTGACAGAGCCTCATTTTTCAAATCTGACATGTTTCACTTTATGTGGTAATAACGTCGGAATGTTTTCACCTATCCAAGCGATTCTGAGATTGTTTTCTCGTGACACATTGGACTTTATGTTACTGGCAAAATTTGCTCGATACGTTCAGTATTTAATTGTGAAAAACACCAACATTCAGCGAAAAATTGCAAAAATTAGCATTTTTCTAAATTTAAATGTATCTGCTTGTAAGTTATACCACACAAAATAGTCGCTAATTAACATCCCCCATATGTCTACTTTAGATTGGCATCGTCTTTTGAACATCCTTTTATTTTTCTAGGACGTTACAAGACTTAGAACTTTAGCAGCAATTTCTCACATTTTCAAGAAAATTTCAAAAGGCCATTTTTACAGGGGCCAGTTCAGTTCTGAAGTGGCTTTGAGGGCCTTATTTGTTAGAAACCCCCAAAAAGTCACCCCATTTGAAAAACTTCACCCCACAAAGTATTCAAAACAGCATTTAGAAAATGTCTTAACCCTTTAGACATTTCACAGGATTTAAAGCAAAGTAGAGGTGAAATTTACAAATTTCATATTTTTTTTGCAGAAACTAATTTTTAATCCAATTTTTTTATAACAGCGAAAGTTTTACCAGAGAAATGCAACTCAATATTTATTGCCCAGATTCTGCCGTTTTTAGAAATATCCCACATATGGCCGTAGCTTGCTACTGGACTGAAGCACCGGCCTCAGAAGCAAAGGAGTACCTAGTGGATTTTGGGGCCTTATTTTTATTACAATATATTTTAGGCACCATGTCAGGTTTGAAGGGCTCTTGCAGTGCCAAAAAAGTGACCCCAATTGGGAAACCATATACCTCACGGAAAATATATAGGGGTATAGTGAGCATACTGACCGCACAGGTTTTTTAAAGAAATTATTGGTAATAGGCCTTGAAAATTAAAATGTAGGTTTAGCGATTTTTTTCTAATTTCCAGAAGGACTAAAGGAGAAAAAGCACCACAACATTTATAAATCAATTTCCCTGAGTAAAACAATACCCCGCATGTGGTCATAAACGGCTGTTTGGATACTCGGCAGGGCTCAGAAGCGATGGAGCGCCATTTGGCTTTTGGAGTTCACATTTAGCATGAATGGTTTGCAGAGGCCATGTCACATTTGCAAAGCCCCGGAGGGGACAAAACAGGGGAAACCCCCCACAAGTGACCCCATTTTAGAAACTACACCCATTGAGGAAATTATCTAGGGGTATAGTGAGTGTTTTTAATCCACAGGTTTTTTGCAGAAATTATTGGAAGTAGGCCCTGAAAATAAAAATCGACATTTTTTCAAAGAAAATGTAGGTTTAGCCAATTTTTTCTCATTTCCACAAGGACTGAAGGAGAAAAAGCACCACAAAATTTGTAAAGCAATTTCTCCCGAGTAAAACAGTACCCCACATGTGGTCATAAACGGCTGTTTGGTCACACGGCAGGGCTTAGAAGGGAAAGAGCGCTATTTGGCTTTTGGAGATCACATTTAGCAGGAATGGTTTGCGGAGGCCATGTCACATTTACAAAGCCCCTGAGGGGACAAAACAATGAAAACGCTCAAAAAGTGACTCCATTTAGGAAACTACACCCCTTGAGGAATTCATGTAGGGGTGTAGTAAGCATTTTGTCCCCACAGATGTTTCATAGAATTTATTAGAATTGGGCAGTGAAAATAAAAACAATCCTTTTTCTTCAATAAGACGTAGCTTTAGCTCAAAATTTTTCATTTTCTCAACAAATAAAGGAAAAAAAGAACCGCAACATTTGTAAAGCAATTTCTCCTGAGTACAGCAATACCCCATATGTGGTCATAAACTGCTGTTTGGGCACACGGCAGGGCTCAGAGGGGAAGGAGCACCATTTGGAGTGCAGATTTTGCTGGATTGGTTTCTGGGCGCCTGTGGGACCAAAACAGTGGAAACCCCCCAGAAGTGACCACATTTTGGAAACTACACCCCTTAATGCATTCACCTAGGGGTGTAGTGAGCATGTTAACCCCGCAGGTGTTTTGTAGAAATTAGTGTGCACTCGATGTTGCAGAGTGAAAATGGGATTTTTCAATAGATATGCCAATACGTGGTGCCCGGCTTGTGCCACCATAACAAGACAGCTCTCTAATTATTATGCAGTGATTCCCGGTTTTAGAAACACCCTACATGTGGCCCTAATATTTTGCCTGGACATTCGACCAGGCTCAGGAGTGAAAGAGTACCATGTAAAATTGAGGCCTAATTTGGCGATTTCCAAAGTATTGGTTCACAATTGCAGAGGCTCAGATGTGAAATAATAAAAAGAAAGCGACCCCATTTGGAAACGACACCCCTCAAGGCATTTATTAAGGGGTGTAGTGAGCATTTTCACCCCACAGGTATTTTCCATAAATGAATGCGCTGCAGATGGTGCAAATTAAAAATGTATATTTTTCCCTAGATATGCCATTTCAGTGGCAAATATGTCATGCCCAGCTTATGCCACCGGAGACACACACCCCAAAAATTGTTAAAAGGCTTCTCCGGGTATGGCGATGCCATATATGTGGAAATAAACTGCTGTTTGGGCACGCTGTAGGGGAAGGAGCGCCATTTGGCTTTTGGAGCGTGGATTTTGCTTGGTAGTAGATTTGTTTGAGTATTACTGGTGTTTCCATTTATAATGTGGGGGTACATGTAAGCTGGGCAGAGTACATCAGGGGCATAGTCAGGTGGTATAATAATGGGGTAAATAATAAAATAATCCATAGATGTGTGTTACGTTGATCCTTTCTGCACAAGCCGGTGTCGCACTCATAAATGTCTTTTCTTATGCCCCTTTTGGTCCACACTCCGCACATTTGCAGTTTGGGGGTTAACTTTATTCTGCGGGTCAGTACGATTCCGGCGATACAACGTTTTGCACAATAAAATTACTTCTGTAAAAAGAATGTCGTTTTTCTGTTGCCATGTTGTGAGAACCATAACTTTTTTATTTTTTCGTCGATGGAGCTGTATGAGGGCTTGTTTTTTGCGAGACGAGCTATAGTTTTTATAGGTACCATTTTTGGATACGTGCGACTTTTTGATCACTTTTTATTCCTATATTTGTAGGGCAAAGTGACCAAAAAACAGAAACTCTGGTACAGTTTTTAACGTTTTTATTTTTTACGCTGTTCATCGTGTGCAATAAATAATATAATATTTTTATACCTCAGGTTGTTACGGTTGCAGCAATACGAAATACGTATGGTTTATTATTTGTTTTCAATAATAAAGGACTTGATAAAGGAACAGGGCGATTCTGTTTTATTGTATTACTAGAAACTTTTATTATGTTTTCAAACTTTTATTTTTTTCACTTTTTTTAACACTTTTGTTCAAGTCCCACTAGAGGACTTGAAGGTCCAACTGTCAGGTTTTTTTTTTTTCTAATACATTGCGCTACCTACGTAGTGCAATGTATTAGATCTGTCAGTTATTCACTGACAGCAAGCCGATTAGGCTTCGCTTCCCGGCGGGGCCTAATCGGCTTCCGTAATGGCAGAGCAGGAGGCCACTCTGTCTCCTGTTGCCATAGCAGCAGTAGCCAGTCCTGATTGCCTGTCAGGGCTGGAGATCTGCTAGCAACCGCTAAGATGCAGCGATCGCTTTCGATCGCTGCATCGAAGGGGTTAATGGCAGGGATCGGAGCTAGCTGACTTTCACCGCTGATGACGCCGGATCAGCTCCTGAGCCGGCGCCACCTTGCCGGCGTCTACGGAAGCCAATCAGGCTCCGCCGCCGAGCGGGTCCTGACCGACTTCCGTGCTAGGCAGACCGGGAGGGCCATTATTAGGCCTGCGGTTGCCATTACAGCCACCAGAACCCCGGCAATTTCATTGCTGGGGTTCCGATGAGCTGAAAACATCTTAAATGCAGAGATCGCGATTGAGCGCTGCATTTAAGGGGTTAATGGCGGGGATTGAAGTTAACTTCGGTCCCTGCCTTTACAGTCGGATGTCAGCTGTAAGATACCACTGACATCCGGCGATGATGGCACCGGCTCAGCTTCTGAGCCGGTGCCAAGCATTTGGCATTTGGATACGGCTAAATGCGGGAAGCACTAGCTTTCCATGGCTTACCCATACGGCAAATGACCGGAAGGGGTTAATAAGATAACGTTTCTGGACCTAGTATCTTCTTACAAGGCCAGATCATCATCTTCCATCCATGGCCTGATTATAAAATAAGAATACCTAGATGTGTGGCGGTGCCAACATGGGTCTGAATAAAGGCCCTTTTACACGAGCCAAATATCGGGCAAATGAGCATTCATCGACTGATTGTATCGTTTATATGCAGCAATAAATATTGTCGTTGTCGGCAGCGCCTCTCCCTGTGTAAACAACTATGTGCTGCCGACATGATAAAAATGTATGGGGACGAGCGATCGTAGTAAGAAGCGCTCGTCCCCATACATAACCAATCATTGCTCCTTGTGAAAGGAGAAAACGAGCGCCAATCAACGAGCTGTGTTGTTGATGGGCGCTTGTTTACACGGCCCATGTCGGCCATGTAAGAGGACCCTTAGACTTTACTTTCTTCTCCGCCACTCACCTACCTACTCAAGCCATTTTGGCTTATAGGAGAGCGGACCTGTGCCATACTCGGCTTATATAATGCAGCATAGTCTGATGACAGATCGGCTTTAAAGTGCAAGGAGATAAACTACAAAAATTGCAATTCATTTCACTAAGCTACGCTTTAGCGCTACAAATCAAATTTCTATGCCACAATAATAGGCCAAGAAAATTCCTAGGGCAGCAATCAAAACATAGACAGGCCAAACAAGGCCTATTTAATAACATAGCAACAAGAAAATCATTAAGCCCCCCCCCCCCCCAACATATTGTAGCTCAATTTAGGGAATATTGCAACTCTCTCTATAATTTGAAGAATGACAAATTTACGCCTCAACCTAAACAGGCAAGACATAACGTCTTTTTTTAGACAACCTGAACCTGCCGAATCTCCTCCCAGAACATATTCAGAACCTGACCTCCCTTTTATACCAAATAAGGTTCTTTCAGCTATAAAAAGCCTCAAACTCGGTAAATCGCTCCACTCGGACGGTCTTCCACATAGCTATTATGATAAATTTGCCTCCACTGAACCCTCCCCAGCTCTACTATGTTCTTTTTACAAAGTGGAGCCCAAAACTGAATCCCATATTGAAGATGTTGTCGTACAAGGATTTATAGAGAGGTAATCTTACATTTGAATCACAGGTTTTTATCTCTTTTTTTTTTATACACCCTAAAATTGTATTTGCTTTTGCAGCTGCTGCTTGACATTGAGTTCTGCTGCTTAGCTTATTTGTAACCAGAATACTCAGGTCCTTCTCTTGTTCTGGTATCACCAGTTTTATTCCATTTAATGTATATGTATTAATACTATTACTGTGTGCCTACGTTAAACTATCCGCAAAAATAATTGCAAGTAGGCTATTAAAAATTCTCAACACTAATCCACCGAGACCAGGTTGGATTTATAGAGATTAGGCAAACTCCTGGTGATACCCATAGATTCCTTAATCTAATATAACACGATGAACTTTAAAAAAAAACTCTGGTCCTGGCTCTTAATGCAGAGAAGGCGATTGATAGAGTTCATTTGGGATACCTCAATTCGGTATTGACAAGATATGGCTTTAGTGGATTTATCAAATCGTCCATCATGGCTCTGTGCTTTAGGCCCTCAGCCAGGGTTTACTTCTTTTTGTATCAGAACAATTGAGCATTAGAAATGGAACGCAGCAAAGTTGCCCCCTGTCGCCTCTCATCTCCGCCCTAGTTATGGAACCCTTAGCTGAATCAATACGTGCTAATCACTGCATAAGTGGCTTAAAAGTAGGACAAGTGGAACACAATATTGGACTTAAAGGCAGACGACATTATCTTAGCCTTAACAAACCCTTGAGATTCTCTCACAATGGTACAGACACCCCTATGTAATTTTGGTAATCTATCCTACATTGTAAATGATAAAAAGTCATAGGAAGCACTAGTTATTTCAGAAGAAGTTGGCTGCACAATTTCTCTTTCAATGGAATTCCCGAGTTGTCAAATATTTAGGGATCTCCTTAATCTCTTCTCCTAGTTCAGCTTTCTATCAAGAAAGCTTTAAACCCCTACTGAACTCCATACCCCAAGAAATAAACGAGTAGGCTAAAAATCCCTTCGTCCTGGGCAGACAGATTAGCCCTTTTTTAAATGGTAATCCTACCCTCTATACTTTACCACACTATAGCCAATCATTGTCCTCAGTGGTGATGGTAGTACGGTGGGCACATGACCACTAAGGACAGTGATTAGCTACAGCGGTCACGTGCTGGTAGTAGTAACGCCATCAGTGTTGGACAGCAACAGAGACAGGCGAGCGCTGGGGCAGCGGGGGATTTACCAATTGAGTATTACTTATTTTGCTATTTTATCACATGCTCTGCTTGCAGTCAGTCTTAAAGAGCAACTACACTGTCATGGAGACATATCAAAAGTTTGGATTAGTGGGGTCCGGGCGATGAGACCCCCCACCGTTGCTGAAACTAAGGCGCAGAAGCGCTCAGCTTAACGCCCTGCGCCTTTGGCTGTGATCGGCACTCCAGGTCAGGCTGAAGAGGACTCTTAGACATTCTATGTACGCCGTCTTCAGCCTGACGAGGAGCACTAATCACAGCTGAAGAAGCAAAACGATCAGCTGAGCGCTTTTGGATCTTCGTTTCAGCAACGGTGGGGGCCTCAGCACCCGGAACCCCACTGATATTATATGTCTGATTCAATGTACAGTTGATGCTTCCCCAGGTTTCTGAATACTATCACACAACACAAGGTTTTAACTGTGACTTTGGCAACTAATTTGATTGCGTTTCCTTTGTGCGTAATGCAGATAATATACTGTAATCTAGATTAACGGCATATCCAGCAATTTAATTTAATTTGAATGTAATTTGCTCTGATTGTTTTTTTTATACGTTTTATCTTACCGTTGATTCCAGTAATATTTTTAGTATATGCTGTACAGCATACATGTTAATTCAAACATGCCTCCATATATTATCATGATGTATCTTGTATTATTTACACATAGAAAACTCCAATAAAGGTATTCTTAGAAAAAAAAAGTATACAGGCAGCTATGCTGGCCAAATGTTGTCATGTACAGAATAAGAAATGCTCAAGTAAATATAAGGCTAGTGCTCAACCGCAGCGCAA
The DNA here is from genome assembly GCF_050947455.1 of Rhinoderma darwinii. Lineage (NCBI taxonomy): Eukaryota > Metazoa > Chordata > Amphibia > Anura > Rhinodermatidae > Rhinoderma > Rhinoderma darwinii. The sequence goes on from NC_134699.1 coordinate 59,772,685, forward strand.
CGGTTGAAGCATTAATGGGGTTCACCGGCCTAGTGTCTCCCACTATTACTAGCTCCTTTATGCTAGGGTCACTAGGGTTATGCCTAGCTCCCCTACCTTTTTCCTTTTACGCTTATCTATCTGCTTTGCCACTAAGTGTGTGTGTACTCGCGGTGATGCACAACACAATTGTATAGCAAGCAAAGGTTAATTACTATCACAAATCACACTCAGATATTAAACACAAAATACACAGCACAGTAAATATATTCACGGTATAGTTTCAATATACCCCAATACACATAAGTTAATATGTATTGAATATACGGACACTATATGTGGCACAGTACTATTAACAAGATATCAACAGTAGTATACTATCCCACCACCCACTTATCTAAACATACTTATAAGTTACAATGCATTCACGCTTGCTTCTATGTCATTGCATTGGAGCTTCTATGGCATTGCATTGGAGCTTCTATGGCATTGCATTGGAGCTTCTACGTCATTGCATTGGAGCTTCTATGGCATTGCATTGGAGCTTCTATGTCATTGCATTGGAGCTTCTACGTCATTGCATTGGAGATTCTACGGCATTGCATTGGAGCTTCTATGGCATTGCATTGGAGCTTCTATGGCATTGCATTGGAGCACTAGTCAATGAGTTTAATAGAGTTTTCAAGAATGACTGCAACTACATCTCACACAGGGTTTGTCACTCAGCCTTTTTGGACTACTAAGTGTAGGACTACACAGTGACATTTGGTCACCAAAATGTTGCAGTTAAAATCGCGGCATGACTGCACAGTTGTTTTCCTATGGGAAACAAAGTCACAGACAACCCTCACAAAAAATCTGACTGGTTAACACCTTTTGGGATGGTCGCAAGGTTGCCTGTGACCTTTATCCCCCATAGAAATACATTAAGGTGGTGTCATGGCCATGTCACCATTTTAATAGGACATGCGGGCGGCCAAAAATCAGGGTGTAGACCTAGCCTGAATAGCAAATCTGCCTAGTACATCTCGATTTGCTGTTCAGGTGTCTTGGAAAGCTGGATGAGAGCTGTAATAGCAGTCATATTAGTTGTCCCCCTGCTTTCCAGACAGCTATAACTAAGACAACAAATTTCTGACATGTCATAGTGAGATGTCAGAAGTTTTTATTGGTGGGGTTCCGAACACTGAGATGCCCACCAATCGTGTGAGCGCTGAGCCGCTTCGTTTCTGTTCGGCTTTTTCAGGAAATCCGATGTATCAGAGTACGGGCACATAGACTTTATGATGAGTCCGTACTCCGCTACATTGATTTCCAGAAAAAGCCGCACAGAAACGAAGTGGCTGAACGCTCACACGAGTACTTCTGCCGCTTTGTTTCAGTGATTGGTGGGGTCTCAGTCCTCGGACCCCCACCAATCAAAACTTCTGACATGTCACTGTGACATGTCAGAAGTTTGTTGAATGTTTAGTTACCCTTTAACAGGTTGACATGAGAGAATGACCACAGATCATCTGTCACTGTGTTCGGAGCATAACTTACCATTTTTAAGCAGATTTGGGCTTTTACTATCAAACCCAGCAATGCTGTCTTTTATACAGCCCCCAGCGAGACCTAGAAAACAAAAAGACAGAGAGAATATTAGTTAATACCACCAATAAAACCTCAGCCATTTCCTTTTTTTTTTACAGAATTATTAAGAGGTTTTTGTTTTGTTTTTGTCAAAATCTGTAAAATGATGTTCAAAGGTGGACATACCCTTTAAGACAAATTAGGTTATATGGTGGCAACAGTCCTCCCGTTCAGCCAGAACAGAGAGCTGCTACAAAGATCAACCCGATGACCTGGCACATTGATGGATTACACAGATAGCCCTTTGATTTCAGTGGGTGTAATGCTTAATTTTATGCGGATTACCTGGTCGCTTCCCTCGTCGAGAACATCTGATCTCTAGGTGGACCGAGCAGCAGGACTATTTGTGATCAGGAGCCCCTTTAAACAAAAAATGGCAACTAATTTTTTATGTCTGTGGTGGGGAATGGCGTAGTTCATTCTTAGGATAAATAAAAAGAAAAAACCACGGCGCCACCTTGTGCAGATCAATTGGTAAAGGTGAGACAGTGCGGCAAGAAAATTGCTCACCTGGAAAAAGAGTTTTTAAGGCATGTAAATATAAGCCACAGTGCTGCTGCCAGATCCGAGTCGGTGACCAGAAGGGACCGCTTGAGTAGGGATAGTTGCAGGAGAAAAAGTTGGATCATTCCAGGGGCGCTGCTGTGTGGTGGGAATAAAGGGAGCGATATCCAGAGGTATTGGTAAGTTCAGTTTATTTGAACAAGTTGGCTACGCGTTTCAACGACGGACAGTCGTCTTCATCAGGCCATGTGCACAGTTACACACAAAATGGCTTATATAGCATCTAAGTTCGATTAGCCATGTGTCAGAAAAACCGCCAAATCTGTAAAAGGTCAAGGTGCGATCATGACGTCACACCCGGTTTTTTTTAAAAACATAGCGCAAAGCAACAAATAAATTTTAAAATTAGCATTCAATCTAAAAGGTTAAATATAAAAGATTAAATATAAAAGAACAGTTTGAACAAACGAAAAGGCGAGAGTGCAAGACAGCGAAAATATATACATAAATACATTGTTTGGTAAAATCTTCCCCAAACTATTATGTCATTAATAAGCAAGTATAGAAACATACAGTAGAGGGTTAACATGGTGTGGTAAAACCAAAGGGATATGTAAATGGAATGGTAGAAGTTGATTTGACATAGGGCTACAGTAGGAATAAATGTATTGTCGGGTTACAGAGCAAGAAGCCGGGACGCGACTTCGTTGCCTAGGTAACCAAGCAGAGAGAGAAAGGATGGAACCAATGGAAGTGAATGTGCTTGCTGCAGGTGAAGTATTGGGACTTTGAAAAGGTTAAAAAATATATATAGTTGTAAGATTAGAGAGATATACGTAGATAGTGTATTAATCTTGATCGATATTTGGATGTTAAAAGGATAGATCGCGACTTACAGAGTTCTTAAAAATGAATAGTTCAATTCCAAGTAGTTCTATTTTAATAGGAAATGTGTAGTGTATTTTAACCTCCAGTATGTGATTCTATTGGAGGAATATTCGGTTTTGAATATTTTGAATTCTTTTAAAGACCGTTGAAACTGGCAATTCCATTACCAGGTTCTAATGTCGGGCAGCGGGACAAAAAGAACCCAAATCGGACGGGAACGAAAAGGGCAAAGCATGCTGCAGGTGAGTAGATGATTAGGAAAAATATTATTAATCAAATATTATTAATCATTATTAATCATTATTAATCTTCATGTTTTGGGAAGGTTAATTAGGCATTATTGCATATTTAGTGTTCACAATGAAGGAAACCACTGCATTAATGAATTCATGTGGATAGTAAAGTGATAGAGGGAGAACGTATGGTATGTTGATGAATGTTTTCATTTGAGTTAAGAAAATGTTTGTATCTGACTTCCAGTGTTTATTTTGCAGTTTAACGGATATTAAAAATGTGGGTTAATCTAATGTAGATTCCGATATATCGTTTAGACCCCCTGGATGTAATGTCTGTAATTTAAAGATCCAATAGTTTTCCCTCTGTTTTAGCTTATTGAATCTATTGGGAATATCATGTTGTATGTTTTCAATAGGTGTAACTGTGATTTGATTAAATTGAGAGTTATGTACGTGGGTGAAATGGCGTGAAACACTGTGTTTTAAAAAGCCTGTTTTCACATTAAATCTGTGTTTATTTATTCTGGCTCTCAGGCACTGTGTTGTCCTCCCTACATATTGGAGTTGGCATGTACACTCCATCAGATAGATTACATAGGTACTGCTGCAGCTTAGGGGTGACTTAATCGTAAAGGACTCTTGCGTAACTGTTGATGTGTAAGTGTATTTTTTATTGCTGATAGTGTTGCAGCATAGGCATCTTGGGTGGCCACACTTGTAAGATCCATTTGGTCTAGGTAAAAAGCTGGTTGATGATGCTTTTGGTTTGCGGATTCTGCTGGGGGCCAACATGTTTTTCAAAGTCAGTGACCGTCGGAAAGTGATGGTTGGGTAAGCAGGTATTATATCTTTAAGGAAAGGGTCACTTTTTATAATGTGCCAATGTTTGTGTAAGACTGATCTAACAGTCTTGTTACCTAGATTAAACGTTGTAACAAAATTGATGTTGTGTTTGTTTGATTCAGATTTTTTCTGTGCAGGATTAAGGCAGGACTCTTGGGATAATGATGAGGCTTTCCGTCTTGCCTCTTTAATTAGTTTGAGGGGGAAATTTTTGTCTCTAAATCTTTTCTCTAAAGTGTTACATTCCGATTTGAAATTTCCGTTGGTGCTACAATTTTTCCGTATTCTTCTAAACTGACCGAAGGGTACATTTGTCAGCCAGGGGCGGTAATGGGCACTTTTAAAGTCAATGTAGCTGTTTACATCTACGGATTTAAAATGAGTTTTAGTGACAAAAAGCTCGGTAGTGGTATCATAGTTGATGGTGAGGTCCAAATAATTAATTGAGTTTTCGGAGAACGTGTGTGTAAACGAAATGTCAAAGCTATTGATGTTTAGATAGTTGATGAAATTGGAGGCTTCAATTTCTGATCCTGACCAAACGAAGAACAGGTCATCTATATACCGCCTGTATAAAAGAATATTCTTTTTGAAAGCATGTTCCCCGAGAATATATTCCTTTTCAAAAGCCCCCATGTATAGATTCGCATAGGATGGTGCGAATCTGGTGCCCATTGCACAGCCTCTAGTTTGGTTATAGAAACTGTGATCGAATGTGAATGCGTTGTGGTGAAGAATGAAATCAATGCAGTCAGTCAGAAAAGAGGCTTGATTGTTTGGGATGGAGGTGTTAGATGATAAAAAGAGTTTAGTTACCTGCATGCCTTTTGTATGTGGGATGTTACTGTATAAAGCGGTTACGTCTGCTGTGAGAAAGTGTATATCGGATGTATTGGTTTGGAGATTAAATAGGTCTTTGATTAGTTGAGTAGAGTCTTTGAGATAAGATGGTAATGTGAGCACAAAAGGTTGAAGGTGTAAATCTATGAAGTGAGAAAGATTGCTGGTTAATGAGCCGATACCTGAAATGATTGGACGTCCAGGGGGGTTCGTGAGTGTTTTATGGATTTTAGGGAGATGATAAATGAAAGGTACACTCGGGAATGGTACATGTAAAAAACGTTTTTCTTTCTTCGTGAGTAAGTCCTCCTTGAACGCTTTCTCTATCAGGGATGTGTACTTGAGTGTGTAAGTTGGAAGGGGGTTAGAAGTTAATTTACAATAAAAAGTCTTGTCGTTTAGAATCCTTCTAGTTTCTCCGAGATAGTCATCTCTATTTTGGATCACTATGCCTCCCCCTTTGTCGGCAGGACGAATGACTATATCTCCATTGTTTTGTAAGGATTTAATGGCCCTCCTTTCGTGTGGGGTTAGATTGTCTCGATAGGGATAGGGGTTCACTAGCGACCTGAATTCACTACTGACTAGTGTTGAGAACGTTTCAATGAGAGAACCCTGGTGATGGATAGGGTAGAATTCAGATTTAGAGTGGACATCTACTGGAATGGCTTTGATATTTGCATGTAGTGACTGTGGTTCCTCTATGATAGCTGGTGATGTGGTAGGTTTCTGTAATGCAAAGTGTCTGATTAGGGTAAGCTTTCTAATAAAGCGGTTGAGATCCATGAATAGTTCAAAGTCATTAGGTGAAGATGTAGGACAAAAAGACAGTCCTTTATTAAGTAAATCTGTCTCATGGATGTTTAATAGATAAGACGACAGGTTAAATATTTTTATTGTTATTGTTTTATTCGATTTTTCTTTGGGTTCAATCTCGCACAATGGTTTGTTACGGTTTTTTCCTCCTCTCCGTCCTCTAGGTCTATATTGAGTTTTCTTTTTATGGAGATTTTCTGTATTTTCGGAAAGAAGTGGGTAATGGTTTGGGCTTTGGGGCTCATTAGGAAGGGTAGGAGAATGTCGTTGCTGGTGACAGTAGGTGTTAATGGAGGTCGGGTGAGTTGTGAGGGTAGGCCTAAAAAAGAAGTTGCTGCATAGGTGATGTCTAATGATGATGTTGCTAGCTCAATTTTGGAATGGTTGTTGTTAGGCGGTAAAGATGTGGACAAACTTCTATGGGGACTTCCTTGTATGTCGAGGATGGAGGACTGGGGGGTGCTGTGCACTGATAATTGGAGTAGAGATACCAGGCTGTCTTCGATGGAATCATTGAGTGGGGAAGAAGGGGAGTTAGGTATGGTTAATACTTCCATTGGTTCAGATGTGGGAAAAAACTTGGAGAGGTGAAGCTCCAAATCTGATGCCCTAAAAGCATTCAAAGGTACTTGAGTGATTGTTAATTTACTAGGTGAGGAAATGGCTTGAATGGAATTGCATTTATCCTCTAACGGTTTTCTTGCCGCTAAGGGGATGTGTATAGAATGTTTCTCAGTTGGGACACTTCTAGGTGTTCCTGTTGAAAGGCTGTCATTATTAGGTCTCTGATGGAGTCTTAGACTGTTTTTAAAAGACCTACTGAAGGTGTTACCTTCGGCAGTAGGAGCCCGAAATTTGGGGGGGACCCTGGACATTAAAGGGACATCCAGAGGTGCTGAGTGGTTTTGACGTGGAGTATTAAATTTGCTTGTAGCAATGTCTGTCTTAGATGTATGTGGTATAGATACTCTCCAATCTCCTGAATCATTAAGCATATAATCATCACGGTCCCTCTTAAGTTTTTTAACCTTTTTCATAATTATGTCTTTCTCATATATATTAAGCCTGTTGCTAGTACAGGTCTCTAATTTCAGAAAATCACGGTGGTCAGAGAATTTGAGGAGTTTTTCTTTGATCTGAGAGATTTCTGTTTTGAAGGTCTCAATCAGTGTGTTCCGTTTTTTCAGAAGTCTTTCCAGAAGACCTAGGTGACATTGGTCTAAAAATGCCTTCCAGTCATTACTAAAAGACAGATCAATGGGGTAAGGGTTATTAATAGAGAACCTTAACCCCCTTGGGGCAATGTTTTCATTAATATAGAACTGTAAAAAAAGGCAGTCTATGCTCTGTAGAGCTTCTTTTTTAAGGGTGTCCTCCAGTGTTAGATAGAGATCAGTCATTACTTTGGTCAGTTCAGGGTTGACATCGTTACTCACTGTAGTAGGAGCCCCCATCGTGGGATCAGTTCCGATCAGCTGCATGATCAGGTTCTCACGTAGGGAATTCCTTTTGTCTGTAAAATCCAACATTGTGGGGGTTGATTGTAGTGGTATTGGTAGATCAGAGGGGAAGAGCTCCACAGCGGTATTTCCACGAGGGTAAAAAGTTCCACAACGGTATTTCCACGGAGGTAAAAACTTCACAACGGTATTTCCACAAAGGTGTAGGTAGATCTATACACGCGGCTGCCAGATTCTCCTGCACTGGCAGCCGCGTGTATAGATCTACCTACACCTTTGTGGAAATACCGTTGTGAAGTTTTTACCTCCGTGGAAATACCGTTGTGGAACTTTTTACCCTCGTGGAAATACCGCTGTGGAGCTCTTCCCCTCTGATCTACCAATACCACTACAATCAACCCCCACAATGTTGGATTTTACAGACAAAAGGAATTCCCTACGTGAGAACCTGATCATGCAGCTGATCGGAACTGATCCCACGATGGGGGCTCCTACTACAGTGAGTAACGATGTCAACCCTGAACTGACCAAAGTAATGACTGATCTCTATCTAACACTGGAGGACACCCTTAAAAAAGAAGCTCTACAGAGCATAGACTGCCTTTTTTTACAGTTCTATATTAATGAAAACATTGCCCCAAGGGGGTTAAGGTTCTCTATTAATAACCCTTACCCCATTGATCTGTCTTTTAGTAATGACTGGAAGGCATTTTTAGACCAATGTCACCTAGGTCTTCTGGAAAGACTTCTGAAAAAACGGAACACACTGATTGAGACCTTCAAAACAGAAATCTCTCAGATCAAAGAAAAACTCCTCAAATTCTCTGACCACCGTGATTTTCTGAAATTAGAGACCTGTACTAGCAACAGGCTTAATATATATGAGAAAGACATAATTATGAAAAAGGTTAAAAAACTTAAGAGGGACCGTGATGATTATATGCTTAATGATTCAGGAGATTGGAGAGTATCTATACCACATACATCTAAGACAGACATTGCTACAAGCAAATTTAATACTCCACGTCAAAACCACTCAGCACCTCTGGATGTCCCTTTAATGTCCAGGGTCCCCCCCAAATTTCGGGCTCCTACTGCCGAAGGTAACACCTTCAGTAGGTCTTTTAAAAACAGTCTAAGACTCCATCAGAGACCTAATAATGACAGCCTTTCAACAGGAACACCTAGAAGTGTCCCAACTGAGAAACATTCTATACACATCCCCTTAGCGGCAAGAAAACCGTTAGAGGATAAATGCAATTCCATTCAAGCCATTTCCTCACCTAGTAAATTAACAATCACTCAAGTACCTTTGAATGCTTTTAGGGCATCAGATTTGGAGCTTCACCTCTCCAAGTTTTTTCCCACATCTGAACCAATGGAAGTATTAACCATACCTAACTCCCCTTCTTCCCCACTCAATGATTCCATCGAAGACAGCCTGGTATCTCTACTCCAATTATCAGTGCACAGCACCCCCCAGTCCTCCATCCTCGACATACAAGGAAGTCCCCATAGAAGTTTGTCCACATCTTTACCGCCTAACAACAACCATTCCAAAATTGAGCTAGCAACATCATCATTAGACATCACCTATGCAGCAACTTCTTTTTTAGGCCTACCCTCACAACTCACCCGACCTCCATTAACACCTACTGTCACCAGCAACGACATTCTCCTACCCTTCCTAATGAGCCCCAAAGCCCAAACCATTACCCACTTCTTTCCGAAAATACAGAAAATCTCCATAAAAAGAAAACTCAATATAGACCTAGAGGACGGAGAGGAGGAAAAAACCGTAACAAACCATTGTGCGAGATTGAACCCAAAGAAAAATCGAATAAAACAATAACAATAAAAATATTTAACCTGTCGTCTTATCTATTAAACATCCATGAGACAGATTTACTTAATAAAGGACTGTCTTTTTGTCCTACATCTTCACCTAATGACTTTGAACTATTCATGGATCTCAACCGCTTTATTAGAAAGCTTACCCTAATCAGACACTTTGCATTACAGAAACCTACCACATCACCAGCTATCATAGAGGAACCACAGTCACTACATGCAAATATCAAAGCCATTCCAGTAGATGTCCACTCTAAATCTGAATTCTACCCTATCCATCACCAGGGTTCTCTCATTGAAACGTTCTCAACACTAGTCAGTAGTGAATTCAGGTCGCTAGTGAACCCCTATCCCTATCGAGACAATCTAACCCCACACGAAAGGAGGGCCATTAAATCCTTACAAAACAATGGAGATATAGTCATTCGTCCTGCCGACAAAGGGGGAGGCATAGTGATCCAAAATAGAGATGACTATCTCGGAGAAACTAGAAGGATTCTAAACGACAAGACTTTTTATTGTAAATTAACTTCTAACCCCCTTCCAACTTACACACTCAAGTACACATCCCTGATAGAGAAAGCGTTCAAGGAGGACTTACTCACGAAGAAAGAAAAACGTTTTTTACATGTACCATTCCCGAGTGTACCTTTCATTTATCATCTCCCTAAAATCCATAAAACACTCACGAACCCCCCTGGACGTCCAATCATTTCAGGTATCGGCTCATTAACCAGCAATCTTTCTCACTTCATAGATTTACACCTTCAACCTTTTGTGCTCACATTACCATCTTATCTCAAAGACTCTACTCAACTAATCAAAGACCTATTTAATCTCCAAACCAATACATCCGATATACACTTTCTCACAGCAGACGTAACCGCTTTATACAGTAACATCCCACATACAAAAGGCATGCAGGTAACTAAACTCTTTTTATCATCTAACACCTCCATCCCAAACAATCAAGCCTCTTTTCTGACTGACTGCATTGATTTCATTCTTCACCACAACGCATTCACATTCGATCACAGTTTCTATAACCAAACTAGAGGCTGTGCAATGGGCACCAGATTCGCACCATCCTATGCGAATCTATACATGGGGGCTTTTGAAAAGGAATATATTCTCGGGGAACATGCTTTCAAAAAGAATATTCTTTTATACAGGCGGTATATAGATGACCTGTTCTTCGTTTGGTCAGGATCAGAAATTGAAGCCTCCAATTTCATCAACTATCTAAACATCAATAGCTTTGACATTTCGTTTACACACACGTTCTCCGAAAACTCAATTAATTATTTGGACCTCACCATCAACTATGATACCACTACCGAGCTTTTTGTCACTAAAACTCATTTTAAATCCGTAGATGTAAACAGCTACATTGACTTTAAAAGTGCCCATTACCGCCCCTGGCTGACAAATGTACCCTTCGGTCAGTTTAGAAGAATACGGAAAAATTGTAGCACCAACGGAAATTTCAAATCGGAATGTAACACTTTAGAGAAAAGATTTAGAGACAAAAATTTCCCCCTCAAACTAATTAAAGAGGCAAGACGGAAAGCCTCATCATTATCCCAAGAGTCCTGCCTTAATCCTGCACAGAAAAAATCTGAATCAAACAAACACAACATCAATTTTGTTACAACGTTTAATCTAGGTAACAAGACTGTTAGATCAGTCTTACACAAACATTGGCACATTATAAAAAGTGACCCTTTCCTTAAAGATATAATACCTGCTTACCCAACCATCACTTTCCGACGGTCACTGACTTTGAAAAACATGTTGGCCCCCAGCAGAATCCGCAAACCAAAAGCATCATCAACCAGCTTTTTACCTAGACCAAATGGATCTTACAAGTGTGGCCACCCAAGATGCCTATGCTGCAACACTATCAGCAATAAAAAATACACTTACACATCAACAGTTACGCAAGAGTCCTTTACGATTAAGTCACCCCTAAGCTGCAGCAGTACCTATGTAATCTATCTGATGGAGTGTACATGCCAACTCCAATATGTAGGGAGGACAACACAGTGCCTGAGAGCCAGAATAAATAAACACAGATTTAATGTGAAAACAGGCTTTTTAAAACACAGTGTTTCACGCCATTTCACCCACGTACATAACTCTCAATTTAATCAAATCACAGTTACACCTATTGAAAACATACAACATGATATTCCCAATAGATTCAATAAGCTAAAACAGAGGGAAAACTATTGGATCTTTAAATTACAGACATTACATCCAGGGGGTCTAAACGATATATCGGAATCTACATTAGATTAACCCACATTTTTAATATCCGTTAAACTGCAAAATAAACACTGGAAGTCAGATACAAACATTTTCTTAACTCAAATGAAAACATTCATCAACATACCATACGTTCTCCCTCTATCACTTTACTATCCACATGAATTCATTAATGCAGTGGTTTCCTTCATTGTGAACACTAAATATGCAATAATGCCTAATTAACCTTCCCAAAACATGAAGATTAATAATGATTAATAATGATTAATAATATTTGATTAATAATATTTTTCCTAATCATCTACTCACCTGCAGCATGCTTTGCCCTTTTCGTTCCCGTCCGATTTGGGTTCTTTTTGTCCCGCTGCCCGACATTAGAACCTGGTAATGGAATTGCCAGTTTCAACGGTCTTTAAAAGAATTCAAAATATTCAAAACCGAATATTCCTCCAATAGAATCACATACTGGAGGTTAAAATACACTACACATTTCCTATTAAAATAGAACTACTTGGAATTGAACTATTCATTTTTAAGAACTCTGTAAGTCGCGATCTATCCTTTTAACATCCAAATATCGATCAAGATTAATACACTATCTACGTATATCTCTCTAATCTTACAACTATATATATTTTTTAACCTTTTCAAAGTCCCAATACTTCACCTGCAGCAAGCACATTCACTTCCATTGGTTCCATCCTTTCTCTCTCTGCTTGGTTACCTAGGCAACGAAGTCGCGTCCCGGCTTCTTGCTCTGTAACCCGACAATACATTTATTCCTACTGTAGCCCTATGTCAAATCAACTTCTACCATTCCATTTACATATCCCTTTGGTTTTACCACACCATGTTAACCCTCTACTGTATGTTTCTATACTTGCTTATTAATGACATAATAGTTTGGGGAAGATTTTACCAAACAATGTATTTATGTATATATTTTCGCTGTCTTGCACTCTCGCCTTTTCGTTTGTTCAAACTGTTCTTTTATATTTAATCTTTTATATTTAACCTTTTAGATTGAATGCTAATTTTAAAATTTATTTGTTGCTTTGCGCTATGTTTTTAAAAAAAACCGGGTGTGACGTCATGATCGCACCTTGACCTTTTACAGATTTGGCGGTTTTTCTGACACATGGCTAATCGAACTTAGATGCTATATAAGCCATTTTGTGTGTAACTGTGCACATGGCCTGATGAAGACGACTGTCCGTCGTTGAAACGCGTAGCCAACTTGTTCAAATAAACTGAACTTACCAATACCTCTGGATATCGCTCCCTTTATTCCCACCACACAGCAGCGCCCCTGGAATGATCCAACTTTTTCTCCTGCAACTATCCGTAGTTCATTCTTAGTAAGAGCATGTAGAATTTTACCATTATATATATATATATATATATATATATATATATATATATATATATATATGATATGGCTAAGACTACTCTGTGCAATATTCTCTTTTCCAAGTTTGACGAGTAAATAATATTTTTTTTCCTTTTATACATGACCCCCTAGGTGTGTCCAATACATAGTACCGGCAATGAACTTGACAGCCATTTACGTCTGTTTTGATTTGTCAATTTCGGCGTTCCTTTGTTTGTACTTGTTGGTATGACAATTAATAACATGTTTTCCTACCTGACAATAACGGGCTCTCGTGTTTTAGCACCGCTTTTTCTACTAGGACATCACTAGCCGGAACATAGTGATGCCTGGACCTCACCATTGGTCATCCAAGTCTCAGCCAATATTAAAAATGTATCTTGATTTATTATTCTCTTGATCTTAATGTAATATTAAAATAAGCAGTCAATTTTATTGCTAAACCGGAGAGTGGTGCAGCCAAAGAAAGGCCTGTGCAGCACCAACAACTGGGGGATGTCTCACAATTTGAGAAGCATTGCATTAGGCCCTTTTACACGGGCCAGTTATCGGGCAATCACAGAACACTCATTCCCGATCATTGTCCTGTTTAAACAGGGCAACGATCAGCTGGCGAAATGGGCAAACGCTCGTTCATCGGCTGATCGTATCATTTATGCAGCCGAAAATATTATCGTTGTTGGCAGAACATCTTGGTGTGTAAACAGGCAGACGCGCTGCCAAAGTGATAGAAACGCGTGGGGACGAGCGATCGAAGTAACAAGTGCTTGTCCCCATACATAGCTCCCTATGAAAGCAGCAAACGGGCGCCGATCAATGAGCTGTCTGATTGATCGGCGCTCATTTACACGGCCCATGTCCACGGCCAATGACCTATTGCATTACATGTGCTGTGGAACCTGAAGAACATACCTGTCTGCCTGGTTCAATAATGAACCCCCACGAAGATGACGTCGACATGGTTGTAAACTCCCATCTCTCTTATGATGGAAAAAAAAAACTTCCATGAGAATTGAGGAGCTTTGCTTTTGTCTTGAGGTTCTGAAAGAAAATAAAACTTCTGTATAAGCAGCCTAAAGCCTCATTCACACAATGCAGATTTGGTCAGTATTTTGCATTAGTATTTTCAAGCTAAAATCAGGAATAGATGCAAAGAAGGGAAGAAGTATAAATCTTTTCATTATATTTCCCCCTATGTTTAGGATCCAGTCCTGGTTTTGACTTACAAATACTGATGCAAAATACTGATCGGGTATAAGTATGGCTTCTGTGGCTGCTATGGGGCCCATACTCATTACCAAGAACAGTGTAACATTGATTTCAATACAAGACCAAGCTGCCCCATTCTGCAGGAAGTGATGGCAAATTACAGGACCCTTCTATATTGGAATGGGTTGTATACAAATTTCCATAATTCTGTCTCGCTGAACCAATCATATGGTTTGGAGGTAGCGGTAATAATGCAGGGCAGTAAACCCACCCGTGAGGTGCGCCATCCAAAACATTTTGAAGCATTGTTGCTTAGGCCCATCACGCTTATGGCCTCCATTTAATGTATAGGCCGGGAAAGACTCCCGATGTATATGTCAAACGAATGCCTCCCACGGATGCCATACAGTGGCATCTGTCACCCATAGGAACTCATTTATTGGAAAATGTTGTATGGAATAACGTATTCTACTACACTATTCTATACCATATTTTTGTGCGGTAGATTGATGTATACCGGCCACGCGGAGACCTAAAGGACACTATTTTTGACTCTGTCGGCTATAGTAACCCTATAAACACTTTTAGGATGTACGTCAGGAGCTTTCCGGGCCTAAATCTGAAAACATATCAAGAAGAATGATAACTTACCAACAAGAGGCACTGGAGAATATTGTGCTGAGCAGAATCTGAAGAATGAATGCATCAGCAGATTGTTGAAAAATGCTGCAGGCAGATTTGCATGAAGGACTGAATGTTCACAAAGGCATCGATACAGGACTACACTGCACTGCTCGGATAACTGTTCAAATAGCAGCATTGCCGTACCTGTAATATAATAACCGGGATCGGTATAGACATAGGACATAGAAAGCTCGATCAGTCCTCCTTGACTAGATGATGTAACGGCAGCATAGGATGGAGAAATAGAATATAGGTATTTTCCTATGCTGTCCTCAGATATGGTAGCTTCGGAGTCTTGAAAGAGCCACTTTAAAAAAAAAATTTTATTAGGCTGGGTTCACACGAGGAGGAATTTCACTTGAATTCCGCTGCGGACACTCCGCAGCGTTAATCCGCAGCGGAGCCGTTTCTCCATTGACTTCCACTTCTATTTAGAAGTGTTCGTTTAGACGATGCGTAAAATTCCGCTGCGGTGCATAGGCCGCGGAGCAGGATTTGGTGTCCGCAGCATGCTCTGTCTGTTGCGGACCAGTGGCGGACTGGTTGCGGACTCATGGCGGAATTTCTCCATTGACTTCAATAGAGATTCTAAATTCCGCAATGAAGTCCGCAGCTGTCATGCACATGTTATGTGTGCTGCGGATGCGTC
This sequence comes from Rhinoderma darwinii, assembly GCF_050947455.1. Taxonomy (NCBI): domain Eukaryota; kingdom Metazoa; phylum Chordata; class Amphibia; order Anura; family Rhinodermatidae; genus Rhinoderma; species Rhinoderma darwinii. Next base: position 59,787,934 of record NC_134699.1, read on the forward strand.
TTGCTTTTTTGACATGACATTTCTTCATTCTGGCTGGACCTATGTATTTCTAGGTCTACAGCCAGACTGAGGAAGTCAATGGGGCTCCCGTAATTACGGGAGCGTTGCTAGGAGACGTCAGTAAATAGTCACTGTCCAGGGTGCTGAAAGAGTTAAGCGATCGGCAGTAACTGTTTCTGCACCCTGGACAGTGACTACCGATCCCAATATACAGCAACCTGTCAAAAAAATAGAAGTTCATACTTACCGAGAACTCCCTGCTTCTGTCTCCAGTCCGGCTTCCCAGGATGACGTTTCAGTGTAAGTGACGGCTGCAGCCAATCACAGGCTGCAGCGATCACATGGACTGCCGCGTCATCCAGGGAGGTCGGGCTGGATGCCGAAAGAGGGACGCGTCACCAAGACAACGGCCGGTAAGTATGAAATTTGTTTACTTTCACTAGGGAAAGTGCTGGCCCTTCTCTCTATCCTGCACTGATAGAGAGAAGGGAAGCACTTTTACCGCAGTACGCAGCAGCTAGTCCGCATCAATTTACTGCACATTTTGGGCAGATCCGCCGCAGAATCTGCAACGCAGATTCTGTGCGGCACTGATGCGGACAGTTGCGGAGGAAATCCGCCACGTGGGGGCATGCCCTAATAATAACAATGCAATTTTTAGAATCATAATGCTTTATTGCTGCAGGATGCAAAAATATCTCATTGCCTGAGGAGGTCTCCCGCAGATCAGCAGCAGAGGTCTGTTCCCCTTTACAGCAGATCTCTAGACTCTCCCTCTTTATTGAGACTCATTTCTCTCAGTATATGAAATGATTTCTTCATGAACCGACTTCCTGGTGAGCTAGTGTTTATAAACAGATGCCCATTTGAACAAGCAAAGCTGAAGTCTAAAGCATAGGGGTGAACTGAGGTGCAGTCTAGACCTGTAATGAGACAGGAGGTTGATTTCAGACTGCCTTAGGCTTCCTATCGGCAGTGTATGTAAGCGGCAGTCACAGAGCCGACCCTAATGGTGAAAAGCTATAAATCAGCCATGTATTACCGATAAGTTTTGCCTTGCATTTAATTTTCAAAGTGATTTCATATAAATAAAGTTTTATCATTTTAAAATGAAAATGTTCTGCAACTTTCTAATATACTTTGTGTTTCCATTATTTCACCATTTTCAAGATTACTGCTTGCTGTCGGTGAAAGTGGATTCTTTTTACATACACACTTAAATGGACACTAACTTTTCAAACAATTTATGCTCATCTAATAGTATACCTGACATTATATATATATATATATATATATATATATATATATATATATCTCAACTTTTGTCATTTACTTACGTTTTAAAAATATAGTTGCTTTATCCCTGCAAATTCTGTGTGAAGTTACTGCCACTAGGTGTCTCCCTTTCTGTAATCTGCTACCCACCTCCTGTTGTCAACTAAAATCCAACTCTGCAGGAAGTCGGGGTGTCTCTTCACAGCCATGAAGGGGGAGGGAGCAAGAACAGAGAGAAAGAGAGGCACAGACATGCTGCCTATAGAGTCTATGGAGAGGAGAAGGGGTAGCAGGAGTACAGAGCGAGCGAGACACTGCTGCAAAAAGAAGCCTATCGAGATGGGAGACGGAGCAGGAAGAGGAAGCAGAAACAGAGAAAAAGACAGACACACTGCCCATAGAAGTCTATGGAGAGCGGGAGAGGAGCAGGAGGAGGAAGCAGGAGCAGACAGACACATACACGCTGCCCAAAGACGTCTATGGAGAGTGGAGGAGCAGCATGAGGAGGAAGTAGGAGCAGAAACACATACAAGCTGCTCATAGAAGTCTATGGAGAAGGGAGGAGGAGCAGGGAGACACAGAAATGCAGCCCATAGAACATGAACCAATGGAAGAAATAGAGTGCAAAAAAAGCCAAAGTACCATAATACATAGAAGGTATATCTTTATTAGTCAACACAACCATACTAGTTAAAAATCAGCCTAACATCAGAAAATGGATGACATCTACGGATCAAACAAACATATATATATATATATATATATATATATATACACACACTACCGTTCAAAAGTTTGGGGTCACCCAGACAATTTTGTGTTTTCCATGAAAACTCACACTTATATTTATCAAATGAGTTGCAAAATGACTAGAAAATATAGTCAAGACATTGACAAGGTTAGAAATAATGATTTTTATTTGAAATAATAATTTTCTCCTTCAAACTTTGCTTTGGTCTTGGAATGCTCCATTTGCAGCAATTCCAGCATTGCAGACCTTTGGCATTCTAGTAGTTAATTTGCTGAGGTAATCGGGAGAAATTTCACCCCATGCTTCCAGAAGCCCCTCCCACAAGTTGGATTGGCTTGATGGGCACTTCTTGCGTACCATACGGTCAAGCTGCTCCCACAACAGCTCTATGGGGTTGAGATCTGGTGACTGCGCTGGCCACTTCATTACAGATAGAATACCAGCTGCCTGCTTCTTCCCTAAATAGTTCTTGCATAATTTGGAGGTGTGCTTTGGGTCATTGTCCTGTTGTAGGATGAAATTGGCTCCAATCAAGCGCTGTCCACAGGGTATGGCATGGCGTTGCAAAATGGAGTGATAGCCTTCCTTATTCAAAATCCCTTTTACCTTGTACAAATCTCCCACTTTACCAGCACCAAAGCAACCCCAGACCATCACATTACCTCCACCATGCTTGACAGATGGCGTCAGGCGCTCTTCCAGCATCTTTTCAGTTGTTCTGCGTCTCACAAATGTTCTTCTGTGTGATCCAAACACCTCAAACTTCGATTCGTCTGTCCATAACACTTTTTTCCAATCTTCCTCTGTCCAATGTCTGTGTGCTTTTGCCCATATTAATCTTTTCCTTTTATTAGCCAGTGTCAGATATGGCTTTTTCTTTGCCACTCTGCCCTGAAGGTCAGCATCCCAGAGTCGCCTCTTCACTGTAGACGTTGACACTGGCGTTTTGCGGGTACTATTTAATGAAGCTGCCAGTTGAGGACCTGTGAGGCGTCTATTTCTCAAACTAGAGACTCTAATGTACTTGTCTTGTTGCTCAGTTGTGCAGCGGGGCCTCCCACTTCTCTTTCTACTCTGGTTAGAGCCTGTTTGTGCTGTCCTCTGAAGGGAGTAGTACACCGTTGTAGGAAATCTTCAGTTTCTTGGCAATTTCTCGCATGGAATAGCCTTCATTTCTAAGACCAAGAATAGACTGTCGAATTTCACATGAAAGCTCTCTTTTTCTAGCCATTTGGAGAGTTTAATCGAACCCACAAATGTAATGCTCCAGATTCTCAACTAGCTCAAAGGAAGGTCAGTTTTATAGCTCCTCTAAACAGCAAAACTGTTTACAGCGGTGCTAACATAATTGCACAAGGGTTTTCAAGTGTTTTCTAATCATCCATTAGCCTTCTAACACAGTTAGCAAACACAATGTACCATTAGAACACTGGAGTGATGGTTGCTGGAAATGGGCCTCTATACACCTATGTAGATATTGCATTAAAAACCAGACGTTTGCAGCTAGAATAGTCATTTAGCACATTAACAATGCATAGAGTGTATTTCTGATTAATTTAATGTTATCTTCATTGAAAAAAACTGTGCTTTTCTTACAAAAATAAGGAAATTTCTAATTGACCCTAAACTTTTGAACGGTAGTATATATATATATATATATATATAGATCGATGTATCACAGCCAAACATGAATCCCTCAATATAGATAATACCACAAAAACTGAGGAACAAAGTGAATTAGTGCACTCATGGGGACAGTAAGTGTGGACCTTTGTACAGCGCTGCGGAATATGTTGGCACTATATAAGTAACATAAATAATTAGTGCAACAATTTATATTAGTAAGCATGCATGCTGCAAGTACAGAGAACTCTGTTACAAATCCATGTTTCAAGATCACGTGTAATGACGTTCACCCCTGGACGATCATTCATCCTCATTCATTTTGCATCTTGTCGGCAGCGTATTCCGTTTACACGATGAGTTCTGCTGCCAACAAGCAACTTTTTATTTTTATCGCATAAAAGATCGGCTGAGGAACGGGTGTCCGTACGAGCCCGATCATTATTTAGCGTAAAAAGGCCCCTGATGATAGGCTGATCACACTGCGATCAGCGGTTATCTGTGGGGTAGCCTGGCAGCAGATGTCTCATTACCCTGCATCAAGGAAAACGAAGAACTACACAGATCCCATTAGAATCAATAGGCTATTTGTGTAGTGAATAGAAGTGCAGGTTTTCCAGAGAGAGATGTTCTTTGTAGCTGCTCACTGCTCTGGCTAATAGATGGGGTCCTTGATGGGGGACCCTCCACTATTAATCAGTATTCCCTAATAGGGTATTTGAAAATGGGTTTTTAACTAGATTCCAGGCACCATAAATGTTTTTGTATAGTGAAAACTTGAATATAAAATGCACTGACTGCACAAGACTTGTTACTCGCGTATCCCCAGCTGGCTTACGAAAAGCACGGCAAACAATGCATTTTGCATGGTCATGTCTACGGTAGAACGCAATCTTGCATTTCTGTAATATCGGGATGCGGTCGCATGAAATTGCATGTACACATATGAACACATGTGACTGAATACATCACACGCAGAATCGCACAGCACTAGAGAACTCATTGATATTAATGAGAGATCTGTAATGCTTAATATCCCCTGCGGAGGCACTGTAAGGATTAAACACTTTCTGCAGGGTTCCCTACAGATTACAGCTGATCGCTGGGAACACACAAGGAGCAAATGTTCAAAGCAGACAACCCCTTTCAGTGGAGATTCACATTAAAGGGATAGGGTTTCATTTTCAAATTGGAAAAAATTCCCTTAATCTGGTGTCAGTGGAACCTGATAATTACCAGATATTCTGGATTATCCCATGGTAGTAGTTAGGACGTCTATAAAACTCACTTCATTTTTTAACCATAAATATGTCTTTATTGGTTCTTGTGATATTATATTGATGGCAACACTTGTTGGATGATCAGATTTTCTGGATTATCAGATTCTAGATTAAACTAATGCCACTGTATTATTTTTGCTCATCGTAAATCTATATATTTTTTTTCTCCGTTTTCTTTTAAAGAATATCGTTGCTCTTGGTTATTGCAGCGTCACCTCATCATACTTATTACATTATAATACATACCTTATGCTTCTCGATGAACGTCATGCTGCAAAAACGGCAGAATGTAAATGGTGGGGGGGCTGGCAGCCATTTGCCCCATAATGCGCACTTTTTTTTTTACAATTGGAAATGAGCCTGAAAGAAGAATATGATAGGATTAGGTTCATTTTTTAGTGCGATTTAAATCAAGAGGTTAAATGTTCAATTCATAGCCATGGAGAGCGCCTAGCATTTATCGCTACGCTATTACGTTCTATTATTTTCTACGTAGGGTAAACCCAAGAAAGTCAATGGGAACCTGTAATACTTACAATTTGATCTCCAAGAGCTCAGGCACACGACCGTTTATATTTTGCGGTCCGTAAACAAATCCGCAAAACACGGACAGCACAGGGGTGGCATCCGTGTGCTGTCTGTGGTTTTCACGTCGCCATACGCTTGAATACGTGAGACTGATCCGCAAACACGGACAGGAATAGGACCTGCTCTGAGTTTTGCGACTCGCTCCCACACGGATCCGTAAAAACCACGGTCGTGTGCATGTGGCCATAGAAATGAATGGGTCAGTGTGCTAGCCGTAAAAAACACCAGCGCCCTAAGGCTCAGTTCACACGTTATGGATGTGTCACCGATTTTCATTGCAAATTATTCCCTTTGCAATGCAAAAGGATGAGCTCTGCATCAAATCTGCAACAAAATCTGCGACAAATTCACGACGTGTGAACTCAGCCTAAGGGTAAAGACACATGTAACGGCAACCAGGCAGACGCCCGATAAGCCGCCATGCGATTTTAACGCAGTAGGGCTCGTTTTTTACCCGCAAAAACGCACAGACACTAACAATTATTTATAAATCATGCCGATTAGCGATAAAACCGCATGGCGGCTTGTGTATTCGACTGCTACGTGTGTCTCTACCCGAAGGATGGCACCGATGACTCGGATGTGAAACTTAAAGCGTTTTTCTCATGAAAACAACCACTTTTTGAACGGCAGCTGCTTTATACACGTCGTGGTCTTGCCGCGAATTAGTGAAGATCGCAGCAAAAACTGCCATAGCAGGCAATCGCGGCAAGACTGCGATGCGTGAATAAACCCTTACCCCTGGTCAGACAGCCGCTACAAAGCAAACGTAGCATTACATGGCGGTCATTCAAGTGAATGTCCGTCAGTCCATCGCAATGACGGGCCTGGTCCACCAGATATGTTCCCTGTTATGGCTCATAGAGTGGGGGACCCCCTCTACCTAGAGACGTGTCAGGAACGGCAACCATTTTGGTCAGGAGTCCCTCTGTATTGGGAAGAAGCAAGAGAAATCACTGCCACCTTTGTTCTTGGGGACATTATTTATTTACCAACAGTAGGAAAACCTCTTTCGAGTCTTCATGTTTTCCTCTTTTCGCACGCAGATACCAATTCTATGCAGCCGTTTCTTGGCAAGCAATATGGACGCCATTATATCTCCCCAGGAGTACCGCAATATGGACGGTATATACGCATACAAGAAGCTTTGCTGTTCAGGACACTGGTAAAGCTGAGTGATAACCCCTGCAGCAGTTGTTATGGTAGTCACCCAGCTTTTCCAGGAACAGATATGACTAATAAACAACTGGGATTCCTTTACTGGAGCATTGTTAGGATTTTAAAGGAAAACTTTATAAATCCGATTAAAGTGTATATATATGAAGTAAGACTAAAGGGGAGTATGACTGCAGCCTTACTTTAACTGAAGGGACTGGCTGACTAAATATTTCCAGTCAGACTTTTCGCAACCATATTGTGCGTCATTGAAAACTTTATTGCACAGCACGGCGCCTGACAAAGTCTATTTCTGGAGCTTTCTGAGGGAAAATGTCCCAAATTCTGTGTAAATAACAGCATAAAACCCCTGTACGTTGAGTGAAATAACACGCAGCGTAAGGTCATCGGGTTCACTCCACTCAGAAACCGGCATGAGAGGGGAAAAAAGGCGGCCTCCCCTGGAACTACATGTCCCGTCATGCCCCGCGAACGCTCCCAGAAACCGCGCATGCGCTTTGCGTCCCCGATTCCAAGTTTGGAGCTTTTCAGCTGGCAGCCCTTGGCCCATCATGTAGGTGCAGAGCCCGGGATCTCGGCTGCAACTGCAAGTGCTGGAAATCTTGTTTCACGGACCGGAGAGGACGGCGATCACTGTGCATTAGGGGGCTTTTGCTGTGCAATCCAGGAACAGGCAGTGCAAGCACCTCCTGCAACCCCAGCAGCTCTGCAGGAAGATCTGGAGCCTGCAGTTTGCATCTTTGTTGTAAAACTAGAAAGAAAGAGAGGAGAGGAGAGGCAAAGTCTTTTGTGCACCCCTCCCCCTTCCCATCAAAGCAAAGGGGAGAATGTCTCAGCCTAGTAAAGGAGGTAAGGGATCAGAATTGTGGAGTTTGCACAGTGCAAATGCAAAATCTCCCGTGTGCATATGAGAGTGCAGCAGTGCAGGCAGCAGTGTGCCAGTGCATTAGCAAGTTTGAGGCTTCCCTGGTGCAGTTGCATTTCCTGTTTGCGTGCTGCCCTTCTGCAGAGTTCCTACAAGGCAGGGCTTCCATGCAACATGTCCGTAGATCGCCGCTCCTAGCGCAGTCTGCACCCCACACGTTACACGGCTGCACAGCTCAAAGTGGAATTTAGTCTGTTTTTTTTAAATTCTGCAGCCGGGGGGCCATGCAGATCTGCAGGGGCCATGAACGAGTTAAAATTGCATGCACTTTTTTTGCAGCGTATTATACTGCAGGGTTTCTTTTGCCTCATTTTAGATGATTCGTTTGCATGTATGCACTTTTTTTTAATTTTTATTTTTGCATTGTTTTTACTTTTATTGCATTGTACGGTCTACATGGAAATTTTACTGATTGCCTATCTTTGCATTTATTTGGTTTCTGCAACATAATTCGCACCATTTAATTAGCCTTTATATGTTTTTAAATATTGCACGCATTACTTTTTGTTTGTTTTTGACTTTTTTTTATTGTAAAATATAGAAAAACTAAATATTTTGTTTTTTTTTTTATATCTTTTTGCATTGCTGCAGATTGTTCTGTGCAGTTGCAATTCAGCTGTGCAGGATTTAGCCCCTCCTCCTTGTGTAGATACCACCTCCTCCTTGTGTGTGTGTGTGTATGTATGTATGTGTATATATATCTCTATCCCCTCCTTGTGTATATACTATCCCTTCCTCCCCGTATATACCACCCTCCCTCCACCTCCTTGTATATACCACCCCCCCTTCCTCCTCCTTGTATATACCACCCCCCCTTCCTCCTCCTTGTATATACCACCCCCCCTTCCTCCTCCTTGTATATACCACCCCATCTCCTCCTTGTATATACCACCCCATCTCCTCCTTGTATATACCACCCCCCTTCCTCCTCCTTGTATATACCTCCACCTCCTTGTGTATATACCACTCCTCCTCCTTGTATATACCTTCTTCAGGCCGGACTTGGACTGCCCTCTTTTCTCTCGCCCTTTGCACAGCCAGGCTTGGTATTGATTGGCACGGCACTGGTTATATACACTGAGCTATTTAAAACGTCCTTTATGAAAGACTATTTTAACAGTTCTACCCCTAAGGCCTTGCAAGTGGCTGCAGAAGCCAATGAAATGACACACTGGAAGGGAAAAACAAACCGCGGGACTCTTACTGCGGGTTAATGGGGGGATTAGATGTGAGAGCTGTTTGTGGATTCTTTAGAAGTCTTGGCTTGCTGCTGATGGGATCCGTCAAGTGTTTTTCTAGGTTTATTTCGGCACAAAGGGTCGGGGTTTTCTGGCAGTATTACGGCTATGTGAAACTGTCCTAAGCCCTAATGCACACGACCGTGTGTGCCGTCCGAGTCCCGTCCTTGATCCGTGGAAAGATAGGAAATGTTCTATCTTTCAACAGATCGGAGAGTTTGGTGCGTTTTCACAGACCCGATTCACCCACTAAAGGGAATGGATACTGGAAAGCTATCGGATGCTGTGAAAAATGGCCAGAGTGGCACTCGGTTGTGTGCAGGAGGGCTAAGACCCCTTTTCCACTCTCACGACGAGGAAGGAAATAATTTTTAATTGATACAGTTTTTCTTTTTTGCACTATTGGAATAGCATCGGGGCCTATGTTGTTATATACAAAAATTAATTATCCAGATCACCCTCATGGACCATCAGGGTGTGTGTTTTTGGGCTATCCAAATGTTCCCTAAAGTAGACAATAAATATAGAATGGAAGAACCTTCTTCCTTAGGGCCGCCATGTTGGGGGTGTTGCGCTCCTATATATATATATATATATTTGTGATCCCCTGTCAATCTTTATAAATGATATCTTTATTGTGGGCCACTATGAACGTAGCTTTGCTCCTCGGATGGTCTGACTCCTGAAGAGTTTTACCCCCCCCCCCCCCTGGAAGTTTTTATAGGAAATACAGACTCCCGGGTGGCAGATAATTCAGCCAGGCTCCAGTTACGGCCTACAGAGATTGTGGGAGATCTATAAGACCGGCGAGCAGTAATCACAGTGCAAAAAATGGCGTCTGGAGAGTATCGTGCACGAGTCCTATTAAATTGAACCTGCGTGAACCGTAAATAGCAAAAAAAAAACACACAAAACGTCTGTTTTTATATTGCGATAGTTCGGCACAGAACTGTACTACGATATATGCAGAGCAGAGATGTCTGATTAGGAGTTAATGTTATAACGTCTGCGTTTCATTTTATGCCGCACAATTCTTACTATATTCCTCCGACTGTTGAGTAGTCCGGAAAACCTAATATTCTGTTGATGCCGGATTAACGGAATTGTGCTGCATGTACTTTACAGTTGCGCTAAAGTTGTTGCAGGCTAGGTCCACCTCGGTGTGTCGTTTGCAAAAGCTAGACAGAAAATGTAGTCTGCTAGTTCAGGCTTATGTATGACCCCCACCTCCCCAATTGCGTTGCAATTATTAAAATCAATCCTTATGTTAGACAGCCCCACCCCCCGCAAGAAAAAAAAAATATGGAACCCCTTTCCAGCTTTAAATAAAAATTATTCATCATTTAATGAACCCCCCCCCCCCACATGACGTCCATATAATATGACCTATAGACCGGCGTTGTATTCACGAGACAACCTCTATAATTGTACCTGTTTTTAACATTCAGATGTATTTTTTTCTACCGTACATTTCTATTCACTGACAGCAAGCGTAGATCCCATTTGTGGAATTATATCACCTAAGCTTATTAGCAAGTTGCAGAAATTGAGCTTTTATTTTAATCTGAAAAGCATGTATTAGTAAGAATTGCAATGCACCACGCAGAGCTCTGCAGCTCGGATAGACGTAGCGTTCGTATGTTCAGGGCGGAGCCAATTACAGTTTTGTTTTTGTTTTTTTGTGGTTTCATTTTAATACATTTCCCATTTATTCTCCTCAGACGTGTCACTGTGCTAACCAGTCCACTTAACAATCCCAGGACGTCAGTGATAAGACGTTGAGTCAAATACTCCTGGTCACATTGCTGCGTACGTTCTTCTATGTGGAGTCTATATGGAGTTCATAGATTTATTTATTTTGTCCAGACACCTTTTGGGTATCCTAGGTGACATCCATGTTGCGCGTCGTCACCCCCCCCCCCCCTTAGATCAGACTTGTATCTGGCTGGGAGGCAGCTTGCGGTGGCAGCAACCTTCCTCCTCTGCTGTGTGTACAATGGGGGACCAGTCAATCTGACCAGGAGGGTTTTATCTGTGTCCAGTTTTTGCTATTATAGGTGTTACTTTGTGCAGTGTGTACTTTCCCATATGTCTTCGCACCGAACCCCCCCCCCCCCCCCCCCCCAGCATTAAAGACTTGACAAATCCATTTTTGAATCCTATTAATTGAATATAGTAAAAAAACATCCTTGTACTGAGGGGGTCGTGGGTAACATTTTTGCTAGGATCCCCCTATGTTGCATGTGTTCTGACCGGGGGGAGATCTCAGAGATATTCGATGACTATTTTTAAGTCGTCCAGGAAATAGAAACCACAGAAAACCTTCTTATTTCTTTTCTCACATTGATTTTCTGTCATGATATAAGTTGTATGTGTGGCAGTGAGTGGGTTAACAGATGCATTTGCAGCCATTGATTTCTCTGCTGGAAGTGGATGCAGGCATTTTTGGGATTGCAGTGTAAATAATTTGTTCCAGAGTCATCGACGTCGTCTTTTCAGCCTCTTTTGGTAGTTCGGTGCTGGGTGACCACCTTTTAATGGCGGCTAATGCCGTGCCCGTGATGGTTGTCACTCCGTTTTTCACCGTTCCTGACTAGCGTGTCGCTCTGCATTGCTACATATGTGACTCTCTTTGGGTAACCATCTTAATTGGCCTGATGATGGAAACTCTTTTTTTGTATACGTTTTTCGTTTTCAGGAACTTTTCTCCATTCACATACAAATCTTCTGGTTGGCCTTGGAAACACATGGCGATTGATCTCCCCAGCAGAATTCTGAATTTAGCTTTAGCTATGACTGGAGAAGAAAACATCATGAAACTCAGAATCGGTAAAGAAAAGTTACCTGTAGATTATGACTGCGGTATTTCAGTTGCTTTTAAAGGCATCATACCAAGCTCAAGATCTATCAATTCTCAAAAGGATAACGGTCTGATGACTGGGGGCCTCATTGATCACTAGAACAGGGGTCCCGGGCCCCCCATTGCACCCCTTGCAGTGAGCAGAACTTTGAATGGACCTGCGGGTCTGATGGAGTGCAGTCCTCCGATGTTTCGGTCAACCCCATTGACCTTGAATGGGGGTGGGGAGGGCGATCGCTCCTCCATTCGAGCTTCTCCACTATGCGGGCCTGAGTAGGAACGAGGGGCTTTGAACCCCTGTTCTAATGATCGGTGGGACCCCAAGCGGCGCTCCTTTTATTGGACGAATGGTGCCCCATGTGGCCTGTCATCTAATGGCCATAGACGTGGGATAATTCGATGCCATTTCCCTATGGGTTTGTAGTTAAACGAAGATAAGCGGTGCCTATCACAAATCAAAATGCAATTTGATGAATTGTCCAGTTGGAAATCTTATTCACATGAGACATTTTTTGGCCTGTGGGGCTCCTTGAGTTTCCTGGCAGTGACCGGCTCCCCTTCCTTCGTTTCTTATCTTGTACTGATTTGTGAGTTGCAGCCTGTATTGAAAGAAGTGCTCTGAATTCTGCAGGCTTCAAAGCTGAAATCTCCAGCATTTGCTGCTTGTTCAGTGTCTGCCTGGAGCTTGCTCTGGTGATTTTCATTCTGGGAAGTGTCGTCTTTACACCAGGCATTGTACAGTCTTCTATATTAGGAAAAATCATCTGTCCCGCTACTTTATAGAAGCTCAGTAAGGCTAATAGGACAGTGTTTGACAACAAACTTGCTGACTGTTTCCAATAGCAATCAGTAGAATTGTGAATTCAGGAACAATACAAGATTAGTAAAGTAATGTATTTATAGTTAACCCTTTATACAGATTCTATCTATCTATCTATCTATCTATCTAATCATCTAGTGTTTAATGGTGGACATACACTTTGAGGTTTACAGTAAATACCCAAGGACCCAGTTTTGCTGCAGGGTAACAGCCCTACCCACAATCATGGATTTTTCAGAACTATTGACTCTCTTTTTATTTCAGGAATACGTTTTAAGGAATACAGGCCGCTGTAAAAGGCTTTGATTTCTCTGTGGCTGCCCTGTATACTTGTAAACTGACATTATAATATGGAATAAGTAAGTGACTCCAAGAAGAGTGTCACTAGGTTATGGATGGGGGCGCTGTTGCATTTGTGCTTATGCATTTTTGGCTCTGGCAGTGGTGGAAAGTGGTACTGCAAGCTGCTTCTTTGATGGGAGAGCTACAGGGCAGCTCCATAGAGTTAACCGTTCCTGACCATTTCCATATGGTTCTGTGCTGCTGTGTGTGCAGTGTTGCAATTACATTTCCCATGCGTCTGATGCATTTAGGCACCTTCCTGTAATAACTTCTAAGTAATTGCGTTTCATGTAGATGTCCGGCCCTAAGATTGGCACGAACGCCGGTTTGGTGTACAGTGAACACTTTTCATTTGTAGGTGTTCCTTTAATTTGTCACACAGCTCCTGGGTACGTGAAGAAGACCCCCACAAGCAAAGGAGTTGGTGAGTCTGTTGGGTGAATTATCCGTGTTGTGTGCATGAGCACGGTTGCCATACAGCACACTAACGCTGTTTCTTCATATCATTATCATCATCCTTCAAGTGTACATCCACCTTCAAACAATGTTTCATCGTTTAGATATGAGTAACATTGTATTACATATCCTGTACTGATCCTGAGTTACATCCTGTATTATACTCCAGAGCTGCACTCACTATTCTGCTGGTGGAGTCACTGTGTACATACATTACCTTACTTATCCTGTACTGATCCTGAGTTACATCCTGTATTATACACCAGAGCTGCACTCACTATTCTGCTGGTGGAGTCACTGTGTATATACATTACCTTACTTATCCTGTACTGATCCTGAGTTACATCCTGTATTATACTCCAGAGCTGCACTCACTATTCTGCTGGTGGAGTCACTGTGTATATACATTACATTACTTATCCTGTACTGATCCTGAGTAACATCCTGTATTATACTCCAGAGCTGCACTCACTATTCTGCTGGTGGAGTCACTGTGTACATACATTACATTACTTCTCCTATACTGATCCTGAGTTACATCCTGTATTATACTCCAGAGCTGCACTCGCTATTCTGCTGGTGGGGTCACTGTGTACATTCATTACATTACTTATCCTGTACTGATCCCGAGTTACATCCTGTATTATACTCCAGAGCTGCACTCACTATTCTGCTGGTGGAGTCACTGTGTACATACATTACATTACCGTGTTTCCCCGATAGTAAGACACCCCCGATTGTAAGACGTATCGGGGGTTTCAGGGGGGTCGGCTAATATAAGCCGTACCCCGAAAGTAAGACATATGTCTTACTTTCGGGGAAACACGGGGGTATTGCCGCCTCCTGCCCACTTCCGCGCCGCCCCCCTCTCCATACGTCACCGCGCCGTCCCCTGCACTTGCTCCTGCTGCAACTGCCGGAATCGAAGCGCGCGCCGATTCCGGCAGTTTAACCCATTAAATGCCGCTGTCAATAGTGACAGCGGCATTTAATGTGTTTGACAGAGGGGGGAGCTCCCTCTGTCACCCGATCGGCGCCCCCGCAAACAAATCGCGGGTCGCCGTCGGGTTTCCATGACAGCCGGGGGTCTAACAAAGACCCCCAGGTCTGCCTTCAGCATCTGCCTGTTAGGCGATGCCGGAGGCATGACCTAATAGGTTGCCTGTCAGTTTTACACTGACAGGCAATAATGCTTCGGTATACTAAGTATACCAAAGCATTATATATGCGATCGGCACATCGCATAGTGAAGTCCCCTGGTGGGACTAAAAAAAAAAATGTAAAACAGTTAAATAAAGTTTGTGAAAAAAAAAATAAAAAAAAATTCGACAATTTTTTTACAATATAAGACATACCCCGAAAGTAAGACATAGTGGGGCTTTTGGGGATAAAAAGAAAGTAAGACACTGTCTTACTTTCGGGGAAACACGGTACTTATCCTATACTGATCCTGAGTTTCATCCTGTATTATACTCCAGAGCTGCACTCGCTATTCTGCTGGTGGGGTCACTGTGTACATTCATTACATTACTTATCCTGTACTGATCCTGAGTTACATCCTGTATTATACTCCAGAGCTGCACTCACTATTCTGCTGGTGGAGTCACTGTGTACATACATTACATTACTTATCCCATACTGATCCTGAGTTACATCCTGTATTATACTCCAGAGCTGCACTCGCTATTCTGCTGGTGGGGTCACTGTGTACATTCATTACTTCTCCTGTACTGATCCTGATCCAGAGCTGCACTCACTATTCTACATGCTTGAGAGCTGAAGTCTTCCAGCATTATAACTTTCCCACAACATTATAGTTAATGTAGCCAGCTTGCTGACTCTTTCCAATGATGACCAGCAGAGCTGTAGATGCCATTTAGGGCTATAATTTACAATAAGATAATCAATACAATGTATTTACAATGTTACTAAAATTGATAGAATATATCTATATGCTTTAAAATGTTGCCTGAAGGTGGACATACCCTTTAAATACGATCTTCTAAGAGATTTCTATAAAGGTAGGTGCGCCGTCTAATCCATCAAGTAGATGACAGGTGTAAGACCCTGAGCATTGAGTGGGTGGGCTATATAGTGTCAGCATTTAGCATCCATTTTTTTTTTGCATAGCTGTTTAAGGTGGTGACATACCATGCAGACAGATGCCCATTAACAGGGGCATCTACAAGAGAAATGGGTGCACCGATGAGGGGCTTACTAGACAGCCAGGAAGAAGGTGCTGTATGAGGAGCTCACACAGACGTAAAGATCATTGTTGCCATTACTTTTTGACTGTTGGCGGTATGACTTGCGGGACCCCACCACGGCTCCCCACCACCTGCTGTGCACTTTGAGATGGGGATATCCCTTTAATGATCCTCTTTCGGGTAATTTCTATGAAAAGATTAGGTTTTGAGGCTACGTTTTAAATGCTGCTTCATGTTGTATAAACAAAGTTCTAAAACTCTCTAAGGCTATGTTCACACGGGGTCTTTTGCCGAGTTTTTTGACGCGGAAACCGCGTCGCAAAACTCGGCAGAAACGGCCCGAGAACGCCTCCCATTGATTTCAATGGGAGGCGTCGGCGTCTTTTTCCCGCGAGCAGTAAAACTGCCTCGCGGGAAAAAGAAGCGACATGCCCTATCTTCGGGCGCTTCCGCCTCCGACCTCCCATTGACTTCAATGGGAGGCAGGAGAAAGCGTGTTTTCTGCCCGCGGCGCTCAATGGCCGCGGGCGAAAAACGGCGCGATCATTGCTTTTCAAACGGAGTATTTTGGGGGAGGAATATCTGCCTCAAAATTCCGTTTGGAGCTTTGAGGCAGATATTCCTCCCCCAAAATACTCCGTGTGAACATAGCCTAAAACCTTTTTGTTTAAATTGCTTCAAGTTCTCTACTTGCTGTCGGTGAATAAGATAAACACCCTTTTTTTTACATCCATTGTTTAAACCTAAGGGGGGAGTTCACACAGAGTTTTTTTTTACCCGCAAACCGCGTCAGAAAACGCACCAAAAATGCCTCCCATTGATTTCAATGGGAGGCGGAGGCGTTTTTTTCCCTGCAAGTGGAAAAACCATCTAGTGGGAAAAGGAAGCGACATGTCCTATCTTCGGGCGTTTACGCCTCTGACCTCCCATTGACATCAATGGGAGGCAGAAAAAGCGTATTTTGCAGCGTTTCTTGCCCGCGGCGCTCAATGGCAGATTTTGAGGCAGATTTTCTGCCTGCAAAAAACCCTGTGTGAACCCAGCCTTATTAGAGTATGTTCACACTGAGTTTTTTGATGCGGAAAGCGCGCCGCAAAATTCGCCAAAAACCGACCGAAAATGCCTCCCATTGATTTCAATGGGAAGTGGAGGCGGTTTTCTCCCGCGAGCGGTAAAACCGGCTCGCAGGAAAAAGGGACATGCCCTATCTTCGCGCGATTCCGCCTCTGACCTCCCATTGACCTCAATGGGAGTCAGAGAAAGCATATTTAGTGGCGTTTTATGCCCACGGCGCTCAATGGCCACGGGCGAAAATCGGCGTGCAGGGAGTGGAAAATCTGCCTCAAACTTCCAAATGGAATTTTGAGGCAGATTTTCTGCATGCAAAAAACTCCTTGTGAACCGCAGCTAAGAGAGGGTTACAGTGTATCCAGTGTAGACAACTAAAAAGTAAAACATCTGAGCTCCAGGCTGATAGTTTTTCCCCTTCACTGATACACTGTAAGGCTATGTTCACACGGGGTCTTTTGCCGAGTTTTTTGACGCGGAAACCGCGTCGCAAAACTCGGCAGAAACGGCCCGAGAACGCCTCCCATTGATTTCAATTGGAGGCGTCGGCGTCTTTTTCCCGCGAGCAGTAAAACTGCCTCGCGGGAAAAAGAAGCGACATGCCCTATCTTCGGGCGCTTCCGCCTCCGACCTCCCATTGACTTCAATGGGAGGCAGGAGAAAGCGTGTTTTATGCCCGCGGCGCTCAATGGCCGCGGGCGAAAAACGGCGCGATAATTGCTATTCACACGGAGTATTTTGGGGGAGGAATATCTGCCTCAAAATTCCGTTTGGAGCTTTGAGGCAGATATTCCTCCCCCAAAATACTCCGTGTGAACATAGCCTAACCATCCAGAAAGAGGTTTGTGTTGCTGATGTATTTATCTCCCAGAGCATAGTCTAGAATGGATACAATTGTTGTAAACCTCAGCCTGGTTTGTACAGATTTTCAGCCTCTGGATGTAAGCAAGAATGGTCTCATTCACTGACAGCAAGCAGAAATTTTGATAACTGTGAGCAATTGAAACAAAGTATATTAGAAAGCTGTATAATGCTTTGTCCCTATTAGGCCATATAGACTTCATGAAGGGGTACCCCACTCTGGAGAGTGTAGGGGCTACTGCTCTGTTGGCCTCAGTCTTATATTACATGGTCACCCATTTACTCATTCATGGCCTGCTGCAACACCTCCAGTCCTAAGGCAGGCCCCTTCAATATATAATACTAGAAGTTACGTAACCAGAGGGCGCCTTTGCACCTACTAAAAAGTCTCCCGAAGTGCCGATCAGCAGGCTGAAATCCCATCCTGGGCTACGCCAATATTAACACTTTCACATCTGAAACTATTCGATGCCATACACGTCTGATCGGTTTGGGACCTCCATGCCTGTTACTCCGTTGTTGGTGGAGAGGTGACAATGCGCGCGTGGTAATTCTCCATTAGGGTCTGTGGGTTTAGCACGATCGCTGACTACGGTAACGCAGGACCAGGCACCCCTGTTCTTGGCGTTATATGGGTTGCAGCAACTGGCCCCTTAGATGGGAGAAACACCCCTTTTTAATCCGTTATTCTGCAACATCGACCAGCAGATCAGTATCATAATAGAGAATCACAAATAGAATGTTGTATCCATCAACAGCAGCTTGTTGACTGTTTCCAGTTAACAATGTGATATTTTGTTTACTCTGAAAAAACAAACCGGTGCATAGGTGAAAAAAAAAAAAAGGAGCTTTAATTTATCGGTCCTGCAGATCTGTGTTTGTCGGCTCTGTGTACAGGCGAGTTATCCCTATGCTTCCTATATGTGGAAGGAGGCCAGGTCATGTCGGGAGTGATGAGTAATAGTGTCGCAACCTACTTGTCGCTGCTCTTTTTCATAGTCGGACCTCTCCCACGTATGATCAACCATTCAGAAATGTCTTAATGACTCAAAGTCGGGCCTCTCCTATGTGGTTTGTATTGGGAAAGACGTCACATTGTCCTTACGTTGTGTGCTGTGCGTCTCCATAGATTGTTTATTTTACGTTCTTTATAAAAATGTAATTGATCTAATGTTGCCTGTATAACTTTTTTTAACCTAGTGTTTTTTTTTACATTTAAGGAAAGAGGAGAAACCCAAAGTTGCCTAAGCTTCCGATTTTTGATCAGCCGGATCCCACTCCTCCCACGTAAGTCTAAAAATAAAATATATGGTGTTTTTATGATTATTTTTACTTTAAAGAGCGCCTGTCACCTCTCCTGACATGACTGTTTTAGTAAATAATTGTATCACTCGTGAAATAGCAATTCTGGAGCATCTTTTCTTACAATTTTATGTTCCGTTTCTCTGTTATTCCTCCTGGAAATGTATGACTACATTGATAACTGGGCGTTACCAGTTGGGGGGGGGGGTGTCCTACACAGACTGACAATGTCCAATCAGTGCTGTCAGAGTGAGACTGTGTAGGGACACGCCTCTTTGACAAGGGAAATGGAACACAGAGTTGTCAATTCATTCATAAATTTCTAGGAGGAATAACAGAGGAATGGTAGAATGCAGAGTTCTAAGTAAATATGTTCCGGAATTGTTATTTCATAAGAGCTACATGTATTCTTTGGACAATCCTGGCGTTGTTAGAAGGGCTTCCCGACGACCAGTTGATCACAGGATGTCCCACTGCTGGAACCTCCAGCGATAGATTGGAATCGGTTTAGTTGTAAAGTTTTCTGTTCGCCTGCAGCGCCCCTGCAGGGGAAATAAAGCATTACACGCTTATTGAAATTAATGAGCTTAACCGTGCAGCGCGTGGATGTACCGCCTCCTCCGGAGGAAGAGTTACTCATTGTAGTCGCTGTCCACTTAGGTCAATACATGATGGTCCTGAATTAGCTAGCAGGATATATAGATATGTTTTCTCTAAACCAGTTTTAATTTGATGTTACAAGACTAGTAAATGTCAAAAATGATCAGTTCTCGTGTGTTTGTCTGCTAGAGCTCCTCTTCTCTAGTTTTATGTGAAAGTGTCACCCCCACAACACCGTGCTACTAGATGTTGTAAGGTTTTAAAGGGGTTTTCTAATTATTAACAATAGATACGCCATCCGTGTCTGATCAAAAGGTGGTACAACGCAATGCTTACAGGTGGATATTAAACTGTACTGAGCCCCGTGCCTCCCCCTTCATTCTAGACCTCGTTATTTACCCCCTAACCTAGCGCCGTGCATATACGTCATCTGCGGTGGTTAGTTGTCGCAGAATGCCGTACATAGACGTAATTCTGATCGCACGGTTACAGGAGTGTGCCTACAGGATCGCTCCTGGAACCAGCTGTGCTCCCACTGCAGCAGCCAGGATCGGAGATAACTGCGATCCCAGCCGTTAAACCTCTTAAATAACAGTCAGTGGCAATTGCTGTCACCCATCCCCCCCCAAATAATAATAAATGTTAACCAATAACTGTCATGTACCTGATAATGGTAATATAAACTTCATCTCGTCCCAAAAAATAGCCCACATACGGCTACATCGACGGAAAAATAAAAAGTTATGGCTCTAGGAATGCACCGATGGAAAAGCAAAAAAGGCCAAAATAGGCTTGGTCGTTATGGGGTTAAAGAAGTTTTGTTACCACAGACTTTTATGGCATATAAAGCTGAAGAGGTGGCACATGTAACTCGATGAGGAAACCCTTGTTGCAAGGAAGAATTTGTAGCAAACTCTCAACTCTGAGAAGTATTGTGTCTATGCAGGTTTTCTGTTTCTGGATGTTAGCGTTTGCTTCTATTTACTTACAGCAAGCAGAAATCTTAAAAATTGTAGGGAGTTGCAGAATATCTTATACAAAGATTAAACTAACTATCAGTACAGGATAAGTAATGTATGTACACAGTGACTCCACCAGCAGAATAGTGAGTGCAGCTCTGGAGTATAATACAGGATGTAACTCAGGATCAGTACAGAATAAGTAATGTAATGTATGTACACAGTGACTCCACCTACAGAATAGTGAGTGCAGCTCTGGAGTATAATACAGGATGTAACTCAGGATCAGTACAGGGTAAGTAATGTATGTACACAGTGACTCCACCAGCAGAATAGTGAGTGCAGCTCTGGAGTATAATATAGGATGTAACCCAGGAACAGTACAGGATAAGTAATGTAATGTATGTACACAGTAACTCCACCAGCAGAATAGAGAGTGCAGCTCCGGAGTATAATACAGAATGTTGCTCGGGATCAGTACATGGCCTTTCCTCAGGGCCAACTGAACATCAGCAGAGGGAAGGCGCTGCATGGACGAGCCCTTGTACCTGTGTACACTGTATAAAACAGTGTAACTCCAAAATTGATATTTATGGGGATCTTGTAATAGTAGATTGAAATGTTACACGTTTAATAAAGTCTTTCTTCTGCGTGAGGTCGGGGGTCTCGTGTTTGTCGCTCGCTATTATCTACAGGCAGCTAGATATGAGACGGCTAGAGGGACATCCTAGTGAATATCGGAGGTGCCACAGAGCTGACATCACAGTTGAGTTGCCGCTGAAAGAATCCCCAGCTGTTACATTCCTGACATTCCATCTGCAGACTGCATGGCGTTGAGCTGATTTCATAGGCTTTGTCTGTGCTTCGCTGTCGCCTCCTGCTGGCACGTGCTTGCCGGTTCTGGCTATTCTCTGACGTTTTGTAGGTTCCTCTTCTGTTGTCATTGGTTCCCTGGCTGAATCTAAAACCTAGATGTACCAACAGGTTGCCTTATCGATGTAGATCATGCCAATAATCTGTGCTGACAGAACAATGTCCTGGAGTGATTTAGCAATTGTCTGAGCGGTCCGCAGGCGAACCTTCCATTGTTTAGTTTTTGCCGCAATTACAATTTAATATATTTCAGAAAGAAATACCATTCTATTGGATATGCCATTGTCTGCTAGGTGAGAGTTCTGCCTATCGGGAGATCGGGGTACCTCTGCCCCCCGTTCACTAAACGGAAGTAGCTTGCAGCCCTGGTGCTCGGGTGCCTTCAAAACTTTAATGAAGTCTAGCATGAGTGCGGCCATATTTCCTTTTAGTCTCTGCCTGGATGCAGCTTGCAGAACAGGAGATAGGGCGGCCGCATTGACCGGATAGGCGAGAATCCCAGATGTGGATAGACCATTAACAACTAAGGTGAGAGAATCCCTATAAAAAGTACCTGTCAGCTCTCTTGAATTGTCAGTGTTGCATTCTCCTTGAAATAACAATGCTGGAGCGTCTGTGTTGTGCCACTCCTCTGTTATTCCTCCTGGAAATGTGTGGAAGAAAACAACTGGTGTTACCATTTGCCTTGTCAAAAGGTCTCTTTCCTACACGCCCATACACGCTGACAAAATTAGGGTATGTAGGGAAACGCCTTATTAACAAAGGGAATGGTTGCACCCAGTTAACAATTTATTCACGCATTTCCAGGAGGATCAACAGAGGAATTTCATGGGGGAACACTAGGAGAGCGGACAGGTCGGCTTTAAAAGGTTCTTTTTCCTAACTTTTAAACAATTAGAGCAGCGTCCTGCGAGGCTCTGAAGGAATGTAGACATCCATTGAAAACAATGAAGCCCGTTGACTTCAGTAAATGCCGTCATGGCCGACCCACTGATCACAGCTGATTGCCGGGGTCTTGTTGCTTGCAGTTCTGTCATACTGTATAGGCCTTTTAAAAAAAGGTTGCATGGGTTAAAAAAAACGCATTTCAGATTGGGATTCGTGCTCCATAGAAATAATTTAGAAGCGGCTACATTCAGCGTCGTCTCGTAGGAGGCCGGCACTACACACTTATGTGGTTTTGGACGTATGAATTTTTTACCAGTGATCTGCGACCCTCCAGATCTTGTGAAACTACAACTCCCAGCATGCCCTGCTAGCAACAGGCTGTTAGGACATGCTGGAAGTCATAGTTTGAAAACAACTGGAGAGCCACAGGTTGCGGATGACTGGCCTGTGTTCCCGCCGCAGCCCTTTTTCAGATTTTCGTTTTCGTTTTTTCCTCCCCACCTTCCAAAAGCCAGAACGTCTTTATTTTTCCGTCTATGTAGTCCTATGTGGGCTTGATTTTTGCGGGACGAGTTGTAGTTTTTCGTAGCACCATTTATTTTGCCATATAATGTACTAGGAATCGGGAAAAAAAATGATTTGTGGGGTAGAAAATGAAAAAAAACAGCGATTCCTCCCATGTTTTTTTGCGCGCTGTTTTTACGGAATTCACTGTGCAATTAAAACAACATGTTAACTTTATTCTGCGGGTCAATACGATTACGGCGATACCAAATATATATATAGTTTTTCTATATTTTACTACTTTTACATGTAAAAACCGAAGTGTAAAAAAGAAATTTTATTTTGTGTCGCCAAATTCCGAGAGACATAACTTTTTTTCTATTTTTCCGTCGATTAAGTGGTGTGACGGCTTATTTTTTGCGGGATAAGCTGTAGTTTTTAATAATACCATTTTGGGGTACATGCAACGCTTGGATCAGTTTTTTTATTTCATTTTTTGTGGGAGATGAGGTGACCAAAAAATAGAGATTCTGGCGTTCACAATTTTTGTTTTTTACGGCGTTCACCGTGCGGGTTAAATAATGATATATTGTAATAGTTCAGACTTTTACGGATGCGGCGATACTAATTATGTTTATTTCTTTTTTTTACTATTCTCTAGGGGGAAAATGGGAAAAGGTTTTTTTTAACTTTTTTAATTTTTTCTTTTTTATACAAAAAAAAACTTACTTTAACTCATTTTTACTTTTATTTTATTATCCCCCTAGGGGACTTCAACCAGCGATCATTAGATCGCTTGCACGATATACTGCAATACTAATGTATTGCAGTATATCGTGATTCTGACAGGCCGGAGGCAAGGCTTAATAGGTGCACAAAGATGGCGGACCTGGGGGCCTTCATTAAGCCCCCAGGCAGCCATAGCAACCATCGCCCCCCCCCCCCGCGATTGCGTTGCGGGGGGCGCGATGAACTGTTAGAAGGGGTCGCCCCCTCTTTCTAACGATTTAAATTCTGTGGTCGCTATTGCCTGCAGCATTTAACGAGTTAAACGAGCGGGATCGAGCATCGTTACTCTGAAGTGTCGGCTGACGCAAACAGCCGACACCCGCATCGTATGGAGCCAGTTCACTCCGTGAGCCCACTCCATACTTCCCCTACCCGACTTTGGCGTATGGATACGTCAAATGTCGGGAAGGGGTTAATCTCCGTAGTAGTGAGAATGATAACATGGGAGTATTTGTATTATGTTTTAGCTTATTCGCTTTCATCTATTTATTTTCCTTCATTTTCTTAGGCCACCACGTGACTTGGACTCAAAAGCATGCATCCTGATTGGAGAAAAGGTAGGTCTGATAGGGGTGTGTCTAACCACAAGCTTGTTGATGGTTTCCAATTGCAAACTGCAGAATTGTCACTGCAGCTCTGGAATATAATACAGGCTGTAACTCAGGATCAGTACAGGGTAAGTAATGTATGTACACAGTGACTCCACCAGCAGAATAGTGAGTGCAGCTCTGGAGTAAAATACAGGATCTAACTCTGTATCAGTACAGGATAAGCAATGTAATGTATGTACACAGTGACTCCACCAGCAGAATAGTGAGTGCAGCTCTGGAGTAAAATACAGGATCTAACTCTGTATCAGTACAGGATAAGCAATGTAATGTATGTACACAGTGACTCCACCAGCAGAATAGTGAGTGCAGCTCTGGAGTATAATACAGGCTGTTATTTACCATCAGTACAGATGCTGATTGGGAGGAATGTAGGACTCGGGAACCCTGTACCAATGATCAATGGGTATCCCAGCGAATAATCTGCCACCCTTTTACAATGTTGTTCTTTGACCGTGCCGCATACAATATAAATTCTTGTGTATTTGGTTAACCGTGTTATCAGCTGGACGTCCCATTTATAGGAAGAACCTTTAGCAGTGGTTACAGGTCGATGACTAATCTGCAGTAACAGCGGTGTCTCTGTCTTGGTTGTTGAACGAAGCTTAAGACAACATCTCCTACGTTTGACATGATTAATTATTTCTACATTAAATGAAGCAAAAAAATTACTTGGACACACTTTCCAATCTAGATCGCCAGGATCCCTTTTGGTGCTACTTGCCGATTCGCACGTTGTCAGCCATAAGGATGCCAGTCCTAGAAATCTTTCCAGGCACAAGCTTTGAGCTGTGCGTTCTGTAGTGTTCAAACGCCTTTAGGTTTTTATGGGTCTCCTGTGTGATACTTGCAATAGAGCAGCTCTATAAGGGGGGGGGGGGGGGGGGTTATAAAGCTGTAATATATGTGTCTGTATACGTTCTAATCAGACGGAGCACATGGGTTTGGCACGGTGTTCCGGTTTTCTAGGAAGCTACGGTAGATCCCTCAGCAGGTTCTCGCCGTCGCCCACACAGTGCAGATATCCAGTTCCCTGTTGTAACCTGATTGCGATGCATGAGACCACTCCTTCCTGACTTCATGCTTGATGCTATGCCCTCTGGCTGAGCCCGATCAGCAGTCCTGTCGGGGGGAATTCCTGTAAAGTTGTAGCACTAAAGTCTGCAGCTCCTGTCCATCATAGCTAGTATATGAAAAGGGTTAAAATAATCCCTCCAATTCTGATCGGACAACAGGCGTAGAGAAACGCTATTGCACGCTAATCGGTAGAGTTGTCGAGGAAGACGTAAGACGCCTGATGAGTACCGTGCACGAGTCTTATCAATCAGAATAGGAAAAGTGCACGATACTCTACCGGTGCTGTGCGGTTACATCGGAATGGGGGGGGGGGGGCACTTTAAAGAAATGATACAGTAGAAATAAACACAATGGTTTCCAGTATTTCGCCAAGAGGCGTCTGTTTTATCTCCCGTCCTAGAATTAGACCACGCTAAAAATATTGGGAAATGGGGCGGTGGAAACGTTTTTTTTTTTTCTTCCTCTCGCTGAGGAGTACAGACCGCCCCCTACTGCTCTGATTGTAGTTTACACCAGTCAAAACTAAGCCCCACCTTTTCCGTTAAGCCACACCCCTTCCTAATAGTTCAGCTGATACATGGGGAAACCAAGGTGTGAATAAGGCAAGTCTTAGCATTTTTATTTTTCCATAGGTTTAGTTGCTCCTTTAAGCTGCTACGTGGGAAGATTACTGGCAGCGTCTGTGCGTCTGCTGAGTGCGATCAGACCTAGGCTTACCCTGATTAATTCTGCGTCGACTGATGTCATCTCTGCTCAGAACTTTTGTCGAGAACGTGCTCGGTCACTCCCCAGGCTGATACATTTTACCTGCACTGATACATTGTAGTAGGGCAGGGAAAAGATCTGTACTGCTAATGTTTTAGGTTCCCAGATGATAGTTCAGTCAGGCCTCTTAGCAAATGTTCCTGTTCAATGACCGCAAGCAGAGATCTTAAAATGGTTAGAAATTGAAACAGTATATTAGAAAAATGCAGAATTTTTTGTTGATAAAAAGGGTTTTTCAGTCTCCGGCTTCCTGATTTATTGTTTCTAACCACTGGGACCCCCACTTGCAGTTTTTTGCTCAGCACCTGGACAGGCCTGGCCCCTTTGTTCTCGTGATAGATGGTCGGACCCCCCACTGATCAAGAAGTGATGGCATATTCTGTGCTTAAAGTTGCTTAAAAAACAATCACTCAATATTATATTTAAGCAATCGACTAATCCTCTTCTTGAAGGAGCTCCACTTTAATATCTTACATGGGACCTGAGAAGGTTTGTACGCTGTTGCCTCTTAATCCCGTCCGTCCACTGAAAGGGAACCTGCTGAGTTCACAGGGGCCGGGCAGCGGAGCCTGGTGGAAACTTTTCAAAGTTGGTGGCGAATGAGCTGTTCTTTATTTAAGTCTAATTCCGTGTACCTGTCACTTCAGATATGCCCATGACATAAGAATGGAACATTGTGTTCCCGGTAGAGCATTTGTCCCTGGAGCTGCCAAAATATGTGCAAACCCCCCACCGGGCTGAACTATATGACGTAAGAAGGTGGCCAGACTTAAAGGTGCTGATCTAAAGAAACGCTTGCCCTAGCATCGCGACAACATGCACAGCACAACTCCGCTTGCTCTGCTACAACCCGTTAACGAAGGCGAGCTGCATGCGATGACGCTGTGTGCCAAGATCTTTCTAATTACGCAGCACATTCTCAGCTGGCCGGCAAGGGAAGGAGGTGCCATCCGAATGGGAATGGCCCTTTTGGCAGCTCTCCAGGCCATATAATCACAGCAGCACTGCGGGCCTGTCGTTTGGCCGGCAGAGTGACGGTGACGCTATGATAATGTTCTTCTTTCTTCTTGTACTTAGAACTTTGAGGTAAAAGCAGATGACTTATTACCAATAGAAGAACTGGGCCGAGGAGCCTACGGAGTGGTGGAGAAGATGCGCCATGTACCTAGTGAGCAGATAATGGCAGTAAAGGTAAAAGATGGATTTCCTTTTTTGGGGGCCTTTCCCTTTTTTAAAGGGGGTTGTCCAGAATTAGAAAATCATGACTGCTTTTTTTTTTTCTTCCCAAAAACAGCGCCGCACGTGTCCAGAGGTTGTGTGTGGTATTGCAGCTCAGTTCCATTAACTTCAATGGTGCTCAGCTGCAATACCAGACACAACCCATGGACAGGTGTGGCGCTGTTTTTGGAAGAAAGTGCCATGTTTTTCTAATCTTGGACAGCCCCCTTTAATTCTTTATAATGGTGATTGAACAACTAGTATAATGTTATCATCTGAGTTGGTTAATTTACAAGCAAAAGCTGTTGGGGTATTTTAGGTTCCCCTCTCCTGCCCTGTAGGATCCATCAACAGCAGAGGGGCGCCTAAAATACCCCAATGCTCACATATGTCCTTATGCACACTGAATGGGGTTGTCTCATCAGGATACTCACTCTCCATTTGGCTTATTATTTGTGGATGTCAGAGGGGGGGGGGGGAGGGCCTGGTTTATTCATGTAAGTTTTTAGACGTACAATGAAGGGGTTGAAGAGCTTTGCACTTTTCTGACTGAATGCTGTTCTCTCCTCTGCAGCGCATCAGGGCAACTGTGAACAGCCAGGAACAAAAGAGACTTCTGATGGATCTCGATATATCTATGCGCACAGTTGACTGTGACTTCACTGTGACGTTTTACGGAGCGTTATTTAGAGAGGTAATGGGTTGCATTTGAAGGGAATTAAGGATCTAAAGGTCTTCAACTGACACTCAAAGAGTCAGTGGTAAATACATTAATGTAGACTGTTCACCTAAAAACCAATGCCACCCATAAGTGATTATTCAGAAGGTATATGGTAAAAGTATTACTCCTGAATGCTGGTAGGAGGCGCTTCCCCCTTCTGAGTACTGTTCTTTATCTGATCTGCTATAAGAAGGGGGGATGGAAGTCACAACTACTCTGAGCACATTTTGGGGTTAAAGTGGTTATCACTTTTCAAGCTCTTTGTGCTGTTGTTATCAGAAAGCGATTAGCTTTACGTAGCAGGCATTAACTGCTATACTACTGCCCCCTATATACAAGAATATAACTACTATAATCCTGCCCCTATATACAAGAATATAATTACTATAATACTGCTCCTATATACAAGAATATAACTACTATAATACTGCTCCTATATACAAGAATATAACTACTATAATACTGCTCCCTATATACAAGAATATAACTACTATAATACTGCCCCCTATATACAAGAATATAACTACTATAATCCTGCCCCTATATACAAGAATATAACTACTATAATACTGCTCCTATATACAAGAATATAACTACTATAATACTGCTCCCTATATACAAGAATATAACTACTATAATACTGCCCCTATGTACAAGAATATAACTACTATAATACTGCCCCTATGTACAAGAATATAACTACTATAATACTGCCCCTATGTACAAGAATATAACTACTATAATACTGCCCCTATATACAAGAATATAACTACTATAATACTGCCCCTATATGCAAGAATATAACTACTATAATACTGCCCCTATATACAAGAATATAACTACTATAATACTGCCCATATATACAAGAATATAACTACTATAATACTGCTCCTATATATAAGAATATAACTACTATAATACTGCCCCTATATACAAGAATATAACTACTATAATACTTCTCCCTATGTACAAGAATATAACTACTATAATACTGCCCCCTATGTACAAGAATATAACTACTATAATACTGCCCCCTATATACAAGAATATAACTACTATAATACTGCCCCCTTTATACAAGAATATAACTACTATAATACTGCCCCTATATACAAGAATATAACTACTATAATACTGCCTCCTATATACAATATAACTACTATAATACTGCCCCTATATACAAGAATATAAGTACTATAATACTGCCCCCTATATACAAGAATATAACTACTATAATACTGCTCCCTATGTACAAGAATATAAGTACTATAATACTGCTGTAACGGCAGGGGGTAGGGAGACGGACAAGTGAGCCCTAATCTACCCGCCACTCTGTCCCTGCCTACTTGCAACGACCCGCCCTAGGCGACGGGGTACAACTGGGCGGCGGTCCCTGCGCTCAGTAAGTGCACGACAAACATACAAAGAACACGAGCAAGGAAAAGGGGCCGTTGCCCACGGCAACACCGTGAGCAACCAGAGTGGTGAACGAGCCGAGTCAAGCCAGGAGTGTGCGAGGTACAAAACGAAAAGCAGAAGAGTAGTCGGTAAGCCAGGGTCGGTATGGAGCAGGATCAAAAATAGCAGGAGCTGTAGCTGGGCCAGGAACCACAAGGAAGGAAACAAAAGCAATAAGCACCGAGGGACAGGAAGTGCAGGCTTAAATAGACCGAGGGCGGGAGCTAGCTGAGTCTGGCCAGGTTACGATAGGCTCTCCCACTCCTAAGCCTGCCAGCCTGAATGGTGGAAGCAGGAGTCAGTCTCAGGGATGTATTCTCAGGTGCTGACTGATAAGTTCTGGGAGTTAACCCCGCAGTGCCTGGCAGATCCTTTACAGTACCCCCCCTTTTATGAGGGGCCACCGGACCCTTTCTAAGTGGACCTGGCTTACTGGGGAAACGCAGGTGGAACCTCCTGACCAATACCCCAGCGTGAACATCCCGGGCGGGTACCCAAGTCCTCTCCTCGGGCCCGTATCCTCTCCAATGGACCAGGTACTGGAGGGAGCCTTGGACCATCTTGCTGTCCACAATCCTGGCCACCTCGAATTCCACCCCCTCCGGGGTGAGGATGGGAACAGGAGGTCTCCTCGAGGGAGCCAAGGACGGGGAGCAGCGTTTGAGGAGGGAGGCATGAAACACGTCGTGTATCCGAAAAGACGGGGGTAACTCCAGCCGGAAGGAGACAGGATTGAGGACCTCAATGACCTTATACGGCCCAATAAACCGGGGAGCAAACTTCTTGGACGGAACCTTGAGACGCAAGTTCCTAGACGACAACCACACCAGATCCCCGACCATAAACAGGGGGTTAGCAGAACGTTTTTTATCAGCCTGAGTTTTTTGTACGCTCTGGGACACCTCTAGGTTTTTCTGAACCTGGGCCCAGACTGTGCACAGTTCCCGATGAACGACCTCTACCTCAGGATTGTTGGAACTACCAGGTGAAACGGAGGAGAACCGTGGATTAAACCCAAAATTACAAAAAAAAGGAGAGACCCCAGACGAGTTACTGACCCGGTTATTAAGGGAAAATTCGGCGAGGGGAATGAAAGAGACCCAATCAAATTGACAGTCAGAGACAAAACACCTTAAGTATTGTTCTAGAGACTGATTAGTCCTCTCCGTTTGGCCATTGGTTTCAGGATGGAAGGCAGAGGAGAAGGACAGATCAATCCCCAACTTCATACAGAAGGCTCTCCAAAACAATGAAACAAATTGTACCCCTCTGTCCGAAACAATATTGACAGGGACCCCATGGAGACGCAGGATGTGTTTGACAAACAAGGTAGCCAACGTTTTGGCGTTGGGTTGTTTCTTGAGGGGCACAAAGTGGCACATCTTACTGAAGCGGTCCACCACCACCCACACCACCGACTTGCCTTGGGATGGAGGCAAATCGGTGATAAAATCCATGGAGATATGTGTCCAAGGTCTCTGGGGAATGGGCAACGAACGCAGTAAGCCCGCTGGTCGGGACCTGGGAGTCTTGGACCTAGCACAAACCTCACAAGCGGCGACGTAGGCCTTAACGTCTTTAGGCAACCCAGGCCACCAATAATTTCTGGTAATGAGGTGTTTGGTACCCAGGATGCCTGGATGGCCAGATAGTGCGGAGTCATGATTTTCCCTAAGTACCCTTAGCCGGAATTGCAGGGGAACAAACAGCTTGTTCTCAGGAAGGTTCCCGGGAGCTGCACCTTGATCAGCAGCAATTTCAGAGACTAAATCAGAATCGATCGAGGAAATGATTATACCTGGAGGCAAAATACAAGCAGGATCTTCCTCTGAAGGAGGGCTGGCCATGAAGCTACGCGACAGTGCATCAGCCTTAATATTTTGAGACCCAGCCCTATAGGTAACCAAAAAATTGAATCTGGTAAAAAATAACGCCCATCGAGCTTGTCTCGGGTTTAGCCTCCGGGCAGATTCTAGGAACACCAGATTCTTGTGGTCGGTAAGGACCGTTACCTGGTGCCTAGCCCCCTCCAGGAAGTGGCGCCACTCTTCAAATGCCCATTTAATGGCTAAGAGTTCGCGGTTGCCAATATCATAGTTACTTTCAGTTGGCGAAAACTTCCTGGAGAAGTAGGCACAGGGGCGGAGATCGGTGAGGGACCTGGTACCCTGGGACAAGACAGCCCCCACTCCCACCTCAGATGCGTCAACTTCCACGATAAATGGCTCCATTTGGTTGGGCTGAACCAGCAGCGGGGCCGAGACAAAGCACTTCTTAAGGACCTCAAAAGCCTGGACAGCCTCAGGAGGCCAGTGGAGGAGATCAGCACCTTTGCGAGTGAGGTCCGTAAGGGGCTTAGCGATGACCGAGAAGTTAGCAATAAATCTCCTGTAATAATTAGCAAACCCCAAAAAACACTGTAACGCCTTCAGGGAGGCAGGTTGGACCCATTCCGCCACAGCCTGAACCTTGGCGGGGTCCATGCGGAATTCATGAGGAGTGAGGATTTGACCCAAAAATGGAATCTCCTGTACCCCAAACACACATTTTTCGGTTTTGGCAAACAGTTTATTTTCCCGAAGGACCTGGAGCACCTTCCTGACATGCTCCACGTGGGAGGACCAGTCCTTGGAAAACACCAGTATGTCATCAAGGTACACTACCAGAAAAATCCCCAGGTAATTTCTCAAAATCTCATTTATGAAATTCTGGAAGACCGCAGGGGCATTACACAACCCAAAGGGCATGACGAGGTATTCGAAATGGCCTTCGGGCGTGTTAAACGCAGTCTTCCACTCATCCCCCTCTTTGATGCGAATAAGGTTATACGCCCCCCGTAGATCCAATTTAGAAAACCATTGGGCCCCCTGAACCTGATTAAAGAGATCAGGAATCAAAGGAAGGGGATACTGGTTCCTTACCGTGACCTTATTCAGGCTACGGTAGTCAATGCATGGCCTAAGACCACCATCCTTCTTCCCCACGAAGAAGAAGCCAGCACCTACCGGAGAAGAAGAGGGACGAATGTAACCCTTGGCCAGGGATTCCTGGATATACACTCTCATAGCTTCACGTTCGGGACAAGAAAGATTAAATATCCTACCCTTAGGAAGCTTAGCTCCTGGTACCAATTCGATAGCGCAATCGTATTCTCTATGAGGAGGTAACACTTCAGAGGCCTCCCTAGAGAAAACATCAGCGAAGTCCTGAACAAACTCGGGTAGCGTATTCGCCTCCTTAGGGGGAGAAATAGAATTAACAGAAAAACATGACGTACAACATTCATTACCCCATTTGGTTAGCTCCCCAGTATTCCAGTCAAACGTAGGATTATGCAACTGCAACCAGGGAAGACCTAGCACCAAATCGTACGATAATCCCTGCATCAACAGTACAGAGCATTGCTCCAAATGCATGGAGCCAACAAGGAGTTCAAAAACAGGGGTATGCTGTGTAAAATAACCATTAGCAAGAGGAGTGGCGTCGATACCCACTACCGGGACAGGTTTAGGCAAATCAATAAGAGGCATAGCAAGGGACATAGCAAATTCTACAGACATGATATTAGTAGAGGACCCTGAATCCACGAAAGCACTGCCGGTAGCAGACCTACCACCAAAAGAGACCTGAAAGGGAAGCAAGATCTTAGTACGTTTCATATTTATGGGAAATACCTGTGCGCCCAAGTGACCTCCCCGATGATCACTTAGACGCGGAAGTTCTCTGGTTGCAACCTTACGCTTAGGACAGTTGTTCACTTGATGCTTGTCGTCCCCACAGTAGAAGCAGAGACCATTCTTCCTGCGGAATTCTCTACGTTGTTGGGGGGACACGGAGGCCCCGAGTTGCATAGGTATCTCTGAATCTTTCGGGGAGGAACGAAGCAACGGAGCTTCGGGAGGCATCATGGGGGAGTCGGAGGAGAAAACACATAAACGTTCACGTTGTCGTTCCCTGAGACGTCGGTCAAGTCGTATCGCTAAAGCCATAACCTGGTCTAGGGAGTCAGAAGAGGGATAGCTAACTAGCAGGTCTTTCAGGGCATTCGACAGACCCAACCTAAACTGGCACCTTAAGGCAGGGTCATTCCACCGAGAAGCTACGCACCACTTCCGAAAGTCAGAGCAATACTCCTCAACAGGTCTCTTACCCTGACTTAAGGTCACCAGCTGACTCTCGGCAAAGGCAGTCCTGTCAGTCTCGTCATAAATAAGTCCGAGAGCAGAAAAGAAACAATCAACGGAGGAAAGTTCAGGGGCGTCAGGAGCCAAGGAGAAGGCCCACTCTTGGGGCCCTTCCTGGAGCCGGGACATAATTATACCCACCCGCTGGCTCTCAGAACCTGAGGAATGAGGCTTTAAACGAAAGTAAAGCCTACAACTCTCCCGAAAGGAGAGAAAAGTCCTCCGGTCCCCTGAGAACCGGTCGGGCAACTTGAGGTGGGGTTCAAGAGGTGCGGTGCGGGGAACTACCAGGGTAGCATCAGGCTGGTTGACCCTCTGAGCCAGGGCCTGGACCTGTAGGGAGAGACCCTGCATTTGCTGAGCCAGGGTCTCACGGGGATCCATAGTGGTGTCAGGGACCAGGGGTAGACTAGGTATGGGCTTGTTATTATGTAACGGCAGGGGGTAGGGAGACGGACAAGTGAGCCCTAATCTACCCGCCACTCTGTCCCTGCCTACTTGCAACGACCCGCCCTAGGCGACGGGGTACAACTGGGCGGCGGTCCCTGCGCTCAGTAAGTGCAAGCCAGGAGTGTGCGAGGTACAAAACGAAAAGCAGAAGAGTAGTCGGTAAGCCAGGGTCGGTATGGAGCAGGATCAAAAATAGCAGGAGCTGTAGCTGGGCCAGGAACCACAAGGAAGGAAACAAAAGCAATAACAAGCACCGAGGGACAGGAAGTGCAGGCTTAAATAGACCGAGGGCGGGAGCTAGCTGAGTCTGGCCAGGTTACGATAGGCTCTCCCACTCCTAAGCCTGCCAGCCTGAATGGTGGAAGCAGGAGTCAGTCTCAGGGATGTATTCTCAGGTGCTGACTGATTAGTTCTGGGAGTTAACCCCGCAGTGCCTGGCAGATCCTTTACAACTGCCCCCTATATACAAGAATATAACGACTATAATACTGCTCCTATGTACAAGAATATAACTACTGTAATACTGCCTCTATATACAGGAATATAACTACTATAATACTGCCCCTATATACAGGAATATAACTACTATAATCCTGCCCCTATATACAGGAATATAACTACTATAATACTGCTCCTATATACAAGAATATAACTACTATAATACTGCTCCTATACACAAGAATATAACTACTATAATACTGCCTCCTATGTACAAGAATATAACTACTATAATACTGCCCCTATATACAAGAATATAACTACTATAATACTGCCCCTATATACAAGAATATAACTACTATAATACTGCCCCTATATACAAGAATATAACTATTATAATACTGCCCCTATGTACAAGAATATAACTACTATAATACTGCTCCTATGTACAAGAATATAACTACAATAATACTGCCCCTATATACAAGAATATAACTACTATATTACTGCCCCTATATACAAGAATATAACTATTATAATACTGCCCCTATGTACAAGAATATAACTACTATAATACTGCCCCCTATATACAAGAATATAACTACTATAATACTGCTCCTATATACAAGAATATAACTACTATAATACTGCCATAACTACTATAATACTGCTCTTATATACAAGAATATAACTACTATAATACTGCCCCCTATGTACAAGAATATAACTACTATAATACTGCTCCTATACACAAGAATATAACTACTATAATACTGCCTCCTATGTACAAGAATATAACTACTACCGTGTTTCCCCGATAGTAAGACACCCCCGATTGTAAGACGTATCGGGGGTTTCAGGGGGGTCGGCTAATATAAGCCGTACCCCGAAAGTAAGACATATGTCTTACTTTCGGGGAAACACGGGGGTATTGCCGCCTCCTGCCCACTTCCGCGCCGCCCCCCTCTCCATACGTCTCCATCAGCGGCAGGAGCACGGCTGTTATACACAGCCTGGCTCCTGCTGCAACTGCCGGAATCGAAGCGCGCGCCGATTCCGGCAGTTTAACCCATTAAATGCCGCTGTCAATAGTGACAGCGGCATTTAATGTGTTTGACAGAGGGGGGAGCTCCCTCTGTCACCCGATCGGCGCCCCCGCAAACAAATCGCGGGTCGCCGTCGGGTTTCCATGACAGCCGGGGGTCTAACAAAGACCCCCAGGTCTGCCTTCAGCATCTGCCTGTTAGGCGATGCCGGAGGCATGACCTAATAGGTTGCCTGTCAGTTTTACACTGACAGGCAATAATGCTTCGGTATACTAAGTATACCAAAGCATTATATATGCGATCGGCACATCGCATAGTGAAGTCCCCTGGTGGGACTAAAAAAAAAAATGTAAAACAGTTAAATAAAGTTTGTGAAAAAAAAAAAAAAAAAAATTCGACAATTTTTTTACAATATAAGACATACCCCGAAAGTAAGACATAGTCGGGCTTTTGGGGATAAAAAGAAAGTAAGACACTGTCTTACTTTCGGGGAAACACGGTATAATACTGCCCCTATATACAAGAATATAACTACTATAATACTGCCCCTATATACAAGAATATAACTATTCTAATACTGCTCCTATGTACAAGAATATAACTACTATAATACTGCTCCTATGTACAAGAATATAACTAAAATAATACTGCCCCTATATACAAGAATATAACTACTATATTACTGCCCCTATATACAAGAATATAACTATTATAATACTGCCCCTATGTACAAGAATATAACTACTATAATACTGCCCCCTATATACAAGAATATAACTACTATAATACTGCTCCTATATACAAGAATATAACTACTATAATACTGCCATAACTACTATAATACTGCTCTTATATACAAGAATATAACTACTATAATACTGCTCCTATGTACAAGAATATAACTACTATAATACTGCCCCTATATACAAGAATATAACTACTATAATACTGCCCCTATATACAAGAATATAACTACTATAATACTGCCCCTATATACAAGAATATAACTATTATAATACTGCCCCTATGTACAAGAATATAACTACTATAATACTGCCCCCTATATTCAAGAATATAACTACTATAATACTGCTCCTATATACAAGAATATAACTACTATAATACTGCCATAACTACTATAATACTGCTCTTATATACAAGAATATAACTACTATAATACTGCCCCCTATGTACAAGAATATAACTACTATAATACTGCCTCCTAATATACAAGAATTTAACTACTTTAATACTGCCACCTTTGCATAAGAATATAACTACTACCAATATCTGATCAGTGCTTTACCAGCTATATGTGATAAAAATAATTTTTGCTGCCAACTATATAACACCAGCGGACACTCACGCTATATGGGGGGCGCTGTAGTTACTTACTATCACTGTTTAGTGTACTCATTACTAGTCTCTCTAGTGCCACCTATCGACCAGCTGAATCTCTAAAAGGAGAACTAGTACCTCCAAGCGCTGCCTCAAAGGCATTTCATCCAGCCATCCAGTACTCTGTACTGACAACTCCAAAATAACGGTCTCAGATTGGCTGATATTCCTAGTCGTGTTTGGAGGCTTTTTAACCCCTTCCCTACATTTGACGTATCCATACGCCAAAGTCGGGTAGGGGAAGGATGGAACGGGCTCACGGAGTCATGTCATATATATATATATATATATATATATATATATATATATATGTGTAGCTATCTATAAGGAGAGAGTTTTCTTCCTTCTGAGGGAGAGCTAATTTGCATTTTTTTTTTATCCCAGGGAGCATTGCCTGTAAAACACTCTACACCAGCTGGATCTCCACAATGGGAATCGGCTCCCAACCCCCAGAGTGTTTAGTATTTTGTAATAATGGAACTAATATTAAATATACCGCCCGTATGAATAGTTAATAACCTATTATTTTTTTTTTCCAAATACTTTTTTGTCTTTCTATTATATATTTATGGTTAACTATTTATATAGCACCAACATATTCTGTAGCGCAGTACACCGACTGTATTTCAATGCCCTATATCATAAGTGTGTCGGCTAATTTCCTCAGAAACCAACTAACCTATCGATGTTTTCGGGTTTTTCATATGTCTGTTCACTGTTTTGCAGGGAGATGTTTGGATCTGTATGGAACTTATGGATACATCACTGGACAAATTCTACAAGGACGTGATAGACAAAGGCTTGACAATCCCGGAAGATATCCTGGGCAAAATAGCAGTTTCTGTAAGTGACCATGAGCAGTGGGGATCAAGGTTATATCGGGATATCCTATACATAAGCCTGACTTGTAGAAAGTATTAGGGACCGGTTCTTCAATCCGTAAAAGGAAAACTACCGTCCCGCAAGGCGGAGTGTGCGATGAGGCGCTTTTTCGTTGCTTTTTGATAACACTGCTGTCGTATGAGCCATATTGATCCTCCTGATATGCCAATGTACATTAATACATTCTATATATGCCCTCATTTAAAGGGGACTGCCCTGATTTCTGTTTCTCCTGCAGATTGTCAGAGCATTAGAACATCTACATAGTAAACTCTCTGTGATCCATAGAGGTAAGTGGACCCCTTTATGTGTGTTCTCCACGTTTATTGTATTCAGTGGAAATTTGTTTTTTCTTTTTTTGTATTTCCGAGCGACTTGTTTGTCCTGTGTAATGTATGCGTCCACAACCAGGACGTAAAGATAATTCTACAGATATCGTGCTCTGATAGCGTCAGTGGTTAAAAGTTACAACTAGTGGAAATCTATTCCATCCAATGGAAAACTTATGGGAGATTTTTAACTTTTTCTTTCCCCCCTGGGTTTATGTGAATAAAGCTTTAAGAGGTTTCCCTTCCACAGGATATGCTATAAATGTATGATCGATACAGGTCCGACCTCTGTGACCTGCACCTATGTCTAGAACGGGGGGCCCCCTAACCGTGTCCTGCCTTCTGTCGCTATGCTACGCCGTCTCTGTATCTTCCATTCACTTCTATGGGAGTTTTGAAAACACTGTAGCAAAACGCGCTTGGCTGTTTTCAGAAAACCCATCCACCTCGTAACCCCGTGACCGTAGACCAGCGGCAGAAAGTTTGACGGGGTCAGGAGTCCCCAAACTAAAGATCAATGCGGATCCCAGAGTTGGGACTTGAATCTATCAGACAAGTTCTATCCTGCGTTCTACCCCCTTTCAAGCATTGGTACGTGCTGGTACTTCCTGGTGCAGGGGGAGAAGTATGGAGCGGACTCACACGCTGCGCGCGCTCCATACGCTGAGGGTGTCAGCTACACGAACTGCTCGGAACAGCGATCGTGCTGTTCCTTGCCGTTTAACCACTTAGATGCCGCAGTTGATCGTGACGGAGGCATCTAAGCTGTTAGAAAGAGGAGGATTCAATTCCCTGGGGGGACTAAAGTTTTTTTTTTTTTTTAAAAAGGTAAATAAAGTTTTCAGTAGTGGAAAAAAATATTAAAAGTAAAAAAAACAAACTTTTCCCATTTTTTTTTTCTCCCTCTAAAGTAATGTAAAAAATAAACAAAATTGGTATCACCGCGTCTGAACTTTTACAATCTATCATTGTTTAACTCGCACAGTGAACGGCGTGAAAAAAAGCATGAAACCGTCAAAAAGTCGCATGTACCAATAAAAACTACAGCTGGTCCCGCAAAAAATAAGCCCTCACAACATTCAATCGATAAAAAAATTAAAACGTTATGTTTTTCAGAGTATAGTGAAACAAAACGTCTTTTTTTTTTTTTTGTAAAAGTAGTAAAATATAAAAAAAACTTAATGGACCATTAGCCCCCCCTCCCCCCCAAAAAATGAGTAACTCCTTTTTTTTCCCCAATTCCACCCCACAGAAATTTTTCCCGTTTCCCAGTACATTATATTATATGGTACCAATAAAAACGACAACTCGTTCTTCAAAAAACAAGCCCTTACACCGCTCTATTGACGGGAAAATAAAACTTTATGGCTCATGGAAGGCGGGGAGTGAAAAACGGAAAATAATGTCTGACTGTGAGGGGTTAATCATTGTATAATGAAGAGTTCTGCAACTTTCTAATAACGTTTTTTCAAGATCTCCATTTGCTGTCGAATGGAAACATAATTTTCATTTGGAGTCTTGAAATCTCGCAGGTACTAAATACTTCTCACAGCTGATGGTTTGCTACAATTTTATCCCGTCTAGACAGTCATCTGTGAGTTAAACAGGCTGGATGATACATTTTAGCTGCACTGATACATTGTTGCAAACTATCAGGACAGGACAGGAGAGAGATTTGTTCTGTTGATGCAGTTTAGCTTAGGCTCTGTTCACATCTGGGTTGGGGTCCCCCGTCCGAACGGGACACTGAGCGGACACAAACTGACGCCGAGTTTCCGTCCCCATCACCATTGATTTCAATGGTGACGGAGATGGTGCCCCTGGTTTCCGTCGGTGTCCGTTTGTGTCTGGTCAGGGTCCCGTTCTGACGGAAACCTCCGACGGAACGTCAGAACGGGACCCCAACGCAGATGTGAACAGAGCCTTACAGAGTATTTTCTTGAATTGTGAAGATATTTGCTAAGGACTAGTTTTTGGGTCCTGGATGTAAAGAAAGATGTTGCTATTCACTGACAGCAAGCAAAAATCTTGAAAATGTGAAGAATAAATATGCAAAGCATATTAGAAAGTTGTGGAACTTTTTATCTTGATCATTATTAGGCTTTAATTACATAAACTGGAAAACATTTCTTTTTTTTCTCCTCTTTCCCATCTTTCTCCTCAAATTTATGTGGCCCATGGGACCATAATTCCTATTATTGCATGGGTTATCTCAACATTGAAGCCGCAGCATAACACTGCCTGTAAAGCCTAAATCTGCCATCCTCATGACAACACTTCCTGTCAGAGCTCTGGCCTTGTTCAGCCTTATAAGGATTTTGTGTGGATCCACATCAACGTTCATACATATCTGCTGCTATTCAAGTCAGTTAGAGAGTGAACATTGGTGATTAGGATCCACATAATGTCCCTAGACAAGAAGTGTTGTCATGAGGACATAGGTGTACAGAAGATTCGAGTCCTGATCCAAACGTAAGAAATGTTTGATATAGATCTATTGTACAATTTTCAGATGTGAAACCCTCCAATGTCCTCATCAACAAGCAGGGTCAAGTGAAGATGTGCGATTTTGGAATCAGTGGATACTTAGTTGACTCCGTAGCCAAAACAATGGATGCCGGTTGTAAACCATACATGGCAGTAAGTGTACAGATCTGGTGAAAAAGGGTAATTCTGATAAATACCATTCATTGGCCAATCCTACTCCCTTCTCTGCGATACCCCATACAGCATTTAACCCAACAGCAATTGAAATGGGATGAGTTGCAGTACCAGAGTCGGCCACACAAACTTATATGGTGCTGTGCCGCTTAGCATTTGCATTCTTTTTGCTTTGCTGATCGGTAGGGGTTTATGGGGTCGGCCTATCTTTTAAAGGGGGGGGGGGGGCTGCCTAGTCTGTCCAGCTAAATTAAATAGCAGAGCTGTCCATGGTATGCAAGTGGCTTTACTTTTATTCATATCCACAGGAGATTTAGTTGGGGGGTCATTAATGTCTGAGGAGCTTCCGGGATATTTGCATTTGTAGGTGGGACTGATATACGCCCGGTCCTCCATAGGTGTTTAGTTTACTCTTTAGGGGTGTCATGTAAATTATCCTAGTTAAAGTGCACATTTCATAAGAGT
Organism: Rhinoderma darwinii; assembly: GCF_050947455.1. Classification (NCBI taxonomy): domain Eukaryota; kingdom Metazoa; phylum Chordata; class Amphibia; order Anura; family Rhinodermatidae; genus Rhinoderma; species Rhinoderma darwinii. The sequence goes on from NC_134699.1 coordinate 59,829,019, forward strand.
GGTTCTTTTTAAAGAGCGCCCCCCTATAATAAAAAAAGAAAAAAAATTCTAGTTGTCACCCAGCTTTTTAGTTCTGCAACGCTACCTTCTGCTCCCTTATCACTGCACAGATATTACATTCCAGATCCTAGGAAAGCTGGGTGACTACCTGTCTGGTAGCTGTATTGGCAGCCATATTGTTACCCTACTTTCCCAGAAACTAGAAGGGGACTAGGGATGCACAATGCATCGAAACTTCGATACTGTGCATCCCCAAACGGTTCGACACCGTTGTTTCATGTATTTCGATACTAAGCTGTGTGGCCGCGCAGTTAAGTATAGTAACATATGAATGTATGAGAGCGCGGCTGCAGCTGTGTAATACAGAGTCCTGACAACAAGTGCGCGCCATAAGGATGATGTGATGCGGCCAGCGCTGCAGTAATGAGCGGCGGCACTGAAGACAGCACTGCAAAATACCCCGGTGTTCTGTCTTCGGTGCATGTGCCGCCGCTTATTAGTGCAGTGCCGGCCGCATTGCATCTTGCTGACCGACCGCGCACACACCTAATGTCAGGAGCGGGGCAATGGCTGTATTACACAGCCGCAGCCCCGCTCTCATACATTCATGTATTACTATAGCCCCGCTCTACAACGGCGGCGATCAGAGAAACCTCATCTCCGCCGCTATTCTCCTGAATGAATGTTGCAGTCCGCTTTGATCGCAGCAGCGGAAAATGAGAAGGGGGGATGCCCTCTGGATCGCATCACAGGGAATTCCTGTGACCTGATCGAGGGCCATACTATATATGGCCAGACAGCCCAGGGTCCATTGAAGGACCCCAGGGCTGTCTTACCATATTTCCTGTTGTTAGGGCATGCTTAGGTATGTCCTAACAACTGCCGGTGTACTATCACTATATAGATATATGCCTGTGTACTATCCGTATATACATATATGCCAGTACATTAAAGTTTAAAAATAAAGTAAAAACATAAAGTAATATTACATTTAAAAAAAATACACACGCCTTTCTTTACCATAAACATTAAAATAAGTCTTAATACATAAAATATACACATATTCGGTATTGGCGCGGCCGTAATAACCTGCACAATAATTTTTTTGCGCCATTTATGATGTGTACACTGTAAATAAAATAAATAAAGAAAACCTTTCTTTCACTTATTAATGTGAGGCACGAGGTGTGATAAATTTAACCTCCATGTGCCTCACATTAATAGTAATTAACCCCATCATGTACCTCACACATTAACCCATTATGACTGAGAAACATGATGGGGTTAATTACTATTAATGTGAGGCACGTGGAGGTTAAATTCATCATCACACCTCGCGCCTCGCATCAGAAGATGGAAGAACTTTTTTTATAATTATTACTGTTGGCAAAGTATCGAAATCGCAATACTAAACGAAGTATCGGTATCGAAGTCCCAATTCTGGTATCGTGACATCCCTAAAGGGGACTAAATATAATTTTTATCAACCCGACCAAAGAGAATGACCAAGAACTGGTGGGAAATGCTGTGTGCGTTTCTAAGGCTGGGTTCACACGACCTATTTTCAGACGTAAACGAGGCGTATTATGCCTCGTTTTACGCCTGAAAATAGGGCTACAATACGTCGGCAAACATCTGTCCATTCATTTGAATGGGTTTGCTGACGTACTGTGCAGACGACCTGTCATTTACGCGTCGTCGTTTGACAGCTGTCAAACGACGACGCGTAAATGGACTGCCTCGGCAAAGAAGTGCAGGACACTTCTTTGCCACGTAATTTGAGCTGTTCTTCATTGAACTCAATCAAGCACAGCTCAAGATTTACGAGCGTCTCAGACGCCTCGTAAATTACGAGGAGGAGCATTTACGTGTGAAACGAGGCAGCTGTTAACAGTCTGTCTTTTCAAACGTAAATGCCTCTCATCGTGTGAACATACCCTTAGGAACTCCGTTTGTGGATATTTGAGTGGTATTATAATGACCCTTGCTCTCCTTTTTATACAGCCTGAAAGAATAAACCCAGAGCTAAATCAGAAAGGATACAGTGTCAAATCTGACATATGGAGTCTGGGGATTACTTTGGTAAGTTTTTGCTTAACAATCTGACTCTTACTTGCCCACGCAGCAAAGGGGAAAGAGTGAGTCTCATAAACCATAAGGTCCCCATGACAACACTGCACGTGTCCAGGATTATTAAAACATGGCTGCTTTCTTCCACCACCACAGGTTGTGTGTGGTATTGCAATATTTCATTCATTCTTTGGCGCTAGGGGATTTGGAAACCATAGGAAATGCCCTTCAGCGAGTATAAGGTCACAGTTCCAGTTTCTCACCACACGGTGGCAGCAGAGTCAAGCAGTTGTCTATTTTCCTGCCTCTCGTCCTTGATGTCCCTGTCTTGTCTCCTCTTTAGATTGAGCTGGCCATCCTGCGGTTTCCTTATGACTCCTGGGGAACTCCTTTCCAGCAACTCAAACAGGTGGTGGAGGAGCCGTCTCCACAGTTGCCTGCGGATAAGTTTTCTGCAGATTTTGTTGACTTTACCTCAAAGTGGTGAGTGATGATAGGAGTTGTTGATTTTATAGAAGTCGCTTTAAATGGAGAACAGAGAACTGAAGTCGCAAGAGCAAAGAATGCTTGTAGGAGTCCCATGGGAGTCCCCGACTGGTCATGTGCAGCTTTTTATCCAATCGCATAAGAAGAGTTGCATATTTTTCACGTGATCGGCTAAAAATTTGCGGATGACAAGTAGAGCGGGATTCCTGTTTGCTTTTGGAGCAGGAAAGATCTGGGGGGTCTCTAATCCCACTGTGTCCTCTTCATTGTTTACCGTGGACACAGCGCCGAACATTTAGTAGTGGCGCACAGCCACTACTAAATGTTCGGCGCTGTGTCCACGCTAAACAATGAAGAGGACACAGTGGGATTAGAGACCCCCAGATCTTTGTATTGCAGCTCAGTATTGCAGTTCAGTCCCATTCACTTGCCATCATACAACGGTACTGTTTCGGCCCTGCAGATAGTCGCCTCGTGGGCATCTTACAGATGGCCTTTTAACGTTTAAATAATAGGCACTACTACAGCGCTCCGATTAGGATGTGTCTCAAACGAGTTGCCCTCTAGGAGCTGCTTTAGGGGCTGCTTCATCTACAGTTTTAGTTAGGAAAATCTGATTAATAAAGCCGGTAGAGGAAAGTGGTTTTAGTGCTGTCATGGCTCTGTGCCCCTTCTCTGCCCTTATATCTAGACAGACTGCTGCATACCCCAGCAACCACACGGTGTCCAATAATTCGGCTGTTCAGCTCATAGACCTGCTGACAGGAGATGGGGTGGCCGTGCTTTATTATTCAGATATATGTGTTTCGATCCTAAATTAGCGGACGCTTTTTAGCGATGGTTTAATGGTCCTAAATGTATTTATTGTGCTACCAAATATTTTTTTGTGCCGTGTTTTTTTTCTTTTGTGCCACATAGGGATGTTTTTAATACCTTTTTCATTTTAGAGAAATATATTTTTTTTTTAGTTTTAATAGAAAAAAGTTAAAGAAAAAGTAAATCTATGTGTGTTATCTAAAAAATTGGACACGTTCGGATTGATGAAAAAAAAAAAGAGCCATTGCTCAACTCAAGGATCCCCGTCGTTCCAGCACCGCCGCTTTTGTTCCTCTCCGCCGCTGTGTATTGACATGGCCTCAGCAATAATGTGCAGTGATGACGTGCCCGTATACCGACATGATCGCTGCAGCCAATCACTGGTCTCAGTGGGTATACGGTACAGAATGGCCAAGACCAGTGCTTGGCTGCATTGATCACGTTGATATACGGGGAGGAACAGAACAGCTTTTATTGGCTAATTTTTTTAAATAACTCCGAAAACCCCTTTTAATTTTTAAATATGCAAATTCACACTAAAATATTTAATGTGTTTCCTATTTTGATAGATGATCTGTATAGTCTTGGGTGAACAGGGGTGGCTATGGTTACAGTTCGGGTTGGCCTACGACAGAAGACAGTTGGTGGTCGTTGAAGGGTTAAATATAGATGAGGACCCTCTAGTAACTGAGAAGTTGGTGCGGATATGGCCACAATTTGGCACTACTAGGGGATCATATGTGGTGCCAATGTGGTGCCAATACTGCGGACACGTAATAGGGTTAATACTGTAAATATGAGCAATGTGTTTACCACTAAGTAGGAGCAGGAAAAGTATATCCGGCAGTTTCCCCTTCGGTTTCAGGAATCCCATAGGCCAGCTCACGTTTTACTGGTTATGTCTGATGCAGCTTGTCTTGCTATTGTCTGTCTGGAAAGTTTCCCCAAGATCACGGGGCCGGAAGCAATCACAGGAAGCGTCCTGACTAAGGATGGGTAACATTATTCCAGCAGCAAGGAGAGGCGAGGCTGTGCAGTGACGGATGTGGCGCGCTCTGACACGGACACTTGTTGCTGTCCAGCTGCTGATATGTGTTGTCATTGGGTGTGAACACTCATTACGTTTTTTTGTTTTCAAACCCATTTGCATTCGTTATTGGAGATTTAGGCGTCTTAATAATTAAGAGGAAAGGGAATCTTAAACGCTCCTGCGATCCGTCTCTGGAGACGTCATTAATACATGTGACCATATAAAGGTTAATGGTCAAAAGAAATGTGATGGGGCTGCCCACCCCACCTCTGGGACCCAGACCCCATTTGACCCCCTATAGTAGCCACATGTGGCCGTGCATGCCTTTGGCTCGTCACATCGACCTGTGTGGAATGGGGGAGCACCCGCCAGTTCTCCGGGGTGGAGGCGCTCTTGTTTCCCAATATGGTGGACACTCTATGGTGCATGTCCCCTATGTGCCCTTTTTTTAATCTGGCCCTGCCACAAGCTGTTCCGCAGTTTAGCGAGTACTACATTCATCTCATTAGGAACAAGGAGCTTTGGTTTGACCTACGTCCGTGACCATATCGGTGCAAGAAAGATAATTTACTGATAAATCTCTTTATAAACTTTTTGTTCTGTCCACAGCTTGAAGAAAAATTCCAAAGAGCGTCCGACTTACGCAGAGCTTATGGTAAGTATGGATGTTAACCATTTATTGTCTTTTTTTTTAAGGGATTATCCCAAAATGAAGTTTGTTTTGTGTCTACAGATCCTAATCCGATTTGTGTCTCCATGGTTACAGACTACAAACAAATCCTGAGTAGTCCGACCCTATAGTCATTCTCCCTTTTATCTGTCTACTACCTACTCCTTACTAATATCTATTCAGTGTTCAGGCTGATTTTGTTTGTAGTCTGTAACCATGGAGACACATCTGTATAGGTAGGTTATTTTTAATCCAAAATTTTAAGCAACTTTTGAAATCATTTTATTTTTCTTATATGCATTTGTGGAGATATTTAATTTACAGAAAACCAGAGAATCCCTCTAAAGCAGACCTGTCAGCTCTCCCCCACGTTATCTGTCGTTCCTCTGTTATTCCTCCTGGAAATGTATGTATAAAATAACACTTGGACGTTACTGGTTCCTGTTAGTAGGGTGTGTCCCTACACAGAACGGAGTGTTACTGTGTAAGGATATGCCCCATTCACATGAGGAATGGAATGGTAAGGCAACATTTCCAGGAGGAACAACAACACAACACAGAGTTCTAAAACAAAAAATAGGCTTTGAGGGGAGCTGTCAGATCTTTTTTTAAATCATAGCTTTTATTTTTGGGAAACAAATTTGTAACACTTTTATGCATCTACCCTGCAGCAACACCCGTTCTTTATGCTGCATGCATCCAAGAACACTGATGTGGCGTCCTTCGTCAAACTCATTCTGGGAGAATAAATGGACACGAGTGACCCCCTCTCTCATCCAACGCATGGACTTCTCTTCCTACAGGACATGGGGCGGCTTTAATATGGCTGCTTAAATACCCATAGAAATGCATCATGGGACTGGGAAAACTGGACTCCATATTGTTTCTGTTGGCCTTTTAATGCAAACGTCTAACCCCTGTTCTGCCACAGCAGCCTCTCTGGCAGTGCAGGAGTTTCACTGATGCGTCTTACCGGAATGGGATATTTTTTAATATTTTTTTTTCTTCACCCATTTGCTGCCGTATGGGTTTATAGCAATTTAGGTTTCATATCCTAGGCATTTTTGTTTTGGTTCTAGGTGCTACTAGTTTTTTTTTTGTCATAATATTTAAGTTCTGTATTTTGATTCTAGTCTGTGTTTGAGAGGAAGAGTGTGTGATCTGGGTGAAGTATGGTGGCAAATATTTATAGGGTTTTGCTGGTGAAAGGGTGAATTTTTTTTATTTTTATTTTTTTTATATTTAATTTCCCCTCCACCCCACATTTTTTTTTTAAACAATGATTCTGGAGTGGCTGTGTGAAAAAATGTCATCCTCCTATATAATATATATATTATTTTTTTTTTGTTTTTAATCTAATGTGTTTAATTTTAATGCCAAGTAGTTAGATTGACATAATGATGATTTTATGCTGGCCGATCGGAGGCAAGACGAGTCATTGCTGACTACATGGTCTCAGTAGTGGCTGAATTGAAAAGCTAAAAATACACTAGAATAATGCTGTCTGAGGTTATCGTAACCCAGTTAATGGAGGACTGTTTTGAGACGTGATTTAAAGCGGAATTTCTGCGTGTATACTACTTCAGAGGAAATCTGTCCTATGAAATCATCATACTGGGGCGGGTTTATTTTTTGTATTGGTATGTGACTGGCACTAAAGGCCAAACCATTACCCTCTGTGTACAATTTACTCCTCAGGATGTATAGGAATAGTCCATGTGTCGCTGAAGGGACCCTCGTGTGGACATAGGGGCTTGCAATGCATTGGGTCGCCAGTATGGCCGCCAAGAGTGATGGATGAGTTTTTAAAGTCTGAATCTAAACTTTTTAGTTTTTTTTTTTTTTTTTTTTTTTTAGTTAAATCTGTTTTTATTAAATACAGCAAAGGAAAAACAGGGATAACTTTTTTTAGTCTTCAATCAACATAATTATTATTTTATTTTTATTTTTAAATGAAATAAAAAAAATCAATTCTGGTCCTCCAAAATGAATTGAAAGTATTCCTTATTTGCCATATTTTGAGTGCAACTCTTCCTAATTTTCCTTTTTTTTAATCAAATTATTTTTATCTTTCATTTTATGCAGCAACACACAATTTATTGTAAAACCTTTTTAATTTTTGTTTCCCATGATATTTAGGTGCAATTCTTCCTCATTTCCTTATTTGATCAAATTAAAATTTTCTTAATTTATGCAGCAACACAATTACTGTAAAAAAAAAATAATTTTGGGTGCAATTCTTCCTAATTTCTTTCCTAGATCAAATTACTATTTTCTTGAAATTTGTGCAGCAACACACAATTACTGTAAACTGTAATATTTTTATTTTGTTAATGTTTTGCCTATTTTTCTTTGGCCCGGACCTCTGCCCCTTTTTATGTTTTTTTTTTTATATTTTTTTTTTTTATATTTTTTTTTTTTTTTCTCCCTATTAGAGCGCCATATAATGCATTGCAAGGGGTAACTGGGGTCATGGTATCCATGACAAATAGTAATGTTTTCTATTACTGAAGGGCTTGTTTAAATAGGTCATGATCGTTCCGGCCATGAAATGTTGTATGGATCTTCTAGTGGTGAATACTGCAGGGTTGTGCCATGTCAGAAATAAAAAATAAAAAAAAAACAAATATACACAACGGGAAATAATGAGCTTTTATTTCCAATCCAATAAAATGTCTTGCATATCAATTATATTTTTTAATGTCAAACCAAGTCTGTGTCTTTTGTGCCTTTTTTATGCGTATGTGTTTTTGGTTTTTTTTGGGTTATTCTTTAGAATGAGTCGCCCTATAGTATGATTGAATGGTATATAGCCCGAAAATAGCTGCCACCAATTTATACAGGTTATGGGTTTGCACTAGAAAGCTGGTAGAATCCAATTAGAGCGGGACCAGACATTGCGTTGTAGGGTCATACACACGGTGGTCAGACTGCAAAAACTTAATATGATACCTGCCATGTTAATACACCCTAACATACAACGGAGTCTCCGGAGCCACAATAAGGAACAGCTGCCATCCTGGAGCATAGAAGTCGATGCCACAGTAAATTTTACTACATACCCTCTATTATCCTGGCGCCGCTGTAGTCCAAACCAACCCTGGGGATATCCTCAAGACAATCTCCGCTGTAATTCCCCGAATTGCTCTAAGCCGTAGAGTTCACCTAAGACTCTGCCCTACATCAGTCACAGTGCCTATACCTTGGTGCCACCTTATAGCTATTCCCCCACTGATGTGCCCATGAAAAAGTGTAGGCCAGCTACTAGTGCCAACTGAGTAATTGCATCAGCACAGATTTGCCCATATCATAGTGCCCTCTACAAAGGATTACCCATATTGTGCCAGCCACATATCAGTGGCCATATATAGCTTAAACTAAAAGCACAAAAGTAAAAACCGCAGTGCCCATAAAAGTGTGCCAGCCAGAGCAGTGCACAAAGTAATGTGCCAGCCATAGTGCTCTTATAAGACAACATGCCTTCCATGGTGGTGTGCTCTCCCTACGTCTCGATTTAATACACATTCAGCGGGCATTTAGATGTATCCTTAGATATCTTCCTCTGACAGATCAGCACTGGAGGAGACCAGCATAGATGGGTTACGTTATGAAACTGTGCCAAAAACCCAGGACTCCCCTACTTGTTTGGCATTTTCTGGGTAGTCGGGAGCCGCATGGAAGAGGCCTATTTGGATTCAAAGAGACATTGTTTGCGCCCTGGCTGTAGACCGGGGTAATGTGTGTATGAAAAGCACCAAAATCTAGAACAAATAAGGTCTGTGATACCAGAGCATCTTATTCTCTGATTCCCTGTAAGCATACATTTTATAGATTGCAATGACTTTCCTTCCTCTTGAAAATTCTCTGGATTTGTTTTAAAAAAAAAAAAAAAAATTACATTTTTTGCTTATCGCTTATTTCCGGAACACCCGTTTTTTTTTGTTTTTTTTTAAAAGGAAGGTTAATAATACATCTGGACATCTGATTTACGATGAGATCCAATATTTCCCTGTATTTATAGAAGCTCTTTCTGACTCGTCCATGAGTAAGCGGAGCGCCCCCTTTCTGGCATTTTAAGAGATTCCGCTCTTTTTATGTGTTTATTACCTTTTTACACTAGTTCGCAACAAGAAATGTCAGCGACGACTCTGTCCAGATGAAATAAAGACGTATTTGCACATTTCTTGCTCATGACTACAAAGACTTTTTCACATGAGTAAATATTTATTTTTCTAGTCTGGATTTAGGTTTTCTTGTCAGACGTCTGCAGTTTATCAGGATCTTTTTGGCAAAGATGCACTTTTTGATTTCTTGGATTCTAGTTTTCCATGTAAAACGCTGCTAACCTGTCTAATGTACATTGTGGAGGTCGTCTTTACCGGGTGTTGGGAAAATTTAATTAAAATGGAACTCCACATAAAATTCAAAAAGTCCAGAGATGCAAAAACTTTTCACCTTCCATATCCTCAGTTGCAGTTCTCTTTTGGCCATTCTTTTCACATGGCTGTAATGCAGTTGTACAAGAGCGTAGCTGTAGTGATCCACAGGTTGCAGTCGCATGGTGTCCTCTGGGCCCCTGTGCCACATCCGAAGACCTGGCACGTGGTTTGTGGGGACCCTGGAGCTTCATGTTGCATGTTTGTGGCTGTATTTTAGCATCAATATATACAGCGTGAACGCCCGCACCTCCTTCAGTTGTACTAATGGGAACTTGCCTATGGTGATCTAAGGTCAATTCAGTAGAACTGCGGATGTGGGGAGATGTCTTAGTGTTGCGACCATAATTTGGCCATATGGAGTCGGCCTTATTCCAAGTTTTGGAGTGCTAATGACCTGCTTTAATAGAGCATGTTTTTCAGCTTTTGAGGCCATTCATTCAAAGGGGGGGGGGGGGAGAGAGATACTTTCACGGGGTCAACCCACAACCATTTTGAATTGTCCAGCCAAGGTCAGAACTTAAAGTTACTTGCCAGTGGGGCATTGAAGGATAAAAATTGTTACAAAAAATTAGCATGGGGATCTCGGTGTTGATTATTGGGCATGAAGGTGAAGCATCTAGCTATTGGAACAGCCATCCATCATGGCCTTAGATGGCTGACTGGGAGCAGTGATGCCATACCAACATCCAGCATGTGAAACCGCTCTCATAAATGGCATAATTTTTTTTTACAATTTCCATAGTATTTTGGATCGGCATCCTGCTCATTTCGATTTTTCCAAATTGAAGTCGTTCACACAATCAGCCGGAACCTGTTTGCAATTAGTTTTTTTGTATTACTAACGTTAGAAAGGAAGGGAAGTTTGTTAGAGTTCTCGATTTTAAAACTTGCAACGATGTGACTTCATTGTTTTCCAATGTCCGTAGTGTTTTTGTAAGCTCACAATTGGCGTGAAGAGGGAAGGCGGCATCAACCACCCTAACAAAATCCCAAAAACAGAAATAACTTGGAAAATCTCTTCTTAGCCACGTGATGATGTGATAAAAGGAAATAATAGGAATCATTTTCCAGGACGTTCAAAAATACTGTGTCTCAACGTGGTCATCCTTTGATGTATGCTTCGACGCATTGGGACTTCCTATGTGATCTTTGTATGAGATTTTTGAAGAACTTCTTCTCCAGAACGTGATTAGGTTTCATAAGCAAAGATGTCTCGAAGAATCACAGTTTCTGGTCTAATCTCGCTTAACTAGTTTTTAATCCTCAACCCTTTTTTAGAACACCATCGTTCTATATGGCAAAATTTTGGGAACATTGCAAGATATGAGATATTTTTGGATACTCCTTCAGCCACTTGAATATTAAGATGATACATAGTTGTTACTGGGATAAGCCACTTTTTATGAATGTTTCCACCTTTTTATAAGGATATCTAATCCTGGTGGACCAGCCTTTAGGTTGCAGTAGCTTGAATCGGCATATACACTATATAGCCAAAGGTATGTGTTCACCTTGCCCTCACACCTATATGAGCTTGTTGGACGTCATTCCGAAACCATGGGGGTTATATGGAGTTGGCCTCTTTTGCGTATATTAGAGCCTACACCGTTCTGTAAAGGCTTTCCAGAAGTGGAGGTGTGTTTGGGAATTTGTGCCCATTCTGCCATAAAATAAAATTTCTCCGCTTAGGCATTGATGTTGAATGAGAAGGTCTGGCTCGCAAAAGTGTTCGATGGGGTAGGGATCATGGCTTTGTGCAGTCATGATGCTATAGAAATTGTGGCATGCAAAATGTGTTTTCATGATAAGACATATCTCTTTTTGTTTTTGTTGTTATCCATGGAATTCTAAAAAATCTTTGAGAAAACCAAAAATGTGGATCTTTGACCAAAACCAGATGGATTTTCCACTTGATGCACCAATAACCAGACTAAGGGTTTACCTAATTTTAGAGATGTTATGGTAACACCTAGCTCGTTGAAACAGATAATAGGGAAAAATGTGGAAACCAAGCCGTACGATGACTGTAGACCAGCACAGGAATCATGAACACGTCACTGAGAAGCCCAAACAGACATTCTGGAGAATAAGTAATTCTGTATCCATGGAGGCCTCTTAGAGTTACTTTGTCATGGGGCAGATACCTGATGCCCCTAAAGCTATGGTTTCCTGTGGCTAAAGCCTAATTTTGCAACAGCTGGAGAGCCACACGATGGAGACCACTGTTCTAAAGCATTAAATTATGGGGGGGGGGGGTATAAGGGAAATTCCTGTCTATCAATGGCTTTGGAGGGCTGTTGGTGGAGCACTTCCAATAGGGTGCTCAATCTTCTGCCCAGCACTGAGCCAAAGGGTGTCAGGGCGTACTCGGAGTTGTACTTTTGCAACAGCTGGAGAACCACAGTTTGGAGACCACTGTGTTAAAGCATTAAACTAGTGGGGACTATGGAGAAAGAGGTCCTGCCTCTTAATGGCTTTGGTCCAATTGGAGTGCTGTTGGTGGAGCACTTCCGATAGTGGGCTCAGTCTAATGCACTGCCCAGCAGTCCAATTCAGATGCATGATGGTAGGAGCTTATAGTACACTTGAACTATGTTTCAGGGAGCTGTACAGCAGGAGCCCTTAGTGCCAGCTACATTGACGCCATCATATAGTGGGCACTATGGGGAAGAGCATTCTAGAGTGCCGATTGGACCAGAGCTCCTCTAGCTGCACCACCCAACTGTCCAATTTACTCTGGGTGCTGTGCCTGCTAATTTGATGCAACAGGGGTATCATCCAGATGTTTCATGCTAGGTTCACTTTTCTCAGCTGTCTCTATTTTCTACGTAGTTTATTACCTAACACCATCAACTTTATTTAAGGCTGGGTTCACACGACCTATTTTCAGGCGTAAACGAGGTGTATTCTGCCTCGATTTACGCCTGAAAATACGGCTCCAATACGTCGGCAAACATCTGCCCATTCATTTGAATGGGTTTGCCGACGTACTGTGCAGACGACCTGTAATTTACGCGTCGTCGTTTGACAGCTGTCAAACGACGACGCGTAAATTGACTGCCTCGGCAAAGAAGTGCAGGGCACTTCTTTGCAACGTAATTTGAGCCGTTCTTCATTGAACTCAATGAAGAGCAGCTCAAGATTTACGAGCGTCCCAGACGCCTCGCATAATACGAGGAGGAGCTTTTACGGCTGAAACGAGGCAGCTGTTTTCTGCTGAAAACAGTCTGTCATTTCAGCTGTAAAAGCCTGCTACCGTGTGCACATACCCTTACAGTCAATAGCTTAATTTGAATTGTATTTTAGTCCCGTATTTTTCAGTCTTAGGGCTCATTTACACGAGCGTGTTATACGTCCGTGCAACGCACGTGATTTTCACGCGTGTCGTACGAACCTATATTAGTCTATGGGGCAGTGCAGACTGTCAGTGATTTTTGCGCAGCGTGAGTCCGCTGTGTAAAACTCACGAAAGGTCCGATATTTCTGCGTTTTTCGCACATCACGCACCCATTGAAGTCAATGGGTGCGTGAAAATCACGCATGCCACATGGAAGCACTTCCGTGGGACGCGCGTGATTCGCGCAACAGCTGTCAAACTGTGAATGTAAACAGAAAAGCACCATGTGCTTTTCTGTTTACAAACATCCAAACGGAGTGTCATAATGATGGCGGCTTGTGCGAAAATCACGCAGCCGCGCACCATACACTGATGACACACGCAGCTGTTAAGTGCCTTTTGCACACGCAAAATGCTGCGTTTTTTTGCATGCATAACGCACATGCTCGTGTAAACCTGGCCTTAAAACAAAGCGCTCACTATTTATTCTCTTTAAAGATTAGGTAATCTTGAATCTCTGACAACCCGTCTTGTTATGTCTTTCTCAAAGCTAAAAATATTGAGCACGGGTTTATGTAATGAAGTCAGTTGAACCATTTCAGACTCCGTTTGGGAAGATGGTTTGGATTTGTCATAGCAAGGTGGAAATCCTGCACGACAGTGACCTCAAACTGCTTTAGGGGAGCAGTCAATCAATGGTCTAGAGTAATGGTAGAAGAAAGCATTAGAAGTCGATTGGTTTGGGTCGTTCTGGTATGTCGATCACTTGGTGGTAGTGGTTCACATGCTATAGTCTAAGCTATGTGATCTTTGAATAGGGAAGGTTGGCTTCCCGATTCTGATCTTTAAAGCAGCAGCTACTACTTCCATTTCTTCTATGACCAGTTTAATCGCAAGTGCATCTTTACCACAGTTGACGGTGTCCATGGTGCCCCATTGACCTGACGTATGTCAAGAGTGTACTTTTGGCATATATCAAGGAGTTTTGCGTCGTCTAACTTTTTTAGTTTTCCTTTTTTTTTACTGTTTGGAATAGTGTAGTGCCATATACAATAGAAAGGCATCGAGGGGCGCAGTATACATTTTATTTTACAAAAGGACCCAATGGGGGACAAATGCCATTACATTACAGCTCCGACGGAGACTTCCACCTAGCAATTCCACAATTGTGACTATCAACTCTGTCTAGTTTATGTAGAGGTATATCCCCCATTCTTGTACCAGTGCATAACCATGCGAATTTGCCATCCAGGCCTCTAGGAGCGCCAGAGCCAGCTGTAGTTATAGCCAATTCTCCTCCATGCTCTTTGTAGTCGCTCTGTTCTCGTTATTAGATTAGGGTCTAAAATGGGGGACTTCATTCTATTGAAGGAGTTGTTCAGGTTTAGGAAAAACATGGCTGCTTTCTTCCAAAAACAGCGCCACACCCGTCTGCGGGCAATGTTTGGCATTGCAACATCTTAAAGGGAATGGGACTGAACTGCAATATCACACACAACCTGTGGACTGGTGTGGCACTGTTTTTGAGTAGCAATTGCTAAAGAATGTTGGAAATGGAAATCGACAATGTAAAAGCTGCAGAGGGAGGAGATGGAATAAGGCAAGATGGAGCAAAGTTAGAAGACATTAAAATGGGAGGTCGTGTAGTGGAAGCTGGTGGTGGTTGATATAATGGAGACTTCAACCACTTGCAAGATGTGGAGCTATTGTGTTTCGGAGACTATGAACATCAGGCTCACAGGAAGCACTGAATGCTCCAGCCAGGTGGAGCAGATTGGATAATGTTCGGATTTGATCGTTCTGATTATTTACACATTAGGAATATTTTTACGACATGAATTCTTGGTTGAATGGTAGAAATAATAGCTACGTGAAATCCAGGCTTACTCGTTAGTTGCTTCATTAAGACCAAGCTATTGCTGAATGTGTAGAAAAATATTTAAAACGTTTTCAAAATGGTGACCAATTCCCAACTAATATGGAACTTCTCAGGGTCGAAGAGGATGGGGATCAGATTGGCTTGGAGAAGAAGAGATCTCCAGGGATATTCCTATGCCAGAAGGATAGTGGGCCATTTGCATTTTGCTATTGGTCCCATTGTCCATGAGACTGTCCCTCTAAGGGTATGTCCACACGGCTTAACAAAATACGTCTGAAAATACGGAGCTGTTTTCAGGCGTTTTTGTAGCAACTCGCGTTTTTCACAGCGTATTTTACGGATGTTATTGGAGCTGTTTCTCAATGGAGTCAATGAGAAACGGCTCCAAAAAAGTCCCAAGAAATTACATGCACTTCTTTTTCGCGGGTGTCTTTTTACGCGCTGTATTTTGACAGCGACGCATAAAATTACACCACGTGGGAACACAACACCGTAAAACCCAATTAAAGCAATGGCCAGATGCTTGTAGGCGTAATTGGAGGCGTAACACGCCCGAATTACGTCTGAAAACACTGCGTTTAGATATCTACAAAGGGGGCTGTTTGGTGTTATCTACAGGGGGGGGCTGTATGGCGTTATCTACAAAGGGGGCTGTTTGGCGTTCTCTACAGGGGGCTGTATGGCGTTCTCTACAGGGGGGCTGTATGGAGTTATCTGCAGGGGGGGCTGTATGGCATTATCTACAGGGGGATTTATGGCGCTATCTACAGAGGGGGCTGTATGGCGTTATCTACAGGGGGGCTGTAAAAAAGGCACTATCTACAAGGGTGGGTTGTGTGACACCCTGGGGAGGGGGGCCCCAGTCAAAAGTTTGCTATGGGGCCCAGTCTTTCCTAGTTACGCCCCTGGCTTTCCATGTATATCTTTCCAGCCTTGTGTAAGTTGTCCATATGAGAAATAGCTTGTTGACCTGAAGAATTCCATAGAAAACCCTTGGATTACCCACATAATGGAGGAGGGTCACCGACAAGTGACATTTTGCAATCTGGTGACCGACCTCCAGGCGTGCCGTCCTGGTCGGAGTAATTTAAATCTGTGATCGACACCACTGCAAATGTCAAACCTGAGGTGGAAAGGATTGTGCGGGATTTATTATTGGACCTTCGGTGGGTTCTTTTAGAAGTTCAGTTTACAGCCCGCATGCTCAGTAATGAACAGATAAGGAATTACCTGCATGGGTTGTGTTTTAAATAAATAAGTGGACTGGGAAGAATTGGGCAGAATGGCTTTTTTTTTCTCAACACAGTTAAAAGAGAAGTAAAATCGATTGAAACTAAATAAGATTACAGATGAAAGCTTTTGTCCGGCCAGACTGTTGTAGGATTTACGTGGCGATGATTATAGAATATGAAAAAAAAAGGAAATGAGAGCATCTTACATGTACAAGCTTTTTATATTATGCACAGTGATTAGAAGTTATCCAAAATAATAATGCTCGAGGCCATCTTTTCTCCCAATATAAGAAACGCTAAAGCCTTAAATTCAAGTATGACCGCACTTAAAGGGGCTGTCTCACATTAGGAAAACACTACTACTGTCTTCCAGAAACCGTGCCAAACATGTCCATGGGTTGTCTGGTATTGCAGCTCACCTCCATTGAAGTTAATAGTCTAAACAGCAATACCACACACTACCTGTGGATAGGTGTGGCGCTGTTTTAGGAAGAAAAGAGACATGTTTTTCTAACTGTGGACAGCCCCTTGAACACCAATATCTTCCCATGCTGCAATTACATATATATATATATATGAGGTGATATTTGGTGGTTGTTGATCTTCTTTTCCATTTCTTGAAGAACTAAATGGACTGATGGCCCTCGGGCTGATTTCCTCTGTGTTTTATTTGCTAATGTGGAGGCACCTGTAGGACCTGGTTCAGGTTCACACTACACAAGAAGATGAAAGATTGGGCAACCCAACTTGGGCTCCCTTTCTTCATGGGATGGACGCCACAAACATCATGGGTACCAGTTGCCACAATGGTTGTCGACGAACTTTCTGAATGTCCTGAATTGCAAGGATGTGGTGAAAAAAGATGGCCGAGAGCCAATGTTGGGATTGCAATGGAAGCCATAGTGGTTGTCGCCAAACATTCCCATAAATAAATACTGAAAATAAGATTACAGATGAAAGACTTTGTCCGGCCAGGCTGTTGTAGGATTTATAAATGACCTAAAGGGGTTTTGCGGTTCTAAATAAATAAATAAATAAAGAATAAGCAATAATTAAATGAAAAGTTCTACAACTTTTGAATTTTATACTAAACTAGTAGATCATGAGATGACAATATGCAATACCGAAGGATTTGACAGGAGTTCAGCACTGCAACCAGAAAGACTTTACCGGATTTGAGCCCAATGAGCCAGTAGTTGGCCTCACACGGGAACACTGGGAGCAGGTGATACAGGGAGCAGGGGTCTGTCTGCCAGTGTTGAGGTGGCCCCACTACGGTCAGAAGCCTTCTAGGCATAGAAACTGTGGGTGCTTTAGTTGCCTCCTGTCCCTGGTTGGGGCATGCAAGACAGATCTCCGCATAAGCTACTGTCCATAGGCTAAGTGGCAATTTTTGGACCGGCCAACCCATTCCTCACTTTTACTGGAAAATTAGCAACAATGAGAGGATGTAAAATACATCTGATTGTACACTCTCAGGCTAAAAGTATATGGACACCGGGCCAATTTTACACCCTGGCTAAATCAGCTTGTTGGACATCCCATTCCAAAAACATGGGCGTTAATATGGAGTTTGTCCCCTTTTGTGGCTATAACAACCTCCACTTCTCCCGGAAGACTTTCCACAAGATTTTGGAGAGTGTCTGAGAATTTGGTCAGGTTAGCGTCGGAGTGAGGCTTTTGTGGCTATAACAACCTCCACTTCTCCCGGAAGACTTTCCACAAGATTTTGGAGAGTGTCTGAGAATTTGGTCAGGTTAGCGTTGGAGTGAGGCCTCTTGGGCCCACCAGAGGGAATGATTCTGAGGGCCCACTCACCATCTCTACAGAATATGTGCATGTCCACTTGTTATCATTGTACACATAGGACATATCGTCATCAAGGTCTAGTAGGTTATTTGTGAATCACACATAAGAAATAAGACCCTAGTGGGAAATGCTTGGCTCCCAAGTCAGTTTCAAATGGGGTTGTCTTCTGCTAGACCATTTGGGACATATAACTGGGTCAGAATCTGGGCCCACCGGGGGATCCTCTGGTACTCAGGTGGGCCAGTCCAACCCCGGGTCAGGTACTGATGTATGGTTCGCAATCGATGTTCCAATTCATCCCTAAGGTGTTGGATGGGTTTGAGGTCAGAACTATGTGCAGCTACTCTTCCACAGCAAGCTCCTCACCTCCTGTATTTATTGAGCTTGCTTTGTGCACAGCGCCACCGTCATGCTGGAACAGGAAAGGGCTGAACCCCAAACTATTGCCTCAAATTTACAATTGTGTAAAATGTCTTTGAATGTTGTATTATTAACATTACCCTTCACTTACAATAAGAGGCCAAACACTCAAAACAGCTTCGACCATTACCCATCCTACACCAAATGATACAATAGCCAGTATACATTCTGGTAGGCAGCGTTCTCCTGGCATCTGCTAAACTCTGAATCCTCCATCAGACTGCGAGATAGGGAGCCGTGATTCATCACTCCAGAGAACACGTTTCCACTGCTCTAGAGTCTGTGTTACACCACTCCAGACAATGCTTTGTATTGTGCATGGGGATCTTAGGCTTGTGTTCCAGCGACCAAGGAAACCCATTTAATGAAGCTCCGGAAACAGTTCTTGTGCTGATGTCACTTCCAGAGGCAGTATAGATCACTTTAGTGCGGGCTACAACAAGGATAGACGATACTTACGCTCCATGTGCTTCAGCACTCGGCAGCCCGCACTGTGAGTTTGCGTGGCCTACCGTTTCGTGGCTGAGCTGTTGTTACCCCTAGACGCTTCCATTTCACAATAATAGCACTTACAGGTGACTGGGGCAGGTCCAGCAGATAATAATAGCACTTACAGATGACCGGGGCAGATCTAGCAGATAATAATAGCACTTACAGGTGACTGGAGCAGATTTAGTAGATAATAACACTTAAAGGTACCAAGGGCACATCTAGAAGATAATAACACTTACAGGTGACTGGGGCATATCGAGATGATAATAATAACACTTACAGGTGACCGGACAGATCTAGCAGATAATAATAGCACTTAGGGCTGATTCAGACGACCGTGAATTGCGTCCATGCAGGTCGCGTGGTTTTCACGCGGCACGCATGGACCAATAGAAGTCTATGGGCCAGTACAGACAGTCCGTGTTTTTTGCGCATCGTTTGTCCGCTGCGTAAAAAGCGCAGCACGTTCAATATCTCCGCGTATTTCGCGCATCACGCACCCATTGAAGTCAATGGGTGCGTGAAAACCACGCAGGTCGCACGGAAGCACTTCCGTGCGAACTGCCTGTTTCGCGCAACAGCTGTCAAAAGGATGAATGTAAATAGAAAAGCACCGCGTGCTTTTCTGTTTACAAACATCCGAATGGCGTGTCATAATGATGGCGGCTGCGCGAAAGGCACGCAGCCACGCATCATATGATGCCGCCTCATGGAGCAGGTAAGTGGCTTTTGCGCAGGCAAAACGTCACGTGTTTTGCGTGCGCAAAAACGCCACGGTCGTTTGAATCAGCCCTTACAGGTGAACAGGGCAGATCTAGCAGATAATAATGATAATACTTAAAGGTGAACGGGACAGATCTAGCAGATTCAAATAACACGGGTGATCGGGGAAGATCTAGCAGATGATAATAATACTGACCATCAACCTTTCTGGCATAATAGTAGCACTTACAGGTGACTGGGGCAGATCTAGCAGATGATAATAGTGTATATATAGTGTATCTCGTATGTAAAATAAAGATTTTTTAATTTAATGCACTTCTAAAAGATATATGGAAATGTATTAGGAATAAATGTTAATAGGTTTCTGCCTTTATGAAATCCTATCTACATTTTATGCTAATGTTTTGGCTTGCCCTTTCTAGTATGCAGTTTGCTGACCTAGTATGGTCCTGTTCCATCACGTTTAAAGTGGACGGCGTTCTCCTAAAATGACCTGGCGGCCTAAATCAAAAAGTCCTCAGCAAACAGCCAGGAGTTAAAAGTTTTCTATAATCTGTAGGAAAATCCCCAATGTGTTCTCAATTTCAAATAATTATTGATATGTTCTGTTGGAGCGCGTTTTGTGAGTCATTTCAACCGCGTTCATCAATATTATATTACTCAGGTATTATCCCCTGGCTAGAGATTTTATTCTCCTACATTAGGAAACCTTTACATCCAGTATGAAAGTTCTGGTAATACAGATTAGCTAGGAAAACAAGTTGCTGTGCCCCTCATCCTCCCGCCATGCATGTACCAGATTCATGTGAAAGTTAGGGTGAGGTTTATGGTAAAAAAAAAAACACGACCTCTGTGAAAACTCCCAGCATGACCTGACAAATTATTAGAGCATGTTGGGTTAACGGCACGACACACATCAGCCACCAAATTTAATTTAGACCCGAGATCAGGTCCTAAATTTAAGTTAAATCCTAAATCAGACCCTAGATTTAATTCAGACCCCAGACCGGACCCCAAATTGAATTCAGTTCCCAGATTTAATTTAGACCCCCGACTAGACTAAATTAATTCAGACTCCAGACTAAACCCCGAAATTATTTCAGACCCCCAGACTAGACCCCTAAATTCAGACTCTAGATCAAACCCCTAAATTAATGACCTAAATCAAAATCACAATTAATTGAACATGTAACCTCAATTACGATTATTGAACGATTTAGACCACACCACTTTTGCATGCCACGCCCCCTATTTGCATGCTACACCATTAAATTCATATTTATCCCTTGAACCTGCTGTATACCACTGTATATAACATACCCTGACAGTGCCCCCACACTGTTTATTGCCCCATAGAGCTCCCCATGCATTATAATGCCCCTATAGTTGCCCTCCACACAGTATAATGCCCCTTTAGCTGCCCCCACATCGTATAATGCTCCCATAACTGTCCTACACACTGTATAATGCCCCCATAACTCCCCTCCCCACTGTATAATGCCCCCATAACTGTCCTCCACACCTTATAATGCCCCCATAACTGTCCTACACACTGTATAATGCCCCCATAGCTGCCTCTACATAGTATAATTCCTTCCTAACTGCCCCCATAGCTGTATAGTTCCCCTACAGTTGCCCCCAATAGTGCCTGATAAAAATAATAATATACATACTCACCTAACCCTGTTCCAAAGATGAGTGGATAAGTTCTCTTTGCTCCTCTGCTCTGTGCAGCTCGGCGCAGACAGGCACGATGACGTCACTGCCTCGCGTCCAGTGACACTGAATGGTAGAGCAGGAACCCTGGTCTACCATTGGATTCAACTGTTTATGCGTCCTGAAGATGCAGATAGATTAAACGGGAGTAATTAATTGATAAAAACCGGAATTCGCAAGATGATGCAGATTAATTGTGCTGAATTTCGATTATTTTTCGATTAATTGCCCAGCCCTAATTCAGACCCCAGACCAGACTATTAAATTAATTCAGACCCCAGATCTGACCCATAAATTCAGAATCTAGATCAAACCGCTAAATTAATTCAGACCCCTAAATTGATTCAGACCCCAGACGAGACTCCTAAATTAATTTCAGATCCCAGACCAGGTCCCTAAATTTATGTAGACCCCAGATGAGACTAGGGATGTCACGATACCAGAATTTGGACTTTGAGACCGATACTTTGTGTAGTATTGCGATTTCGATACCAAAACGATACTTTGCCAACAGTAATACATCAGAAAATGGAAGAACTTATTTTTTTTTTTTTAGGCGTGTGGTGTGATGATGAATTTAATTACTATTAATGTGAGGCACATGGAGGTTAATTAAATTCATCACACCTCGTGCCTCACATTAAAAAGTGAAAGGTTTTTATTTTTTAAATTTTTTACAGCGTACACATCACAAAGGACGCAAAAAAAATTGTTGTGCAGGTTATTACAGCTGTGCCAATACCGAATATATGTATGTTTTATGTATTGAGACTTTTTTTTTTACAATAAACATTAAAATAAGGTGTATGAGTATTTTTTTGAATTAAAAATTAAAGCTATATTAAAACTTTAATGTACAGACATATCTCAGATGTATGCCAGTACATTAGCCTGTGTACGTATAGTACACAGGCAGTTGTTATTACATACCATATTTCCTGTTAGGGCATACTTAGGTAAGACAGCCCTGGAATTCCCTGTGACGCGATCCATGGGCATCCCCCCTTCTCATTTTCCCCTGAATGCTGCGGTACGCTTTGATCGCAGCATTCAGGGGAATAGCGGCGGAGATAAGAGGTTTCTATGATCTCCGCCGTTATAGAGCGGGGCTGCGGCTGTGTAATACAACCATTGCCCCGCTCCTGACATAAGTGTGTGCGCGGTCAGCATGGGGAGATGCGGCCGGCGCTGCACTAATGAGCACAGGCACTAAAGACAGAACATGGGGGTGTTTTGCAGTGTGCCCGCCATTTTCTGTCTTCATTGCCGCCGCTCATTAGTGCAGAGCTGGCCGCATCGCATCATCCTGACAGCGCTCACTTATAAGGACTCAGGAGCGGGGCAATGGCTGTATCACACAGCCGCAGCCCCGCACTCATACATTCATAGTATCGAAATACATGAAACAACATTATCAAACCGTTTGGGGATGCACCATATCGAAACAGTATCGAAGTTTCAATGCATCGTGCATCCCTACACCGTGTTCCAAATTATTATGCACATTGGATTTAAGTGTCATAAACATTTAATTATTCATTTTTCAATTAAACTCATGGATGGTTTTGTGTCTTAGGGCTCTTTGGATCATTGTAATCAATCTCAGACACCTGTGATAATTAGTTTGCCAGGTGTGCCCAATCAAAGGAAAACTACTTAAGAAGGACGTTCCACATTATTAAGCAGGCCACAGGTTTCAAGCAATATGGGAAAGAAAAAGGATCTCTTTGCTGCCGAAAAGCATGAAATAGTGCAATACCTTGGACAAGGTATGAAAACATTGGATATTTCAAGAAAACATAAGCGTGATCATCGTACTGTGAAAAGATTTGTGGCTGATTCAGAGCACAGACGGGTTAGTTCAGATAAAGGCATAATGAGGAAGGTTTCTGCCAGACAAATTTATATGATTAGGAGAGCAGCTGCTAAAATTCCATTGCAAAGCAGCAAACAGGTATTTGAAGCCTCTGGAGTCCCGCGAACCTCAAGGTGTAGGATCCTCCAGAGGTTTGCAAGTGTGCATAAAGCTATTATTCGGCCACCCCTAAACAATGCTCACAAGCAGAAACGGTTGCAGTGGGCTCAGAAATACATGAAGACTAATTTTCAAACCGTGTTGTTTACTGATGAGTGCCGTGCAACCCTGGATGGTCCAGATGGATGGAGTAGTGGATGGTTGGTGAATGGCCACCATGTCCCAACAAGGCTGAGACGTCAGCAAGGAGGTGGCGGAGTCATGTTTTGGGCTGGAATCATGGGGAGAGAGCTGGTAGGCCCCTTTAGGGTCCCTGACGGTGTGAAAATGATCTCTGCAATGTACGTAGAGTTTATGACTGACCACTTTCTTCCGTGGTACAAAAAGAAGAACCGTGCCTTCCGTAGCAAAATTATCTTCATGCATGACAATGCACCATCTCATGCTGCAAAGAATACCTCTGTGTCATTGGCTGCTATGGGCATAAAAGGAGAGAAACTCATGGTGTGGCCCCCATGTTCCCCTGACCTCAACCCTATTGAGAACATTTGGAGCATCCTCAAGCAAAATATCTATGAGGGTGGGAGGCAGTTCACATCAAAACAGAAGCTCTGGGAGGTTATTCTGACATCCTGCAAAGATATTCAAGCAGAAACTGTCCAAATACTCACAAACTC
The DNA here is from genome assembly GCF_050947455.1 of Rhinoderma darwinii. Taxonomy (NCBI): domain Eukaryota; kingdom Metazoa; phylum Chordata; class Amphibia; order Anura; family Rhinodermatidae; genus Rhinoderma; species Rhinoderma darwinii. Next base: position 59,852,790 of record NC_134699.1, read on the forward strand.
AATGGATGCAAGAATTGTGAAGGTGATATCAGAGAAGGGGTCCTATGTTAACATGTAACTTGGCCTGTTAAGTTTTTTTTTATTGAAAGAGCTTTTGATTTCTGTAAATATGACCTCCTGATTCTGCAAATTCAACAAATTACCATCTTAGTTCTCTTTACAACCTTTAAAATGTTTTGATCTCTGTTGTGCATAATAATGTGAAACAGTGCATTTTGAGTTTTTTACTTCTAAAAAAAAATCTGTTATCATTAGGAGATTTGTTCAATAAAATTTGCATTATACGCCAACGGTTGATGGCTTGAAGATTATACTGACTGTCATTTGCATCGACTATTTAGGAAAATCAGCGAAAAATAACATTTGCATAATAATTTGGAATGCGGTATAGATGAGACCCCTAAATAAATTCAGACCAGACCCCACAATTAATTCAGACTTCAGACCAGACTCCAGGACAAGTAGGAATTGTCCAAAGAGGAGAACCCCTTTAAATTCAGTGCTTATCCTCCCACTTTGCACTGGCCCTATAATTGTAAAGTAACCTACTTATATAATTGGTATGTCTCAGATGCCATATTATCACATGGATTGATCATTTTTGAAGAAATATTTGAGGGGCACTTCAGAATATGTTGGCATAATATGGGTGGTGAAGCTATAGAAAACGTTGACAGGACATTAAATAACTGAGACATCAGTCTTATTGTCAGACCTTTGAGCGAGACAACATCCCAAATAGAAAAATAGCCTTGTAACAAAGCCAAATTTTTAGCAAATGGTGTCTAGTATTAGGACAGACTGTCTTCAGACCAGACAGACGCGGATTAAATGAATTATACCAGTTTGCAATAGGTAAAGCCCACAGAGTGTGGTGATGCTCCATCCACCTCTGCCTTCCGGTCCCTGGAGGATGACTGTCTATCTCACAGTCTCCGCTGCACACCTGTTATTGCCATAGCGCTTGAGATGGCAGATATTAGGAGTGGGCTCGAGAGGTGTTAAGTCTCTCAGAGATGATGTGCATTGTTCCCTCATATGGAATAGAGGTCATATCAAACGGGGGTGTTTGGCGATGGGCCGAGGCTGGATATCCTGTGAGGAAGACGCTCTAAGCTTCTACATCCCAAGTATTCCTGCTGCTTAAAAGGAAGATTATTCTCATCTTTAACCATGTCAATACCACTGAAGGGAAAGTTAGCGCCTTATTCTTCATAGCGCATCTAGATAACTATATAATGGCTTTATAAACAGTATGAATGGGACTGGAAGCTGCAATTATACAGAACCACATATGACAGCCACAAAGAAGCCAGTCCTAGGCAAATGTTATACCATGTCTCAACATCTAAGTACCAATGATATCACTGGAGTATGATGATGTCACTATGTACTGGATTTAGATATATAATTCAATACAGTGACATCATCATACTCCAGTGACATCATTGGTGCTTAGATGTGGACTTAGATGGTACTAAGATATGTATGAAGATTCAGTATTAATTTATATAGTGAGATAACTCTGTCTAGTCTATACATGTACAGGTTGTGTCTAGCATGATGATGTCATTGTGCAGTTATCATATATACTATCGGGGCTCTGAAATTCCCACTTATATAAATGATGTCATCTCCCATGATGACACACCACTTCAACAGAGCATATGGGGCTCCTATACATAGTATGTGATGAATATAAATCACATGGTACCTCTTGGCCAGTAAGACGAGACAGCACTTACTATGCTATGTATGGGGCACCATTCAGACATGTTTTACATAAAGAGATTTGTCATGTCAGATTCCCTTTAAAAGGTTTGTACAATCTTATATAAATAAGGTAAGATCATTGTATAACAAAAAATAATATTTTGTGTTTCATTTCTTCACTGTTTTCAAGATCTATGTCTGCTGTCAATGAATGGAAGTCCACTATTGAGTGCTTATTAAAGTCTTAATACTGTATATCTCTATACTGGTCAGAGCTCAATTTTTCCAATACAGAGCTCCAAATTCTCTGCTTATACATAAAGGTAAAGGGCTTATCCATGAATGGCATGTGACCGTTGTGGCCAGCGATTGACTGCAGCGGCACGTGAGTGATGGACGGCACACAGCAGGATCTTCCGAGACCGAAGCGACAGCCTCAGTGCTGGAGCGTTGGGCACATCAGGGGATGAGTATCTGTTAGTTTACTATGTAATTCCATCCCCTGCCCTGCTGCCAATTTTGAAAAATCCTTTAAATGATAAAATTCTTTGTATCTACAGCTACCAATAAGGAGAGTTTAGGATCTTACTGTATACTGTTCATGCGTTGAGCTCAATAGTAAGGCCCCATGCACACGGCCGTGCCCATAATCATGGCCCGCGATTGCGGGCACGACGCGCCGCCGTCTGCCACCCGCATTTTCTGTCCGTGCTCCCATACAAAGTATGGGAGCACGGCCCGCAAAAAGCAAAAGAACGGACATGTTCCAGAATTTTCGGAAACATTTCTACGGCACGGACACCCATCCATAGCGATACGGAAAGGTGTCCGTGTTCAATGGAAGTGAATGGGTCGGTTTTTGCGGACTGCAATTGCGGTCCGCAAAAACTGAGGTTTTTACGGTCGTGTGCATGGGGCCTAACACAGTATGCAGTAAGCTCCCTCTAGTGGTGAGTGCAAGCGGCCTAAAATTTATTATTTACAGTAACATTTTGAGCTCTGTGTTAGAAAAACAGACCTCCGATCACTATAAAGAAATAGTAAGAAATTAGTCAGCCATGAATGTTGGTCCTAAAAACAACAAGGTGTTAAGAGGTGGACATTTATTTTAAAGCATCTATAAATGTAAATTGTTCTACTTGTGTGGTGTCAATGTCACAGGCTAATGGGCTTAATACTGAATTTTATACGATACAATTCACGACTTTGAGATAATCTCAAATCTTTCCCAGTATCGAATATAACTGTTGGTCATCCATGTGCCCAACTCAAGACTGGAGATGTCTGTCAAGTGTCTATTACAGTTCTGAAATAAAGTTATGGTTGATCCCGGGCAGCCACCTTCTTAGGGCCTGTTCACATTTGCATTGGAGGCTCCATTAGGGACCACCATCACAGATCTGTCTGAAAACCCTTCTGGAAACCCAACGGAAACCGTTAAAGTCAATGCGTTCTGTCGGACTATGAATGTTTTGGTCGTACAACTGAAGCGGCGCTCCAGGTATCTTTGTTGTGCTCCACTGACGGATAAGAACAGCGGAAAGAACGACGCAGGTGTGAACCTGTCCTGACATGTTTTTGCTGCTGCCTGGAAATGGCACATTAAGGCTGAGTTCACACGACCTATTTTCAGACGTAAACGAGGCGTATTATGCCTCGTTTTACGTCTGAAAATAGGGCTACAATACGTCGGCAAACATCACAGACAGCTGTCAAACGACGACGCGTAAAAATACAGCCTCGTCAAAAGAAGTGCAGGACACTTATATATATTATATGCAGGACACTTATATACATTATATGCGGGACACTTATATACATTATATGCGGGACGCTTATATACATTATATGCGGGACACTTATATACATTATATGCAGGACACTTATATACATTATATGCGGGACACTTATATACATTATATGCGGGACACTTATATACATTATATGCGGGACACTTATATACATTATATGCGGGACGCTTATATACATTATATGCGGGACACTTATATACATTATATGCGGGACACTTATATACATTATATGCGGGACACTTATATACATTATATGCGGGACACTTATATACATTATATGCGGGACACTTATATACATTATATGCGGGACACTTATATACATTACATGCGGGACACTTCTATACATTATATGCGGGACACTTATATACATTATATGCGGGACGCTTATATACATTATATGCGGGACGCTTATATACATTATATGCGGGACACTTATATACATTATATGCAGGACACTTATATACATTATATGCAGGACACTTATATACATTATATGCGGGACACTTATATACATTATATGCGGGACACTTATATACATTATATGCGGGACACTTATATACATTATATGCAGGACACTTATATACATTATATGCAGGACACTTATATACATTATATGCGGGACACCTATATACATTATATGCGGGACACTTATATACATTATATGAGGGACACTTATATACATTATATGCGGGACACTTATATACATTATATGCGGGACACTTATATACATTATGCGCGGGACACTTCTTTCAGACGTAATTTGAGCCGTTCTTCATTGAACTCAATGAAGAGCAGCTCAAAATTTACGGCTGTCAGAGAAGCCTCGCATAATGCGAGGAGGAGCATTTACGTCTGAAACGAGGCAGCTGTTTTCTCCTGAAAACAGTCTATCTTTTCAGACGTAAATGCCTGCTATCGTGTGCACATACCCTAACTCTTTTTTAGATTGTTGCTCCATAGGAACCTTGTTGTTTGCCGTCTACACAGTGCGCAATGCCCTGTATACAAAGCAAGTAATGGGCCGTTGACAACTCTGCTTTAAGTACAAAGACAATTAATGATGGTTGCATATATTTTGGCCATTGGCTTGATCGGAATTCTGCCAATGGTAACATCATCGCCACTAACTCTTTTAATCCAACTAAGAGACACACAGTTTGGGAATATAAGGCTTGGACTTGCATGGACTGGTAAGTTTCACATGGGGGACAGGCTCTGGCCAACTGGCAGGACATTGCCTCCGGCTATGAAGCCTGTGCCCTTCATCCCACTAAGTCCCCATGCCTCCCACGCTGTCTCTTCTGTCTGCCCCATAATCCATATTTCTACAGGATTATAAAAAGGAGACAGACTCTCGGAGAGCTTAGATGGACTGACTGTACACTGAGTGCTTACAGAAGCAGATGTTACAAGCAACAATGGGGGACAGTTGGGCATTTTCTCAATTTCTTAATTCCTCATCCTCCACTTTCCAAGCTTGAGTCTACGTAAACTCCATATAGACTAAAGGGAAACTCCAATAAGAAAATAATATGTTTTATTTCTCATGCTTAACCCCTGTAGGACCAAGCCACTTATCTCTCATTTCTCTGAGCTCTTACAATGAAGAAGAGGAGTTATGTTGTGCTACATCATCATATTCTTCAGTGCCACTTCCAATAATGCAAATCACCAGAGCAAACTTTGTGCAGGCATGGAACAAGCAGGAAAGCTAGGAGATTTCTGCTCTGAAGCCTACATGTAACTCACCTTTCCACGATTTAGAGGCGATCTACGAGTTGTGGCCGTTGGTTCCTACTCTGCTACTCACCTCTCCTAATAAAGCGATGATCTTCCAGTTGCTGGCCGCATTGTGTAAATGTTGCAACCAATGCCCTCTAAAGATATCAGACCTAGCAATCCATTAAAAATTGATTCCAGCCTGACACATTGCTTGTTGATTAAGTTACTTCTATTTAGCTGGTTTGTTGTTTGATTCTGACTCTGATCCAAATCTTGCCTTTGGATTTTGCCTTCATCCTGCCCCTTTAGATTTATAGTCCGACCTCCTGGTTTTGACCCGTGACTTGCCTTCTGACTTGTCATGAACTCATCCGCTGGTTTGCCGCATCTTGACCGCCCTCCTGGTAACTACCCCTGGTTTAATTTCTGACTTTGCCTCTGCGTTGTTCTAGACATTCCTGGCAGCGTAACTGCGACCATAAAGGACTAGTCTGGGGACTGCAAGCTAGGAATCCGTTCGGGAAAGTCCATGCGGTTAAGGGTAGACTGGGGAGATTCCTTAGACTCCGCACCTAAGTTTAGCTAGCACCAAACCGAATTCTGCCAAAAGATCCACTTCTCTGGCGAGAATCGTAATACTGCAGAATTGTAAATGCAGCTCTGGTTCACACGGAGTATTTTGCAGGCCGAAAAAATCTGCCTCAAAATTCTTTCAGGAATTTTGAAGGCAAATTTTGACCTTCCTGCGCTTTCTTGATGTGATTTTTGCGGAGTTTCTCGCCAGTGAATATTGAGGACTGCAGGCACAAAATGCAGCGAAAAACACTTTTTCTGCCTCCAATTGATTTCAATGGGAACGCGACATGCCGCTTTTTTTCCCCATGAACGCCTAAAGGCCGCCCGAGAAAAAAACGCCTCTGCCTCCCATTGAAATCAATGAGAGGCGATTTCAGTGTTTTTTTGGCACGGATTCCGACGCGGCTTCCGTGTCAAAATCAGCGCCAAAAATTTTGTGAACTGGGCGTAATACAGCCTGTAACTGAGGATCAGTACAAGATAAATAATGTCATATATGTACACAGTGACTCCACCAGCAGAATAATGAGTGCAGCTCTGGAGTATAAGGGTATGTTCACACGCTGTCAAAATACGGCGCGTAAAAAGATGCCCGCGAAAAAGAAGTGCATGTCACTTCTTGGGACTTTTTGGAACCGTTTTTCATTGACTCCATTGAAAAACAGCTCCAATAATGTCCGTAAAATACGCTGCGAAAAACGCGAGTTGCTACAAAAACGTCTGACAGTTCCGTATTTTCAGACATATTTTGCTAAGCGTGTGAACATACCCTAATACAGGATGTAACTCAGGATCAGTACAGGATAAGTAATGTAAGTACACAGTAACTCCACCAGCAGAATAGTGAGTGCAGCTCTGGAGTATAATACAGGATGTAACTCAGGATTAGTACGGGATAAGCAATGTACGTACACAGTAACTCCACCAGCAGAATAGTGAGTGCAGCTCTAGAGTATAATACAGGATGTAACTCAGGATTAGTACGGGATAAGTAATGTCATGTATGTACACAGTGACTCCACCAGCTGTATAGTGAGTGCAGCTCTGGAGTATAATACATGGTGTAACTCAGGATCAGTACAGGATAATTAATGTAATGTATGTACACAGTGACTCCACCAGCAGATTTGCGAGTGCAGCTCTGGTTTATAATACAGGATGTAACTCAGGATCAGTACAAGATAAATAATGTATGTACACAGTAACTCCACCAGCAGAATAATGAGTGCAGCTCTGAAGTATAATACAGGATGTAACTCAGGATAAGTAATGTAAGCACAAAGTGACTCCGCCAGCAGAATAGTGAGTGCAGCTCTGGAGTATAATACAGGATATAACTCAGAATCAGTACAGGATAAGTAATGTAATGTATGTACACAGTGACTCCACTAGCAGAATAGCGAGTGCCGCTCTGGAGTATAATACAGGATGTAACTCAGGATCAGTACATGATAAGTAATGTAATGTATGTACACAGTGACTCCACCAGCAGAATTGCGAGTGCAGCTCTGGAGTATAGTACAGGATATAACTCAGGATCAGTACAGGATAAGTAATGTAATGTATGTACACAGTGACTCCACCAGCAGAATAGTGAGTGCAGCTCTGGTGTATAATACAGGATGTAACTCAGGATCAGTACAAGACATGTAATATAATTACAAAGTTTTTCTTCTTTTTATGTAGATTAATTGTAAGATAGTATTCAGAGGTGAATATTCGCTGTAAGTTAAGCTTCCTTGTCTGCTATTTAGAATTGCGTAAGTTAACAAAACTTGCCCAGTAATGGTCTGTAGTATTGCTCTTATTCCGGATATCCTTTAAGCAGGTCTTTCAAAACTATTTTTAATTCCCTTCTCAACGGCCTCCCTGTGAGGCACAGCCAGGACCAACCCTGTGTTTTCTTCCTGCCTGAAGACGTCAGATTGTTTCCTTTCACACCTCAGAGAACCAAAACACTTCCACCACAAGCTCCTTCCACAACGCTCCCCCCGGGGCTATAACTACAGATAGCCCTGACTCCATTTTCTATAGTTTCCAAATTTAAGTATGAAAGGAAACGACAATCAACACAACTTAACGCCAGTGGGAAAAAAAGATCCTACAAAACAAGGGACCTATTTACGGGTTGTTTTAGTTGTTGATTTGTATGTGAAATATAAAAAATGTAAAGAAAAAAACTATAAAAACATAGGATGTGCCCCAATGTAAGGCTCCATGCACACGACTGTAAAAATCATCTGTAATTACGGACCGCAATTACGGACCCATTCACTTCTATTGCCCACGGACACCTTCCCGTTTATTTACTGGAAGGTGTCCGTGCCGTAGAAGTGTACTGCAAAAGATAGGACATGTCATATCTTTTGCTTTTACGGGCTGTGCACTCATACTTTGTATGGGAGTACGGGCCGAGAATGTGGGCGGCTGTCCATGGCCGGCCATGCCTGAAATCGCGGCCCGTGATTATGGGAGCGGCCTTGTGCATGGGGCCTAACAATGTGCTGAAGCACAATACTCTGAGCATCTGATAGATACCTTTATCCTGGTCACAGATTAAAGAATGGGGGACTTGTAATCCCGTTTTGTTTCCATTTTAACCTTTAACCCCTTAATGACCAGCCTATTTTAAACCTTAATGACCAAGCCATTTTTTACGTTTTTCCATCGTCGCATTCCAAGAGCTATAGTTTTTTGAGTGTTTTTTAATAGCACCATTTTGGGGTACATATTATTTATCGATTAACTTTTATTAACTTTTTTTGAGGGGGAATAGAAAAAAACCTGAAATTTTGCCACACTTTTTCGCGGCCTAAATCTACGCCGTTTACCGTGTGGTATAAATAACACAATAACTTTATTCAGCGGGTTATTACGATCGCAACGATACCAAATTTGTATAGATTTTGTATGTTTTACTACTTTTACACAGTAAAAACGCTTTTTTTTCAAAATTATTTGTTTTTGTGTCTCCATATTTGAAGAGCCGTAACTTTTTTTTTGTTCCGCCGATGCAGTTGTATCAGGGCTTTTTTTTGTAGACTTGTAGTTTTTATTGTGTACCATTTTGGAGTAGATGCGACTTTTTGATGACTTTTATCAAATTTTTTTAAAATCAGGATTCACAGAAAACAGTAATTTTTCCATAGTTTTTTATTAAATTTTTTTACGGCGTTCCATGCGGGTTAAACAATGTAATAAATTTATAGTCGGGGTCGTTACGGACACGGCGATACCAAATATGCGTAACTTTTTTACTTTATTTTGTTTTTCTAGTAGTAAAGCAGTTTGTAAAGGGAAAAAGTGGGTATTTCATTTTTTTTTCAAATTTTTTTTATTAACTTTATTAAACTTTTTTTTTACTTTTTTACTAGTCCCTCTAGGGGACTTTAATATGCGATCATCCGATCACTATTATAATACACTACAATACTTTTGTATTGCAGTGTGTTACTGCCTGTCCGTGTAAAACGGACAGGCATCTGCTAGGGCATGCCTCTGGCATAGCCTAGCAGGCATTCACTACAGGCAGACCTGGGGCCTTTATTAGGCCCCCGGCTGCCATCAGAGACACAGACGCTCGTTGATCGCCGGGTGCCGGTGGGATGAGAGGGAGCTCCCTCCCTCTCTCCAAAACCACTCAGATGCGGCACTCACTATTGAGCGCCGCATCTGAGGGGTTGAACGGGTGAGATCGATCTCACCCGGTCGAGCAGGGACGCCCCCAGCTACCTCTGGCAGATGAGAGCAGGGAGATTTGATGGCTCCCTGCTCTGTTTACCTATTCTGATGCAGCGACGTAAAAAGGCTTATGCATCAGAATAAAGCCCATTAGTGGTCGCCGTGAAAAGGTGTATTGGCAGTCACTAACGGGTTAAAGGACGTTGCCTAATTTTGGCCATATGGACACATCTTTTTGTTTTTCGTTTTTTTCATCGCTGCATCCTGAAAACCATAAAGTTTTTATTTTTCCATCAACATAGCTGTATAAGTGCTTTTTTTTTGCGGGCCGAGTTGTATTTTTTAAATGCCACTATTTTGGGGTACATATAATGTACTGAGTAATCTTTCTACAAAATGTTTCAGGGGAGAATGGAAAAAAACATCAATTCCGCAACAGTTTTTTTATTTGCTTTCATGGCGTTTACCATGCAGTATAAATGACGTCATCTGTATTCTGAGGTGGGACCCGCATCTATCGGCCATTTATGACATGTCCTTTGGATTTGTGATAAATGTCTCTGATGGGAAAACCCCTTTAATTTTAGAAATTCACTTTTCGTGTCGACGCATTCTAAGGGTATGTGCAGACGATAACGACAAATACGTCTGAAACTACGGAGCTGTTTTCAGGAGAAAACAGCTCCAGAATTTCAGACGTTTTTACAAGTACTCGCGTTTTTCGCGGCATCCATTACCAATGTAATAGGAGCTGGTTTTCATTGGAGTCAATGAAAAATGGTTCCAATTATGTCCCAAGAAGTGTCCTGCACTTCTTTGAGGCGGTTGTAATTTTACGTGCCGTCTTTTGACAGCGACGCATAAAATGACAGCTCGTCTGCACAGAACATCGTAAAGCCCATTGCAAGCAATGGGCAGATGTTTAAAGAAAAACAGATGTGGTTATTACAAACCATACCTAAAGAACCCAAAAATGCAATATAATATAGCACGGTGCCATTCCTGATATAAGTTAATGAAAAAAAGAAAAAAAGAAAAAGTTTCAGAAATATAACTAAGCACTCTTGGGCTCAATAAAAGTAAATAATTATTTTATTTTTTGAATCCAGATAATACCGGAAAAGATAAATTTATACATACACCAAAATACAATTTAAAAAGAGAATTCTCCTGGCCAGGAAAAGGAACGTACGAATAATCTTCAAAACATTGGTAATATTACCTGATGGTTATATAATATAGTATATGTGTACCACACAATTATACAAAAAGATTTCCAAATGAAAAGCCGCTGGACTGTGTTCACATCTGCGGTTTCCAAACATTTGAATAATTTGTATCACATATTGCTAAAGGACCTGTTTGGAGTAGCTGTTAATAATATAAGAGTTTTCCAAATGGAAAACCGCTGAACTGTGTTCACACCTGCGTTTTCCAAGCATATATATAATATATATCATAATATAACCATAGGACCTGTTTGAGGTAGCTGTTAATAATATAACATACAATAAACCTTCAAAGGCGTAAGTGATATTGCCAGATGAATATATAGCATGATGTATATGTATTAAACAATTTTACAACAAGATTTCCAAATCTAAAACCGCTGGACTGTGTTCACACCTGCGGTCTCCAAACATACATGTAAGGTAGCTGTAGATAATTGTAATTTGTATAACCATATTACCAAAGGACCTATTTGGGGTAACTGTTAATAATATAACATACAATAAACCTTCAAAAGGTAAATAATTTTGTCAGATGGATATATAGCATGATGTATGTTTGTTACACAATTTTACATGAAGATTTCCAAATGGTAAACCGCTAGACTGTATTCACACCTGCGGTTTCCAAACATGTATGTAATATGTATCACAATGTTGCAAAATAACCCCATTCGAAGTGGCTGTTAATGCTATTTATAACAAGATTTTTTCATGCATATACAATATGACAACTCTCAAAAATAGAAAAATAGCCTCACGATTTGAAGGAATGTGGTTATGAACGTGCTTTTTTCTCTCATCAAGTAGATAAAAAATTCCAATTCAAAACTGATGATAATAGGAAGTCTTTTCACAGACCCTTAGGTCAATGTATAGCCTACAGGCAATTGAATTTTGGAGTAGAGTATGAGCTTGAATGGATTTTTACCTTCATCTCTGAAATCAAAAAAAAATGCCAGGGAGACCATGCAGGGAGATAATTAACTCCGATGTAAAAGATAGATCTCCTCAAGAGGAAAATTCGCCTGTGTGGCCACACATTAAATTGCAAAGCATCCACATCTCCACCATTACTTCCCTTGGCGTCTTCCTCTATAGATCCATACTGGCAAAGGCCGCTGTATTCACTGAGATAGGGGCCCAGCAAGGCAGGATCGCACACTGAAATTTCAGATGAATTAACCAGGCACTCCAAGAGGAACGAACCGGACAGGATCGCACGCCGGCAACCAGGTAGGTAATTATTCCAACATATGTTCCTTTCCACAGAGCTCTTCAAAACTGGACAGGTATTCTCTGGGCAGGGTTAGGACGTCACTACCCGCCTCATTGATTAGGACAGCTGACGCGTTTCATCCCTGAACGGGATTTCTTCAGAGCAGTTTGACAATTACTGCCAGACACACCATATATATATAGTGTCCCAAATTCATTCATTGGTTCCATGATCAAGAACATAATGTTTCACACAAAGACATTATGGATATTATATATTTAACTCTTGCATGAGATGCCGCATGAAATATATCTCTCAATTTTAATAGCAAGCTAAAATATTTTTATGTTCAAACAAACAGTTAGAATATCCAGAAAATCAAATTCATAAGAATATTCAGTATTTATCCGGAGGAGGGTAATCAGTGATGTGTCTCAACTTGGTCAAAATAAGACCAATTATTAAATTTTATATAGAGATACCATTGATACCTAGATTTGATTAATAAAATAAAAAAAATTTTTTTCTTCCGTTAATACGGTTAACTATTAATATCTAGACTTTATAATAGATTTATGGAGGAAAAAAGTTTTTCTTCAATAGGGGAACCCCCCTTGTATTATTTTAACATAAGATGATATGAAGTCTATTCAATTCTTTTAACATATTTGTATATAGAGTATATTCACTCATACATATAAGCATATGAAATCCAGATAATACCTTAGGGGAGGCAGGGACGGAGAACTACTACCAATTCAGGCATCAGGACCCGGGTCCCCACCACCCCCAAAGCAGAATCAAAATCGGTTAATTTTGCTACTGATTTACATCATATTTCGCATATGCGTATAAAAGACTCTGATGAATAATAGGAGCCATCATGAAATTCCAAGCGAAGGCACGAATTCAGGATCCAGTGTCTATAAGACAGCAGATCCCCAATTCCCACCCATTAGATATTATTAATCCAAATAGTTGATCATTCTATATTGGAAATAAAGTAACTCATAGTCATACCACTAAAACAAATTGTAATGAAAAAATTATTATATGATATTCGGATAGAAGGCAAATTAGGATTTAACTATCAGGTTTCCAAAATTAAAACCAGAAAGTGTGTATATTTAAATCCAAATTTTTCACAACCAATTTTCCTAGATCATTCTCCAGGGATGACATACAAAAAAAGAAGGGGGGGGGGGGGTCCCTTTCTTTAATCTAATATTCTTGTATCAGAAATTATTTATATCCAATACCAGCTAACTCCAGAATACCGAGGATTGAGGGAAATACAGGACAGTCTCTCAAACCCCAACCATTCAAAGAAACATATTAAATTTAATTTCATTATTCAATCCCCTGGGATTCAAAGTTCTTAATGTATAGATCCACATAGTTTCCTTCTGGAGGAGTATTCGATTGAGATCACCTCCCCTTCTATCTTGAAAAAGTTGGTAAATCCCCATAAATTTTAAGCCAGTTGGTGATTGGGCATGGTATGTTTTGAAATGTGCAGCTAGAGGATTAATCATTTCACCCTTAATGATATCTCTAATATGTTCACTAATGCGAACATGTAATTCTCGTTTCGTTTTTCCTATATATTGTTTCCCGCATGGGCAGATAATGGAGTAAACGACCATGGTTGAGCGACAGTTGATGAAATTATAGACTTTAAATTCCCTTTTATGTTCACTATCCAGAAAAGTATCTGATTTTAAAACGTACTTACAGCATTTACAAGAGCCACACATAAACATTCCTTTTGGACGTTTCTGTAGCCATTTCTCATTATTTGGGGTCCTTCTCTTGAACTCAGAACTCACCAATAAATTCCTCAGAGTAGGGGCCTTTCTTGGGACCATGCTCGGTACATTCCCCACTATTGAATTGATTCTTTTATCCAAGGTTAAGTGTGGCCAGTTTTTAATCATCAGATTCCGAAGTATGTTCCAATGGGACCCATACCTTGAAATGAATCTGACTCTATTATCACTGTTATCTTTTTTACCTCTCTTAAGGATTTCCTCTCTATTCTGCCTAGATGCTCTATTGTATCCTTTCTTGATCATCTTCTTGGGGTAACCCCTATCTTCAAAGCGAGATGATAAGTCTTGTGCTTCGCTTTTAAAATCCCTGAAATCTGTGCAATTACGGCGAATTCGAAGAAATTCGCTTATCGGTATCCCCTTAATTTGAGATGGAAAGTGATGGCTACTTGCTGCCAAAAGAGTATTACCAGATGTTGGTTTCCGATATGTAGTCGTTTTTAATTTATTTCCTTCCCTATGAATATTAAGATCTAAAAAGCTAATATGATCTTTACTATGAGAAAAGGTCAAAAGGATATTTAGTTCATTTGAGTTTAAATCCCCAATAAAACTTTCAAGTAAGTCCAACGGTCCCTTCCAGCACAAAAGGACATCGTCCATGTATCTGAGCCAAACGGATGCACATTTTCTGAAAAGAGGATGAGGGTATACTATGAACTCTTCCCACCAGCCCAAGTGCAAACAGGCATACGATGGTGCACAAGAAGATCCCATGGCCGTTCCACGAATCTGACGGTAGAATTTACCATCAAAAGAGAAGCAGTTATAATTCAAAACGAATTCCAACATTTCAATAATAAATTCATTTTGATGGGCCCAGTCTCCCCCTCTCCTCTCCAGAAAATGCGCAGCCGCCTTGAGGCCAACATCATGTGGGATGGAGGTATACAAGGACTCCACATCCAATCCCACCAGGATAAAGTCTTCCTCAAAATTCAAATTATCAATTTTATTTAGAAGATCCCCCGTGTCTAATACAAAGGATGGAAGTGTACGGACAAAAGGTTTCAATTTTTCGTCTATGTATTTACCAAGATGATCTGTTGGGCCATCACACCCTGAAATAATGGGTCTGCCTGGGGGTGTGTTCCTATTTTTATGCACCTTAGGAAGTACATATATCGTGGGCATACGGGGTTCTTTTACCTCTAAAAATTGAAACTCATTTTTGTTAATTAAGCCTTCATCCAATGCAAAAGTCAATTTTCTATTTAAAGTTCCCATTATGTTATCCAGTGGGTTATCCTTCAAAATCGGCCATTTATGACATGTCCTTTGGATTTGTGATAAATGTCTCTGATGGGAAAACCCCTTTAATTTTAGAAATTCACTTTTCGTGTCGACGCATTCTAAGGGTATGTGCAGACGATAACGACAAATACGTCTGAAACTACGGAGCTGTTTTCAGGAGAAAACAGCTCCAGAATTTCAGACGTTTTTACAAGTACTCGCGTTTTTCGCGGCATCCATTACCAATGTAATAGGAGCTGGTTTTCATTGGAGTCAATGAAAAATGGTTCCAATTATGTCCCAAGAAGTGTCCTGCACTTCTTTGAGGCGGTTGTAATTTTACGTGCCGTCTTTTGACAGCGACGCATAAAATGACAGCTCGTCTGCACAGAACATCGTAAAGCCCATTGCAAGCAATGGGCAGATGTTTGCCGACGTATTGGAGCCGTCTTTTCAGGCGTAATTCGAGGCGTAAAACGCCTCCATTACGTCTGAAAATAGGTCGTGTGCACATACCCTAAGTATTATTACTGGCTATACTCTTCTTCTTACTTACCTTTGGCCCTAATAGCATAGTCTCACCCATCACTCATACCGGTGCTGCTCCCATACACACAGTATCCTTGTCAGTGAATAGTCACCCACCATCATGTCTCCATTCACTGACAGCCAGTGCTTCTCCAGGATCATCTCCTCTCATGTCACTTTTTGTCCATGTGTTTCCTATAAACCGTATTATTATGAAACATGAAACCAGCGCTGATTATAAGACATTCTAATATTTATTAATGATTTGTTAGCTCCGCCTCCTCATTGCGGATCTGTATATGTGTAGGAGATGACATATGGGCCTGTATTCTGCCTCTATTCCCGGTCCTGTACGGTCCAGGCCTCGTCACCTTCCCATGTGGTCACGACTTGGTACAGGAGATAAAGGTGGAGGCACAGGGCGTATCCCACCAGTGTTCCTATGGAGACACCGGACCAATGGCCGATCTCTAAAATAACACAACGAGATGCCAGGGACAGGATTGTGGCCCCCATAACAGTAACGGGGACACACATAGAGTAAAACCAAAGGTTTCGTCTTCTCCTGCGTGTGTACATGTGAGACATGGAGACGTGGATGAATGTTGTCCCACACACAGGGAAAAATCTGCTCACAACCTCGTCCATGTCTGAAAAGTTCATGGAGACCTTGAGTAGATGCAAGATCGCGTGAGCAAAGTATATATAGAAAAGAAGGGTGTAGCCTGCAGGCTGCCAGGAGACGGGAAGAGCTGGGATGCAGAGTCCAAGGGTTGTTACCCCGAGAAAGAGGCAGGAGGACCAGACGACCACCACCAGGGGGCCACACATCAGATGCGGAACAGTCCTCCTCCTCCATGCGAAAAACTCCATGATGTCCTGCTCCATGGTGGTGACAACCTGTATCTCCAGCCGGGAACAGGTTGTCAGAAAGTTGTAAAGTAAAGAATATCCTGTTGTGGTAGAAACGCTGGACAGCTCCTAGAAGACGTGTCTGACTTCTCTCACCGATCAACAAGAAATGCCGCAACACGACGTCATCACCCGGGAGATAAGCACAATGTCTATGATGCGGCAGGGTTCTACGTTCCATCAGTATCATGCAGCCAGATTGTATAAGCTGCGCTGTGATTGGAGGAGAATAAAACCTCCTGTATTTACTGCGGCTTCTTCACAGGGGAAAAACAGAAAAGCGCAGAAAGCAAATGAAAGATTCTTCCCATCTGAGACATTTATGTCACATCCACAGGATAGGCTATAATGTCTCATAGATGCGGGTACCAACTCTGAGACCCGCACCTATAGTGAGAACTAAAGGAGGCATTGTTAGGCCTTGTTCACACAGTGCTAAAAACTACGTGTAAAAAACTCTAGTGGTTTTGACGTGTTGTGCGCGCGCGCACTCTCAGGTCGTTTTTTTGGCGTGTAATTAGGGCTCCCATTGAGTATGGGAATTAGGTGAATTGCCTTGAAGCTTCTTTTTATACGTGATGCATTTTTAAGAAACGCTTTAAGTGACTGAATAATACCCCCATACTGTTACTGAATAATACCCCCATACTGTTACTGAATAATACCCCTATACTGTTACTGAATAATACCCCCATACTGTTACTGAATAATACCCCCATACTGTTACTGAATAATACCTCCATACTGTTACTGAATAATACCCCCATACTGTTACTGAATAATACCCCTATACTGTTACTGAATAATACCCCCATACTGTTACTGAATAATACCCCCATACTGTTACTGAATAATACCCCCATACTGTTACTGAATAATACCCCTATACTGTTACTGAATAACACCCCCATACTGTTACTGAATAATACCCCCATACTGTTACTGAATAATACCTCCATACTGTTACTGAATAATACCCCCATACTGTTACTGAATAATACCCCCATACTGTTACTGAATAATACCCCCATACTGTTACTAAATAATACCCCCATACTGTTACTGAATAATATCCCCATACTGTTACTGAATAATACCCCCATACTGTGACTGAATAATACCCTCATACAGTTACTGAATAATACTCCCATACTGTTACTGAATAATACCCCCATACTGTTGCTGAATAATACCCCCATACTGTTTCTGAATAATACCCCCATACTGTTACTGAATAATATCCCCATACTGTTACTGAATAATACCCCCATACAGTTACTGAATAATACCTCCATACAGTTACTGAATAATACCCCCATACTGTTTCTGAATAATACCCCCATACTGTTACTGAATAATACCCCCATACTGTTACTGAATAATACCCCCATACTGTTACTGAATAATACCCACATACTGTTACTGAATAATACACCATACTGTTACTGAATAATACCCCCATACTGTTACTGAATAATACCCCCATACTGTTACTGAATAATACCCCCATACTGTTACTGAATAATACCGCCATACTGTTACTGAATAATACCCCCATACTGTTACTGAATAATACCCCCATACTGTTACTGAATAATACCCCATACTGTTACTGAATAATACCCCCATACTGTTACTGAATAATACCCCCATACTGTTACTGAATAATACCCCCATACTGTTACTGAATAATATCTCCATACTGTTACTGAATAATACCCCTATACTGTTACTGAATAACACCCCCATACTGTTACTGAATAATACCCCCATACTGTTACTGAATAATACCTCCATACTGTTACTGAATTATACCCCCATACTGTTACTGAATAATACACCCATACTGTTAATGAATACCCCCATACTGTTACTGAATACCACCATACTGTTAATTCATAATACCCCCATACTGTTACTGAATACCACCATAGTGTTACTGAATAATACCCGCATACTGTTACTGAATAATACCCCCAGACTGTCACTGAATAATACCCCCATACTGTTACTGAATTCCCCCATACTGTTAATAAATAATACCCCCATACTGTTACTGAATAATACCCCCATACTGCTACTGAATAATACCCCCATACTCTTACTGAATAATACCCCCATACTGTTACTGAATAATACCGCCATACTGTTACTGAATAATACCCCATACTGTTACTGAATAATACCCCATACTGTTACTGAATAATACCCCCATACTGTTACTGAATAATACCCCCATACTGTTACTGAATAATACCCCCATACTGTTACTGAATAATACCCCCATACTGTTACTGAATAACACCCCCATACTGTTACTAAATAATACCCCCATACTGTTACTGAATAATACCCCCATACTGTTACTGAATAATACCCCCATACTGTTACTGAATAATATCCCCATACTGTTAGTGAATAACACCCCCATACTGTTACTGAATAATACCCCCATACTGTTACTGAATAATACCCCCATACTGTTACTGAATAACACCCCCATACTGTTACTAAATAATACCCCCATACTGTTACTGAATAATACCCCCATACTGTTACTGAATAATACCCCCATACTGTTACTGAATAATATCCCCATACTGTTAGTGAATAATACCCCCATACTGTTACTGAATAATACCCCCATACTGTTACTGAATAATACCCCGATACTGTTACTGAATAATACACCCATACTGTTAATGAATACCCCTATACTGTTACTGAATACCACCATACTGTTACTGCATAATACCCCCATACTGTTACTGAATACCACCATAGTGTTACTGAATAATACCCCCATACTCTTACTGAATAATACCCCCATACTGTTACTGAATAATACCGCCATACTGTTACTGAATAATACCCCATACTGTTACTGAATAATACCCCATACTGTTACTGAATAATACCCCCATACTGTTACTGAATAATACCCCCATACTGTTACGGAATAATACCCCCATACTGTTACTGAATAACACCCCCATACTGTTACTGAATAATACCCCCATACTGTTACTGAATAATACCCCCATACTGTTACTGAATAATACCCCCATAATGTTACTGAATAATATCCCCATACTGTTAGTGAATAATACCCCCATACTGTTACTGAATAATACCCCCATACTGTTACTGAATAATACCCCGATACTGTTACTGAATAATACACCCATACTGTTAATGAATACCCCCATACTGTTACTGAATACCACCATACTGTTACTGCATAATACCCCCATACTGTTACTGAATACCACCATAGTGTTACTGAATAATACCCCCATACTCTTACTGAATAATACCCCCATACTGTTACTGAATAATACCCCCATACTGTTACTGAATAATACTCCCATACTGTTACTGAATAATACTCCCATACTGTTACTGAATAATACCCCCATACTGTTACTGAATAATACCCCCATACTGTTTCTGAATAATACCCCCATACTGTTACTGAATAATATCCCCATACTGTTACTGAATAATACCCCCATACAGTTACTGAATAATACCTCCATACAGTTACTGAATAATACCCCCATACTGTTTCTGAATAATACCCCCATACTGTTACTGAATAATACCCCCATACTGTTACTGAATAATACCCCCATACTGTTACTGAATAATACCCCCATACTGTTACTGAATAATACCCCCATACTGTTACTGAATAATACCCCCATACTGTTACTGAATAATACCCCCATACTGTTACTGAATAATACCGCCATACTGTTACTGAATACCCCCATACTGTTACTGAATAATACCCCCATACTGTTACTGAATAATACCCCATACTGTTACTGAATAATACCCCCATAATGTTACTGAATAATATCTCCATACTGTTACTGAATAATACCCCTATACTGTTACTGAATAACACCCCCATACTGTTACTGAATAATACCCCCATACTGTTACTGAATAATACCTCCATACTGTTACTGAATAATACCCCCATACTGTTACTGAATAATACCCCCATACTGTTACTGAATAATACCCCCATACTGTTACTGAATAATACCCCCATACTGTTACTGAATAATACCCCCATACTGTTACTGAATAATACCCCCATACTGTTACTGAATAATACCTCCATACTGTTACTGAATTATACCCCCATACTGTTAATGAATACCCCCATACTGTTACTGAATACCACCATACTGTTACTTCATAATACCCCCACTGTTACTGAATACCACCAGTGTTACTGAATAATACCCGCATACTGTTACTGAATAATACCCCCAGACTGTCACTGAATAATACCCCCATACTGTTACTGAATTCCCCCATACTGTTAATAAATAATACCCCCATACTGTTACTGAATAATACCCCCATACTGCTACTGAATAATACCGCCATACTGTTACTGAATAATACCCCCATACTGTTACTAAATAATACCCCCATACTGTTACTGAATAATGCCCCCATACTGTTACTGAATAATATCCCCATACTGTTACTGAATAATACCCCCATACTGTTACTGAATAATACCGCCATACTGTTACTGAATAATACCCCATACTGTTACTGAATAATACCCCATACTGTTACTGAATAATACCCCCATACTGTTACTGAATAATACCCCCATACTGTTACTGAATAATACCCCCATACTGTTACTGAATAATACCCCATACTGTTACTGAATAACACCCCCATACTGTTACTAAATAATACCCCCATACTGTTACTGAATAATACCCCCATACTGTTACTGAATAATACCCCCATACTGTTACTGAATAATATCCCCATACTGTTAGTGAATAATACCCCCATACTGTTACTGAATAATACCCCCATACTGTTACTGAATAATACACCCATACTGTTAATGAATACCCCCATACTGTTACTGAATACCACCATACTGTTACTGCATAATACCCCCATACTGTTACTGAATACCACCATAGTGTTACTGAATAATACCCCCATACTCTTACTGAATAATACCCCCATACTGTTACTGAATAATACCGCCATACTGTTACTGAATAATACCCCATACTGTTACTGAATAATACCCCATACTGTTACTGAATAATACCCCCATACTGTTACTGAATAATACCCCCATACTGTTACGGAATAATACCCCCATACTGTTACTGAATAACACCCCCATACTGTTACTGAATAATACCCCCATACTGTTACTGAATAATACCCCCATACTGTTACTGAATAATACCCCCATACTGTTACTGAATAATATCCCCATACTGTTAGTGAATAATACCCCCATACTGTTACTGAATAATACCCCCATACTGTTACTGAATAATACCCCGATACTGTTACTGAATAATACACCCATACTGTTAATGAATACCCCCATACTGTTACTGAATACCACCATACTGTTACTGCATAATACCCCCATACTATTACTGAATACCACCATAGTGTTACTGAATAATACCCCCATACTCTTACTGAATAATACCCCCATACTGTTACTGAATAATACCCCCATACTGTTACTGAATAATACTCCCATACTGTTACTGAATAATACTCCCATACTGTTACTGAATAATACCCCCATACTGTTACTGAATAATACCGCCATACTATTACTGAATAATACCACTATACTGATTCTGAATAATACCCCCATACTGTTACTAAATAATACCGCCACACCATAACCAGTGACTGAATAATACCCCCATACTGTTACTGAATTATACCCCCATACTGTTACTGAATAATACCCTCATACTGTTACTGAATAACACCCCCATACTGTTACTAAATAATACCCCCATACTGTTACTGAATAATACCCACATACTGTTACTGAATAATACCCCCATACTGTTACTGAATAATATCCCCATACTGTTAGTGAATAATACCCCCATACTGTTACTGAATAATACCCCCATACTGTTACTGAATAATACCCCGATACTGTTACTGAATAATACACCCATACTGTTAATGAATACCCCCATACTGTTACTGAATACTACCATACTGTTACTGCATAATACCCCCATACTGTTACTGAATACCACCATAGTGTTACTGAATAATACCCCCATACTCTTACTGAATAATACCCCCATACGGTTACTGAATAATACAGCCATACTGTTACTGAATAATACCCCATACTGTTACTGAATAATACCCCATACTGTTACTGAATAATACCCCCATACTGTTACTGAATAATACCCCCATACTGTTACGGAATAATACCCCCATACTGTTACTGAATAACACCCCCATACTGTTACTAAATAATACCCCCATACTGTTACTGAATAATACCCCCATACTGTTACTGAATAATACCCCCATACTGTTACTGAATAATATCCCCATACTGTTAGTGAATAATACCCCCATACTGTTACTGAATTATACCCCCATACTGTTACTGAATAATACCCCGATACTGTTACTGAATAATACACCCATACTGTTAATGAATACCCCCATACTGTTACTGAATACCACCATACTGTTACTGCATAATACCCCCATACTGTTACTGAATACCACCATAGTGTTACTGAATAATACCCCCATACTCTTACTGAATAATACCCCCATACTGTTACTGAATAATACCCCCATACTGTTACTGAATAATACTCCCATACTGTTACTGAATAATACTCCCATACTGTTACTGAATAATACCCCCATACTGTTACTGAATAATTCCCCCATACTGTTACTGAATAATACCCCCATACTGTTACTGAATAATACCCCATACTGTTACTGAATAATACCTCCATACTGTTACTAAATAATACCCCCATACTGTTACTGAATAATACTCCCATACTGTTACTGAATAATACCCCCATACTGTTACTGAATAATTCCCCCATACTGTTACAGAATAATACCCCCATCCTGTTACTGAATAATACCCCATACTGTTACTGAATAATACCCCCTTACTGTTACTGAATAATTCCCCCATACTGTTACTGAATAATACCCCCATACTGTTACTGAATAATACCCCCATACTGTTACTGAATAATACCCCCATACTGTTACTGAATAATACCCCCATACTGTTACTGAATAATACCGCCATACTGTTACTGAATAATACCACCATACTGTTACTGAATAATACCCCCATACTGTTACTAAATAATACCGCCACACCATAACCAGTGACTGAATAATACCCCCATACTGTTATTGAATAATACCCCCATACTGTTACTGAATAATACCCCCATACTGTTACTAAATAATACCCCCTTACTGTTACTGAATAATACCCCCATACTGTTACTGAATAATACCCCCTTACTGTTACTGAATAATTCCCCCATACTGTTACTGAATAATACTCCCATACTGTTACTGAATAGTCCAATTCTGTTACTGAATAATACCCCCATACTGTTACTGAATAATTCCCCCATACTGTTACTGACTAACACCCCCATACTGTTACTGAATAATACCCCCACACCATAACCACATAGTGACTGAATAATACCCGCAGTCTTAATAAGTTTTCTCCACTATACATAGACCAATATTACTACCACACAGTGACCGTATAGTGGTAGATACCGGTTCCACACAGGCGCTCTGCAGACCATATTAGTGATTATACTACAGTTACATTCAGTGACTCACAGGTGAGGTCTTCTCTGATTGTAGAAGTTCTCTTTCCTTTTCTTCTCCATCCGGCCCAAACCGCCAAGACGACTTCTTCCAGCCACGACTCTGCAGAATCTCACACAGACATGTTGGTTCCTCGCTTTACCAGCATCCTCTCTACCTATACCCCATCCTCTAAACAAACTCAGTACCCACAGTGCTCCAGATGGTAATAGTATCCCACACAATAAAAGTGCCCCCTCAGTAACACTGCTCCTTTTGTGCCCCTTCTCAGTAATAGTGCCCCCTTAGTGCCCCATACAGTAATAACGCTTCCTTAAGTTCTCATAGGTTGTACCCGCATCTATCAGACATTTATGGTCTTTTCTGTGGACCAGGCGATTTCCCCCCATCGACAGATTCATCAACAAGGCATCTATCGTATACAAAACTTTTTTAGCCTATTCATTGTATTATGAAAAGTCAATTTTCCAATTTACTTTGTGTGTATCAGTTTCATACAGAGTTCAAGATCTCAGCTTCATGTCAGTGAATAGAAACATTTTCCTGTTATGTTTTTCTTCTTTTTGTAATAACCTGACCAAGTTCTGCTCACACAGCTTAGGGGTTGTTAAGAGAGAGAGCTCTGATACACTTTAGCGCATTATCAGGGCAGAGTTTTTAGCCTCTAAATGGGTGTTTTCATTCACTGCCTGGAACCAGAGATCCTGAAAACTGGGAGGAATTGATATACAAAGTATTTTCTGTAACTTTTTATTTGAAGTGAGCAGTACCACTTAATACACAAAAGATCAGATGTCTAAGGGAAAAGGAGAAAGCAACAAGTTTTCTTGTGTGTCAAACTGCACGCAGAAAGAATAATAATCCGAGATGTGACCTTGGTGACAGCTGGACCACCAGTAGATAACCGCTCTACTAACAGGAAACACTGGTGCTTCATAACCCACGTAACTGGGAACATGAAAACACAATTTCCTGTGATGTACGACCTACTTGGCCAATCATTTTATTACCCCTTACGTTCAGAACAGTCTAAGGTAAAGGACCTAATATCCAGTATAAACCGCAGCGCACACTCAGCTGTCCCAATGCTTTATAAAGAGACGTAACATAAAGCTCGCGGGCCCTATTGCAAAATGTGACAGGGCCCCCCAAGTAGCATGTGCCATTTCTACTATACTAGTGTCTCCTTATGTGACAGAGGTGGTCTTTGGACCCCCTTAGGTACCAGGGCCCGGTGTGACTGCTACCTCTGCACCCCCTATAGCTACACCCTTATATTTCAGTGCTGTAGTATCGCGGCTACATTTGTATATCTTGCAGCAGACGACCCGTTGACAGTCCTGTGTAAGCCAGAGTGGACTGGCTACTGATAGAGACTCAGGGCTCAGCAGCAACAGGGACCCCCTTCCACGCCACACCAAGATGGGGCCCAGCACTAGAGCCCCTGCGTTAAAAGGGGATTCATGGTTTTATGTAAATAAAGCTTAATCAATGCATTATGTAGGTTTGAATATACTTTGCGTTAAATGTTTTACCATTATTCATGATCTCTGCTTGCTGTGAGTGAATGAAAACCACTATGCGTTGTTTTTTTTTTTTTAAGAAGCAATTTTGAAATTGTTTTAGAATTGAGATTGACGTGCAAAAAAAATATGATTGAGGTTTTTATATGAGGGTTTTTTCTGCCGTCTTCTTCCCTACTGAAGATAGCGTTGAATGATACGAAGCAGAGTTCCTGGAATCATCTCAATGTTTGTTTTTTTTGCTGTGTGTCCTTGTTGTGGACATTGTCGTGGCTTGGGCCTCGATTTTCTGGCAGCAAACATTATTTCACACATACGGTTCAGGAAGCCGCATCAAGATGCAAAGGAGGAAACTGACGGAAGCTCAAGGCAGAAACACCTGGGAAACTCCACAGGGAGAAAACAGGAATTTCCTTCTCAACAACACCCCCCAACATGAGTTCTAGGACAGGCCTACTGTTTCTACAGTAGTTATATTCTATATACAGATGTAGCAGAGTGGAATTTGTGGTTTGACGAGATTTCATATGTTTATGAGTGGTTTTCAGATATCTTATTTGCTTTGGACATCCTTTTCCATATGTCCTATTAGGGTATAAAGAAGTTTTAGATAAAGGCAATACACAGCACGGCCCTCACACAGACGGCCTATTTATTTCAATGTTTACTGTGGAACGAAAACAGCGCTGGAATCAGTGTAAAAAATGTCCGAAACCGCCTCCCATTAAAATCAATGGTGTCTGCTGATTTTAGCCTCTCATCAGAAAAAAAGCGGCATGTCGCTCGTTCATCAGCCTATCGTATTGTTTTAAATATCATAAATATTATAGTTGTCGGCAGCACATCTCCCTGTGCTGCCGCCATGATAAAAATGTATGTGGACGTGCGATCATAGTAACGAGCATTCGTCTCGTTGATCGGTGCTTGTTTACACGGTCCACATCGGGCCTTGTAAGATTACCTTAAGGCCAGATTAACAAAAGCGTGTTCGGTCCGGTTTTCCGCAGCGAGGCAGGGATAACTATAACGCTAGGAGCCCGGCTCCCTGCACTGGGTTAGCTCCGGAAAATACTGCCGACATAAGGTCCGTATATCACAGACCGAACACGCTCGTGTGAATCCGGCCTAAGGGTCACACAGGAGAATCCAAGCATGATCGGCTAGTAGCTGGAAGAAGTGACTATTGAGGAGAGTAGGTCCAAACCAGAAAGTCAAGGTACAAAATGGCCCTGGGCACAGCGCCGAACATTTGAGTGTGGCTGTGCCTGGAACTGCAGCTCAGTCCATTGATTAGAATTTGCACAGGCGCCCGTATAAACGAGACACTGTGGTTGCGTAAACCATGAACTGACCCTTTAATTAGTCTGACTAGTGAAGATCCCGGGTGTCGGACCTCCACCGATCAAATGGCCTATCCTAAGCTTAGGCTATCAATGCTTTACAGGTTGCCGACTAAGGATTAGTATTCACCGCATGAGCGGCGGGATAATGCCACGTGAGGATGAGCATACTCGTCCTGCAGATAGTGGGGGGCACAAAAAGTGTGCCAGTGCGATCAGGAGCGAGACTACAAAGCCACAGCACTGCTAGAATGGCATAGAACAGAGAAATCTCTGATCTCTGCCGTGAATCCCTCGAATGCTGCAATCAAAGCTGATCGTGTAATTCAAAAGGAAAGAGTGAGGGGGGACGCCCCATTGATCACATCACAGGAAAGCTCTGATCCATTGAGGGACCCCTGGGTTTGCCGCGTTTTTCGGCCATGGCCATTGAGCGCCGCGGGCAAAAAACTCTGCGAAAACCGCTTTCTCTGCCTCCCATTGATGTCAATGGGAGGTCAGAGATGGAAACGCCTGAAGATAGGGCATAATGCTTCTTTTTCCTGCAAGCGTTTTTTTCACTCGTGAGAAAAAACGCCTCCCGTGAAAAATCAATGGGAGGCGTTTTTGGCGTGGTTTTCGATGTAGTTTCCACATCAAAAACAGTGCCAAAAAACCCTGTGTGAACAGGGCCTTAGTACACAGCCTTATTCACTGGTATATAGATATTTGCCAGTACATTACAGTTAAAAAAAAATAAAAAATGCCCCTCAGATGAAAAAAGAGGAAAATTACAAAAAAATTATAATTTTGCAATAAATAAACTTAAAGGGTTTGTCCACTACTGGACAACTAGTGACCTATCCACCGGTCATCAGTACATGATCTGTGGGGGTCTGACACCCGGGCCCCACACCATTAAGCCGCTCCAGCTGCCCCCGAGCACCAGATGTACATGCCGGAAGCAGTTGGCTCCAGTCACTGAATAGTGGTGAGCTGCAGTACTGTATTCAGGTGAATAGGAGCAGAGCTGCAGTTTGGCAGCACGGCCGCTATGCTATGTTCAGAATCACCTGCTTCTGGGCTCCGTACATAGCATAATCAGTCAGGTAGCCGAAGCGGCTTAACGGTGCAGGGTCCGGGTGTCGGACCCGCAACGATGATATACTGATGGGATAGGTCATCAGTTGTTCAGTAGTGGACAAACCCTTTAAAGATAAAATAATATACACATATTTGGTATCCTCACGACCGTAACAACCTGCACGACAAGCTTATTGCGTTATTTATGATGGTCGGTGCACGCTGTAGAAAAATGAAGAAAGACTGCAGTGGAACTGCTTTTTTTCCCAAAATAAAAATGAATATAAATAGAACAAATAGGTATAAAAACAATGGCACCTACATAAAGTACAACTCGTCCTGCAAAAAACACAGCCTCATACAGCTACGTCAAACAAAAAATAAAAAAATTATGACCGCCGGGATGCAGAGAGGAAAAAAAATCCTGTCAAATCCTGGAAAGCCCCTCTAAATAACAAATTCAGCTCAACTACAGATGTAGCCAAGCTAAATTTGTCAATTATTTCTTTTATAATTTGTAGTAACTTACTAAGTTATGACAACGTAGTCGGTTCACCGGCAGTCCTATGTAAAACAACAAATAACATGCGAGCATGGCACATTTGACCCAATAACACCAGTCCGTCCTACTACATTTGACAAACCCAGCTCTGCTGCATCTGTCTATTTACTTGACTTTATTTACGGTTCTGCAGGGAGGATTACTAAGTGACGTGGAGGTCAGATTTTATGAATTCCTGTCAATGCTGAGCAGCATTTCCTTCAGGAAACGTTGACATATTTGTTATTTCCGATGTTTTAGCGCTAAGAATACAATTGGAGAATGAGCCAAAAGCTGCGAGATCTACAGGTGCATGTTTCTTATGCAGCTCCCGCCATATGCAAGGTGCATCATATAATGACTGATTCCTATACTATAGATAATGATAAAATAGAAAGTGTTGCTGTTACTTACTATTGAGACTTGCACTAAAAGTCTAAAATTTTAGCCTTAAATGGAGCGATTTATTTTTGTTTCAATAGTTTTTATTGAATTTTTGCAAAGAAAAATACAGATTTATAACATTACATTTCCGTAGCTCAACTTACATTTAGACAGGTTGATAATATGTTTATCATATGTACAAAACATCCGCACATATATTATCAACTTTCGTTTATACTTCAGAAATGCAGATAACTTGGAGCGATTTATTTTTATGCACTTTCCTAATATGCAAATATAGATTTGGCAAATATTAAACTACACTATAACCCATGGGACTGCTTAAATGTGACTACGTGTAGGAGATTTCAAGACCTCAGAATGTAGTGTTTTTATTATTTTTTTATATTTTATTATTATTATTGCTACCCATTATATGTACTCTGCTTTATTACTAGCTATTATTTCATATTTTGTTGTCATTTTTACTATTCTCAAACCTCCCAACATTTGAATCCGAAATCACCCATTCTACCCCGCTCTGCCTAGAAAATGTCTTATATTATGCAAATTTGCATAGTACACGCCCCTTTTTTAGGTCCAGTTCATGTGACAGACCTGCAAAAGACTGGACTGATGTAGCGTATACTATGATTATTTATTGCTATTAATATTACTATTATTTTTTTTTAAATTACTACTAATCTATTTTATTATTTCTACTACTATTAATTTTATTTTATTGTAATTATTATTATTATCATCGCTGTATTCATATTTGATATTTTATTGTTCTTATTACTATTTTATTATTAATATTTTATTGCTATTATTACTCTGGTTTATGAAAATAATTAGTATTTTTTTATTATTATTATTAATATTATTATTATTAATATCAGTAGTATTTTATTATTTTCATGTTTTTATTATTGTTTTATATTTTATTCGTATTATTACTCTGGTTTATTGTCATTAATAATTATTTCATTGCTATTATTACTCTGGTTTGCTATTATTTTATTGTTATCATTACTCTGGTTTGTTGTTATTAATAATAACAACTTTATATTTTATTGTTATTACTACTCTGGTTTATTACTACTATTAGTAGTAGTAGTATTTATTATTATAATGCTTATTTATAATATCATTAGTAGTAGAAGTTGTATTTTATCATTTTTATTACCCTGTATTATGTTATTGTTATTATTATTACTATTATATAATAATTATTATTAGTATTATTATTAGTATTTATTATTATAACTATTATTTGTAATATTATTATTAGTAGTAGTTGTAGTATTTTATTGTTTTTATTACCCTGTATGATGTTGTTATTATTATTATTATCATTGTTTTATTGCTATTAGATTTTTTTATTATTATTGCTCTGATTTATTACTATTACATTGTTGTTGTTGTTTTTATTATTACTACTATTGTTATTTATACACTATACACTACTTTATTTCTCCACATACAATGAATGGGTGGGTCTATATATTATTTCCTACAGTTTTATTCCTTGGGTGAGCTTGGACAGAACTAGTAATAATATTAATAGTCGCCTGCTCAGGGCTTCCAAGAACAACTTCAATGTATTTTCAGACACATTTTAATTCAGACTTTTTCCACACTCAGTGAATCTTTGTCGATGCCAAAACCCAGCAATATAAAAGTGGAAGTGTCAGATTAGGAAATCTATTAGTCATTTTCAGCTATTTTTTCCATAGCTGCCAATTACCCCGAGTCCCAGGGCCAGTCGAAAAGTTTCAAGCCTCATTCCTGGAAATGTGTGTTCCTGAAAATGCCCCATTGTTCAGTAAGGGCACATTCACACGTGGCGGAATTGCTGTGGAATTCTCCAGCGACCGTTTTTACATTTGTTTCAATACATTTTGAGGCAAGTTAGTTCAGAGGTTGCGGAAAACTCCGCTGCGGACCATAGGCTGCGGTGCAGAATTTTCCCTCTGCAGCATGCACTGTCTGTTGCGGAGAAGAAGCGGAATTTCACTGCGGATTTCAGCCTTTGCAATGCAAAAACTGAAATCTGTGGCAAGTCCGCTGTGTTTTCTGCAACGTCTGAATTACCTGTCAAATATGCAAGTGTTGGTGCAGATTCGTTGCGTAATTGCCCCAAATCTGCACCAACATTTGCAGCGGGAAAACTCTGCCACGTCTGAACGTGCCCTAATAATCTTCTATACAATATATAAAACCACCCTCTATATAACATCCTCTATACCACACCGGATTACAGGGAGGGCAAATGGGGCAATTCCCTAGGGGCCACCACCTCCCAGCTAACTCCAGTGCTTCCCGGAATTTCCCAGAAGCAAGAAGGGAGTTTAAAAAGTTAAGTGTCGATATAAACTTATTAGGCATCTTTACTAATACAAGAGAAATGGTCGGAGCTTTCGATGCCTGAAATGCTAGCTAGAAGAAGAGCAGTGTCCGAGCGTGCATGTTTATTGCCAAAAGGATCAGGGGATAAGCGGCTGCCAGACTCATCTGGCTCTGCTTATCTCACAGTAGGACAACCTTGTTTCTTCCAACAGCAGACATCAGGGGACAGTTGGGCTGCCCTAATACACATTACATTGTCATCTGATCGGAGGCATCTTCCGACAACTATCTAATGTGTGTGGCCAGTTTACAGGGGTATTCCTGTCTCAGACATTTATCGACATTTATCGGCATATTCTCTAATTTATGAGTTGGTTCTCCAAGAGTAAAACATCAGAATAGGCGTCAGCATCACCAGCCCCATGTGACTTGAGCTCTGAAATATTTTTTACTTTTAATTCTCTGTAACCCGTGATTTAGGATAATTGCACATGTGTGTCCGATAGCATGAGCAGCAATAAAAATCACTGCATCGGTTGTGTGCGGCCGAATGTGATGTATTAATGAATCCAACCTAGTGCCTAGAGGTATGCTCGAAATTGTGGCTCCTCAAATACTGTAAAATCTACAACCCTGGATGCACTCACAGCCACCACAACTCCCACAATATTCTAACCGCGACAATAACTCAAGGCATGGCATGCAAGCCACCAAAACCTGAGCATACCCAATAGCCACCACAACTCTGACCATACCCGATAGCCCCCACAACTCTGAGCATACCCAATAGCCACCACAACTCTGAGCATACCCGATAGCCACCACAACTCTGAGCATACCCAATAGCCACCACAACTCTGAGCATACCCAATAGCCACCACAACTATGAGAATACCCGCTAGCAACTACAACTCTGAGCATATCCAATAGCCACCACAACTCTGAGCATACCCCATAGCCACTACAACTCTGAGCATACCCGATAGCCACCACAACTCTGAGTATACCCAAAAGCCCCTATAACTCTGAGCATACCCGATAGCAACAACAACTCTGAGAATACCCGATAGCCCCCACAACTCTGAGCATACCCGATAGCCACCACAACTCTGAGAATACCCGATAGCCACCACAACTCTGAGCATACCTAAAAGCCCCTACAACTCTGAGCATACCCGATAGCCACCACAACTCTGAGCATACCCGATAGCCACCACAACTCTGAGCATACCCGATAGCCACCACAACTCTGAGCATACCCGATAGCCACCACAACTCTGAGCATACCCGATAGCCACCACAACTCTGAGAATACCCGATAGCCACCACAACTCTGAAAATACCGGATAGCCACCACAACTCTGAGTATACCTAAAAGCCCCTACAACTCTGAGCATACCCGATAGCCACCACAACTCTGAGCATACCCGATAGCCACCACATCTCTGAGCATACCCGATAGCCACCACAACTCTGAGCATACCCGATAGCCACCACAACTCTGAGCATACCCGATAGCCACCACATCTCTGAGCATACCCGATAGCCCCCACAACTTCGAGCATACCCGATAGCCCCCACAACTCTGAGCATACCCAATAGCCACCACAACTCTGAGCATACCCGATAGCCACCACAACTCTGAGCATAACCGATAGCCCCCACAACTCTGAGCATACCCGATAGCCCCCACAACTCTGAGCATACCCGATAGCCACCACAACTCTGAGCATACCCGATAGCCACCACAACTCTGAGAATACCTGATAGCCACCACAACTCCAAGAGTACCTAGACAGCGACCACAACTCCGAGAATACCCTTCGAGCCACCAAAGCTCCAGCATACCTTTACAGCCACCACCACTCCCAGCATGCCCAGTGCCATAAGCCAGGGCTGTCAAGGGAAGTTAGATAACGACACGTTGCAGAAATCCCTATTGGAACTTCTCATGGAAGAGTAGTGTCTGAAAAAGAGACCTACGGCATATTTAGGTCTGGGCCCCTAGACCATAAAGGTGAGGGTCCACTTACCAAGCAACATAGTCGTCATACACTTTGGGCTAACATATTGCATTTGAGCAATTTCCTTTGTTGTATTTATCTTCTATAAACACTAATGATACCTCCCTAACTATTAAATTCCAGATCACAGAACAATTTTAAGCCTTAAATCTTCCCAGAAACACTTGCTGTGGGTCATATTTGCATATACCCTGCCCCTTGAGATAAACGGGGAGGTTAAGAAGTATGTGATGTATCTGACTATGGCAATGGGTCCTAGCACTGCCCCAATAGTCAGTCTACCCCTGCCTAAAGTAACAGTATAGCTATGTTCACATTTGCGTTGGAGCGCTATTTTTGCCGTCAAAATGATAGAAACCACGACACATATGTGAACAGAGCCTAAACAGTTTCCTCTGAATCTGAGGTTGCGATGAGTGCACTCAGCTGCAGGTCGAGACATGTCTGCTGTTTCAGTACCATTGCGTAAGGAACATATTTTGGTGTATTTTGAAAAAAGACAGTGTTACGTAATTGTTTCCATTCCAGTGGTATATTATCATTGTGGTAATATTATCCAGGAACGTATCGGAGGTGCAAGGAGAGGGTTTAGCAGCAACATATGCACACTATTCCCAATAAGATGGGTGTCAGCGTGGGAGCGCAGCATCAAAACTCAGTATTTTTACTAATATGAAACTTTTGGTGGGTATGTGCCAATATATAGTGCCCCTGATGTTGGGTATTTCTTTATTCACATAAAGCAGCAATAAAAATCCCTGCATAGGTTGGGTGTGGCCCAATGTAATATATTAATGCTTAAAATCTTTGCATTAGTCTACAACCTTTGGCTCTCCAGATGAAGTGAAACTACAACTCCCATGATGCACTAACATTAACTACAACGCACAGCATGCCCTATGAGCCACTACAACTTTTAGTATATCCGGACAGCCACCACAACTGATAGCATGCACTTCAAACCACCACAACTCCCAGCATATCCTGAAAGACACAACTCTCAGAATGCCCGAGGAGCCACCACATCTCCCAGCATACAATACGGGCCATCATAACTCACCACTGAAGGACCTAATGTAATCCCTGCAGGTGCTGTGACAACTCTCAGGTTGTTAGTATTAATCCATTCACTACCCTAGACCACCAAGGATATTACTATTATCCCTTCATCCCCCATAGACTACCACAGCGGAAACATCTTGTCTACTCTGGAGGTCTAGAAATTCCCATGGGCTGCCATGATTTATCTGGACACTGTATAAAATGACTTATCTGGACACCGTAATAATAATATTAATCTGGACACTGTATAAAATGACTTATCTGGATACTGTATAATAATATTAATCTGGACACTATATAATATTTATCTGGACACTGTATAATTATTATCTGGACACTGTATAATAATATTAATCTGGATACTGTATAAAATGACTTATCTGGATACTGTATAATAATATTAAATCTGGACACTGTATAAAATGACTTATCTAGATACTGTATAATAATATTTATCTGGATGCTGTATAATATTTATCTGGACACTATAATATTTATCTGGATGCTGTATAATAATATTTATCTGGACACTAATATTTATCTGGATACTATAATAATATTTATCTGGATACTGTATAATAATATTATCTGGACACTGTATAAAATTATTTATCTGGACACTGTATAATAATATTTATCTGGATACTGTATAATAATATTATCTGGACTCTGTATAAAATGATTTATCTGGATACTGTATAACAATATTTATCTGGATGCTGTATAATAATATTTATCTGGACACTATATAATAATATTTATCTGAACACTGTATAATAATATTAATCTGGACACTGTATGAGATGACTTATCTGGACACTATATAATAATAATTATCTGGACACTGTATAATAATAAATATCTGGACACTGTATAATATTTATCTGGACACTATATAATAATATTTATCTGGACACTATATAATAATATTTATCTGGCCGCTGTATAATAATATTTATCTGGATACTGTATAATAATATTTATCTGGATGCTGTATAATAATTATCTAGACACTGTATAATAATATTATCTGGACACTGTATAATGATATTAATCTGGACACTGTATAAAATGACTTATCTGGATACTGTATAATAATATTTATCTGGACACTATAAAATTATGTATCTGGATACTATAATAATATTTATCTGGATGCTGTATAATAATATTTATCTGGACACTATATAATAATATTTATCTGGACACTGTATAATAATATTTATCTGGACACTATATAATATTTATCTGGACACTGTATAATTATTATCTGGACACTGTATAATAATATTATCTGGACACTATAAAATGACTTATCTGGATACTGTATAATAATATTATCTGGACACTGTATAAAATGACTTATCTAGATACTGTATAATAATATTTATCTGGATACTGTATAATAATATTATCTGGACTCTATAAAATGATTTATCTGGATACTGTATAATAATATTTATCTGGATGCTATATAATAATATTTATCTGGAAACTGTATAATATTTATCTGGATGCTATATAATATTTATCTGGAAACTGTATAATATTTATCTGGACGCTGTATAATAATATTTACCTGGACACTATATAATAATATTTATCTGGACACTGTATAATATTTATCTGGACGTTGTATAATAATATTTATCTTTTTTTTTTTCCGGTTCACCCAGCTTAGAGGGCACAGTGCCCAGCTCCTGCTCACCATTCACATTGTATGAGCAGCTTCTTATTTGAGGTGAAATATGCATCCTATCCTTTGTATTTATTTACCCTGCTCTTAGTAATGTAAACCAATCTGTTGATCCGTCTGTCTGACCGTGCACATGTGTCAGTGTTTTATTGCAGAAATACCGGCATGTGGGTCTTACATAACTACAGAGTCAATGGAATCCAGAACAATTTTTAACTTTCCTTTTTAAGTTATTCTTCCTGTCCGCACCCCCTCTTATTTTCCTGGATTCCTGGGGTCTGGTGTGAGATGAACCCCTCCCTCTTACCCACCGTCTGGGTTTGACACAACACACATTAAAACGTCAAAAAAGTTCATCAGGTCACAAAACCTTCCACGATGCTGTCTGCAGGTGTTCTGTGATTTTTTTTTTCAATTTTTTGGGGGTGGGTGGCATGCTGAGAAGTTTATGCAATGGAAAATAAGGGGGACCCAGGAGGAATTACTGTCACGCGAAAACAGTGTGTGGTTTTCCTCTCTTTCTTGTGTAAATTTAACCCGATCATCTCTAAACTGTAGACATGACATTTTCCAGCAAAGACCGAGGTCAGTTATTTTGGTAAACACAATATGGCACCTTATGTTGGGTTCAATGTAGGGGTTGGGCACAACAT
Organism: Rhinoderma darwinii; assembly: GCF_050947455.1. Classification (NCBI taxonomy): domain Eukaryota; kingdom Metazoa; phylum Chordata; class Amphibia; order Anura; family Rhinodermatidae; genus Rhinoderma; species Rhinoderma darwinii. Next base: position 59,889,560 of record NC_134699.1, read on the forward strand.
AGAGGGCACAATTTTCCCGGTGGAAGTATAATAATTTCATACAGGTCTCATTCACAACGTGGTAAACACAGAGCATGCTGGTCATGGATCCAAGAGAGGAGCCGTATGAGCCAGCAGACCTACTACATATACGTGGTAGGGTGTCCAGCAGTGATGTACGTAGCCAAGAGTGACCCCCAAAATGTAGATCAAACAGAGCCCCCATTATGGTTTCGCCAGCACCCTGGTGTCAGTTCCCCCCTCCCCCTCATTGTTTTTCCCTTGGGCCAATTATTCACCCTCTTGCTCGCTAACAATGCAGTTCCTCTGGGGAGGGGATTCCTTTTCAAGGTCTTTCCACCCAATAGCAAAGGAGATGGGACCAACCAGGGCTCCTCAAGGGCCCCATAGCAGCCCGCCTCCATGGTACATATGCCCTTGTAACTGGCGAACTCTGCAATAAAAGCTGCACATGTGCAGGGCGTATGGAGCGAAATAGGGAGTATGTTTTAAAGATAAGAATGCTAGGGACTAGTGGTGAAGGGGGCAACTAAATTAATGATGGTCCATCCTATATGATGAACTTCAGCTATCATTCTGAAATAATAATAATAATCTTTATTTATATAGCGCCAACATATTCAGCAGCACTTTACAATTCAGAGGGAATATGTACAGACAATATCAGACATTACATAGTGACAAAACTAAATACTTAAAACAAGAGAAGTGAGGACCCTGATCACAAGAGCTTACAATCTATAAGGAAATAAGGGAGACACAAAATGTAAGAACTGCTTGATCAGGACAATGGTCCCGCCATCTTTTATACATATGGAGTAGTAACATAAAGCTGCATGAGCCGGTCACCAGACAGCATCTGTGTATGACAGACATGAGGGTGCAAAGGAGTGTTGGGGGATACTGCTGAATAAGGGGGTCAAGTTCTCATGACTAATGTAAAAGTGGGGCCAGGGAAATGAGTCCGATTAGGAAATGTTATAGGCCTGTCTAAAAAGATGTGTTTTCAGGGCACGTTTAAAACGGTGGATATTGGGAATTAATCAGATTGTCTGGGGTAGCGCATTCCAGAGGACGGGTGCAGCACAAGAGAAATCTTGGAGATGGGAGTGGGAGGTTTGGATTATGGCGGATGTTAATCTAAGGTCGTTGGCAGAATGTAGAGCGCGAGTAGGGTGGTAGACAGAGATGAGGGAGGAGATGTAAGGAGGTGCAGCACTGGGGAGAGCTTTGTGGTGAGAGTAATAAGTTTGAACTTAATTCTGAAGGGAATGAGCAACCAGTGCAGTGACGCACCGGGTAGACGTATTAGTGTAGCGGTCCAGTGCAGTGACTGGCAGAGGGTAGAGACGTTGGTGTAGCGGTTGGTCAGAAAGATGAGCCTGGCTGCTGAATTAAGGATCGATTGGAGAGGGGAGAGTTCAGTGAGTGGAAGACCGATTAGTAATGATTTACAGTGGTCGAGACGCGAGTGAATCAGATCATCAATGAGAGTTTTGTCAGTTTCCACGGTAAGAAAAGGGCGGATTCTGGAGATGGTTTTGAGGTGAAATTGACGGGACTGTGTAAGTGATTGGATGTGCGAAGTAAAGGAAATATCTGAGTCAATAATAACCCCAAGAAACCAAGAGAAAACGTATCCTATACCGAGTCTGACATGGCAGCCCCATTAATAGGGGAAAAAGTAATGTAAGACACAAACAAAAAATTACAAGGACCTCCCCAAATATGTCATGAACTGATTGGATAAAAAAATGATTACAATAATGACCTAATAAAATAAATAATCAAAATAATGTATTTTAAAAGAAGTAAAGAGAAATTAAGAATAAAATACAGAAATAAAATAGTAAAAAAACAAAAACAGTAAAAAAAAACACAAAATACAATAAAAAGACAGCAAAGAACAAAATTGGCTGACAAACAGTGATAGGGCCAATCCGCCAATCCGCTAATCACAGGCTGCAGCAGTCACATGGGATGAAACGTCATCCCAGGAGGGAGGTTGGGCTGCAGGACGTGAGAGGGACGCGTCGCTATAGCTACGGGTAATATGATTTCATTATTTTTTTTTACCTGCTATTTTCCGCAGCGGACATTCCGATCAAAAAACGACACCACAATTTGGTGAGGTTTTTCGGACGGAATTCCCTGCAGCGTCCAGAGCGAATACACTTTGCGTTTTTACGCAGCTTATCCGCCCTGTGAAAAACGTTCTGTGGGAACGCAAATTAACGGTGTGCAAGAGCCCTTAAGGGGGCACTAAACCTAAAATTGGTATTTGTTTCCCAGCACTGGACATAAGTGACATAAAGTAGTGATCATTGGGGCATATCATATTTTGTCAACCGTGGAAGATATATTGACCATATTCTTTGTCACCCAAGATATAGTGTTAGGTAGCAAGGGGACACTAAATAACATTTGCCTCAATATAGGACCAACTAAATCCCAAATATATTGTAGTGACCACATACAGGGACTGTTATAAACAGGTGGACTCTATTAGCTTTTGTGCATTTTTGTGTATTTAGTGCTATATTTTACAAAAAGTATATAGAAATGCCCCTCCATATAAGCAAAAGAGTAAAAATTTCTACAGGGTATGTTATTATTGTGAACATTAAGTAGTTGTGATTTCATCCATTACCACTAGGGGGCAGTTGGAGTAAAAAATAAATAAAAAATAATAATAAACAGCCATATAAAATGTAGTAAAAATACATCCAATACATTATAACCTATTATTCAATCTGCAATATCTAATAGAATGGTATTTGTTGTATTTCTAAATTAATTGCAACAAACTGCAAACTTTTAATTATTATTTTTTTTAAATTTTCAAAGGAGATTCAATAAGGGCTGTCTGGGAAATGTAATAGAAAGTCTATTTTTTCCTAATGATATACAGGATACAAAGCAACTCAAAAAGTCTCATACCTTATTTACCTCCAGAGCTGCATTCACAATTCTACTGGCTTTTTTTTTTTAATCCCTGAACTCTAGGGGCATAACTAGAATTCATTGGGCGCTATAGAAATATTATACGGATCCCCACCACCTAGTGAGAGAAAACTGAAACAGCAGCAGGTAGCAATAAATTGGTATAGACAATAGCCCCATATATCATAGAACCCAGGGGCAGACACAGAAATTATAGGGTCCTTGTGCAAAAATGTGCAAGTGTAGTTTTTTACCGGCAATCTAAAAGACAGTAAAAATAGGATTTTAGGTTGAAACAGGGGCCCCTTAACTAGAGTGGCACTGTGTCTATCTGCCACTGAGAGCACCCACATGGTAGTGCTAGATAGCAGAAAGCCCCCAACGTCTTATTTTCCGCAAAAAGGAACAATGTTCTTACACCTGAGTGGGCTCACTCAACCTCCGCGCCACACAGAAGCTGCAATGCCTATAGTTACTCTCATGCTGACCTCACAATCCACCAGACGATTATACAGGGATCAGTGGCGCCACATAGGCCCTGCTTTATCTTTTCCTGTAAAAGCAGTCTGTTGCAGGTTGTATTTGTAGGAAGTTAATGCTCCACTGATTTAATGACAGGTGGTGCTCCCTCTCTTCTTAAAAAAGAGGTTCTTCAGCAGCTGAATTTTGATATACAATACTGGGTCCCTGCTGCGACGTCAGCCCTTTTTTGAATGCATGAGGGTGTTTCATATAAATCAATGGTGGACAGGAACCTCCCACTTACTCTTCAAATCGTGGTCCTACATATGGGACATTATCCCATATATAATGCAAGACAAAACTGCACCTTATATAACGGTGACTGTATCCTGCCATTTGTAGGGAATTTTCACGTGTTCCAAACTGTTACCATTTCCTAAAAAACATGTTTTATTGATGTAATTTCCCACAATTGTGGCCAAGGTAACTGTTAATATTAAAAACTGTGACCCCAATTGCGGGAAAGTGGCACCAAAACATGAATGTGCATACGTCTGTCTGATACTGTATCTCTTGCTGCCGATTGCATTCATCGGGAGATATGGCTACTATATTGTGACAGTGTCCCTAGGACGTGGCCTCATTTTGGGCCTTAAAGGGTTATTCCCAAAATAATAAATGATTATCTGTCCACAGGATAAGTGATATTTTTGTGATCGCTGGTACCCATAACAAGAACACGGTCCCGAACCCCCAGATCCTCCTGCTGCACCCTCCGCAGTGAGGAGGACATTGAATGGAGCAATGGTCAAGCATGTGCCAGCCGCTCAATTCAATGTCTATAAGAATGACAGAAACAGCTGAGCGTTTTACTCGGCTGTTTCCGTCATTACCATAGACATTCAATGCAGCGGCATTCAATGTCCTCCTCAGTGTTGGCCGAGCAGTGAGGAGAACTTGGGAGGGCGGAATCCTATTCTCAAGATTGGTTGGGTTCCCAGCGATCATAAAATTATCACCTATCTTGTGGATAGATGATAATTTATTATTTTGGGAATACCCCTTGAAGGACACAGTGATTTTGTTGGGTGGGAGGGGGAATTGGAAAAAACAGCAATTCGTCCATTTTTTTGCGGGTTTGTTTTTACAGCATTCAACGTGTGGTATAAACGACATGATAACTTTATTCTGCGGGCAATACGATTACGGCGATACCAATTTATAACGTTTTTTTATGTTTTACTTTTTTAACATACAATTTGTTTTTGTGTTTTTGCATTGCAAAACCCATAAGTTTTTTTATTTTTCCATTGACAAAGTTTTATGGGCGCTCGTCTTTTTGTGGGACGAGTTGAATATTTTTATTGTTACCATTTTGGGGACTTATTGATTAACTTTTATTGCTGTTTTTGTAAGCAATTCTGGAATAGTCTTTTCGTTTTTTGTTTGGTTTTTACAGTGCGGGATATATAATGTGGTATTTTTATGGTATTGGTCATTACGCTTGCGGAAATACCAATTATGTCAATTTTTTTACATTTTTAATTTTTTTTTAATAATAAAACACTTTCTTATGGAAAAAATGTGTATTTTTTTTCTTTTACATTGGATATTTTTTATATTTTTGTAAATTTTATAATACTTTTTTTAATGATATTTTTAAATTCAGCTATGGTATTTGCGATCCTTTCATCGCTTACATAATACACTGCACTTCTCCTGTATTACGCCTTTCAATGTTAGGCCCCATGCACACATCCTTCACCGCTTTCACGTCCGTCTAAAACGGATCCGTGTGTCCATTGTGACATTCGTGTGGTTTCCGTTGTCACTCCGCATCCATTCCGTTGTTCCGTTTTAAACGGATTCTGTGCTTCCGTTTGTCTTCCGTTTTAAACGGTCTGTTAAAATCCATCTTGTGTGTTGATTGCTTAGCAACGGATTCATGAAAAACAGACGGCACACGGATGCCTTCAGTGTGCCGTCCGTTTTTTTTGACGGACCCATAGACTTCCATGGTCACTGCGCTAGTTTTGATGGAACGGACAAACGAAACCGTCAAAACAACGGAAGTGTGCATGGCCCCATAGAAATGAATGTCTCAGGGTGCTATCAGTTAAATAAACGGATAGAACCCTGAAGAAAATAACTGAAGTGCGCATGAGGCCTTGGGGTACGTTCACACGCAGAGTTTTCAGGTATATTCCATGGGGTAAACACCTTGAAATACGCCTGAAAAAACGGTAGCTGAACGCCTACAAGCATCTGCCCATTGAATTCAATTGGAAAAACGTCGCTATGTTCAGTCAGGTCGTTTTTTTACGCTGCTGTTTTAAAAAACGGCACGTAAAAAACAGCGCGTAAAAATCTCACTTTTTGGAGAGGTGTCAATAGAAAAACCGCTCCAAGAACGTCTAGAAAAAAATACCTCATAAAATGTTTTCAGCTTCAAAAACAGCTGAAAATCAGAGGCTGTTTTCTCTAAAAACAGCTCCGTCATTTTCAGTGGTTTTTGACTCTGCGTGTGAACATAGCCTTATACTGACAGGCAGCCTATAAGACCCTACCTTAGATAGGCAGGCCCTAATATGCTTAGGTACATTGTAGACCTGGGGGCCTTTGTTAGACTCCTGACCTCCATGGAAACCCATTGGCACTCCACAATACTGTCGTAGGGGTGCGTTGTGCTCAGAGGGAGCCCCTCTGTAAAGTCACTAGGGTGCTGCGGTCACTATTGGCCGCGACACCGAACAGGTAATACATCTAGGATCCGAGTTATTTTCGATCCCGCCTTTGTGTGTCTGATGTATAATAAAGCACTGCCCCCCCCCCCCCGTAAACCTATGGCATGGTGCAGGAAGGGGTTATATTGTACTATTCACTTACTAAATCCAAACTTGGCCATAACCGTTTCTTTTTTCTTTTCCCGCTATCATTTCTTGCTTTCATTAAATCTGCAATCCCACCACATGACGTTATGAAACCGGGAGTCACGTGACTTTCCTGAAAGTACGACATTGCAGCTCGGGTTATGAAATGAGCCGCTTCCCTTCAAAAACATTAAAACTGCCCTGAATGTTCCTTTTTTACGACTCTGCTCTGTAAATGATGAAAAGATGAGAAATTCTTAGGTGTCCTGGAAGCAAAAAAATAATATAAAATGTCCTGTAAACGTCAATGTTATAATGTGCTCACGTATCGGATGAATTGGAACAAACACCTGGAAGCAATTCTTCCTGGGAAAACATTTTAATTTCTATTCATAAGCATTGTATACATGCAGATGTAGCAGTGCTGAATTTGTCATTTGCCTTATTCTTATATGCAGTGTGACAGATTTTCCATATCATACACATTGATGACATATTGATTAGAATTGCCATCAATATCTGATTGATGGTGGTCCAATTCTAGATGTCGCGCCAAAAAGGTCAGTGTCCCATTAGGTTATTTTTCGAAAACAGCGATGTCACCTGCTTTGGACAATCCCTACTTTTTTAAATAAGCTGATCACAAAGTGGGACTCCCCAGCGATCACATACTTTTCTGCAGCGCCACCACAGGGGAAATTAAGCATTACACAGTGCTCATTTAAATGGGTTGTCTGTGTAATAGAGGTCAGGTCCTCCAGAGCCGGAGTCACTCTTTGTAACCGCTCTCCACACTGGCCAAGACATGAGGATCCAAAACACAGGGCCCCCCCCCCTCTATCAACTTAAAATTCCCTAATAGGTTGTATGAAAATTGGCTTTTTAAAATTGCTAAACCCTTCAAAGGGTAACTAAGCCTTTAAAAAACTTCATAGTGACATGTCAGAAGTTTTGATCGGTGGGGGTCTGAGCAATCGCTAAAATGAAGGAGCAGAAGCGTTCGGGTGAGCACTGTGCCGCTTCGTTTCTGATCGGCTTTCCTCGAAGCGGTATACAGACCCATAGACTTTCTATTGAGCCCATACACTGCTCAGAGAAAAGCCGAAGCAGCACAATGCTCAACCGATTGCTTCTGCTGCTTCGTTTTAGCGATCGGTGGGGGTCTCAGTGCTGTGACCCCCACCGATCAAAACTTAAGTTTAGTTACCCTTTAATGTGGAAAAATCCATTTACATGCAGTAGTTTATTTTGCAGTCCTATGAACAATCATCGGCTTTAACAAGTTATGATATCACCATGCATGATATAAAGAACTCGGCTCTGCTACATCACTAGGATGATATCGAATAGGTTGTCAAAATTCAGGTTATTTTCTTGGTATATACATTGAGTGCGGTATATATGGCAATCAATTTGTGAATATTCACTTTCAATAAAAAAAGTTTATTATTATTGAATAATGTAGATGTAAATACAACCCGACCTGTACTATATTTTTATGTATATTTTATGTATATTTTTATATATATTTTATAATATATTTGGGACGACCCCCAGCGATCACCTATAATATGTCGGGAAACCTGGCAGCAAGTATACATTTTTCTGCAGCGCCACCACAGGAGAAATAAAGCATTACACAGTGTCCGTGTAATAGAGGACAGGGTCCTCCAGTGCGGGAAATATTTTATTATACATACATATGTATATTTTTATATAAATGTTATAATATATACATATTTTATGTATATTTTTTATGTTTTGTGTACATTCTAGAGAGGGATGAAGAGTAAAACTCTTACCTTAAAGGGGTTCTGCATGCATTTTATATTGATGGCCTATCCTCAGATCGGTGGGGGTCTGACTCCCGACACCTCCGCTGATCAGCTGACTGAACGGGCCAAAGTGACGAATGCGCGGCCTCTTCAATGTTTACCAGCCGTAATGTCTGTGCCTAAACAATGGGGCGCACCCCTAGAAGAAGCCAGAATGCTGGCGAAACGCGCGTCGGGTGCTTAGCACTGTTTATAATCCATGGTGCAATGTATGGCCCTAGCTGCACAGCAAAACCAAACAGTCACCAGCCTAACTGTATTCCACACCGGACTGACAGCGGTCAGTCGTCCTAATAGCACAACAGCGCAGCTCACAACACGCCCCGCTGTGCCTCGTGCTAACAGCTGGGTGTGACCCATCACTCACCGGCTGCAGTGACTGCTGCTTGCCATTGATTTATACAACGCACAATCTCCCCTACCTTGCTGCTCCGTCCAATGCGGGAGTAAAGCACGATACTCCGCTTTGCTGCCAGGCACAGCGCACATATCGGGTCCCGTACTGCCGGGAATATAGTCTTACCCTAAGACGATTCAATAACACTACTGCCCCAGCTGACAGCTGGGTGCCGTTGCATTGTATCAGCCAAGCCTGTCTACCACGCTGCTGCTCCGGCACCAGGAGCACCATCGTGAGAGATTGGCCGGCTGGCACTCATTCACACCGTGCTGCTTGCTAACCGCGCGGCAGCACACTTACAAATATTTGTGAATCATCAGTGAGACAACCTGATAGTATACAATTGGATGTTGACTACATGTGATACAATTTGTTACATGCCCACTCACTATCCTTGGGGGGTCCCACTACGGCTCACTGTCAAACAGTGTGATCTTGGCCGGTCTCAATTGCGCGAATGATTCGCTTTTCATTACACAGCGCTCACTGTAACACCGGCAGTTTGAACCTACTCACACTGTGCTGCTCGCCAAGTCTTGGCAGCACAGAACCTAATGAGACTTTGACAGTGACCCAAGCTGGCAGCACACAATCATATGTGAATCTTATTGCAACATACATCGCTACACTGATTATATGGCCAGCGAGTATGTGAGTTTGGGGGTCACTCGCACATACTCGATTGCACCATTGGATTTTTTATCTTAATGTTTATTTTAATGCATATCAATAAAAGCTATATATTAATAGATCACACACTTTCCTCTTTTCCTTCCCTCCAACATATATTAAAGGGAATATATCATCAAAGAAATAAAATATTAATATAAACTTTAGTTTTTTGTTTTTACAGGAAACTCTAATACTCTATTGACTTTTCTATGACTATTAACCCCCAATCATTGCAGCTGCCATAAAGCACACACATCACTCGTCTGTCTATATGTATTAATATATAGGTGAAAATGGGATAAAGGCTGAGATTTATGTACATGTATATCCGTACTGGTATAAGATAACCTGACATCATAAAACCATAATACCCATATTGGGAAAAACATTGTATTAAGTCTAATGGTGTCTGCGGTTCATACGTGGAACACAATCTACGCACCGACACCAGATGGTGGTCCACATTTTAGCAATGATGGTCATTGTCCTTAGTGTGAACCCTGTAGAAGATGAAGTAGTACTCTGCAGAAAAACTCTGCTTATCTATATTATATCTATCTCTCTGTCCACTGTAATTTTTTAATCTATCTATCTATCTATCTCATATCTATCTATCTATCTATCTATCTATCTATCTATCTATCTATCTATCTATCTATCTATCTATCTATCTATCTATCTATCTATCTATCTCATATCTATCTATCTATCTATCTATCTATCTCATATCTATCTATCTATCTATCTATCTCATATCTATCTATCTATCTATCTATCTATCTATCTATCTATCTATCTCATATCTATCTATCTATCTATCTATCTATCTATCTATCTATCTATCTATCTATCTATCTATCTATCTCATATCTATCTATCTATCTATCTATCTATCTATCTATCTCATATCTATCTATCTATGTATCTCATATCTATCCATCTATCTCATATCTATCAATCTATCTATCTATCTATCTATCTATCTATCTATCTATCTATCTATCTATCTATCTATCTCATATCTATCTATCTATCTCATATCTATCTATCGCATATCTATCTATCTATCTATCTATCTCATATCTATCTATCTCATATCTATCTATCTATCTATCTATCTATCTATCTATCTATCTAATATCTATCTCATATCTATTTATCTCATATCTATCTATCTCATATCTATCTATCTATCTATCTATCTATCTATCTATCTATCTATCTATCTATCTATCTATCTATCTATCTATCTATCTATCTATCTATCTATCTATCTATCTATCTCATATCTATCTATCTCATATCTATCTATCTATCTATCTATCTATCTATCTATCTATCTATCTATCTATCTATCTATCTATCTATCTATCTATCTATCTATCTATCTATCTATCTCATATCTATCTATCTCATATCTATCTATCTCATATCTATCTATCTATCTATCAAATTCAAAGAAGCTTTATTGGCAGGACCAAATACATATTAGCATTGCCAAAGCAAGTAAGAAGTAAGGGAATGAGGGATAGGGACTGAGGGATTGGGGGATAGGGACACATCTAGGGTCGGGGTTATACAAGTCCATGGCATATCATGTCTCTCTCAGTCTATGGCATGCAGTGACATATTGTGCCGCTGTGCCCACTGTGGTTTCCTCTTCACCCAGCAGGATGTAGAGTTTCTCTTCCTCTTCCATGGAGCTGAAGTCCGGTAAGAGATCAGAGAGTCTCCTGAAGTGAGTGTCCCTCACTGCTGAGTATTTGGAGCAGTGTAGCAGGAAGTGGGCCTCATCCTCCACGGCCTCTTGGTCGCACTGTTGGCACAGTCGGCTCTCCCTGGGCTTGTAGCTCTGTCTGTGGCGCCCGGATTCGATGAGCAGGTTGTGGGCGCTCAGTCTGTAGCGGCTCAGGATCTGTCTGTCTCTGGGGTTTGGCAGTTTCTCCAGATATGGCGCCAGTTTATATTCCCGCTGTAGACTCCGGTATATTGTCAGTTTCTGGGATGTCTTTATGTCGTTCCTCCAGTCACTGATATACTCCTCTTGGTTCTCGTTTATTGTCTTCTTGATTTCGGCTTTTGTGAGGCCGCGCTGAGTGACATTTTCTTCAGGCCGGGTCAGGGTGAGATGTTCTGCGGGGCCTGGTTTACCTGGGACCCCTTGGTGTAGCAGGGCTTTATGGTGATAGGAACTTTGCCTGCTGCTGTGTAGATGGGCCCAGAATGATAGCGCCCTCTTCTGGATTGTGAGGTGCAGTGGGAATCTGCCCAGTTCTGCCCGACAGGCACTATTTGTGGTGCTCCGATGGACTTGGAGAAGGTGTTTGCAGAATTCTAGGTGGAAGATTTCTGTTGGGCTGGAATCCCACCTTGACCAGTCTGGGTATGTGTCCGGACCCCAGACTTCACTGGCATACAGGAGGATTGGGGAGATGATGGAGTCAAAGATTTTCAGCCAGACCGTCACTGGTGGTTTGAGATGATAGTTTTCTTCTGATGGCATAGAAGGTTTTGCACGCCTTGTCTTTCAGAATCTCTATGGCTTGTTTAAAGCTTCCTGATTGGTTGATTTCTAGGCCCAGGTAAGTGTACCTGTCGGTCGCTGTGATTGTGGCGTTATTTAGTGTGAAGGTCGGGTGCCTGGGGGATTTTGAGTTTCTCTTCTGGAACACCATGATGTTGGTTTTCTTTGCATTGATGGGTAGTGCCCACGTGGAGCTGAATTTTTCTAGGATTTGCAGGTTGTCTTGGAGACCTTTCTCGGTTGGTGATAGTAACAGAAGGTCATCTGCATACAACAGGAATTTCACCTGGGTGTCATGGAGGGTGAGACCTGGCTCTGAGGAGGATTCCAGAGCTGTGGCCAGTTCATTGATGTAGATGTTGAAGAGCATTGGACTGAGGCTGCAGCCTTGTCTGACTCCTCGGCTCTGCTGGAAATCAGCCGTTCTTCTCCCGTTCACCTTCACGCTGCATCTGTTCTCTGTGTAGGAGCTTCTGATGATGTCATAGGTTTTACCTCCTATTCCGCTCTCCAGCAGTTTCAGGAATAGGCCCGGGTGCCACACTGAGTCAAAGGCCTTCTTAAAGTCCACAAAACAGGCGTAAATCTTCCCATGCTTTGTATTGTGGACGTGGCTCTTGATGAGGCTGCGCAGGGTGTAGATGTGGTCAGTGGTGCGGTGGTTTGGCATGAACCCAGCTTGGCTTTGGTGGAGGACATTGTGCTGGGTGAGGAAGCTGAGGATTCTCTTATTCAGGATGCTGTTGAACAGTTTCCCCAGGTTGCTGCTGACACATATCCCTCGGTAGTTGGCCGGGTCGTACCTGTCCCCACTCTTGTGGATTGGTGTTATAAGGCCTTGGTTCCAGATTTGCGGGAAGTAGCCGGCACTCAGCACTATATTAAATAGTTTTACTATTGCGGCCTGTATTTCTGGCAGGCTGTGTTTTATCATTTCTGGTGAAATTCTGTCTAGGCCGCTGGATTTTTTACACCTTATGTCTGAGGTTCTCTCTGTTACTTCTTGCAGTGTTATTGATGTATCCAGGGGGTTTTGAGAATCTTTAAGTGTTTCCTCCATCGCCTTCAATTTTGATATTATTTGTTTTTGTTCTTGGCTTTGTCCGTCTTTCGGGATATCTTTGTAGAGGTCCCTGAAATATTGGAGCCAGATGTTGCCATTTTGGATATGAAGGTTGTTTTTCTTGCAATTTTTGCCCATGTGTTTCCATAATTCCCAGAACGAGTTGTCATGGAGGGCATCTTGGAGTTGGGTAAGTTTGGTGGAGATGTGACTTTGTTTTTTCTTTCGGAGGATGGTCTTGCCTCTGTATGTTGCTGTAGGCCTCCTTCAGACCGGTGTTGTTTGGGTCTCGGTGTTTCTTATTTGAGGCATTTCTTAGGGTCTTCCGTACTTCTTTGCACTCGCGGTCAAACCAACCGTTAGGATGTATTTCTTGTGGCCTCTTGTAGTGACATCTTTTCAGGTCAGACTTCTCTGCCATGGTATAGAATATATTATTGAGGTCATTTACGGCCTGATTTACCCCTCCTGGGATGGTCTCATACACCTTGTTGTAGAGGTTGTGAAGCATCTCCTGCACTTCTGGTCTGTTCATTGTCTCTTTATATTTTATAGTTGACGTTTTGGACCATTTATAAGATGAGGGCAGGTTGAAGAGGCCGGTTTGATGTGGTTTTTGTGCAGATGGTTTGGTTGTGGATTTGATGTATAGAAGTAATTGGTTGTGATCTGACCGGTGCGTTTGTGGAGTGACTATGAGTGCGCCAATGTTTGCGGGGTCCATGTCCGTGATGGCATAGTCTACTACATTGCTGCCTACATGGGAGTTTAGTGTATACCTTCCTAAAGAGTCTCCCTTGGTGCGGCCATTCAGTATGTGGAGTCCTAAGCTTCGACATAGATTCAGTAGTTTTTTCCCGCTTTTGTTGATGGTGCTGTCATAGCTGTTTCTCTCTTTCTGTAGGGAGTTATGACAGTCGGCCTCTGCTCCAAAGATGAAGATGTTTCCATCATTGGTCAGGTAGTCTTTATTTCTCCCCGTTCTTGCATTGAGGTCTCCGTAGATGAGAACGCTGCCCAGGGTCTGGAAATGGGCGGCTTCCCTTTGTATAATCTCAAAGCTGTCTGGGTTGGAGTACGGGGACTCTGGCGGTGCGATGTACGTTGCGCAGAGATACATGTCAGACTGAGAGGTGAGGATGGAGCTGCCTATTCTTATCCAGATGTGGCTGTCTCCTCGCTTCACGCCTTTGATCTGCTCATGGAGCTCCTCCTTGTACCAGACTAATATTCCTCCTGAACACCGGCCCTGCTTGATGTGTTTATTTTTCAGGGCGGGGACAGAGATTTCCCTGTATCCAGTGGGCACCAGGGACTCATTCTCTGTCCTAGTCCATGTTTCCAGGAGGATTTGTATATCGATATTTTTCAGTCTTTGGTTGAAGTCTGGATCGTTAATTTTGCATCCAAAGGCTGAGGCGTTGAGGCCTTGAATATTCCAGCTGCTGATTATAAAGGACGTCATTGTGTGTCCATATACCTTGTAATGAGCGGCGCTGTATAGGACGGGCTGGAGATGTGACTGCTGGATGTGTTGTAGATAGTCTCGTGTTGTACAGTCACATAAGTTTTCTACATAGAGTGCTGAGCAGGGTCTTTATCTCCTCCATGTCTCTGCTCTGCGTGTCTTTGTGTGAGGCAGGAGGTTTCCTCCATGTCTCTGCTCTGCGTGTCTCTGTGTGAGGCAGGGGGTTTCCTCCATGTCTCTGCTCTGTGTGTCTCTGTGTGAGGCAGGGGGTTTCCTCCATGTCTCTCCCCTGCGTGTCTCTGTGTGAGGCAGGGGGTTTTCTCCATGGCTTTTGCCTCTGTTGGTCTGACCTTGGGTAAAGGGGTTTTTCACCTGGGTGTAGTGAGGTGTGTGGAGTTTGAGGTCTTTTCATTGTTAGTGATGTCTCCATGTTTTGGCTGGTGTGGGGTCCAGGTCTGGGGGGTCTGTTCAGCACAATGTCTTTCAGTTCTTTGGCCAGAAGGCTGACCCCTCGTTTGTTGAGGTGTTTGTCATCATACAGGTGGTGCTGCTCTATGGAGGGGTGTTGTGCCAGGCTGATGTTTGACATTGAGCTGATGTTCGCTGCCAGCTCTGTGTTGATGGCCTGGGTGATCTCGTTGGGTACATCTTTTCTTGGGAGCACGGATGATATAATTATTTTACTGTCAGGGAACTTCTGTTGTGCCGTCTTTGTTAGTTGGGTCAGTTGTTCTGCAATCTGCTGTTGCTGGTCTTGGAGGTTGTTTGTACCCGTGTGTATGAGATGGTTTGGATTGGTAAAATGTGGGTTATTGATGACTGATGTGACTTGTTGGATAGTTGCACAGTGAATTTTACTGACCCTTTTTCCTGGGAAGAGTCGCCGTGAATTAAGGTATTTGCCATTTGAGTCAATTATTAGGACAGTATCAGGCTTGCGTGTGGCTTGTCTGATGCTTGTGTCCTGGGTCCTGCTTGGTGGTGGTATGTGGTGCTGTTGTGGTTCTGTGCTGGAGGTTTGGTTGGCGGTCGGCTTTGTACCCACTTGTGTCGCTCTGTTTTCTCCTAGTTTGTTTTCATTAATTTCAGGAATATTTATTGGGTTTGGGTGATTTGATATATTATCGCGCTGGTCATTGGCAGTCCTTATGTCAGCGCTCTCCCTTGTTCCTAGACTTTGTGTTTGTGGTTTTAGATTTTCTATCTCTAATCTGAGCTTTGTATTTTCTTGTTGCAGCTCTCGGAGTGTACATTGTATTTCCTGCAGAGCTGATGCATGTTCACATTTCAGTTTGTTTATCTCTTTAATTACTTGGTCATTTGTGTTTTTGTCACCGAGATTTCTTTGAAGTTCTTCTTTGAATTGTACAAAGTCTCTTTCTAATTGAGATAAACAGTCTCTGAGGGTGTCGGGTGAGGGGTGTGGGACATTGGGACATGGGGCAGCGGGGGTGTCGCTGGAGATTGTCTCTGTATGTCCATCTCTGGTCTGGGTTGCTGGAGTTTGTTGTTCTATGTAAGTTTGGGCCTGGTCTTTAATATGATGAAAGATTTCTTGGAATTTCTCTAGGTTGTCCTCATTGCCTTGTATGAGAACGGTGCCATTATTATATAGACTTATGGTAAGTGTAATACTCCCATCATTTCCTGGGTCTTTTATTCTGATCTGTCGGCCCTTATTGATGCCACACTTTGATATGTCCTTATAGTGCTGGCACAGGGCTGTGTGCCAGGCGGAGCGGTGCTCAGTGTAGAATAATACATTTGTTTTCCTCTTGATTTCTTCTTTAGAGGTAAAGTCAGCAAAAAGTGTCTCTGGATTGTGTCTGATTGTGGCATGTTTTACGGCTTTCCTCGCTTGAATGCTCCTCTGCTCTTCGGAGTATGTGATCTCCAAGGTGCCTGACCCCCTCTTGTCTGAACCTTCTATCCCAAACTCCGTCTTATGGACATTTACTTTATTCTGCATTTCTAAATTGTGATTTTCCATTTTTTAGATAAATCCTTATATCTATGGTGTTTTCTCTCTAGATGGATTGTGTTGGTGTTGCAGGAAGTTCTTACCTTTTGGATGCTCAGTTCTCTGGACTCGGTCAGACTTGATGTTCTCTGCTGCAGTCTGTCCTCTAAGCAAAATTCTTGTTTTTTCTTTCAAATCTTTACATTTCTTATTTTTCATGAAGAACTTTTAGTCCTGCTTCTTCCTGTCTTCCATGGAGTCTGTATTATCCAGGTTATGCCTTACAGTTTGCTCATTACAAGGTATATATTGATGTAGACTCAGGAGCTCATGTTCAGTGCTGCTTACTCCTTGGGTCTATCTATCTATCTATCTATCTATCTATCTATCTATCTATCTCATATCTATCTATCTCATATCTATCTATCTATCTATCTCATATCTATCTATCTATCTCATATCTATCTATCTATCTATCTATCTATCTATCTATCTATCTATCTATCTATCTATCTATCTATCTATCTATCTATCTATCTCATATCTATCTATCTATCTATCTATCTATCTATCTATCTCATATCTATCTATCTCATATCTATCTATCTCATATCTATCTATCTCATATCTATCTCATATCTATCTATCTATCTATCTATCTCATATCTATCTATCTCATATCTATCTATCTCATATCTATCTATCTATCTATCTATCTCATATCTATCTATCTCATATCTATCTATCTATCTATCTATCTATCTATCTATCTATCTATCTATCTATCTATCTATCTATCTATCTATCTATCTATCTATCTATCTATCTATCTATCTCATATCTATCTATCTCATATCTATCTATCTCATATCTATCTCTCTATCTATCTATCTATCTATCTATCTCATATCTATCTATCTATCTATCTATCTATCTATCTATCTATCTATCTATCTATCTATCTATCTATCTATCTATCTATCTATCTCATATCTATCTATCTCATAATCTATCTATCTCATATCTATCTATCTCATAATCTATCTATCTCATAATCTATCTATCTCATAATCTATCTATCTATCTATCTATCTATCTATCTATCTATCTATCTATCTATCTATCTATCTCATATCTATCTATCTCATATCTATCTATCTCATATCTATCTATCTATCTATCTATCTATCTATCTATCTATCTATCTATCTATCTATCTATCTATCTATCTATCTATCTATCTATCTATCTTATATCTATCTATCTATCTATCTATCTCATAACTATCTATTTATCTATCAATTATTCTTATTATTATACTTATTACCAATTGCCAAAAACTGGTACTATCACGCCCGTAGATTTACATATCATGGGGATATCTTGAAATAAAACCACACTTTATTAGCAAACCATATCACAAAAATAACAAAGTTGCCAGAAGGTGGACATTCTGGAAGCCAAAGGAACATTACTATGTGCTATACATTCCTAATGGCAGAGGATAAAGGAAACAACTATTCAAGGCCAAAAAAGTGTCCTTTGATGGTCCATGGTGGTCCTAATCTTAACATTTCAACCGAATGGGCCCGTTCTATGAAGAGTCCTTACATTTGACACAAGATTGACCTTGTAAACCAGAGATGTGTTATAACTACCCAAAAAAGATCATCAAGGCCAAATGACACCAGTTGTCTACTTGTGATTGTTTACATCCAGCCCCGTCTGCTTGACTTCTCTTCGGGATCTTCAAGTCCTTCCATTACATCAAATTCTTACATATTGCTTTCCTTCTTGGCATCTCTGCAGGAGCAGGCAGTATTATAACCACAGGTTATGGAAACCAGCTTCCAAATGTTCATGTTTTAAGGACAAATGTGTTTTCTGGGTGGGTGACCTTTGTATCTTATGAGATTAGCATCTAAAGTGTCCTCATATGACTTTGTCCTTCTTAGGTTTTCCTATGGCTGCACAAAATAATCTTCTACTTTCCATCTCTCGCCACAAAATAAAATTCCTAGTGTAAAAATGGAAACAATTTTTTCTTTTTTTTTTCTCCCTTGATGAAATTATATTTCCAGTCGCAATATGCAGGAGAGAGGGACAGTTTGACAAGACGCCTCTAATGTGGAAGTAAGGGGGGAAATTGTATATAGCATGAGGTCTTTCAAGCCATTTAGTCAATGTTATGTTTCATGAGCAAATGACTTTATAAACTCGCTGTGGTTTACGTCTCTAGGACTGTAAATGTTTTATACACTGCTTTACAGATCATTTTCTCAAAGAGTTGGAACATAACCCGTGTTAAGTAAACCACGCAAAAAAATACAGCACTTTTTTTTTTCTAAATTTCATGGAAATACACTGCAGATTGTTACATGCAGAAGGAACGTAGACTAGGTAGTTTGGGGTAATTGCAGAAAAATTGAGGAAATTGTAGAAAGATTTTCACAACTCACAGAACAAGGACGGAAGGTCACGCTCTAAAGGATCGGTAGGGTGGGCGTAAAAATAAAGAGACTGCAGGGCTTCCCAAAAACAATCTGGTATTTTTGCCAAATGTATTTATTCAACTAATGACAAAAAACTTTTGAGGCGTGAACGCATCAGAATTGGTCGCCTTTGTGAGCTCTCTCTTCACTTTCTGATTGGCCAGTTGGGCTGTTGATCGGAAACGGGCAAAATTTGTGCGTAAACTGTTAATTAATGTCACAAAGCGGGTTAGTGGACCCACTAGGCCGCATCGCCGTAGCAGGGAGGCAGCTGGCCAAATAACAGGAACCCCAGAATACAAAGTCCCGCACAAGGGTACCTGGATAGTCCAGACAGTGGCCGCAGCTCTGGCACTGATGGAGATGGGTGTAGCAGGTATCTCCAAACGTGGCGGATGTCACAGATGCCGCAGGTTGGAGCCAGACGTGACGAATTCCTCCGGACGTGGCACATGACACAGGACGTGACACGACTCCAATACTAATAGGCACAGGAACAAGAACAGCACGGGATACAGGAACAGGTAACAGGGCACGGGTAACAACTGGAACGGGAAACACTAAGGGACCATTTGCAAGACAGATTGAGAAAACTAACAACGCTCAGGCAAGGATCAGAAGGGCTGGGCACTCTTATAGACCAGGAAATCATGGGCCGTTGATGATGATTTCCTGATGTGCGTGCGCTGGCCCTTTAAGGCCGAGCACGAGCGTGTGCGCGCACACCTACGGGACACAGCAGAACGGAGCGGAAGTGAGCGCAGGCGTCTCCTAGGAAGGAGATGGGGACCAGCGCTCAAGTATCCATGGCTGCGGGCGTCGGGAGGTTAGTAAACCAGACGGTCCGTGGTCATGGACGCTACAATTAAAGGGTTTGTCCAGTTTAGAAAGCCCATTTTCATATACCCTGTTAGGGAACAATGCGTTAAAAAGGTTGTCCCAGAATCAAGAATTAATACCTATCCACAGTGATAATTGCCTGTTCGCTAAGGGCCCTACCGCTTGGACCCTCACAGATCACGAGATCGGGGATCCTAAATTCCCAGATCCTCTTAACCGCAGTGCGGAGGAGCTTGAATGGACTGGCACCCGAATACGTGCCCGCCACTTGATTCCATGTCTATGGGAGTGATGGAAGCAGCTGAGCACTGTACTCGGATGTTTCCGTCATTCCTATAGACTTTGATGGAGTGGCGGGCGCGTATTTGGCTGCCGGTCCATTCAAGCTCCTCCTCACTGCGGTTAAGAGGATCTGGGAATTTAGGATGTCTTCCTCACTGTTGTCGGGCAATTTGGGACCCCAGTTCTCGTTATCGGTGGGGACAATGATCACTTATCACTATTGACCATGGCATCTAAGTGATTTAATAGTCGGGATGGGAGTTATCCCATACAGCCGACACCCACTGAGTATGAAGCGGGCTCAGCGTGTGAGCCCGCTCTATACTTTCCCCTCCTGGCTATGGCGTGAATGTACGTCAAATGTTCGTAAAGGGTTAAAGAAAGAAGACTATCTAAAAAACTTTTAAGGATGGAATTCGGAGTAGCTGTTCTGTCTCTTATCACTTTGCTATTGCGATGGAAAGGAGCAGCTTGGTAGCGGGAGTGCTCAGTACAAATGACTCATGTGAGTGATGTCATTGCATGTTTGGAGGGACATGACGTAATTCTCTATTTGAGAATTGTGACCCATCTGAGCATCTGTTCGGTTATTGAATGCAGGTTGCAATGTGTGGTCATTTCATATGTTGGCAAACCTTCTTACATTGACAATGAATATTTTAAGACTTGAACAGAAGAATGATGCGGGTGTTGGGATGCAATTTAGTATAAATCTAACAAGAAACACTACAATAGATCTTCTGCAAATTGTCACATGAAAGCAACAAAACACAGTATGAGAACACGGCTGGGTGCATCACTTCTTTACATGAGCTGCAGAAGAGTGGTAAGGGTTAATCCAGGACATCATACTCTGGTGGTTTGATGACCCTGTCCTTAGCGTCCTCTGGTCAAGTCCCCAAGTCGTGAAACTAGCAACAGTTTGGTGACCTTCTCCTCAGTATACAGCAGTTTATTTCACCAGTCCCTAGTGTCCAGGGTTTTATGGATTCTATACTGGGTGTCCAGGGGTTTATGGATTCTATCCCAGGTGTCCAGGGGTTTATGGATTCTATCCCGGGTGTCCAGGGGTTTATGGATTCTTTACCCGGTGTCCAGGTGTTTATGGATTCTATCCCGGGTGTCCAGGGGTTTAATGCCTCATTCCTTGGTGTTCAGTGGTGTAGTGCTGCAGTTATTGGTGTCCAAGTTTTAAGGATTCTATCCCTGGTGTCCAGGGTTTCATGGATCCTTTCTCTGGTGTCCAGGGGTTTAATGCCTCAGTCCTTGGTGTTTAGTGGTGTATTGCTGCAGTTTTTGGTGTCCATGGTTTTATGGATTCTATCCCTGGTGTCCAGGGTTTTATGGATTCAATCCCTGGTGTCCAGAGGTGTAATGATCGAGTCTATGGTGTTGTGCTGCAGTTCTTGGTATACAGCATTATAGTGCCTCAGGGAATGGTATCCAGCTGTGTAATTCATCTGGCCAGGGCTTATAGCAGTTTAGAGCCCCAGCCCCTGGTGTCCAGTAGCTTACTACTCATTACTTAGTGAAGCAGTGCCCTGGTGTCCAGTGTTTTAGTGGCATAGTCCCTTATGCCCACTAGTAATGTGGACCAGCCTTTGGTGAAGTTTGGTGCACACTAAAAATGTAATATCACTGATCAAAGCCAATACTTATGTTACGACATCTATCACTTGCTAGTTAAAGGGGTTGTCTATTTTACAAGCCCCTTTTTCAAAAATCCTATTAGATAATTCTGAGTTAAGAGAAGGGCATCCTCTGGATCATCTCTTGGTCAGAACGGAGAGCCGTTTCAAAGAGCATCTCTCCACTCTGGAGGACCTGTCCGGTATTACCCAGATGATCCGTTGATATGAATGAGCACTGTGTAATGCTGTATTTCCCCTGTGGTGGCGCTGCAGGAAGAATGAACACTTCCAGATTTCCCAATAGATTACAGCTGATCGCTGGGGGTCGCAGCAGTGGGACACTCTGTGATCTGCTTATTGTCAAGGGACCCTTTCTTTCAAGTAGGGACTGTCCAAGGTAGACAATCCCTTTAACCCCTAATCTGCTTGCTGGATGCAAAGTAGCCAAACAGAGAGCAACATAGGAGTAATGCATCAGAGAAACACAATCCTATCTATCTTGGCTGACTGCTCAGTATTATTAAGCAACCAAACAATAAAGGGGTTGTCCTGGATTACAAAACATGGCTGCTTTCTTCCAGAAACAGCACCATTCCTGTCCACAGGTTGTGTCTGGTATTGCAGCTCAGCCCCATTCACTTCAAAAGAGCTGAGCTGCAATACCACTCACAACCCATCGACTGGCGTAGCGCTGTTTTTGGAAGAAAGTGGCCATGTTTTTCTTATTGTAGATAACTTCTTTAATTCTTAAGAGTTTAACGTGTGGCCTATTGCAATGTTCGGACAAGGCAGACAAACTTCTCATACCACTCAAATACTGAAACCCAATAGTTCATTGCCCTTCTTCATAAAATATATGTAGGTGCATTTCTTCTACAGAATTTAAATGCATTTTATATGGTTAGATGAGGCAACGGGGCACTTTGCCCCGCTGCAAGACGACTTGCTTTTGGGCATGATTTACCAAGCCTTACTCCCAATAAGATCTCTACCCATATGGTACACATTAGATGATGATGATCCTCTATAAATAATATCGCTCCAAAAACGACAAGAAGTTCTTCCATTCTCTACGTTATTTTGGCCATAAATGCATAAAGTTGCACAGACTATAACCGGAATGTGAATAGGCTCCGTTTTATGCGCGCAGCACACATCCAGGAGAATTATCAGAAAATGAAAAATCTTATGTACCCTATACAATGAATCTCATAAATGGCCTTTAATGTCCTTCACCGATCTGGGATTGCTACGTGATAGATGAATGATCGCAGGAATATGCTATAAGGGCACGTATGTAACATCAGCTCTGATGTGACTCACCGTTACCTCATCAGGAGAGGTGTTCACTGATTTTCAGACATTACCTTAAATCTCCTGCAAACCTCAGTTTCCAGCTGCCAGTTTGCGTGCCTGGGGCGACTGCAGGTATATTATAGAATCCACATGTATCTCCCCTAGAGAATGGGGTGTATTAATTTACAGTGCAATAAAAGTCTGCACTCTGGTATTTTTTATGGTCTAGTTTTATAATGCACTACAAAACATGAAGAGCTGTAATTTATTAGGTTGTTTTTTTTAACCAGGAAACCTTAAAGAGTAACTGCACTTTCATATAACGTTTGATTGGTCATATGGACATATCAGAAGTTTTGATCGGTGGGGGTCCGAGCACTGAGACCACCACTGTCCTTAAAACGAACTGTCCTCACAGCCGAAGGTGCAGGGCGCTCACCTGAGCGCTTCTGCACCTTCATTTCAGCGACAGTGGTGGCCTCAGAACCCGGACCCTTTACCGATAAAAACTTCTGATATATCTCTAAAGTTTTCCGAAAGTCCAGATACTCTATAACCGATATTACAGTATTTCACTTAACATCCAATGTGACCGACAAGGCAAGAGCAAAAAATGGCTAAAAACGTAGGGTAAAATACTAATAATTCTCTATCTCAGACGTGGACTGACCATTTGGGCATCTGGGCAGTGCCTAGGGTCCAAGGTGCAAAAGTTTCTAAACTGCAAGTCAATTACTCAGCTATATGCGCTGCCTGACAGTCCCCATTCATAACAGAGGTTGCTTGCTAGGCAGTGTATTCATAGCTACCAGACTGTCAGACATAGCTCAGCTATTCAGCTTAAAAGTTTAAATAAACTTTTAAAAAACTATTGACATGTCAGAAGTCTTGATCAGTGGGGGTCCGAACACTGAGACCCCCACCGATCGCTAAAACGAAGCCGCAGAAGCGATGATTTCTGATTGATTTGCTCGGCTTTCCTCAGAGTGGTGTCTCAACAGATAGTCTATGAGCCCGTACACCGCTCGCTTGGCTTTCCGAGGAAAGCCGATCAGGAACTAAGCAGCACAGCGTTTCTGCAGCTTCGTTTTAGCGATCTGTGGGGGTCTCAGTGCTTGGACCCCCACTGATCAAAACTTTTGACATATCACTATGACATTTCAAACGTTTTTTAAAAGTTTAGTTACACTGTAAAACTTTATTGGTATTGTACTAACAACAGAGAAGGGAAAAGCAGCTCCGTACCAGTCACGACTGTCATATGACATGACATTTCCCATCTCAGGCTGCAGTTTAATCAGATTTCTATACAAAACATAAGTATAGGTGGAAAAAAATCTTTATGTACAGTCTTAAATGCCAATTTGTTTTTTTACTTTCATCTAAATAGGTCCTAAATTCTGTGCTGGTTAATTTCTCGTTATATATTTATAGCATTAGGAGCTACATTTTTCTGATACAGTGCTCTAGACCCTCAGCATATTAATAGAGTTAAATGATACATTTTGTCTGTCTGTAGCCACCACTAGGGGGAGCTTAGTAGATAACAACAAAGTATGCAGTAAGCTCTTAAGCTCCCCCTAGTGGTGACTACAGGAAGTCTGAACTTTATAATTTCAGTCTATGTCTGTATCACGAAAAGGGAGCTCCAACCGCTATAAAGACATATCAGGAAATTAATCCGCACAGAATGTTTCACCACATTAAAATATGGTCACGCAAGATATGTCTCTTCCGCCATGTAGTAGATTGGCTTCATGAATCCAGTAATTATTCAAATTTAGACCTGGAAGGGGCGTTTGCCTCGCCCTGGAATTTGAAGGCCTTATTGCATTGTAAGGTTGCTTCACTTCCGTATCGTCTCGAAACCTCCATTATCTTGAGGGATACAATCCTAGCTTGGAAAGCAGTTCGTAAACTTTTTGTTCTGCCTCACTTACTTTCTAAACTTATGCCTTTATGGGGGCATCCGGAATTTTTTCCAGGAATTGTGAGAAGTGGTATTTTTACTACTTGGGAGGCAGAGGGGATTAAATGCGCAGGAGACCTTATAGATGTATACATATAGAAGACAAGAGATGGCTTACTGTATCTGAACTAATGGCTAAACTAAGGTTCTCAGAGGGTACACGTACACACTAAAAAAATAAAATATGGTCACACGCAAATAGTTTTCAACCTATGGTAACCCAAATAGTAGGTCCCCCAGGGATAAGCTATTTGTATGTGGGGGAGGATCCTGCTTCGGGTTAGGCTGGGTTCACACTGCGTTTTACCCTTACGCTTAGTGTGTTTGCCAGGAAAGCTCCCGACGTACACACTAAACATCTTCATAGATGGTATAAAATAACATAGTAGAATACCCTTTTCCAGCCTGTTGAACGGTGACGGATGCGTTGTATGGCACCCTTCACAGGCATTTAATGGATACGTCATTGGCTTTTCATAGGGTATAATAGTTTCCGTTTAACGGAAACATTATTAAATAGCTCACAATGTATCGGTTAAATGGATCCCATATTCATCTAAGGGCAATGGATGCCACTGTTAGGTATATGTTACAGCCTCCGTTTAACGTATACTGTATGTCGGAAACTTATCCCAGCATATATGTTAAACGGAGGACGAAAAAGGTAGAGTGAACCGACCTTTAACTGCAACTTAATTGCTCATCTTCCTTATATTGTATTGAAGAATTAGAGAGGGGGGCCCATGGCAAATATTAAAATGGGACCTCTATTATTTTGCCACCCAAGACAAGCATCTGATTCATTCTCTAATAACATTAGCGTTAGGGGAAAAAAACCTGCGAATCAACATTAGCGCATGCAGGTTTCGTAAGTGTCCGGTCACAGGCATCAGTGATATATACAAGATAAATGAAGTGTGAGTTCATGCTGCCAGTAGTTAAATTTTCCACCTTATTGGCAAGCTGTGGGTCGAGGGGTAGCACAAACTGATACGTATATACTCTTTATCCATAACATAAAACCACTGACATGTGACAAGTGCTATTATTATCTGCTAGATCTGCCCTCATCACCTGTAAGTGCTATTATTATCTGCTAGATCTGACCTGGTCACCTGTAAGCGTTGTTATGATCTGCTAGATCTGCCGCGGTCACCTGTGTTATTATATCTGCTAGATCTGCCCCAGTCACCTGTAAGTGCTATTATTATCTGCTAGATCTGCCCCGGTCACCTGTAAGTGTTATTATTATCTTCTAGATCTACCCCAGTTACCTGTAAGCATTGTTATTATCTGCTACATCTACCCTGGTCACCTGTAAACGTTATTATCGGCTAAATTTGCCTTGGCCATCTGTGTTATTATATCTGCTAGATCTGCCCCGGTCACCTGTAAGCGTTATTATCTGCTAGATCAGTCCCGGTCACCTTGTAAGTGTTATTATTATCTGCTAGATCTGCCCTGGTCACCTGTAAGAGTTGTTATTATCTGCTATATCTGTCTCGGTCACCTGTAAGTGTTATAGTTGTGAAGTGAAAGTATCTAGGAGTAACAATAGCTCAGTCACGGAGCGGTAAACCACGATACTCACAAAGCGGGGCTGTAACAAGTTGCAGAGAATGATGCACAAAAATTGCCTACCCGGGTAAAATTTTGCAATACATTGGTCAACTAGTTTAATGTCCTGGTATATCTCGGGCACCTACAGCGAACTCTCTCTATACACTGATTGTACAATCTGTGACATCCTGACAACCCTAGGGGTAGCATTTCTCTTCCATATGTGGCACAGAAGGGTGTATTTCTGCCGTATTCCTGAGCACTGCCTTTCTATTGTTTTGACGGTACTTTGGTTGTTTATTGCTGGTAAATGGTCTCTAGGAGTGAAAACACACCTCGAAAGCTGCTGACAGATATAAAGCAGTTTGTCGTTCTTATGAAGTAAACCAATATTGTGCTGAGTTTTGGGAACCTTGCGCATCTGGTAAAGGGAGGTTTGTGGTGAGTGACAGACATTTCTTCAATACTAAGCCTAAGGAAATGAAATCTACTTTCTCCATCAGATCTGGCATTATTGGGACTTTTGTTTGAGGATCTGCTCTTGCAATTTGTCCTTTGCTTTCTGTATCTTGACACCTTAAGTGTCTTGGATTTAGTTTTTATAAAGCCACACGGCACTCTCTCTTAATTTCCGTTTTATTAATCTTTTTTGCGTGATTTATAGGAGTAAGCCGTGTGGGTTATTATTTCAGCTTCACAAGCGAACTTAGTAACGTGTGGTTTTATAGTATGCCTTGTAGCAGTGTAAGCAGCAGGTACGGGGTTAAATTGCTTGTGTTATACTTATCTTACATAATATACAAATTTAAAGGGTTTTTCTTTGAATCATAGATTTGTGATAATTTATGATTAGGGGAAAACCCCTCTAAAGGCTGTGTACACAATCATTATTATTTTTTTAATAAAACAATGTATTAGGTGATTTAGAGCAACTTTTAAATTGACTTTAATAAAAAAAAATTAACTTTTCAAAATACAGCTTCTATGTATCCTGTAGACATAGAAGCTGTATTTTGAAAAGTAAAAAAAAAAAAAAGAAGCTGTATTTTGCCGTCAAAGCCGATTCCGTCATGTCAGCTGGACTAACGGCTCGGCAGAAAGCTGGTCTTGCGTGTCTCCAACAAACAGGATCCAGCTAATAATGATCACATCTAAGTTCATGTATATGCCCCGCTTCTTTCCAGTCTGTGATATACAATGGTTATCTCTTAGTCTGCTTTTCCCAGGTTTAAAAGATTGCAGATTATTTTGTAGTTCCTCACCATGCAGTCGCCTCTCCAATCATTTGTGATAGAATGGGTTGTTGTAAAGAGATCACTGAATTCCAGCGTGGTCCTGTAATAGGATGCCTCCAGTGTAACAAGTCAGTTCCTGAAATGTCTTCCCTCCTAGATATTCCACAATCAACCGTGAGTGATATTATTATAAAGTGGAAGAAACCGCAGCAATTCAGCCACGAAGTGCAGACCACGTAAAGTTACAGAACGGGGGCGCCGAGTGATGAGGAGCAAGTACAGAAAAGTCGCCAACTCTCCGCTGACTCAATAACTGCAGAGTATAAACCTTCTCTGGTATTAACCCCTTAGTGACCACTAATACGCCTTTTCACGTGATTCACTTATGGGCTTTAGGCTAGGCTGACGCCTTTTCACGTCAGCCTAGTCTAAGTCCTGCACGGGTCTCCCGTGCAGGCTGGTGCCGGGGCTCTGCTGTCTGATGACAGCTGAGCTCCTGCTCCAACGCCCGCGATCGAAGTTTACTTCGATCGCGGCCGTTTAACCCGTTAAATGCCGCCGTCAATAGCGACCGCGGCATTTAACTTTGTTTACAGACGGAGTGCGCTCCCTCTGTCACCCATCGGCGGCCCGCGAATGCAATCGCGGGTCTCCGATGGGGTGTCATGGCAGCCGGGGGCCTGATTTACAATGACAGGCAATAATGCTCTGGTATACGAAGTATACCAGAGCATTATAGCAGCGATCGGAATATCGCACAGTAAAGTCCCCTAGTGGGACTAATAAAATCAGTCATCAAAGAGAAATAAAGATTATTAATAAAAAGTACAGTAAAAAAATAAATAAAACCATTTTTTTCCATAAAAAGTGGTTTTATTTAGTAAAAGTGTAAAAAAAAAACACATATGTGGTATCGCCGCGACCGTAATGACTCCATTAATAAAGTTAATATGTAATTTAAACCGCAAAGTGAACACCGTAAAAAAAAACGCAAAAAACCATGGCGAAATTGCAATTTTTTTCCATTGCCCCCCAAAAAAGTCATAATAAAAATGAATCAATAAGTCCCATGCACCCCAAAACAGTACCATTCAAAACGACGTCTTGTCCCGCAGAAAACAAGCCCAAAAAATCACTACATTGATGGAAAAATAAAAAAATTACAGCTCTTGGAAAGCGACGATGCAAAAACAAATAATTTTAGTTCAAAAGTGTTTTTATTGTGCAAAAGTCGTAAAACATAAAAAAACCTCTACATATGTGGTATCGCCGTAATCGTACCGACCCATAGAATAAAGCTAACATGTTATTTACGTCGCATAGTGAACGGCGTCAATTTAAAAACGCATAGAACAATGGCGGAATTTCAGTTTTTTTTTATAATCCCCCCAAAAAGGTTAATAAAAGTTAATATAAAAATTATATGTACCCAAAAATGGTGCTATTAAAAAGCACAACTAATCCCGCAAAAAACAAGTCCTCATACAGCTATGTAGACGAAAAAATAAAAAGGTTATAGCTCTTTGAATGCGACTATAGAAAAACGAATAAAATAGCTTGGTCATTAAGGCCTAAAATGGGCTGGTCACTAAGGGGTTAACATCCGCACAAAAACTGTGCGCCGGGAGCTTCATGGCATGGGGGCAGGCAGCCTTAGATCACTAAGCACAATGGCAAGCGTCGGATGGAGTGGTGTCAAGTCGCCACCACTGGACTCTGGAGCAGGGGAAACATGTTCTGTGGAGTGACGCTTCTCTGTATGGCGGTCTGATGGACGAGTCTGGTTTTGGTGAATGTCAGGAGAACGTTACCTGCCCAACTGCATTGTGCCAGCTGTAATGTTTGGTGGAGGAGAGATAATGCTATGGGGTTGTTTTTCAGGGGTCGGCCCCTTAGTTTCAGTAAAGGGAAATCTTAATGCTTCAGCATAACAAGACAAGCCATTTTGGACAATTGTAGCTTCCAACTTTGTGGAAAAACTATGGGGTTCGGACCTTTTCTGATCCAACATAACTACGCCCCAGTGCACAAGCTCCATAAAGACATGGGGTTGGGTGAGTTTAGTGTGGAAGAACTTGAATGGCCACACAGAGTCCTGACCTCAACCCCACCCAACACCTTTGGGATGAACTAGAATGGAGATTATGAGCCAGGCCCTCTCCTCCAACATCAGTGTCTGACCTCACAAATGATCTTCTGGATAAACGGCAAAAATTCACACAGACACAGCATAAAATCTTGTAGAAAGCCCCCAGTAGAGTGAAAGATGTTTTACTGCAAAGGGGGAATGTACTACACATTAATACTTATAGATTTAGAATAGGGAGTCATAAAAGCTCTTGAAGGTATAATGTGTAAGTGTCCCAATACTTTGCTACAAAGGTGAGGTTGTGGAAGACCGTTTCCTGTCACAGGTCTGACATGGCAAGACTCAGTGCGGCAAAGAGACACAAGGTAGTTATACTGCATCAGCAAGGTCTCTCCCAGGTAAAGAATTCAAAGCAGACTGCGGTTTCAAGCTCTTTTAAAGAAGCACAAAGAAACGGGCCATAGACGCAGTGGTCGGCCAAGGAAACCTAGTGCAGCAGATCAAAGACACATCATGCTTACTTACCTTCGAAATCGGAAGATGTCCAGCAGTGCCATCAGCTCAGAACTGGCAGAAACCAGTGGGACCCAGCTACGCCCATCTACTGTTCGGAGAAGTCTGGTCAGAAGTGGTCTCCATGGAAGAATTGTGGCCAAAAAGACATACCTTTAGTGGAAACAAGGCAAAGCGACTCAACTATGCACGAAAAATGTCATCAGGTGCTCTGGACTGAGGAGTCAAAATGTGAAATATTTGGCTGTAACAGAAGGCAGTTTGTTCGCCGACGGGCTGGAGAGCGGTACAATAATAAGTGTCTGCAGGCAACAGTGAAGCATGGTGGAGGGTCCGTACAAGTTTGGGGCTGCATTTCTTCTAATGGAGTTGGGAATTAGGTCTTGTCCTCAATGCTGAGATATACAGGCAGATATTTACCCATCATGCAGTACCATCAGGGAGGCATCGGATTGGTTTCAAAATTATTGTCCAATGTCATTATGAACTATCCTCAGCGTAAATAAGAACAAGGAGCCCTGGAAGTGATGATATGGCCCCCACCGAGCCCCGATCTCAACATCATCGAGTCTGTCTGGGATTACATGAAGAGACAGAAGGATTTGAGGAAGGCTACATCCACAGAAGATCTGTTCTAAAAGATGTTTGGATCAACCTCCCTGCCGAGTTCCCTCAAAAACCTTATGTAAGTGTACCTAGAAGAATTGATGCTGTTTTGAAGACAAAGGGTGGTCACACCAAATATTGATTTGATTTAGATTTCTCCTCTGTTCATTCACTTTGCATTTTGTTAACTGATAAAAAAAATATTAATACTTCTATTTTTGAAAGCATTCTTACTTTGCAGCATTTTTCCACATCTTTCAAAGACTTTTGCACAGAACTGTATATACACACACATATAATAAGTTATATTTCCTCGACTTGTAGCATTAACAGGTTAACTCCTCAAGGATGGAGTGCGTAGTCCGGTGTAATTTTGTTTTCAGCAGGTGAATTCCACAGTCATCTGTTGGAGATTTCGGGGGAAAACGCACATGTTGATATTTTGAGGACTCAGGAGCATTTAAGCTCCGCACCCCACAAGCTGAACAAAGTCACTGACGCAGTGATGGAGTGATGAAGGGATGAAGTGATACAGTGATGGAGGGATGAAGTGATACAGTGATGGAGGGATGTAGTGATGCAGTGGTGGAGTTATGGGGGATGCGGTGATGGAGTCCTCTCTCTGTAGCCTCTTTTAATGAAATTCACAGACACGAATAGGAAACTGGAGGTTATTTTTAGCGGCAGGAGGAATGTGGTCCCTAATTGTGCTTAGTCTATTGCTAAGTATGTGATCTGTTTGCCATTACATTTTACAACCTTTCACCAATGTGTTATTTTTGTATTTTTTTTTTACGTGTCTAAGTGGGAAATATAAATTTTTGAGCTTTCTAAGAAAATTATTGGGTGGTGGTGGTGGGGGTGGTTCAGAGGTATTCAGTAACCATCAATTTCAAACATTGTATAATGTAAACTTACGCAACTTTCTAATATCCTTGGTCCCCATTTTCAAGATCTCCACTTGCTGTCAGTGAATGAGAATTCTTCTTTACATTCAGAGTCCTGAGAATCTGCTGCTCCCTAGGCTCCTTATCAAAGACCTTGAGGATTGGTCTTCGGCCCCTGAATGCATCTACTCACTGACAGCAAGCACACCTCTTGAAATCTGTTAAGAATTGAATGTATTTAAGTAAGTTGCAGTATCTTTCATTATACAATGCAGAGGTTTGGTTTACATAGAACCAGAAAACCCCTTCCATGCATTAGCTATACGTAGGTCCCTCCATAAAAGACATTGTAAGATATACTAGAACTGGCAGCATATCGGACTTTAACTCTTAAGCTGCCAAGTACTAAATTTGACGGCCAGATCTCTGGCTGGTTCTGATATAGCACCCACCTCTCCCCAGATGCTGCTGAATAAATCTCAGTGAGGACACCTCTAGGATTTCAAATACATGGAGGGGCCACTGGATCTGTTACAGAGTCCTCTGATGGTAGAATATATATATATATATATATATATATATATACAACTTTTATATAGCATGCAATAGCCGGCTATGGACATCCACTAATTTCAACGGCCACCACTTTATGTGTGGCGTACAATGAATCCTTCTATTAGGGTAAGGCCACACGGTGCGTCGTTGTTGCGGTTTTGTTGCGTTTGAAAAGCGCACGCGGTGAACTGCATGAGTTTTTTGTCTCTGTAAAGCCCTGTTCACACTGAGTTTTTGGACGAGTTTTTTTTACCGCGAGTAAAAAAAATGCGTCGCGGTAAAAAGAAGCGTCATGACCCATCTTGAGGCGGTTTCCGCCTCCAAAACCACATTTCAATCAGTCAGAAAGAGGAAAAAAAAACCTAGACGAGTGTTTTGACGAGTTTTTGTCAAACCACTGTGCAAAAACCTACTGGAGCAGTTTTTGCAGGAGGAATTTTCCTCCTGCAAAAAACTCTGTGTGAACACAGCCTAATGCTGCAGTTCTGTTGCGTTATTAGGGTATGTGCACACGTAGTGACCAAAGACGTCTGAAAATCCAAAGCTGTTTTCAAGGGAAAACAGACCCTGCTTTTCAGACGTTTTTTGACCAACTCGCATTTTTCGCGGCGTTTTTCGCGCTGTTTTTTACGTCCGTTTTTGGAGCTGTTTTCATTGGAGTCTATGAGAAAACAGCTCCAAAAACGTCCAAAGAAGTGTCCTGCACTTCTTTTGACGAGGCTGTATTTTTACGCGTCGTCGTTTGACAGCTGTCAAACGACGACGCGTAAATAACAGGTCGTCTGCACAGTACGTCGGCAAACCCATTCAAATGAATGGGCAGATGTTTGCCGACGTATTGGAGCCCTATTTTCAGACGTAAAACGAGGCATAATACGCCTCGTTTACGTCTGAAAATAGGTCGTGTGAACCCAGCCTTAAAGGAAATAATTGATGGACATGGTTTTCACCCGTGTTGAAGTTTGTTAGGTGCTTCCTGTATATACGTCATTACATTGCATTGCAGAACTGTTAGGCCTCATGCACACTTCCATCACCGTTTTCACGGCCGTTTTTCACGGATCCGTGTGTCCGTGATTGGAACAGTGTTCTTCCTGTGTGTACACCGTGTACACTTCCGTGTTTCAGTTTCCGAGAGGAAACTGAAACCCGTTCACACTATGTACACGATATTGTTAGCACCTCACATGCTATTCCCTGTCCAGCGGTAGTCACTGTCCAGGGTGCTGAAAGAGTTACTGCCGATCAGTGCAGCCCTTAACTCTTTCAGCACCCTGGACAGAAACTACCGCTGGACAGGGAATAGCATGCGCGGCGCTCACAATGTAGATTAATGGTTCATTAAAAAAAAAAACCTGCAACAAAAATAAAATTTGCTCTTTACCCAGAACTCCCTGCTTGCCTGCTTCTTCCTCAAGTCCGGCCTCCTGAGATGGCGTTTCAGACCATATGACCGCTGCAGCCAATCACAGGCTGCAGTGGTCACATGGACTGCCGCGTCATCCAGGGAGGTCGGACTGGATGCCAGAAGAGGGACGCGTCACCAAGACAACGGCCAGGGGACGTATGAACATATTTTTTTTAATATCGCTGCGTTTCAGCACTGATCAGCAGCCTCTTCTCTCTACATCAGTGCTGACAGAGAAGGGGCTGCCGATTAGTACAGTGCAGTATCTGTCTGTATGTGTACCTCTGCCCGCCCGGCTGTTGCTAGGCAACGGCTCCATCACACACGGACGGCACAAGGATGCCTTCCGTGTGCCTCCAGTTTTTTTGATGGCCCCATTGACTTGCATGGGCCTCACGGTCACGGAATCTCAGACCAAAGCAGGACATGCTCTACTTTTGTCGGAACGGAGCAACGGGACCGTCAAAAAAACTGAAGTGTGCATGGCCCCATTGAAATGAATGGGTCAGGGTGCCAGCCGTCTGAAAAACAGCTAGCACCCTAAAGAAAAAGACTGAAGTGGGAATGAAGCCTTAGCAAAAACGCAAGCAGTTCAGCAACAACTTTGGCAGCGCGGTCAGTAACTGCGGTCGGACATTATGAAGATGCGGTCAACCGAACAAAAAACACATTGTAATATAATAGCAGCCGTCTGTCGATAGCACAAATTTCACCATTGACTTCTATTGAAAAATTACTTGCTGCAGGTTAAAAACGCAACATAAACGCACCGTGACTGCACCGTGTGGCCTTACCCTTAGATATCCTAATAAGACTGACCTGTGAACTATGTCCAAAGAAGCATGTTCCTCTTGACTGATTGGCTGAGAGGGATCACCTGACTTGCTCTTCTGCGTAACGTGGCCATCAGAAACACACAGATTAGCCGTCCATCCGGGGGCAAGACAAGGTCTCTTGGCGCCCACGTGCCCCTTGGCGCACTTAAAGGAAACTTTTTTTTATCTTGGTTACAGGGTCTAATGGGTTGTACAAAAAAATTAACGGCCAAATAAGGTTGTTAATTCATAAATTGTGCCTCCCCACTTCAATGGTGCCCTAGGCAGCTGCCTAGACCTCCTACCCCTCGTTCTGGCCCTATATCTATCTATACAAACATAGGACGATATAATTATGATGTACAAGTGACAAAAAATAATGAAAAAACACCCCAATTATCATGTCTGATCGGCCAGTCGTACCTTAAACATCCTGTTCATCAAATCAAATCACTGCCTTTATTGCCCAACCTGCCTTTGAAAAATGAGAGCTGTATTCTGATTGGCTGCTATGGGTAATATCTGTTTTTGTATCTGCACTAGTTTGGATCAATGTGTCTATATCTAAAGGGGTGAGAGTCAGGTATTCCTGAACAGGAGGAGGGCGCAGGTGCTTTTCCATAAATACATGATGTATCAGATTTGGCAATTCCCACTGCGTACATCCGCCATTTGTCAGGCTGAAGATCTTGCATTGGCCTTTAGTTGCTGCCATTTCTTTGTATTATTACGCCATTATTCATTTTATTAGATACACCGTTTCATAATAAACCATCTAGCAAAGCTGCAGAAATTGTCATCTGATGTTCTTCATTTTTTTCCCTCTGGTACCAGGGCATAGTTGCTTGGGCATGTCCTGCAGTTCCAGTCAGTACCATGGACAGGGGATGTACATGGCTCAGTTATACGGTGCTATTTATAGTTAGAGCACGTAGAGCGGCCGCTGCAGCGGAGGTCCGCATTTTTGGTAGGATGAGGCAGCGTTGCGAAACGATACAGATGTAGCAGAGCTAAATGTGTCATTTAACTGTGATGAAGCCAAGTTAAATGGGTTTTCCAGGTTGCATGATGAAACGTCCTGCAAGTTTCCAATATACCTTATGTATTAATTCCTCAGTATTTTCAAGTTCTCTGGTTGCTGTCAGTGAGTTGAAACATTCTTATTTATATCCACTTGTACATTGTACTCGTTATTCACTTCAATGTATCAGTACAGGTAAAATGTATCTGCCTGTAGTTCAGACTGTTTAGTTCACACAGGATTGCCTAGACTGGATAAACTGTAACAAACTCTCAGCTGTGAGAAATAGTATGTCTGTATGAGACTAAAGAAATGTTATGTCTGTATGAGGCTGTATCAATTCTTCCCTATTTTCAAGATCTCTTCTTACTGTCCGTGAGTTGAACAATTCTTATTTAAATCCAAGAGCTGAAAACATGTACATTGTACTCATTATTTTCTACAATGTAACAAACTCTCAGCTGTGAGAAATATTATGTCTGTATGAGGCTTAAGAAAAATGTGGCAATTCACTGTCAAGAAACAGAGGGCTTGAAAATGGTGAGCAAATAAAACACAAACTTAAGATTTATTAAGACTGGCATTTTATGTATCCAAAGTGCGTTGGAGTGAAATCTGCTAAATTATTTTGAGAAGTGCATGCCTCTTAATAAATTTGGCAATTATTGGGCTGAGCTAAAGTTGGAAAATTAAATCTGCGAAGCTATGAGAAGCCATAGATTTGCGCCACTTTTTGTGCTATTTTCTGACTTAATAAATTTATTGGACCGCTATTGGTCCCCTGCTAAACCTCTGCTTACTTATAAAAAGTGTTTTAGATTACAGATTACAGAGCAAATATGGTGTACACCAGAATTTGCGACTTTTCTATGCCAAATATAATAATGGAAACCCCTTTTAAAAAGCCTTCTCAATGCCTATAAGGAGATATTAATGGGTGTGTACAGTTAAGGAAATTCTGAGTTAGAAGAGGGGGTCTTCCATTCAGGATTGTCATCTCTTGGTTAGAGTGGAGAGCAACAACAAAGAGCGTCTCCCACTCTGGAGGATCTGTCCTGTCACATTACACAGACAATCCATTAATATGAATGAGCACTGTGTAATGCTTCATTTCACCTGTGGAGGTGCTGCAGGGAAATTGAACACATTGAGCCTTGTTTACCCACAGATTACAGCTGATCACTGGGGTCCCAGCAGGGGGACACTTTGTGATCTGCTTATTCCAAAGGGACCCTTCTAACAAATAGTGATTGTATCGTATAAGTGGAGAAGCTCTTTAAACAAATTAAATAGTGGACCACTGAGAAGTCTAGGACGGGGTCTCCTTTTTCTGCCTTACCTTGATAATGGGAATCAGCAGTGGACCCCATCTTGAAGTGGTCAGTAAAGAAGATAATGTCCTGCATTACATTCGCTGAGCTGCTCATTATTAAATGGGTCATCCAGGATTTTAAAAAAGGGTATACTTCTTTTTTTCCCCAAAGACAGCAGGTTATGTCTGGTATTGCAGCTAAGCACCATTCAAGTAAACCAGAGCCCATGTCCCTCGACCCCAAGCTGATCACACAGTGTCCCACTGCTGGGACCCCCAGTGATCAGCTTTAATCTGTGGCGGAACCCAACAGCAAGTTTTCAACTAATCTTCAGCGCCACCACAGGAGAAATTAAGCATTACAGTGTCAAATTAAATCAACTGACTGTCTGTGTAATGCACCGACATGCTGGGTCCTCCAGAGAAACAGAGACGCTCATTGTAGCCGCTCTCTATGAACTCAGAATTCCCTTAGAAGTTATTTCAAAATTAATTTTCGAAATCAGGCAACTTCTTAAAAGGGATTGTCTAGTTTCAAAAACACATCTTTATATACATATTAGAGAATTCTGAGTTAATAGAGGGGGTCTCTGTTCAGGATCCTCATCTCCTGGTCAGAGTGGAGAGAGGTTACAAAGAGTGTCTCTCTCTGGAGGACCTGTCCTGTATTACACAGACAACCTATTGATATAAATAAACACTGTGTATTGCTTAATTTCCCCTGTGGTGGTGCTGCAGGGAAATGTAACACTTACTGCCAGGTTTACCCACGGATTACAGCTGATCGCTGGGGGTCCCAGCAGGGAAATACTATGTGATCTGCTTATTGTCAAGAGACCCTTCTAAAAAATAGGGATTGTCCAAAGCAGAGAACCCCTTTAAATATGACAACCAATACTGCTCTAACTTTTGTCAGAATCCTGAAAGGCAAATCTGCCTAGATATGCATTCCCTGCCCCTTTATTTCTGTATGTGTCACCTAGCTTTCCCAAATCCTTGACTGTAAAATCCCCCATCCCTGTATTACTGTATTTTAGGCCCTGTTCACGCGTGTCGGATTTGACACGGATTTCGGCACGGATTCTGTGTTAAAATCCCAGTCAAATCCAACGATAATCCGCATCCCTGGCATGTATATCTGGATTTCCGCACATATTCAGAAAAATTTTCATGCCAATTTTTGTCCCAAGCAAAGAAAAAAAATCAGAATAAGTACCATGCTACTTATTTCTGCGGTTTCCCGATAGAAAATTCAGGGATTAGCCCCATTGAATGACAATGGGGCTAATCCTTTTGCGGATCTGCTGCAAACCCGTGGCAGAAATACCTTGGATTTCTGCCACAGGTCATGTAAGAATTCTCGTTGGATTTGCAATTTGCAAATCTGACATGTGTGAATGTAGCCTTAGCGTTTGGGAAAGCTGCATGACGACCCCAGTGTTGAGGCCGTATTATCATCCCTACTGGTTGTCACCCAGCCTTCATATACGAGAAAATAATGACAGGATACACACAAGATTAATCAAGGTGTGTTTTTTAGGGCAATGTTTTTTAATTGAAGTTTTCCGGTCTGGGATTTAACACCTAGAGAAATGGTGACTGTACAGAAAAGACAATCGCACGTCGGATCTTCAGTGAAACGAGCTCTTTTCATGTCCCGCTTAATTTCTACCGCAGCAGACAAGCTTCCTTCCCTGTCTTGGAATAACATGAAAGGCTACAGACTCCGCTAGGAAAATACGATAAAATTGAAGATTAGTTTCCCATGGTTTTTGATGAGGAATTTCATGTATTTCCACTAGGAAAATACTTATTTCTTTAACCTTCTCCATGATAGTTTATTCTGTGAAGTCTTTTTTTTTTTTGAGAATGCCAAGGTTACCCGGAGGTAAGTCAAGGAAAATAAAAGGTTCAGGTGTGCGCAGCTTGTCTTTGGCCCTGTTCACACTGAGTATTTTGCAGGCAGAAAAAATCTGCCTCAAAATTTTTTCAGGAATTTTGAGGCAGATTTTGACCTGTCTGCGTTTTTTTGCTGCGGCTTTCTTTGCCGTGGCCATTGAGGACCGTGGGCAAAAAAACCACAGCTTTTTCTGCCTCTCATTGATTTCAATGAGGTCAGAGGCGGAACAGCGGCATGTTCACATGCCGCTTTTTTTTTCATGCGAGCGGCTGAGAGCCACCTGGGAAAAAAAACGCCTGAAGTCAATGGGAGGCGATTTCGGCTGTTTTTGGCACTGACTCAGACACGGTTTTCGCGTCAAAATCAGCATCTAATACTGTGAATTAGGCCTTTCTCAGGGTCAAATCTCATTCACTTTGCTGCTACTTTAAATGCTGCAGAATTTCTGCACACAATTCCATTGCGGAAATTCCAGAGCGTTTACGCTACGTGGGAACCCGGCACAAGCTGCAGCAAAAACTGCATCATAATACCATGGCTATTTGCAGTAAAACTAAAAGCACGCTACCGCCACGCGGCTGCTACGTGTCCAGGAACCCTTAACCCAGGGGTCTCAAGCACCCGGGGCTTTCATCTGCGGCCCGCGGGAAACAGAGCCGCTAGTATAGACTCTGCTCCGGGACTCTGGAATTCCCTGACATCGCTGTCCACATATGGACAGCGATATCTGGGGCTTCTCCAGAGCCCCGTGCAGAGCGCTAGTATATGCTCTGCTCCTGGACTCTGTGGAATCTTCTGACATCACTGTCCACATATGGACAGTGTTGTCAGGGTCTTCCCCAGAGAGGATTCCCGGGCAGAGCGCTAGTATAGTCTCTGCTCTGGGTCTCTGGGGAAGCCTCTGACCTCGCTGTCTATACATCGACAGTGATGTCAGGGGCTTCCCCAGAGCAGGAGTCCCAGTCATGTCAGGAGCACAGCTCGAGTCCCAGGAAGAGCCTACTAGCGCTCTGCCCGGGACTCCAGCTCTGGGGTTGCCCCTGACATCCATGTCCATATATGGACAGTGATGTCAGGAGCAGAGCTGGAATCCCAGGCAGAATGCTAGAAGCGGCTCTGCTCCGGGACTCCAGCTCTGGGCAAGCCCCTGACATCACTGTCTATATATGGACACTGAAGTTAATGGCATCCCCAGAGTTCCGGCGCAGAGCCTATACTAGTGCTCTGCTCCGGGACTCCGGCTCTGGGGTTGCCCCTGATATCACATTCCGGTTCAGGAGGATCCCCTGACGTCACTGTGTATGGACAGTGACGTCAGGGGCTCCAACAGTAGAGGAATCCCCAGCCAAAGCGTCGGCAACGCTCTGGCTGGGGATTCCACTCCTAGAGGGAGCCCCAATGGAGCTATCTACTTGGGGTGTGTGTGGCATTATCTGAACAGGGCACTGTGGCAGCATCTGCGAAGGGCACTGTGGCAGCATCTTCGGAGGGAACTGTGGCAGCATCTGCGGAGGGCACTGTGGCAGCATCTA
Organism: Rhinoderma darwinii; assembly: GCF_050947455.1. Classification (NCBI taxonomy): domain Eukaryota; kingdom Metazoa; phylum Chordata; class Amphibia; order Anura; family Rhinodermatidae; genus Rhinoderma; species Rhinoderma darwinii. The sequence continues at coordinate 59,929,700 of NC_134699.1, forward strand.
CGGAGGGCACTGTGGCAGCATCTATGGAGGGCGCTGTGGCAGCATCTACAGAGAGCACTGTGGCAGCATCTACAGAGGGCACTGTGGCAGTATGTACAGAGGATACTGTGGCATTATCTAGGGGTGTGTTGCATTATCTACAGAGGGCACTGTGGCAGTATCTGCAGAGGGCACTGTGGCAGTATCTGCAGAGGGCACTGTGGCAGTATCTGCAGAGGGCACTGTGGCAGCATCTACAGAGGGCACTGTGGCAGTATGTACAGAGGACACTGTGGCATTATCTAGGGGTGTGTTGCATTATCTACAGAGGGCACTGTGGCATTATCTACAGAGGGCACTGTGGCATTATCTGCAGAGGGCACTGTGGCAGTATCTGCAGAGGGCACTGTGGCAGCATCTACAGAGGGCACTGTGAGAGCATCTACAGAGGACTCTGTGGCAGCATCTACAGAGGGCACTGTGACAGCATCTACAGTGGGCACTGTGGCAGCATCTACCGAGGGCACTGTGGCACTATCTAAAAGGGGGCTGCCCAATCTTGACATGTGTGTCTGCCAAACACTGCTAACTGAGCCGCCGGACTGCATTTAGCGACACTTAAACTGGAAAACTGGATTGTTGAAATAAGCACGTGGAGAAATATCTCAAATTTTAAACCTAGTGCTATTATTATAGTAATATAGTATTATTATAGTAATGTAGTATTATTATTATAATAGTAATAGTGTTATAGTAGTTCAAATAACTAAATGATTAACAATAATTTTGTATTGTATCAAATTTGAAAGTAATGCGGCCCGTCAACTTCCCATTTTTTCTATATGTGGCCTACTTACCCGGCCGAGTTTGAGACCCTTGCCTTAACCCCTTAACAACCGGCGTATGGTATTTTTACGTCGGGCGTTCAGGGTAGTTCTTCTGAAGCGACGTGTTTCCACGTCGGCACGTCAGAAGAACTTTCCCCGCATCGTGCGGGGTGCTGCTGAAGCCGGGGCTGTTAGTAACAGCCTCGGGCTTCAGGGCAACGATCGGAGACCACTAGCAGTGGTCTCCGATCATATTTAGCCCCTCAGATGCGGTGCTGAATAGCGAGCGCCGCATCTGACTGATTTTAGAGGGAAGGGGCTCCCTCTCTCATCCCACTGGCATCCCCGCGTGCATCGCGGAGTGCCGATGGGTTCTATTGCAGCCTGGGGGCCTAACAAAGGCCCCCATGTCTGCCTTTAGTAATTGCCAGTTAGGCCGTGCCAGAGGCATGACCTAACAGGTGCCTGTCAGTTTTACGGCAATGATACACTGCAATACCGAAGTATTGCAGTGTATTATAATAGCGATCAGAAGTCTGCATAGTAAAGTCCCCCAGTGGGACTAAAAATAAAGTAAAAAAAAGTTAAATAAAGTTTGAAATAAATAAATAAATGTCCCAAGGAAAAAAAAAACACTTTTTTCCCCTTACAAAATACTTTATGAAAAAAAAGTAAAAACGTACTCATATTTGGTATTGCCACGTCCGTAACGAACCCAACTATAAAGCTATTACATTATTTAACCCGCACGGTGAATGCCGTAAAAAAAATATAATAAAAAACCGCCAGATTTGCTGTTTTCTGTTCATCCTGCCTTCAAAAGAATTTGATAAAATGTGATCAAACCGTCGCATCTACTCCAAAATGGTACCAATACAAACTACAAGTCGTCCCGCAAAAAAAAAGCCCTGACACAGCTGTATCGGTCAAAAAATAAAAAAGTTATGGCTCTTAAAATATGGCGACGCAAAAGCAAATAATTTTGAAAAAAATGTGTTTTTACTGTGTAAAAGTAGTAAAAAAAAAAAATCCATATAAATTTGGTATCGCCGCAATCGTAACGACCCGCTGAATAAAGTTATTATGTTATTTATACCACACGGTAAACGGTGTAAAATTAAGATTCAAAACAAATGGCGAAAATTCAGTTTTTTCCAGTACCCCACTAAAAAAAATGATTAAAAAGTTAATCAATAAATTATATGTACCCCAAAATGATGCTATTATAAAATACAAGTTGTCCCGCAAAAAAAAGTCCTTATACATAGTTAGTGATCAGCCCATAGTGTTTCTACGTCGGTCACTAACGGGCCTTATTTCGATGTAATAGACTTTTTACGTCGCTGCATCGGAATAAGTAAACAGAGCAGGGAGATGTCAAATCCCCCTCCTCTCAGCTGCCAGAGGTAGCGGAGGGCTGGGGACATCCCTGCTCGACCGGGTGAGATCGATATTAGTATCGATCTCACCCGTTTAACCCCTCAGATGCGGTGCTGAATAGCGTGCACCGCATCTGAGTGGTTTTGGAGAGAGCTCCCTCTCATCCCACTGACACCCGGCGATAAGATCGCCGAGTGTCTTTGTCTCCGATGGCAGACGGGGGCCTAATAAAGGCCCCCAGGTCTGCCTAGCAGATGCCTGTCCGTTTTAAACGGACAGGCAGTAATAGACTGCAATACAAAAGTATTGCAGTGTATTATAATAGCGATCAGAGAATCGCATATTAAAGTCCCCTAGTGGGACTAGTAAAAAAGTTAAAAAAAAGTTTAATAAAGTTCATTTAAAAAAATGAAAAACCCACTTTTTCCCCCTTACAAACTGCTTTACTATTAAAAAACCAAAATAAAGTAAAAAAGTTATGCATATTTGGTATCGCCGCGTCCGTAACGACCTTGACTATAAATCTATTACATTATTTAACCCACATGAAACGCCGTAAAAAATTAAAGTCTGTGAATCCTGACTTTAAAAAAATTTGATAAAAAGTGATCAAAAAGTCGCATCTACTCCAAACTGGTACTAATAAAAACTACAAGTCGTCCAGCAAAAAAAAAAAGCCTTCATACAAGTGCATCGGCGGAACAATAAAAAAGTAATGGCTCTTCAAATATGGAGACACAAAAACAAATAATTTTTAAAAAAAATGCATTTTTACTGTGTGAAAGTAGTAAAACATACAAAAACTATACAAATTTGGTATTGTTGTAATCGTAACAACCCGCTGAATAAAGTTATTGTGTTATTTATACCACACGGTAAACGGCGTAGATTTAGGACGCGAAAAAGAGTGGCGAAATTTCAGTTTTTTTTCTATTCCCCCCCACCAAAAAAAAGTTAATAAAAGTTAATCAATAAATAATATGCACCTCAAAATGGTGGTATTAAAAAATACAACTTGTCCCGCAAAAAACAAGACCTTATACAGCTATGTCGACGCAAAAATAAAAAGGTTATGGCTCTTGGAAAAGGCTTTTTTGTAGTCCTCATCCATAGCAATACACTGCCTCACATGAGAGACACAGTCCATAGGAATACACTGACTAATCCGACAATCGTAGTCCATAGCAATACACTGCCTCACATTAGAGACACAGCCCATAGGAATACACTGACTAATCCGACAATCGTAGTCCATAGAAATACACTGATTCACACGAGAGACACAGTCCATAGGAATACACTGACTAATCCGACAATCGTAGTCCATAGAAATACACTGATTCACACGAGAGACACAGTCCATAGGAATACACTGACTAATCCGACAACCGTAGTCCATAGCAATACACTGCCTCACATGAGAGACACAGTCCATAGGAATACACTGACTAATCCGACAATCGTAGTCCATAGCAATACACTGATTCACACGAGAGACACAGCACATAGGAATACACTGACTAATCCGACAATCGTAGTCCATAGCAATACACTGCCTCACATGAGAGAAATAGTCCATAGGAATACACTGATTTATCAAACAATCGTAGTCCATAACAATTCACTGACTCACAAGAGAGCCACAGTCCGTAAGAATTCATTGACTTATCCAACAATCGTAGTCCATAGCAATATGCTGACTCACATGAAAGACACAGTCCATAGAAATACCCTGACTTATCCTACAATCGTAGTCCACTAACATGAGACACAGTCCATAGGAATACACTGACTCATCCAACAATTGAAGTCCATAGCAATATGCTGACTCACATGAGAGCGACAATCCATAGGACTACATTGACTTATGGGAATGTCGTAGTCGATCGGAATACATTGACTTATGCGACAGTCGAAGTCCATAAGAAAACATTGACTATCCCTTGACTGTTAAAGTATAATCGTGATGTGCCTCTATCTACGTATAGACGCTCGGTTGTTCGCCATCTGGTGAATGCAGCTAGAGCGTGTGTCTCCACAGTGCGGGGACAATCTTGTCCTCCGTCGGTGGGCATGTGGTTCGGTAAGATCCAGGAGATCATGAGAATGGAGGACCTCACGGCATCAATGAGAGGATCCCATACCAACTTCCTCAAAACATGGCGTGAATGGATTCGATTTCAATCCTCTGGAATACAGAACCATCATGGCCTCTTGAGCTTACTCACTAGGCCCAGTGTGTCAGGTCAGTTCTTTCCCCTTCCTCTCTCCTTGCTGTCCCTTCTTCTCTTTCGTTTCTCTATGCTGCTTTTCTGTTCTCTTACGGGTTATTATGCATGGCTGCGGGTTCAGGGTGCATATCAGAGTGTCTTTATCCTTATTGATTTAAGCGGTATGTTGTTTTTTCTTAGTGTTCTTTGCAGTCGCAGTCCATAGGAATATATTGATCCACATAGACAGCTGCAGTCTATAGTAATACATTGACACACGGTATAGTCGTAGAGGGCGTATGTATCATAAAGACAGCCCATGCAGCTGCTATGGGGCCGATAAGAAGAGGACCCAGCTCAGGTTATCCCTATCTTTTTTCCCTATGGATTGTGCGCCAACTACAGCAACGTTAGCAGGGGTAAATGGACAGAGGATTGCGCCGTCCTTCATGCCTACAAAGTATGGGAAAAGGGTTGCAACCAGCACTGGGTCATCCTGTTTCGCGATGGAGGGTTGATGGAGGGTCCATTTTCATTTTTGCAATGGTGCACTCTCCGGTATGTGCCCTACTGTTGCAGTCCATAGAAATACATTGACTCATGCGACTCTTCAGAAGACATGGGGTGGCTTATAGTTGTTTCATTATGCACATACCTTTCATAGCGCTGGTGTTGCCGTGAGCTAGTAATAAAAATAAAACATCAAACGAATTCTGAGGTTTTTAATACAGATAGGAAAAGGCTGGAATGAATGGGAGTGGCCGATTTTATCTGTTATGTTCTTTTGATTATTATCAGGCTCTTTGATGAAAATTGTGTCTTTTTGCCTTCTAAATATTTCCAACATCCCCGGCTTCTAGCAAGAAGTCGCAGAGCCTTCAACCAAGTTAAAAGCATCTATTTTTGTAGGCAGTAAAATAACTTTTTCCAAAATCAGCAATGAAAGATGAATTTTCCGTCCTCTAACCTGCAGGAATTTGGGTGTGTATAGTCTCCCCTTCCTTGGAAAAGTTTCTGGACGGACAATAAAGCGGTTAGTTCCTTTCGGAAGTTGTTTAAGAGGTGGTTAAGTCTGAGCTAATAGCTAGAAAGTCTATGGCCTCCCATGGAGTATTTTCACACTCTGAAGTAGTGGAGTTCATCGAACTGAGGCAATTAGTAGGAAAAAGTGCAAATTTTCCGTCTGATTGAATTTTTTTCGCTTCCTCGCCAAAGCAAAGACTCTTAATAGTGGTCTAAATGTCGTTCAAGTCTGCGGGATGTTCTCAGTATGAAAAATATTTCAAAGCTTGTAAGATGTCCTTGGCACGTGACCGTAAAAATATGGGCGAGACAGGACGTTAGTAGAGCTTTCTTTCTCTTTTGCCCTTTCAATGTAGATAATATAAAGATGAAGTTCGGGCGGTGATCTCCAAATGTAGATAAAGTGGTTGAGGATGTGCTATTGAAATGAAAGAGTTTCGCTTAAATGCGTTTATATGGTGAAAAAGATATAGAAAGTGTTACGATTAGTAGTAGGATACTGCTAATCAATGATTTTTAATCTGGTCATCATTTAGCTTTGCCTGGTTGATTAGGGTCAAGTACCTTTCTTGGGCCTATATATACTTCAGGCCTGGATTACTCAGGTGCTGGTTATACGGTTTCTGGCATGTACTAAACTCTTTCCAGATTCTTGATGGTTACTTTGTTCTTGTCTGTGTGTTCATTTGTATTGTGAGACCTGCTGGTCCTCTGAGAGATCTAGTTTTTGTATAGTGGTTTAGTGTGTATCCTTGGATAAGTAGTTCCACTGGTTTGTTTGCCTTTCCAGTGCAGTTGGTCTACTGCCACGCTGTTGTCTTACCCTGCTGTGGGTTAATATTCGTATAGGGTCAGTGAGTACTGTAAACTCTTGTCCACTGTCTATTCGTCTGTTAACTTCTTACATGTTATTTATCTGCCATCCACTCCATTTGTGCATCGTCTCCATCTTCTACTGCCTTTGGTATAAGGTTCAGCTCGTCCACTGGTGAGTTACTTGTGCCTTCAGTGTTGATGCGTGCTTCATGCATGTGATAGCGATTGTCTGGTGTTGCAGTCTTGAGCACCACTAGCGGCGTAACAGAAAGGCCTCCATGCCCCTTCTCTGACCTCAGTTTAGAGAGAGTTGACTCTCTATGAATTTACATAACCTTTTTTTTTATACCGTTTAGCGCGTACTCCAGGGAAGCTCCCGACATACACGCTAAACTTGAATAATCTAACACACACTGGTTGCTAGGAACCCGCTGTTTCCAACACTCATGAAAAGACTGCAGTTGTTAGGCAGTGTGTACTTAGCAACTAGACTCTCAGACATGAATCTGGAAAGATGAATAGGAAATCTCAGGTTGCATTATTAATCAGATTTTTCTAAAAATTAATTTAGATGAACAACCCCAGACGTGGTCTTATGGAGGACAGTGAGGGATCTTCAGACTGGCGCAGAGTAAGTGAAACTGTGGAGATGTGTACAGCTCCTTTCAAAGGTTGTATATGAGATTATAAAAACGTGGCTGCATCCTTCTATAAACAGCGCCACTCCTGTCCATGTGCAGTGCTTGGTATTGCAGATCAGACCCATTCACTTAAATGCTGCAATACCAGACAGAGTCCATGAATACATTTCTCTAAACTCATTCTCATTTATTTTAAGTGATTTTGACATTAATAAACCAAGATTTTATATAGCTTAGGCTTCGTTCACATCTGCGCTAGGGCTCCGTTCCGACGTTCCGTTTGAGCTTTCTGTCGGACAAACTGAAACCATAGGTTTACTTTTTCATCACCATTTATTTCAATTTGGACTGATCCGGTGCCAATGGTTTGCGTTTGTCTCCGCTGTGCAAAGGTTCCGTCATTTTGACGGAATTAATAACGTAGTCGACTACGCTATAGATTCCGTCAAAACGACGGAACCCTTGCACAACGGAGACCATTGGCACCGGATCCGTCACCATTGAAATCAATAGTGATGGAAAAGGAAACCTATGGTTTCCATTTGTGTCGGTCAGGGCTCCGTTCCATCGGAGATGTGAATGAAGCCTTAGCCAGAAGAAGGATCTGAGGCATAAGTTTAAAAATGCTTCAGGTATGTTTCGATTTTGTTGTCTTCAGCCAGTATTGAGACATGCCAGAAGACATCATTTCTGAGGGTCAATGAGCTGGTGCTACCACTACTACAGCTACCATTCAAGAACAGACCTATGGGAAATATACTCTATTTGCTCCAAAGTCAGAACCAAATGGGGTTATCTTCTGCTGGGCCTTTGGGGCCCATTTTTATGACAGATCTTGGTTCCACTGGAGGATCCTCTGGTAGTCTGGTTGGCCAGTCTGACTCTGACTCCAACACATTACTACTTAGGAAGCACCATCACTGGAAAATCCCTCTCTAAATGCCCTTTTAGATCATATTGAGGTAATAGGTGAAGGCATCCCTCTGGGACCCCCTCAATTAGCCAAATAAATAGCAGTTCTCGCTTGCTCTGGAGGATGTGACAGTGACAAATTGATGCTGTGCATAGTTATATTTCCCCTCTGGTGTCATTGAAAAGGAAAGGATCAGCTACCGAGCAGTTCATTCTGTGATAACAGCTAATCACCTATTGGCAGTCAGCTTGAAGTTTTTTGCACAGGCTACATATAATTTCCTATTTTATCATGCGCATGTACTTGGGACCACCTTTATGGTGCTGATTCATACCAACACACCTACCATCCCAAGACAGGTGGACCGGGTGCTTGTGCACTCGCTCTTTAGATCATTGGTCAGGCCCTCTAACCCCCGCAACATGTTTGCTGATGTTGTAGTGTCTACATGCTCGGCTTTTCCATATCTCCCTTAGAACAGAATGTGTTTACATGTCGGCCACCTAGCGGGATGGGGTATGGAGAATCCCTGTTCTTGACATAGGTGTGATTCCCAGTGCTGGGACCTGCATCTATCAGACATTGATGGCATATCCCACGGATATGCCATACATTTCTTAGATGACAATAACCCTTTAAGACCACCGATGAGGAAGAGATATAGGGCCAACATTTGGTGGGGCATCCACAACTCCTGCAGTAACTCAGTGGGTCTGTAGTGGTACTGACAAAAAGTAACCAGTGGCGCACCCACTACCAGACTTGGCGCTGTCTGCCTGATTTGGCAAGAGGTGGCGATCTAGCCCTGCGACGCCCCTGAAAGACATAGGGCCCTGCCTAAAGCAGATAAACCGCCCTGATAAGGAATAAACTAATATCAGGAACCTAACTAGCAGACCCTGAGCGAACCCTGTTGGTGGAAAAGATTATCTTGCGCTAACTAAGAAGCTTCCGGCAGGTGGAGCGGATAGGTAGAGAAGTCCGACTCAGCAACAGAGCAAAAACGCATTACAAAGACAGAAGGAAAAAGAGAAATCAACACAGTCCTGGTCATACACAGAATATACATGGAAGTACCAAGTTAGCAGGCAAAAAAATGTCATGTCAATCCGGGTCATACACAGTCGAAATATGGGAGAATGCAAAGAGGGGTAACGGGGAATACTCACAAACAAATAGCTAAAGAACCAGGTAGAGAAGTAATAACTGACAAGGAGCCCAGAGTCAGGAGAGTTAATATAGAACCGATCAAATTGAATGATTAAGAGACTAGAGTAGAAACAGATCCCAGACTTAACCCCCCGCTTACCTTTCTGTGTAGCTTCAGGAGCAGAAAACGAGACAGGGTCCCTTTATGGGATGGACACTCCTGCACAGAAATAAGGACTAATATTATAATAACCTTATGGCTAAGAAGAGCATGATGGTATTCACAATTTAATCTGGCACGTTGTAATGCACATTCTTTCATAAAAGACACTTCCTTTCCCTGGTAGTAATAAAAATAATGGTATTTTACCAAGAACGCCGCTCTAAAATCTGAATAACTCGCTCGCCTCAACCACCTTTTCCTGTTGATCGAGCATTTCGGAACCTAAACATGCCAATCCATGGGTGTTGTTGGAAAATTGTAACGTGCTGGATCTGACAAATTGGCAAAATTCCTACATATTTTACATTTTAATTGTACACTCATATTGGCATCAAAAGACAAAGAAACAATATTTAGAAACCCCAACTATGCCGATGACTAAGATTTAATTAGAACAAGGATGGCTGAAAGTGAAGAAGTATCATTCTCCCAGGCCACAAGAAGATTCTTCTAACTTGTGGTAAATAGATCGACTGTTTGTTCTTCTATATTAACACTTTTTTTTTCCCAAATTTTTTGGTCAATTTTCTGAATTTAGAAAAAAAAAATTGTCAAGGTTACTTGAAGATCATGGGAAATATTATACATAATTTCAGTAAAATGACTCTGGTCTGGCATCCGACTCTTCCTAAAATAGTACATATATCCTAATAATATTGCATCTACATAAAAAAAATTAGAATTCTTGTCCAGAATCTAAAGAGGGTGGTGGAGTAAGGTCAAGGGGCAGCAATAGAAGGGACATTGTGTGGCAATAGGGGGTGCAATCTCAAAAGCCCCTCTACCATATCTCTAGAACATTCTACCGCTCTGTGTTGTGGCTGACGCGTGTGATTACGGTCACACAGGGCACATCAGTTGACCCTGCTAAAATAAAATGGCCTGACACCTGAAGCTCGTGACCACCATGAATCTTAATATTGATTGTATAGCGTTATTATGTATATGTTGTATAGCACTGTTATTAGATTACTTTATGAACGGAGCTGTTATTTGGTCACTGTTTGTTGGTATTATTTGAGCACTGTAAGGTGGTATTTACGTTATGTGGCACTGCTACTAAGGCCTGATTTACACGAGCGTGTGCGTTTTGCGCACACAAAAAACGTGGCGTTTTGCGTGCGCAAAAGGCACTTAAAAGGCTGCGTGTGTCATCAGTGTATGATGCGCAGCTGCGAGATTTTCTCGCAGCCGCCATCATTATGATACTCCGTTTGGATGTTTGTAAACAGAAAAGCACGTGGTGCTTTTCGGTTTACATTCAGAGAATGACAGCTGATGCGCGAACCACGCAGTTCGCACGTAAGTGCTTCCGTGCGACCTGCGTGGTTTTCACGCACCCATTGACTTCAATGGGTGCGTGATGCGCAAAAAACGCAGAAATATAGAACATGTCGTGAGTTTTATGCAGCGGACTCACGGACTGTCTGCACTGCCCCATAGCCTAATATAGGTGCGTACGACACGCGTAAAAGGCAGGTGCGTCGCACGCGCGTATATTAGGCTCGTCTAAATGATGCCTAAGTGTAACACCCTACGCTCCCTCCGGCCACCATATATTTACGTCTCCAGGGTGTCCTCTGGCTCCTGGCCGTAGCCGCATGCCTCCATCCCTCCGGGTTGGTCTTGCTCTCCATCGCTCTCCTCTTGCACTTATGTTGGCCATCACCAAGGGACACTACTCTGCGAGTAGCGAACTTGGATTTCCCAGCAGCAAAGTCCATATCCCCGTGCAAGGGGTTAAAGGATAAATGCCTGGGGTTGCCTTAGACTTTGCTCCCTGGTTTAGCCCTACATAAATCCCTTGGCGACAATGTGGGTTCACACCATCCTCTGCGGGCCCCTTAACACTTAGGAACCTTGTAGTATACTTCTTTTGCAGTACTATATATAGTGGGGACGGCACTGTATAACATTGAAAGGCCATGTTCACACTTGTGTTGTGGGTTCTGTTTATAACGGAACCACAAAGCATCGCCAGATACATAGTGTGATGATACCAACAGTGGGATCCGCCCAAGTGTCCGCCATTTTGACGGGAAAAATTGAGTTTCCTGTTAAATCTGATGAAACTGCCGACGGAGGTGTGAACAGAGCCCGCTTAAGGAAACTGTTTGGAAATTTTATTTGGCCAACGTATTGCATTATTATTTGGGCAACATACTGAATGGTGCTTATAATAAGGCACTGTTGGGACTGGTTCTTTGCACATTGTATGACTGTACAGCAGGTACCCTACAGGGTGTCATCCAACGTAACGCCCGCCTTGATAAGTCCGCCCTGTTGTTATATGGGTCAGACTTAACTGGGGGCTTTCTATTAGCACATACAGCTTATAGCTACCAGAGTTTAAAGGGCTCTGCCCTCATGCCTATAATCATTCCATATTATCTACGACATTTCAACCTTCTCAGTATTTCCTTGGCTTCTAACCCCAAACTCAAGTAAATCATTTTGTCCTCCTAAGCTTTATTTCTACCATTGACTTTACTATACAAAAACTAGGCGTTAGTTGAACACACACACTGCTGGCAATGGTCAACGGGGCACACAATTCTCATGTCAACTCTAATGTTTCATACTTAAGCGACCTGACTGTACATCTGGCTTCGACTGCCTCGAATATGGTTTTTGCATTTTGCCGTGAGCAAGGCTCCGCCAAACATCCCATTTCTATGCGTCGCTGTATTAAGGGATAATTACATTTAGTTCTCATTTCATTTCCTTATTTTCCACATTTCCCAAATGTCAAAAATTCAGATGTTATGTTGCACACACACACATACAAAAACAAGTCATATTTTTCCATTGATCTCGGCTTGGTATTTCTGCTGGAACCACCCATCTGAATAACCTAACCTCAAAAGGGTAAGAAGTGCGTATATACTTTACATGCAAGACAACATGATAGTTGCTTCAAGTTAATGGAAAAGGAAAAGTAATGTGGACATGGAATGTGCTAACTTAAGCTCTAAATTAAATTATTATTTAAAAAAATTATTATTATAAAACAGACTTTAAGTGGATGCAGGTAAATAATGATTTTTTTTATGTATGAAAATGTATAAATGAAATACAGATAATGGATAAAAAGGGTAAAAATTATCTATAGGGCATGCAGACCTGATGGAGGGGACTACTCTATTAGCTAGAGGTAAATGTTGCGTTCATAGCAGCTCTCAATTCTGGAGGACTTGAACCCAGGACCCCAGCGCTGCAAGGTAACAGTGCTAACCACTGAGCCACCGTGCTGCACTTCTCTCCATTCATTTACACTGCACTAGCGATATAGTTATATCGCTATGTGCAGCCACATACACAAACACTAACATTATTGCAGTGTCCTGATAATGAATATACATCACTACCAGCCTGGACGTGATGTGTATTAAGAATCCTGACACTTCTGAATCTTTCCGGTGAGATTCCAGCAAGGCAAGCGTAATCTCGCGAGATTACGATGTAACCTGTCATTTCAAACGAGATTACGCTTGCCTTGCTGGAATCTCACAGGAAAGATTCAGAAGTGTCAGGATTCTTAATACACATCACGTCCAGGCTGGTAGTGATGTATATTCATTATCAGGACACTACAGTAATGTTAGTGTTTGTGTATGTGGCTGCACATAACAATATAACTAAATCGCTAGTGCATTGTAAATGAATGGAGAGAAGTGCATGACGCTGATTGGTCACTGATTGGTCAGCATCATACACTCCTCTGTACAACGCCCACTTGGTCTAAAGTAAAACACGCCCACTTGGGCATTAAGAAACTCATTAGCATAAAGCTAAAAATCGCTCATAAAGTGGTTTAAAATAGATCGTTTTTCTAAATAAAAAGCACTGCTGTCACCTACATTATAGCGCCCATCGCCTTATGTAGGAGATAGGGCACTTATAATGTGGTGACAGAGCCTCTTTAAGGGTTAAAAGGGGGTTCTCAGTATTGTTTACAATATAAAGAGCTGAATATGGGTGGGACTGGTGCAGACACCTTTAGGTACCCTACACATGTTTTTTTTACATCTACTGAAGTCCCAGAGTGAAGAAGTTCTGCAGATACCAAACAAAATAGGTTATATTTACTAAAGGCCCTTTGACACGGGTCAATGATCGTTTAAACGATCGCTCGTTCCTGATCAATGCCCTGTGTGAACAGGGCAGCGATCAGCCGATGAACGCTCATTCATCGGCTGATCGCATCTTTTATGAAAACTAATAAATGGTCGCTAGTGGACAGCCCATCTCTCGGTGTAAACCGGGAGATGTGCTGCCGACATGATGCAATTGCATGGTGGTAGTAATGATCCTTCGTCCCTATACATGTCGCTGAATGTGAATGGAGCTTATGAGCAATGAGCGAAGTGCAAGAACTTCATTGATCGGTGCTCGTTTTCATGGTCAGTATCGGACCATCTAAAAGGACCTTAAGCAACTTGCATATCTATTGGAGTAATTGTGTGTGCCAAAGTGCCAATATGTCACCCATTGCATGCTATTTGCCCATACTGTACTGCCGCGTGCCTCCAATTTTACATGGCGGTACACAAGAGTTTTTTCTCGCGGGTTTTGTATGAATCTGGGGACAAGCATTTATTTGACAGGCCCTATCGGATAATTTATTACAGAGGTTATATGGAGGCATTGCTTCTAGAGAAGAATATGGTGCCACCATGAGGCACTGGATTGTCTCCAGGTCAGTAATATAGACCCATACAAGGTTCAAGTATAGGCCCTTTCATGCACCAAATATATTATGCGCCATTTTCAACGACTCGTCTTTATTTTACAGTACTACTGATTTATAGGGTTGTCCAGTATTAGAAAATCATGGTTGCTTTCTTACAAAAACAGCGCCACACCTGTTGTGTGTGCGGTAATGCAGCTTGGGCATATCAACTTCAATGGAGCTGATCTGCAATACGAGACACAACCTATGGACAGCTGTGGTGCTGTTTAGAGAAGGAAAGCCACCATGCTTTTATAATCCTGGAAACCTCCTTCAACCCTTTCCCGTCGCTCCACCGGCGATTTACGCCGGGTCCCTGCTGTATTAGGCTGGGTTCACACACCCTATTTACGGACGTAATTCGGGTGTTTTAACCTCAAATTACGTCCGAAAATATGGCACCAAAGCGTCGGCAAACATCTGCCCATTCATTTGAATGGGCTTTACAATGTTCTGTGCCGAAGGTAATTTTTTTTACGCGCCGCTGTCAAAAGACGGCACATAAAAAAGACGCCCACGTCAAAGAAGTGCCTGTCACTTCTTGAGACGTAATTGGAGCCGTTTTCCATTGACACCATGGAAAAACAGCTCCAATTACGTCCGTAATGGACGCAGAGAAAAGCGCCTGCAACATGCCATTACGTCTGAAATTCCGGAGCTGTTTTCTCCTGAAAACAGCTCCGTAATTTCAGCCGTAACGGAGGCTGCCGTGTGAACATACACTTACACAGCAGGGACCCAGCGGCAATGCTTGCGATCATAAAAATCAAATGCCGGTGTCGCGGGAGCTCGTGTACTCCAATAGCAGCTGGGAGCCTTGTGAATGCTCCCACACCTGCTAGAGGAAGAGTGCTATTGAGACCTGGGGGGCTAAATAAAGGTAATAAAAAAAAATACAAAAAAAATTAAAATCACCCCCCTTTCCCTAGATCACATATAAAAATAAATAAACAATAATAAACATAAACACATTAGGTATCCCCCCGTCCAAAAATGCCCAAACTATAAAAATATTTATCCAATACGGCGAACGTTGTAGCGGGAAAAAAGTTCATAATGTCCGAATTTAAGTTTTGTTTCCACTTCAGACTCCACCAAAAAATTGAATAAATAGTAATCAAAATGCCCAAAATTCCCCCAAATGGTATTAATAAAAACAAAATCTTTCCACGTACAAAAAGACGCCTTACACAGCTCTGTATACAGAAATATAAAAAAAGTTACAGGGGTCACAATATGGCACTGCAAAAATGTTTTTGCTTCTTTCAAACTTTTACATTTGGTACTAAAGGTATTAAAACATAACAAAAACTATATAAATTTGGTATCACCGTGATCGCACTGACCCGCAGAATAAAGGTAATGTGTAATTTTCACCATAAAGTGAACGCCGTAAAAATGAACACCATACGAAAATGGCGGAACTGCAGTTTTTTTCCAATTCCACCCCATTCTGAATTTTTTTCCGGCTTCCAAGTACATCACACACAATATTAATTATTGCCATCAGAAAGTACAACTTGTCCCGTAAAAATTAAGCCCTAATATGGCTGTGTCGCAAAAAATAAAAAAAGATATGACCTTTTGAATGCGGGGAGGAAAAAAAAAAAGCATAAAAACGGAAAATGTGTTTGGTCCCGAAAGGGTTAATCTGGTCCCTCTATATTTTAGTAAGTAGTGTATCTCAATGATTTTACATTTTTTTTTTACAAGCCCCTTTAATTTTGCCGCCGGTTTTTGGCCCCATTTTCTAAACCTTAAGGGGGTTTTACACTGGGCGATTATCGGGCAGATGATCGTTCAAAGAACGCTCGTTGCCTATAATTGTCCTGTGTAAACAGAGGAACGATCAGCAGATGAACGAGCAAACGCTCTTTCATCTGCTGGTCGTATAGTTTTAAAAAAGTGAAATATTGTCGTTGTCGGCAGCACATCTTGGTGTGTAAACAGGGAGACGCGCTGCCGACATAATAATAATGTATCGGGACGAGCGATCGGAGTAACGACCACTTGTCCCCATCCATAGCTCCGTGTGACAGGAGCAAACAAGCTGATCAACGATGTCTCAGTGTTTGGTGCTCGCTGCATCGGTCACTTATCGGCCGGTGAATGAATCCCGGTTGTCATTATCTCATCACATATTTGACTGTTTTCTATTACACTTTTATTTTTATTCTTTCCAATATCTTCCTTTTTAGATGCAGCAGACGGGCTTTGGCTATTTCGGGACAAAAAGGGCTCCTGCTATTTCGGTTTTCGATCCTTTCTATTTTTCGAGATGAAAACATCCCTATCTAATTTGGAGCATGTAAGAAATGCGTCTTGTAACGTAATAAGGAGTGGCAGTGCTTGAAAGGGGTCAAGATGGAAATGAAGAAGAAGGCATGCTAATGCTAATGGCACGTAACTAATGGCGAATACTGGACGGGAAATTTGATCAGCATGGAAAGCCAGGGAGCAGCAACAATATGAGTATGCCTCGTATCCGTATCATATGGATATAAGATCACACATGAGAGAAGTTCAAGCTATACATGTGTCAATGGAAAAAGAGGTGGAGGGACGAACATGGAAAATATTCTTTATGGGAATAAGGAAAAAAAAGAAACAAAACTTGGCTAGCACTTTCTAAAAATAAAATGGCACATCTGGAATCCAGTCAATATCCAGGTTATGAGGGATGTGAGAGTCATTTTCGAGAAGATTAGTTATCAGTGGAAACGTGAAGAGTTCTATTTTCCATATGCATTATGTGTCTATAATAAAAAGCTATAGGGAAGTGGTAACAGGCCCCCGAGGGAGCGTTGCGTTCTGCAGCGTTGGAAGCCGAGACGTCTATAGCAACAGGAGACTGTTCAGCATGCGGTAGATGGATTTTCAAGACTATGACCACACAGTTGTTCTGTATCAAGCAAAAATGCCCACATGCACCATAGGAACCAGCAGTTCTCCTATTAGGAATATTAGGATTTCCATTCATTTGAATGTATCTGGTGATCAGCTGACTAGGGTGGATGAGCAGTGGTCTACTGTCATGCTGAATATCGTAATGGGTTCTGTTCCATGCAATGTCTGAAGAAAAGGGAACTATTATCCAAGCCAGTGACATTCAAAGGTCATACGTATTGTATAAAGTTTTGTGCAACAATATGTATAAGACGTCTGTCTACTGTTTACATAGTTTTTAAGGCCCCTTTTATACCATGTGCCCCTTTTATACACCCCTGTGCTGACATCCGATCCTCTTTTTGATTTTTTTTTAAAAAAGTCCCAAAGGTGATTTATAAGGGACTGAATGCTGCCCATACATACAGTGAAGGAAATAAGTATTTGATCCCTTGCTGATTTTGTAAGTTTGCCCACTGTCAAAGACATGAATAGTCTAGAATTTTTAGGCTAGGTTAATTTTACCAGTGAGAGATAGATTATCTAAAAAAATAAAATAAAATTACATACTTAAAATTATATATATTTATTTGCATTGTGCACAGAGAAATAAGTATTTCATCCCTTTGCCAAACAAGACTTAATACTTGGTGGCAAAACCCTTGTTGGTAAGCACAGCAGTCAGACGTTTTTTGTAGCTGATGATGAGGTTTGCACACATGTTAAATGGAATTTTAGCCCACTCCTCTTTGCAGATCATCTGTAAATCATTAAGATTTTGAGGCTGTCGCTTGGCAACTCGGATCTTCAGCTCACTCCATAAGTTTTCGATGGGATTAAGGTCTGGAGACTGGCTAGGCCACTCCATGACCTTAATGTGCTTCTTTTTGAGCCACTCCTTTGTTGCCTTGGCTGTATGTTTCGGGTTATTGTCGTGCTGGAAGACCCAGCCACGAGCCATTTTTAATGTCCTGGTGGAGGGAAGGAGGTTGTCACTCAGGATTTGACGGTACATGGCTCCATCCATTCTCCCATTGATGCGGTGAAGTAGTCCTGTGCCCTTAGCAGAGAAACACCCCCAAAACATAATGTTTCCACCTCCATGCTTGACAGTGGGGGCAGTGTTCTTTGGGTCATAGGCAGCATTTCTCTTCCTCCAAACACGGCGAGTTGAGTTAATGCCAAAGAGCTCAATTTTAGTCTCATCTGACCACAGCACCTTCTCCCAATCACTCTCAGAATCATCCAGATGTTCATTTGCAAACTTCAGACGGGCCTGTACATGTGCCTTCTTGAGCAGGGGGACCTTGCGGACACTGCAGGATTTTAATCCATTACGGCGTAATGTGTTACCAATGGTTTTCTTGGTGACTGTGGTCCCAGCTGCCTTGAGATCATTAACAAGTTCCCCCCATGTAGTTTTCGGCTGAGCTCCCACCTTCCTCAGGATCAAGGATACCCCACGAGGTGAGATTTTGCATGGAGCCCCAGATCGATGTCGATTGACAGTCATTTTGTATGTCTTCCATTTTCTTACTATTGCACCAACAGTTGTCTCCTTCTCACCCAGCGTCTTACTTATGGTTTTGTAGCCCATTCCAGCCTTGTGCAGGTCTATGATCTTGTCCCTGACATCCTTAGAAAGCTCTTTGGTCTTGCCCATGTTGTAGAGGTTAGAGTCAGACTGATTAATTGAGTCTGTGGACAGGAGTCTTTTATACAGGTGACCATGTAAGACAGCTGTCTTTAATGCAGGCACCAAGTTGATTTGGAGCATGTAACTGGTCTGGAGGAGGCTGAACTCTTAATGGTTGGTAGGGGATCAAATACTTATTTCTCTGTGCACAATGCAAATAAATATATATAATTTTGACTATGTGATTTTCAGTTTTTTTTTAAATATAATCTATCTCTCACTGGTAAAATTAACCTAGCCTAAAAATTCTAGACTGTTCATGACTTTGACAGTGGGCAAACTTACAAAATCAGCAAGGGATCAAATACTTATTTCCTTCACTGTATACGATTAAGAACAGGAATAAAGGATTCAACTACATTTAGTTAAAGAGACAATCGTTACTTGTTAGAAGGGTCTCTTGATAATACGATGATCACAAAGTGTCCTCCTGCTGGGACCCGCAGCGAACAGCTGTAATCTTTTTGGAAACCTGTAAGTAAGTGTTTAGTTTCCCTGCAGTGCCTCCACAGGGGAAATTAAGCATTACACAGTGCCTATTCAAATCAACGGGTTGTCTGCGTAATACAGGACGGGACAGCTCCTCCAGAAAAAAAGACACTCTTTGTAACTGCTCTCTACTCTGGCTAAGAAATTAGGATCGTGAACAAAGAACCCCCCTTTATTAACTCAGAATTCTCTGATAGGGTGTATGACAATGGGTTATCTAAACTAGACATCCCCTTTAAGGATCCACTTGTTCAATGTGGGGCTTTTTCCGTCCCCTGGTCACCAAAAGTATCACCCCCTTCTAACTTTCTCATGCAGTGTGTCCCATCCCTCTCATTGTGTGACAATTTTGACTGGATATATGCCTGTACATGGTTAAATATGATATGATATATGTGTACAAATGTTTATCACAGGTGTATCAGACGTACCAGAGTCTTCACCGTAATGTATAAAGATTGAAGGGTCACGAAAAAGCCAGGACATTGAGTGGACCAACTGTGTTACTATTTGATTTGGAGATTGAGATAGTTAGATCCATAAACACCAATCATGGACGTATAGACTTTCCATACAAAATCTATAGGTCGCATCCCAAAAGTAGTGTCTACAAACAACTGCTGACGGAAAAGCTGATAAGGATTTCCTAAGTGCGGTACCCGAATCCATAGGCAAGTGCGTAGTTGTACAAGTCCAAGATCAGGCCTGGCAGAGTTTATGCAAATTTGAGAAAACGGATACAGGTCAGGGCAGGAAGCGATCAATAAGTGTTGTCAGGATGCAGTCCGAGTCAGTCCAAAATAGCAAACGAAAACACCTTCACAAATATCACAAAAGAACCTTGTTGCTCAGGCAAGGAATGGCTATCCTGAGAAGTGTAAATAATTAGAGGTGACCAGCCTCCGACTGAGCGCCGGTGGTCCTTTAAGAAATAGTGTAGCCCCATGGAGAGTCCGGTGACAAACAGAGAGGGACATCAACCAGGGTGGAAATAGTGTAGGCCTATGGAAAACCAGGTGACAAACAGAAAGGGACATCAATCAGGGTGGTAAGTAGAGCGGCCGGTGTCCAGTTTTTCCTTTTTTTAGTGGCATCAGTGAGGGAGGAAGTAGCTAACTTCTCCACTGAAATAAATTTAGCGGAATAAACTAGTAAACCATATTTAACAAATCTATACGTTTTTTTTTTTACTTTTTGTTTAAATCTCTGGAAATACACTCTAATCTTGGAGGGCTTACTGTCTGCAAGAAAGATTTTGTGATGTTTCCTCGGCTGAAGTATATCTATTTATGAGGACATATGTTTGGACGCATCACTAACTTCATCTTCTGCAGTAAGTTCTTTTATCTTCTGCAGTTCATGAATATGACTTAAAAACCAATAGGGTAATACGTGGGGAATTATCCCTTTGATTATAATGACACAACAAGACATATGTGAATCTGGAGTCTATCAGACTACAATACTTCCATCAATCCAAATGTTATTTTTGTCTGTGTTACTTGGAAACATTACACGACCTTCTAACAGATGGAAGCAGATATGGGGCTCTTTCCCTTCTAGTGAAGACAGGAATTAGAAAAACTATATGTATCTATATCAAAGCATATATCAATGTTTATCAAGATCTCAATCACAACGTATTCATGCATGAATCTACAAAATACTGGGATTAACAAAAAAATATATATAAAATCACTCCTGCAACTCAGAATCTGGATGATTTGTGGTGGGATATGACATTCAGACTTCTTGATGATGGTGAATGCTTTTATTATTTCCAGGTCAGAGCCACTCTTGTCCACAGGCTGTGTCTGGTATTGCAGCTCAGCTCTAATCACTTGAATACTGCAGTATAGACAAGAGTGCCGCTGTATCTAGAAGAAAAAAAGGGACTCTTTTTCTCACACGGCTCCTTTAGGCCTCATGCACACGACCGTAAGGGTTTTTACTGTCCGTGGATCCGACGACTACGGATACACATTCGCAGCCGTCCACAATTGTGGAAGAGCCCATATACTTCTATGGGTGAGTCCATGCCGCAATTGCAGACAAGAATCGGACATGTTCTATATTTTGCAGATCATGTTTATGGCCCAGACACACATCCGTAAATATAAGGAAAGGTGCCCGTAATTTCATCCGTAATTAGGGATTCCGTAGAAAATGACGGTCGTGTGCATGAGGACCTGTCCCCTCTCTCGACATATCAGTTTTAATAAATAATTGTATTCCCTATGAAATAATATGGACCATCTTTTCTTACAACTCTATGTTGTGCCGTTCCTCTGTTATTCCTCCTGGAAATGTATGAATAAATGGACAACTGGATGGTACCATGTGGGCATTATTCTGTGTGGGGAGGCACTATGGGGGCATTGGACTGTGTGTGTTTGGGGAGGCACTATGGGGCATGATACTGTGTGTGAGGGTACTTTGGGGGCGTGATACTGTGTGGTTGACACTATGGCGGCATGATATTGTGTGGGGGGCACTATGAAGGCAGAATACTGCATGAAGGTATGATACTGTGTGGGGGCCACTACCAGGGCATTATACTGTGTGGGGGCACAAATGGAACTGGGTGTGTATGACCATGGATTAAGCGGGTTAGAAGCATGGCTTAACATTAAAAACAAAAACTTTGCATGCCGCATGAGTTGTCCCTTTTTCCAATATTTAAAAGTTAGGAGGTATGTGAAAGAATATAGATATGTGCCAATTTATAGCAACCAAGGAAGCCCTCACTATAGTGAACAGGGTCTTACAAGGGAGGGTAGCAAAAAATAAATGAAAAATCAGACCTTCTCAAACTTTTTGCAATGGTCCGAGGTCGTTTGTAACTTTTTCCCCATAAGGTAACGTGAAGTCACGGTGCGACGATCACAGCAATCCAGCAATTTTACTATGATTAGCGGGCAATGATGTGAAACCCGGCAAAAAATAAGTCCCAGCAGGAGTGGCAAGCAAGTTTGCCAACCAACCCTCACTTTATTGAACAGGATCTTGTCCTTTTTTTTCACGGGCCTTTCACACGGTCCGTTAAAACAACAGCCGTGTGAACAGCCCCATAGAAGTACATGGAGCCGTAACGGCCGTCACACGGATTATATATACGGTACGTTCGTCTAAATACCAATGTAATCTGAGACAGACTGGTTGCTAAGGAAGTGCTGCCTGACAACCCTATAAGAAGGTAATAGCTCCATAGCAACCTCTGTTTCAAATGAATCAGTAGGCAGCCAAAGAGGCATTTTAAAGAAGTCCCTCACCCATCTTTTTATTAAATATATAGAAAAATCTGATTAATAATTCCAGCTTAGATTTCGGAATGCAGTAGCAGTCCAGCTGGTATTATTTGGGTAAGTTCACACGAGGTGGGTGGATATGCTGCGTAGAGGTACACAGCGTATCCGCCCTGTTGCCCGTAGGGCATTCCGGACGAAAAACTGCACCAAATTTTGGTGGTTTTTCGCCCAAAATGTTTACTACGGAAATCCTGCAAAATAAAACAAAAAACGGCTATACTTGCCATGGCGACGCGTCTCTCTGACATCCTGCAGCACTGGGATGATGTTTCATCCCATGTGACCACTGCAGACTGTGATTGGCTGCAGCAGTCACATTGGATGAAACCTCATCCCAGGGGGGCGGCCTGGACGAAGAAGCACAGAACTCTGGGTAAGTATAATATTTTTTTATTTTTTTTGCGTTGCGATTTTAACGATGGAATCGCAGCTTTTCCGCCACAAAAATTGAAACATCTGCTATTTGTTGCGGGTTTTACCTCCCCATTCGGGGATAACCCACAACAAAAAAGCAGCGATTATGCAGATACAATTGACGTGCTGCGGATTAAAAAAACGCACCGCAGGTCAATTTCTGAGTGTTTTTTCCGCTCATCATTTACGCAGCGTGTGGAGGAGATTTGTTCAAATGTCATCCAATTTGCTGCTACTGTATTATGCTGCAGATTTTTCGCAACGAAATCCGTTGTGGAAAAACCGCAGCATATAGGCAACGTGTGAACTCGGCCTTGATTCGATTTTTCTATTAAAAAAAAGATAGGTGGGGGCCCATCAATATTGAAAAAGAATACAATGGCTATAAAGTGTGCACAGCCTTTATATTTTCTGTCTGGCAGACACATGAGAGGTAAATGTACGGTATTTGCTGTGCCTAACTTGTGCAAAACCTACACATTTAATATTGTGCGCAACCTCAGGCAGTAATCGAAGACACGGCGATGAATGATGCATACAACTCCACGAAATCCATCAATACATGCCCGGCAGCGTAATACAGCAGAATACGTCAGCGCACTCTTCTTCTTAAATATATATGCGGCAAATGCTGGGTCTGCTGTACGTAAGAGATGTCTCTGCTGTGGTCTCGTGCATTCAGGAGATTGCGGACATAATTTATAATAGAAATGTCATGGAAAATAATTCCCCGCCTTTCCGTATATATGTAGAACATGTAGACACGCAAACAACATTGACTTCGGCCTGAGGACCTTTGTATAATGAAGTTACCCCAGCAGTAATTAATATACAGATTTCATACTAGGTGTATGCTATCTTTTAAAAAACAGACAATAAAATAAGATCAGCACACTCATCTCCTTAAATAATCTGTGCTGCTTTGTATTTCTCAGTCGATAATTTCTCACGTGTCTCTCTTCCCCTCCTCACATCATGACACTGCCCTTGTCACATGCACCCGTATTCTCACAAACATCATCATGTTAATGAAAAGGTCACTGCCTCTGACAAGTTCAGCACACTCCTCTCCCACTGCTGTAATAATCTCTGAGATCTGATTGGCTACTGGGTCTTTTTTTCATGCCCTCTCCAAATGTAACCTATGACTGCCAATAGGATGTGTTTGTTTTAAAGCTCAGCCCACTTTGAAGTTCTGCCTAGCAAAATAGATGGCATCTTATATCATGCTACAAAGCAGGGTGTCTGTGGTCTCACCGGAAACAATAGTGCAGCATGCTGCGCTATTGTTTTCGGTATTTTGTGTTGGACCTGTGACAGAGGTCCCTAACGCTGATGTGAACAGGCCCTAAAATGTATCAATCTGAAGTCCAAGCTATTAAGTTCACAGAGGATTGTCCAGACTGATAGAATTGTAGCAAACCTTCAGTGGTGAGGAGTAGGGGTATGTTTACACAGTTTTTTTGCGCTGTTTTTGACGCGGAAACCATGTAAAAATAAAGGGTGAAAACGCCTCCCATTGATTTCAATGGGAGGCGGAGGTGTTTTCTTTTTGGGTGTGATCGGAAAAAAACGCTCACGGGAAAAAGTGTCATGCCCTTTTTTCAGGAGGATAGTGGTACTGTGAGAATAACAACTTGGGCAGGTGAAAAAACTCAAAAATCAACCCTTGAATCGGCGCTGTTCCCTTTTTAAGCATGATGCAATGCTGGTTCCTATTGTCGCATAGCGAGGAAGCAGACACTGTGTAAATCAAAATGTCTTTAATGTCTCTTTTGGAGCTGAACCGGCTCCTTCCTCAGGCATATCAGCAGATAAAACTAGGTAATGCCCTAAGGTTGCGCCGGTCTGTATTCCCTTTTTCTTTCAGTGAAATTATGCCCTTTTTTCAGGCACTTCCATCTCTGACCTCCCATTGACATCAATGGGAGGCAGAGAAAGCGGTTTTCGCTGCGTTTTTGCCCGTGGCGCTCAAAGGCCGCGGCCGAAGACACAGCCAAAGAGACTGCAGGCAGGTCAAAATCTGCCACAAAATTCCCTAAGGATTTTTCTGCCTGCAAAAAAATTTGTGTGAACTAGTCCTATTAGTTCTGTAAAAGTGTTTGCATTCACTGACAGCAAGCAGAGATCTCTAAAATAATGAGAAATGAAAACAAAATGTATATTATAAAGTTGCAGAACTTAATACAAAAATTAAGATTTATTGACATAAAATCGGAAAAAAACATTTCATATTCGACCCTTTTGAGATCTTCATGCATATTAAACAGGTCCAAGGTCTCCTCATGTACTATCTTCGCAGTCCATCATACAGCAAAAGACTCGTCATGCAGCTCCAACCTTAGTAGCAATAAGGGCATATTCACACACGGCAGACATCTGCCGCATGTGAATATATCCCAAGGCTGCCTGGCCATATATATTAGATGTATGTTGGCAGCACCCGCCGATTTCCGTGGGACCAGCTGACCATCTAATGTGTACTGTGGCATCCCAACTCTCCCCCGATGGCAGATGGTTATACAACATGCCCGGTCCTTTTGTCTGCAAATAGATAAGCCGCTGCCAGCGGCTTTCTTACTTCTCCCTGTTGAAAATACGTGCACGCTCGGCCATGCATGCGCAAATGCATGAAATGAGACCGATTTCTAGCATCCATACAAACATTGCGTAAGAGGTTCTCAGTGCATTTTTTATTGATGGCCTATCCTCACGATAGGTTATCAATATCAGATTGGTGGGGGTCCGCCTCCTGGCACCCCCGCCGATCAACTGATGGATGGGGCCGCGGCGTTCATTCGTTTGGGTGGACCCAGACAGCCATGTAATACTTCATTGCCCCCGCAGCAGCTGTGGCTTTCCCAGGCAAAATCAGACGAGAAATATTTTATCTGCAGAGTTTGAATGGGATTTTAACAATCTTATTCACTAGAATTTAAGGGTATTTTTGGTGCGGATTTTCAAAAAGTTTCAAGAACTCTTTTGGCTGACATATGGGTTGTCACCCGGCTTTCCCAGAAACAGTTAGAACTAAGAAACAGGTGAAAATAATTTTTGATAACCGAAGAGAACGACTCAAGGACCTTTATTTATAGTACCGGTCATTTTTTTTTTGTACTGACAGGATGAGTTATCCACAACCACCTGGACCAGTATCCAAAGGTCTATGACCTGCGCAGACCAGATTAGTCAGCTACCATCAGCGCCAGGGACACGGGATCTTTTTAATTCCTCGACCTGACATAAGAATCCTATTACCCAGATCTTGGATACGAGACAGAGGGGGAGTCTGCTGCGTGCCAGACTGTCGTGCTCTTTCAAAAGCTCTGACTTCTCTTCATCATGAAAACCAATGTTATGAGTTTCCCAATCTCAATAAACATTAGGACAGGTGCCCGTTTTCCATTTCCATTCAGACCATATTTAACAACCCTCGGGAATTGAAACGTTTGTTTTTGGGAAACTTTCTCGATTCCACCGGCTCATGTTTTTTTTTTTTTTTCTTTTCTTTTTGGCTTCTCTCCCATTTGGGAGTGTAGACGTCTGTCAGAACTTTAGACCATGACAACTTCATTAGAAGTCAAAACTTAACCATGTAATTCATTAGCCGGGGATATTTTTAGCACAGAGCGCTGGTAATCGGTCGTCTAGTTCAGCTTCTTGCCTTTAGTTACATGAAACCTGTACGGATCCGTCTAATGTGTTTGGGTTATAGCTACGTTGCCAATCAAAAAGCAAGGAAAGGAAATAGAATGATCTAACTTCTCTTGTCGTCCTCCTTTAATGTATTTCGAGTGGAAAATTCACGCTATTTATAGTTTTTATTCATTTCATTTGATTATTTTTAGAAATGTTCTGCACAACATATGGATACACGATAGCCTGGGTGGAGAACATTTCTGCATCCATTAGTATATGTGATGCCTTTGATGGCTGTGTTCCCACCTTTGCACTGTTTTGATTTCTATCCAATGTCAAAAATTGTCCGTCATCTCACCGGTTTCATTTATTTATTTAACCTTTTTTCGCTTAGAAAAAAAAAAAATCTTGTGAATCATCTCATCGATTTCTAAGGGACTTTAGTCAGTCATACACATGAGGCAGCTTTTTTGGCTGACAGCTGTTTCTATCGACTCCACCATAAACATGCATGCTCGGCACAGTTGAGCTTGCATGTTTATTTTAGTATGGAGTGGAGAATAAGCCTCTGGCAGATCCCTCTGGAAGCATTTATTTCCCACGGAAGAAGGAATTCGGCATGTTGAAATCCAACATGCTGATCCCTCCAACACCCACCATCTGCCGTCGGGGAACATTCGGTAGGCCCACATACACATGAGTTGGTCAGGCAATATGGGCTGATTTTACTCTCTGGTGTATGGCTATCTTTAAAGGGAAATCCAACTTGTGAGACGGTCTGTAATCTCAGACTACCACTGATTTCCAAAAAGAAAAGTTCCATAGAAAGCTGAAACCCCATTGGCCCCGTTGAGAGGTTTCGGTTACCACAATCTGACACATTATAAGCAGACCTCCAGAACGTTAAGCCCTACTATACACAAGTCACTATTTATTTTTTAAGATGTAGGTCACTTGCTTCAAATGACCAAGATCTGCCATGACTAACATGCGAGTACAATCAATCGTATATAGCCTTTGTGAAGTCTGGAGGTCCAAATATCTAAACCCTGCTCTTTATTCATTTATTCAATGTCTAAACAGCGAATACAATAAGTAAATGTTTATTAGTTGACTATAGCTTAGCTGCTATTCATTTACTGCTATGAAAAGTGACTCGAGCTTAACTGCATTTAGTCTGAAATCCACTTCATATCCTAACATAGGCTCAGGCTGCCGCCGTGTCCCTCTTCCATGCTTTTCACTTAGCTCTGCTTGTTCTGATAGGCTTCTGTGTATAAGCACAAGCCCACCACAAGCTCAACAGGGAGTTGGTAATGGAGAGCTGCTTTCCAATACAACAAGGATGGAATAAAAAACTACCAGTGAGAAAAAAAAAAGATTATCAGGTATGGCTTAATAAGGAGGGGGGGGGGGATATTCCTGACTGGATCAAAGGGGTCAAGCCCTGGGTGTAAAACGGGCATCTAAAACCTTCGAATGGAAATTCTTCCACGGTGCACCTCAGTTTTATTTTTTATAGCAGTGGTGTCTCTGAGTTCTTACTGTTGAAGACATAAGTGCGACCACAGATGCGTTCTTCGAGGATTTCAGAATCTGTAAAAGTTAAATAGCGTTGGAAAAAAATGTAAGTAACAAGTTTCTCTTGTTAATAGGAGCCGAGATTTTTCCACAGGAAATATTCACTATGTGCTGTTCGATGCCATCAATCTTCTTTTTTTCTTGCCCTCCTTGCGTTGCCGAGATTTCGATTACTTTTGTGCCTAAGTAAAAGTTAAGACAGTGTCTCTCTGAAGTATAATTACAGAAACAATTCAGTGTTTTCTTAGCACATGTGCAAGCTGTTAATGGGGTAAATGGGATTGTGATGGGCTACAGATGTTGCTTTAGGAATACTGGGCCTGAGTGGGAATTCCTTTAAGGTTGATAATAGGTTGAACTAATTGACTAATTAGCTGTAAACCCTTGCGACCTTTTTCTTTTAGTTATAAACATTTTAGGAAATGTAACGCTTAACTGGGCAGGATGATTTCGGAACGGTTTTCTGCTGAAGATGCTGAATGTAACGTATGGTAGTCCGGCGACCTTATAGCCGACTACTAGACCTGTGGCAATTGCAACCCAGCCCTTATGTCTTGGGGCCCCTAACGTTTAGTCACAGGGCAAACGGATCCTTGGGAATGCATTGCCGCATATGCAACTTGAAGTCGTGAAGAAGTAGCACTCAAATGTGAATGGGGACCAAGGAATCTTTTCTTATTCATTTCATGCTACATACAACGTCTGCGGACATTCGGGATTCATAAGCCCTGTGCGGATCGAAACACTCCTTACAACGTAGTGGATGTCCCAATATGCACTGGACTTGGGTGCATTGTGGGAGATATAGTAGTTCTACAACATATTACTGGTTCTATATATCTGTAGCAGCGCTGGTGGGAACACTACATCCAAATTGAGATCGTGAGAGGATGAGGTTGACGTCCAAACCTGAAGTAGCAATTTTGTAGCCAACATTAATAATCTTATAACTTCCGTCCTGTGATGTTCGGGGCACCTCAACTTTTTTCTGCCTCCCAGTATACAACTTTTATAATGCATGACAATAGATATATGCTCTGCGCAGACACTGAAGCAGCAGGGGCTGTAAGGACATGGAAGGTCATGCAATATGAGTCCGAACATTAAAAAAATAGAAGAATTTTGAATGCACCAATTGGTATAATTTCATTTAAGACATTATGTGAATGGTAGGGATACTCTGGGTATATGTAGCTTATACACTGTGTTATGCCAGGTGCAGGGAGGGGTGTACGAAGATTTAAGTTGGACCTGTCCCCTCTCCTGACATGTCTATTTTAGTAAGTAATTGTATTCCACATGAAATTACAATTCAGCAGCATTTTTTTTAGAGCTCCACGTTGTGCCGTTCCTCTGTTATTCCTCCTAGAAATGTATTAAGAAATTGACAACTGGGTGTTACCAGTTGGGGTTGTGTCTCCGCAGACGGACACTGTCCAACCAGTGCTGACAGAGTGAGATTGTGTAAAGACAAGCCCCTTTGACAAGGGGAATGGTAAAAACCAGTCGTCAATTTATTTATACATTTCTAAGAGGAATAACAGAGGAACGGCACAAAGCAGAGGTCTAAGAAAATATGTTTCAGAATTTTTATTTCATGGAGAATACAAATATTTACTAAAATAGACATGTCAAGAGAGGTGACAGGTTCACTTTAAAGAACCCCAAACAGAGAATCCCTGCGTCATGCCCGACCCCGTCAAGCCCTGCACTAGCCATAATTTTGCGTATATGTTTTACCTAAAGTGTTCCTTTAAGATCAATGTAAAGAAAAACTAAAGCAAAGAATTAGCAATATCACTCCATATTATATTTTATATGGGTCTGGTGTGGAATACAAAAATAAAAAGGACCGCTGTGCATTATACAGCTCCAAAGCCTCAGCTGTGCCTCAGATCGGATACAAGATACCTAGATACCAAGGAAGAGGTCTTTGATTTGATATGCATCTTTTGGACAATGAATATATTTGGCCATATAGAATAACTCAGAGGATATGGTCCCAGGGTCCACTGAATGACTTTGCCTTATTTAGTGAGCTTGCACCAGCAGTCCGTGAGTAAATTATATCATCCAGCAAAAAAAAGGGGCAACAACTCGACCAGTTTATAGCGTTCCTCTATAAAGGCTTTAATAGCCCCATTTAAAATATATAGACTAGTTTAGGGCCCAGTCTCTTAGCAAGATATTTTCTTTAGCGTTTAAGATTCGTTTAACAACTCCTCAAATCTGAAATTAGTTGTAATCGATAACAAACTATGAAAAGAAGCGCTTAAAAGTTCAGAATTTATTAATATCGAAGGAAATTTTTAGATTGAGGAAAAAAAGCAAACATTTTCCGACCCCTAAAAAAGGTTTAAACGGGCAGAAAATGGAAACAAAAAACAATAATCCTAATATACTTTAAAAAAAAAAAAATGATGCCCTTCTCATGATATTGGTCACCATGGTTCCCCACCTCTTCCTGGGGGCATTGCAGGGCGATGGCGTATTGCCCAGCTTGGCGTGAGTGTGGCAGCCAATCACTGGCCGCTGTGGTGACATGATGTCCATTTGGTCAAAACTCCTTTAAAATGTACCTACAGCCAGAAATTGTTTTTAGTAACTCTGTGCCGCTGTTCTCTACGGCCTTCAGTTTTTGGGTCAGGAAATAGCTGTCTGAAAGCAATCACTGTCCGCCATGTTTCTTCTCATGGGGCCTATTTTGTCACCGGGACCTCCCTTAGTTGTCAATCACAGTTTGAGAATCCAACCCTCTCGCCCTACCTTTACATTGACTGCATAGAGCAGTGATCTCCAGCTGTTGTCAAACTATAACTCCCAGCGTGTCCTGACAGTCTATGAAGGCATGATGAGAGTTGTATTTTTACAACAGCTGATGAGCCACTGCCGTAGAGACATGTTTAATTGAATAGCTTCTTTTCAAGTGTGAAGCTTGATCTGGTCAGTGACCATATCTTTATTTGTCTTCAGGTCAGACAGAGCAAAACCTTTTTTCCTAAGGGTCTATTCACACGGTGCGATCAAAGCGCACGGTGCGGTTTTTGCAAAAATGTTACGGTAATCGTAACAATAAACCGCAATTTGACAAGGCTGCAAGAGTTGACACAATTTTATGCAGCCTTGCCTCCATAAGAAAACTGATTCTTACAAAACATAAAGTCGATGCTCCATTTTTCTGGCACCTTGACTGGCACTTTGGAGGGCCGTTAAGTGCCCACACTAGGGTCTGGTCGTTCAGCTGTAATAGAATTGGACATTTGACCTCACCCTGCCTTGGTGACAACTTTAAAAAGTAATTCGACCCTATACTAAAAATCATACTGCACAAGCCGCACCTCAAGTTGGTGCCATAGATGCTGGTGATTATCTGGCATCACAAATACACATTGCTAAGGGGTAGAAAGCACAGACTTTATGATGGGAAATAAACCCACTGTATTAGCCCCCGTATTTCTACAAAATGAACGGACGGCTCAGGGATCAGCTACTTGCTGGAAAAAATATAGAAAACTCAAAAATAATTCACTGCATGCGGGAGCTGCGATTGTAAATAACAGTGGTCTCAAAGGCAAATCCGTCAATTTAAGACACTCCAGTTTCCGGATGCTGAGAGTTAAAGTCCCAGATGGTATCTGTGTGTCTAGTTTGTGGGTGAGAATCCTGCATGCAGCTGGAAGCTGTGTTTATAGAGCCCTGGCTGAATACTTTGCTAGATCCTGCCAGTGTGCTGGAGATGGTTCATACTGCGTACAAGGTTTGAGAATACTGGTGCGTGCCAACATTTTGGAAGACTCCCATCTAAATGCATGAGAATTATGTAGCTGCTGGACAAGCGGAGGGCAGCGGCACGCTAACACAAAGTTTATCTGAAAAATGGATGAAAGTCTCCTGGGGTCAGATATTTATGGATAGAAACTGAACTGTAGCAAGGCTTATTAATAGATCACAGAACGCAGATCTGGAGTCCTTTAATAGAGCACCGGCTGCTACGACGATTGATTGACAGCCCATGATTTTGTTGCGGTGGGGGGGACGATTGGGGGACAGAAGGAGCCTTTCTCTGTCTAACCGCTCACATGCTGTGGTCGCTATTAACCGCAGCCTCTGAGGGGTTAAATGGCTGTGATCTGAGTTATCTCTGAACCCGGACGCTGCTAGGCCAATGCCAACTGTTTTAAACAGCCAGCACCCGCCGCTTCTGGTGCGGGCTCAATAGGTTGATTGTCACCAAGAGGTTTAAAGATAAAATTCAGACTGCCTGCAGTCACCACTAGAGGGCGCTTAGGAGCTTACTGCATACTGTTATATGTTAAACATGATGATAAGACAATATGCAGCTAGCTCCCTCTAGTGGTAGATCCAAGCAGACAGAATGTTATCTTTTAACTCCATGTCTATGCAGGGGGTTTGGTGCTTTTTGTTAGAAAAAAAGAGCCCCGACCGCTATAAAGATATACTAAGAAGTTAATCAGCACAGAATTTTGATGCTAAAAACAACACGATGATAAAAGGCGAAAATTCACTTTAAGATTTCTTTACATATGCCTTCCACTAAATGAAGTAGCAGCTATTAGTATACTATGATATAAATAAAATTCCTGCTGACGTAAAGCAAAAAAATTGTCGTGAACTCATCATTACTTATAGATTTAGTATTATTTATAGTTAATGTTCTAGGTTATTTCACTGAAAATAAAATAAAAACTAATAAAATAGTCAAAACTGGAAATAAATCCAAATAAAGTCTGGTCTATAGTGAGTGTAAAGTCGCTGTCTCACTATGTACCATGCAGATTATTGTTATTATACGGCCGTAGTACAGCAGTGTCCATATATATGGCACTAACAGAAGAAAAACTCAATATATAATTCATAAAGGTCTGAGGACCAAAATAGCTCCGATCGCCGCAGGTCATTGATATTTTAGATTTTTCCGTGAACTTATCAGATATACAATAGTAATAAAGCTTAACAAGTTCGTCCAGGGAAAAGGGCTTTGAAATTAGGTAATGAGAAAATCTAAGAATAGACAATGTACGAGATGTGAATGTCACCTGGACAGTACGTCAGTCATAGGACTTCACTATGCAAAGCTTCAATTTTGGAAGGTGGAATTTAGAGAATTTTTGAAGTGTTTATTAGACCCTAAAAAAATATATTTTTGGGTTTTGGTGGAGTTTTCGAGTTTTACACCTCAAGTCTGAAAGTGTTCTTCTCCTAGAAGGAGCTATTGACAGTTTTCTTCTTTCGAGTCACTCATGGGCTTATAGGCACGCTCTTCTAGATGACGGGCACGGGTCGGAAGATGTCAGTAAAGTGGATTACTTTCTGCAGAAATAAATTATTTCCTTGGGTTATATATTACATATACAGTACAATATTACACAGCAATATCCCCAACACCACACAAGTTTTCCGGAAGACTCCTATATCACAGTAGTTTTGGCTGCCTTAACAATTTGAGCCATTTTTTATATTTTCATTTTAGTTTTTTCTTCCCCACTTTCTTATTTCTCCATCGACATAGCCGTACGAGGGCTTCTTTCTTTCAGGATGAGTTGTCATTTTTAATGTCCTTATTTAATGTACCATAAAATGGACCGGGAAACTTTTATTAAAAAAAATTGTGGGATGGAATGGAAAAAAACAGCAATTCCTCCACATTTTTTGTGTTTTGTTTTTGCGGGGTTCATTATGCGGTAAAAATTAC
Organism: Rhinoderma darwinii; assembly: GCF_050947455.1. Classification (NCBI taxonomy): domain Eukaryota; kingdom Metazoa; phylum Chordata; class Amphibia; order Anura; family Rhinodermatidae; genus Rhinoderma; species Rhinoderma darwinii. The sequence goes on from NC_134699.1 coordinate 59,963,319, forward strand.
ATGTTAACTTTATTTTGAAAGGTCAATATGGGGATACCAAATTTATATATATTTTTTTATGTTTTACTACTTTCACATAACAAACAAATTTGTTTTGGGTCACCTTATTCTGAAACCCATATGTTTTTTATTTTTCCGTCGATGGAACGGTGTGCGGGCTTGATTTTCTTGGGGTGAGCTGTAGTTTTTATTGGTACCATTTAAGGGTGGATACAACTTTTTAAACACTTTTTATTCCATCGTACGAGCGCTGCGGTCCCTTCAAAACAGCTGATGGGCGGGGGTCCCGGAACTCCAACCGATCAGCTATTGATAGCCTATCCTGAGGATAGGCCATCAATTTTTATCAACTGGAAAACACTTTTAATTTTTTTTTTTTTAGTCCCACCAGGGGAATTGAACCAGCGATTCATTAGTACAATGCATTGCAATACATATCTTTTATAGTGTATTCTACTTTTAGCATCCCCCATGAAGCCCTGCCTCTGCCCGTGGGCCTACTCCATATTCTCCCATACTGACTATGACGTACATTTACGTCAAATGTCGGTAAGAAGTTATATGACAGGCAGTGGTACAGAACTAATTTCCCTGGGGCTTGTCCACTCAGATCAGATCACTCCTACCAATAACAGAAATAAATCTCATAACAGAAGTAAATTAGTTCATTAGCTGCCCTTACCACCGGCCATACACCATCACCATTCCTGAACTGACAAATCGTTTTTTAAAAAATGAATGTAAAAAAAAATAACGCGCATACATGAAGTGGCAATTGCCTGTAACTAGCTAATCATGTAGTTTCAGCAGATAACCGGCCCAAAAAAAATCCAACATGATCAATCACTTTTTCGGCAGACATTGGTATCGCGAACGATCATTCGCAAAAGATTTTAAAACTATGATCGTCCGACATTAATCTTATGTGTATCACCAGCTTAAAGAGGACCTGACTTGACTCTTTAGTGCATATTTGTATTCTCCATCAAATAACAAATCTGGAACATCTTTTATTAGAACGCTATGTTGTGCCGTTGCTCTGTTATTCCTCCTAGAAATGAGAGGCATGTCAAAGAGGCGTGTCTTCACACAGTATGAGACTGACAGCTCTGGTTGGACAGTGTCAGACTGTGTAGGGACACACCCCCAACTGGTACCACCCAGTTGTCACTTTATTCATGAATTTTTAGGAAGAGTAACAGAGGAATGGCACTCTACATACAGTTCTAAGAAAAGATGCTTTACAATTGTTATGGGGGGGGGGGGGGTGGAAGAGTGTTATGATTATTCATTAGGCAGTTTATCATGCCGGAGGGGGCCATTCTGCCAAATAAGAAGGCACTAGTATTATAAATGCCACATGGTAAGTGGGGGGCCCCATTCCAGATTGTGCATTGGGGCCCAGCAGCTTTGTTACTCCCCAGTTAATATTCTTTAGTTAATCAGTGTTTTGAATATGTCCGGACCAAGCCATAGGTCAGGGCCGGTGTCAGCACCCGGCTAACCCGGGCAAGTGCCAGGGCCCACTCAGCCGTCGGGTGCTTTACACTGCCATCTAGGAGCGGAAACCCCCCAGAGCGTTGCCTACACTCTGGCTGGAGATTCCGCTCCTAGAGGGAGCCACTGACATCTCTGTCCATATATGGACAGTGACATCAGGGCTTCCTCCTGGAGCGCTCTGGCTGGTAATTCCGCTCCTAGAGGGAGCCCCTGATGCCACTATCCATATATGGACAGTGACGTCAGGGTCTCCTCCAGGAAAGAGCATTGACAACACTCTGTCTGGGGATTCCACTCCTAGAGGGAGCCCCAGTGACGCTATCTACAAGGAGGGGGGGGGGGTTGTAGGGCTATCTACAGAGGACTGTGTGGCACTATCTACAGAGGGCACTGTGGAATTATCTACAAGGCGTGGGTGTAGCATTACCTACAGAGGGCACTGTGGCATTATTTACAGAGGGCACTGTGGCACTATCTACAGAGGACACTGAATATATTGGAGCACAAACTAGGGGCCTAACTTCTATAAGGGGGCATAAACAAGGCCTAACTTCTATATGGTGGCACAAACTAAGTATTCTGCCGTTTTATTGCCGCTGTGAGTTCCCCTGCAAAAAGGGCCCACTAAGTCTGTGTCACCCGAGGACCTAAATAAACCCGGAGCCGGCCCCGCCATAGGTAGGGGGTGAGACATCTGGATCTCTACGCTCTTATGGCCATCACCCATATGAAGTAAAAGACAGAAGACCCAATGCTGGAATCTCCTTGTCAGATTTCTTTCAGAAGAATAAGAAAAGATTGCGCACTTGTACAATGTAGATCTGTGACCTGAGGAATTATCTATAAATATGTTTTGTCATATATGAATTATTAATGACATCGAGCATCTTTATTTGCAAATGTTCTTCCGTATTATTTTATCAGGTATTTCTATAGAAAGCAGCTATGTAGCTATAAGTGGTGCGGAGGTTGTAATAGCACCAGGCTGTGGAGGGGACCCTAAAGCCCCACTGTCTTATACGAATCCAGCAATATTATACAAGTGACAAGTGGGTGCAATGAAACGTTAACATACATAAAGGGAAATGTAAAGGTCTCCCAGATGTGGCAACACTTGGAAAATGTAGCTCATATTTAACGTCTGGGAAAATCTCTCGTTGACCCCATGTTCACTGCGCCACTCTCTGCAGGGATGACTCCTTCCGTAACACGCCCTTAGTTGGTGCTTCTATTAGACAATTACCCAGGCTGCTTTGTTCCAGCCATAATCCCAGTCCATGATGTCACCTGCAGGTGCTTTCTCAGATATGTGAAAATGATTCCTCCTCATGCTAGAGGGGGCATATCACGCTGGACATGGTGGCCACCAGAGGCTGGTTTTAATTAACCCTTTAAGAAGATTAAACTGAAATATGTAATTTTTTGTTCTGAATATTTATGTTAATACGATAAAATATATTTGAAATGCAAATTAATAAATTTGTCCAAGCCTTAACCCCCTTAAAAAATGGGGCTCTTTTGCCGTTAAAGACCTCAGGTTTCTTTGGGGTTTTTTTCAGCGCTGCATTCCGAGAGCCATATGTTTTTTATTTTTCCGCTGATGTCGCTGTAATGAAGCTTTTATTTGCGGGGCTTTTATTTTTTAGTAGATTAATTTTGGGGTATATACAACCTTTTGATTAACTTTAATTCTTCTTTTGGGGAGGGGAATGAAAAAAAAAACAATTCCATCATTGTTGTTTTTTTTATGCAAAATAATATGTTACTTTTCTATGCATATATATATATATATATATATATATATATATATATATATATATATATATATATAAGATTTGTTATTTTTGTAAAAAAATTTTGGCATGTAGCCGGGTTTAGGTAGTCACCTAGGTGACTACTGCCTAATTACTTAGATGTTGTGGTCATGCCATGGTCACTATAAAACGTGGACTCTAAGGGCATGGCCAGATGTGGCGGAATTGCAGTGGAATTCTCCAGCAGACGTTTTTTACATTTGTTTCAATAAATTTTGAGGCAAGTTAGTTCAGAAGTTGCGGAAAACTCCGCTGCGGACCATAGGCTGCGGTGCGGAATTTTCCCTCCGCAGCATGCACTGACTGTTGCGGAGAAGAAGCGGAATTTCACTGCGGATTTCAGCCTTTGCAATGCAAGAACCGAAATTTGTGGCAAGTCCGCTGTGTTTTCTGCAACGTCTGAATTACATGTCAAATATGCAAATATTGGTGGATTCATTGCCCCAAGTCTGCACCAACATTTGCAGCGGAAAAACTCCACCACGTCTGGCCGTGCCCTAAAGGGTTAAACATCCAGGACCGGAGTTCTGCATCAAAAAATGCGCCAAAAAACCAAATGCGTTAACGTGTTTTCGTGTTTTTTGGCTGCAACGGCTGTCACATGGGATGAAGCAGCATCGCAGGAGACCGGCCCTCTGACGTCGTCATACAGGCCGGCCTCCTGGGATGATGTTTAATTCCATGTGACCGCAGCTACAGCCTGTGATTGGCTGCGGTGGTCACATGGGATGAAACGTCATCCCAGGAGGCCGCACTGGAGGGAGGAACACAGACTTCTATGTAAGTATGTGATTTATTTTTTTCTGAATTGTGTTTTTTGGCGATGGGATCACTTCGAATCTGCTGCAAAAAACGCCAAAACTTCTATTTGTTGCGGGATTTACTTTCCCATTGAATTTGATGGGGAAAACCTGCAACAAATAAGTAGCGTTTACGCAAATACAATTGACATACTGCGGAATAAAATTCCAAACTGCAGGTCAATTTCTGAGCATATTTTCCGCTCAGTATTTACGCAGCGTCTAGATGAAATTTGTTTTATCTACTCCACTTTGCTGCTACTGTATATGTTGCAGATTTTCCACAACTAATTTTCCATTGCTGAAAAACCGCAGTATTTACGCAACGTGTGAACTGACCCTATACTTTTCCTTCCTTTTCTACCCACTTCTGGCTTTGGCTTAAAAAAAACTGAGCCAAAAACGGCATATGTGATCCTGGCCTATAAGGAGTAAAGTGAGAACCATATACAGTGATTAGTGTCTTGATAAAGGATGTTTCCGGCTGAGAAAACCCATTTTCATACACGCCATTAAAGAATTTGGGGTTAATAGACGGGGGTTCCCTTTTCAGGATCCTCATCTTTTGGCCAGAGTAGAGAGCAGCTACTAAAAGTGTCTCTCGCTCTGGACGACCTCTCTTGCATTACATAGACAATCCATTTATATGGATGGGCACTTTGTAATACTTAGTTTCGCCTGTGGTGGCGCTGCAGAGAAAATCAAAATTTACTGCCAGGTTTCCCCATCTATCACAGCTGATCAGTGGATCTCTTTGTGATCAGATTGGTGTCAAAGATATTCATATAAGAAGCAGTGATTGTCCACAGGGGAGCACCCCTTTAAGGTGCTATTTGTACAAACAAAAGGTATCTCTACTGTGTGGCTGGTTGTTCTGTAGAAACCTTATCGATATTTCCCCCCAGACCACGTGAGCCATAATGTGCTGTCTAAGCCTGTGCATTAAGCAGTCATCGTGCTGAATAGCGGATGAATTACATACACTGAAGGTATGGTAACAATTTTATTTTGGCTCTGTTCGGTCTTTAGACAAGATTTACAGGGAAGAAATAATTGCATGTCTTTTTTCTTTTCTTATATCACAGAGATGTTGATGGATTTCCTGGAGATACAAATCAAATAGATTTGGGAAAGAGCATTAACTTCCCCGTCTGTGGGAAAAGTCACTACAGGCTATAAAACTGCCAGATGCCTCGAAAGGAGATATTTCCCCAGTGGATTTGGAAAAAAAACGAACAGGTGTTTTGGGGTAAATTGAACTTTATAGAGATAGATGTAAAGTTCCTGCCAGATCTAGCATGTGGGGTGTCAAAATCCTAGAAGGAATTTCAATTAAGAACATTTCAGTCTTGGATATCCAAGCAAGACGAAGACGAACAATAAAAGCCTACAGTAGAAGTCTCCAATCTTTACGACGTCTAGGTATAGGATGTAATTCTTCTTTGTCCTATGTGATATTTTACACCTTGATGAGACAAAATCTTGATGTATTTCAATATGACAAACGTCTGGACGTGAATCAATGCGCACTTACTCATTGACAACACGCTGTAGGGCTTGCGGGAATCATTGCAGATTTAGATAATTACAAGTTCCGACCATTCAGTGTACAGTTTGTTAAAAAAGATATCTTAGTATAGACAACCACTGTTCAGATTTTGAGCATCTGTGTAAAACTAATGAGTGCAATAGCCAACCCGGTAACAACGTTATTATTGGGGGAATAGCAAAGAAAATGGTCATCATGAAGCATTACATGGTTAAAACTGAATTCAATGGGTGTGGGTTTAATAAAAGATGGTGGTCCTTCAGAGCAGACCACCAGACCTGTAAGGTTTCTCAATTTTGGCTATCCCAATAGTCCCAATGTACAAGAATTGAACTTCTATACCACTGCCCCCTATGAACAAGAATATAACTACTATAATACTGCCCCCTATGAACAAGAATTGAACTACTATAATACTGCCCCGTATGAACAAGAATTGAACTACTACAATATTGCCCCTATATACAAGAATATAATTACTATAATACTGCTCCCTATATACAAGAATAGAACTATTATAATACTGCCTCCTATATACAAGAATATAACTACTGCCTCCTATATACAAGAATATAACTATTATAATACTGCCTCCTATATACAAGAATATAACTACTATAATACTATCCCCTATATACAAGAATATAACTACTATAATACTGCTCCTATATACAAGAATATAACTACTATAATACTGCCCCCTATATACAAGAATATAACTACTGCCTCCTATATACAAGAATATAACTATTATAATACTGCCTCCTATATACAAGAATATAACTACTATAATACTGCTCCCTATATACAAGAATATAACTACTATAATACTGCCTCCTATATACAAGAATATAACTACTATAATACTATCCCCTATATACAAGAATATAACTACTATAATACTGCTCCTATATACAAGAATATAACTACTATAATACTGCCCCTATATAAAAGAATATAACTACTATAATACTGCCTCCTATATACAAGAATATAACTACTATAATACTATCCCCTATATACAAGAATATAACTACTATAATACTGCCTCTATATACAAGAATATAACTACTATAATACTGCCCCTATATAAAAGAATATAACTACTATAATACTGCCCCTATGTACAAGAATATAACTACTATAATACTGCTCCTATATACAAGAATATAACTACTATAATACTGCCTCCTATATACAAGATTATAACTACTATAATACTGCCCCTATATACAAGAATATAACTACTATAATACTGCCCCTATATACAAGAATATAACTACTATAATACTGCCCCTACATACAAGAATATAACTACTATAATACTGCCCCTATATACAAGAATATAACTACTATAATACTGCCTCCTATATACAAGAATATAACTACAATAATACTATCCCCTATATACAAGAATATAACTACTATAATACTGCCCCTATATACAAGAATATAACTACTATAATACTGCCCCCTATATACACAAAAATATAACTACTATAATACTGCCCCCTATATACAAGAATATAACTACTATAATATAGTCCCCTGTATACAAGAATATTACTACTATAATACTGCCCCTATATACAAGAATATAACTACTATAATACTGCCCCTATATACAAGAATATAACTACTATAATACTGTCCCCTGTATGCAAGAATATAACTACTATAATACAGCTCCTATATACAAGAATAGAACTACTATAATACTGCCCCTATATACAAGAATATAACTACTATAATACTGCCCCTATATACAAGAATATAACTACTATAATACTGCTCCTATATACAAGAATATAACTACTAGAATAATGCCCCCTATATGCAAGAATATAACTACTATAATACTGTCCCCGTATACAAGAATATAACTACTATAATACTGCCCCCTATATACAAGAATATAACTACTATAATATTGTCCCTATATACAAGAATATAACTAATATAATGCTGCCCCTATATACAAGAATATAACTACTATAATATTGTCCCTATATACAAGAATATAACTAATATAATGCTGCCCCTATATACAAGAATATAACTACTATAATACTGCTCCTATATACAAGAATATAACTACTATAATACTGCCCCCTATATACAAGAATATAACTACTATAATACTGCCCCCATATACAAGAATATAACTACTATAATACTGCCCTTATATACAAGAATATAACTACTAAACTACTGCCCCCTATATGCAAGAATATAACTACTATAATACTGCCTCCTATATACAAGAATATAACTACTATAATATTGTCCCTATATACAAGAATATAACTACTATAAAAGTGCTTCCTATATACAAGAATATAACGACTATAATACTGCCCCCTATATACAAGAATATAACTACTATAATACTGCCCCCTATATACAAGAATATAACTACTATAATACTGCCTCCTATATACAAGAATATAACTACTATAATACTGCCCCTATATACAAGAATATAACTACCATAATACTGCCCCTATATACAAGAATATAACTACTATAATACTGCCCCTATATACAAGAATATAACTACTATAATACTGCCCCTATATACAAGAATAACTACTATAATACTGCCCCTATATACAAGAATATAACTACTATAATACTGCCCCCTATATACACAAGAATATAACTACTATAATACTGTCCCCTGTATACAAGAATATAACTACTATAATACTGCCCCTATATACAAGAATATAACTACTATAATACTGCCCCTATATACAAGAATATAACTACTATAATACTGTCCCCTGTATACAAGAATATAACTACTATAATACAGCTCTTATATACAAGAATAGAACTACTATAATACTGCCCCTATATACAAGAATATAACTACTATAATACTGCCCCTATATACAAGAATATAACTACTATAATAATGCCCCCTATATGCAAGAATATAACTACTATAATACTGTCCCCTGTATACAAGAATATAACTACTATAATACTGCCCCCTATATACAAGAATATAACTACTATAATATTGTCCCTATATACAAGAATATAACTAATATAATGCTGCCCCTATATACAAGAATATAACTACTATAATATTGTCCCTATATACAAGAATATAACTAATATAATGCTGCCCCTATATACAAGAATATAACTACTATAATACTACTCCTATATACAAGAATATAACTACTATAATACTGCCCTTATATACAAGAATATAACTACTATACTACTGCCCCCTATATGCAAGAATATAACTACTATAATACTGCCCCCTATATACAAGAATATAACTACTATAATACTGTCCCCTGTATACAAGAATATTACTATAATACTGCCCCTATATACAAGAATATAACTACTATAATACTGCCCCTATATACAAGAATATAACTACTATAATACTGTCCCCTGTATACAAGAATAGAACTACTATAATACTGACCCTATATACAAGAATATAACTACTATAATACAGCTCCTATATACAAGAATATAACTACTATAATACTGCCCCTATATACAATATAACTACTATAATACTGCCCCTATATACAAGAATATAACTACTATAATACTGCCCCCTGTATACAAGAATATAGCTACTATAATACTGCCCCTATATACAAGAATATAGCTACTATAATACTGCCCCTATATACAAGAATATAACTACTATAATACTGCCCCCTATATACAAGAATATAACTACTATAATACTGCCTCCTATATACAAGAATATAACTACTATAATACTGCCCCCTATATACAAGAATATAACTACTATAATACTGCCCCCTATATACAAGAATATAACTACTATAATACTGCCCCTATATACAAGAATATAACTACTATAATACTGCCCCCTATATACAAGAATATAACTACTATAATACTGCCTCCTATATACAAGAATATAACTACTATAATACTGCCCCCTATATACAAGAATATAACTACTATAATACTGCCCCCTATATACAAGAATATAACTACTATAATACTGCCCCTATATACAAGAATATAACTACTATAATACTGCCCCCTATATACAAGAATATAACTACTATAATACTGCCTCCTATATACAAGAATATAACTACTATAATACTGCCCCCTATATACAAGAATATAACTACTATAATACTGCCCCCTATATACAAGAATATAACTGCTACCGCACTGCCCTAGATCCTTTCTGAGATTCCCTTACCACATATTTTTCTACATTTACACATAAAATGTATCTTAGCTCGTGCTGCTCCGCTGCTAACCCTGAAGAACAATAGTCTATGAAATAAATTAAATAATGTCATTTAATAGAGTTGGCATGACCGTCGTGTATGATGTTCATAGTGCAGAAACTGGCATGTGGGAAATTACCTCAGTTGAAACAGCTTAGTCAGAAAGGATGACATTGTTGTATTCGGGAGGGACGAGGCCATCACACAGTGGGAATGACTATGTTCCTTCACTCACACTACAAAAACAATCCACGGATTAGAACAAGGATATGAACAGCGACTACATTGAGGGGACATTTGTCAGAACCAGACGGCTGCCCTACAAACTGTGCCACTGTGGCAGAAAATCCCATTGTGTGTATGGGTTTCTAATATGGTTTGTTTTCTGCTGGTGGTTTCTTTTTTTATTATACTTTTATCCCCAAAATGATTTTGCCTGTTTTTGAAAATGGCGGTGCCAGTAATTTGTGTAGACTACTGGATCCAAACATATCAGAAAACTGATGTACAATATGGATATAGGGATGAGCTGCACTACCAGACATAGCCCATGGACAAGAGTGGCGCTGTTTTGGAGAAAAAATAGACCGTTTTTACTAATCCTAGAAAACTTTTTCAATTCCTATTAAAAAAAAGTAGTTTTCCCAGTATCCCATCATTGTTTCATACTAATGAAAAAAACCTCTTACAGAGTTGTTGTTTTTTTCCATGATAAAAAAAGGGCACATATTGTTTGTTTGTTTTTTTGGGTGTGGGGGGGGGGGGGGGAAGAGTTAAAAAAAACTATTCAATTTAGGCCACAATGCTGAAATAATAAACTTCTCAATATACTTACCTTTATAATTCCTTACCAGTCCCGCTTTACTGCAGTTCGGGTTCTCTGTCGCATCTGTGTTTCCATCTCTGCGTGATGAAACGGCATCTATAGGTATGACCCATCATGTAAATGGTCCAGCCAGTCACCGGCTGCTTTAGTGAAGTCGATGTTGTGGACATGTCAATGCAGCAGTCCGTGATTGGCTGAACCCGAACGGCGTCAACGAAGGAGCGAGCGGTTATGTATATTGACGTTATTTATATTGAGAATTTTATTATTTTTGCAATTTGGGAAGAATTAAATGTTTTTGTTTCCCTCAGAAAACTCCTTTAATATGTGTGGATCAGGGGCGTAACAAGGAAAGACTGGGCCCCATAGCAAACTTTTGACTGGGGCCCCCCTTCCCTGGGTGTCACACAACCCCCCCCCCTTGTAGATAGTGCCTTTTTTACAGTCCCCCCCTGTAGATAACGCCATACAGCCCCCCCTCTGTAGATAGCGCCATACATCCCCCTGTAGAGGACGCCATACAGCCCCCCTGTAGATAACACCATACAGCCCCCCTGTAGATAACGCCATACAGCCCCCCTGCAGAGAACGCCATACAGCCCCCCCTGTAGAGAACGCCATACAGCCCCCCCCTTTAGAGAATGCCATACAGCCCCCCCTGTAGGGAACGCCATACAGCCACCCCCCCTGTAGGGAACGCCATACAGCGTTCCCCCCCCTGTAGGGAACGCCATACAGCATCCCCCCTCCCAAAAAAATGTGACCTACAGTGTGTCCTACAAAATACATGTATCCCCTCTCCACAGGATCTCCACAGGACAGGGGATACATGAGTGATCACTGGCAGCGATAGGGAGAACGGGGGACTGAAAGTCCCCTGAACTTTTCCATGACAAACCTCTGACTTCCGGCGTCTGCACAGCTCAATAAAAATGAAAGGAGCGCTGGTCACGCATGCGCACAAGCACGACCGGCGCTCCATTCATTTCTACGGAGCTGCCGACACAGACCCCGGAAGTCCGAGGTTTGTGATGGAGAACATTGGGGGGGGACTTTCAGTCCCCCGTTCTCCCTATCGCTGCCAGCGATCACACATGTATCCCCTGTCCTGTTGAGATCCTGTGGAGAGGGGATACATGTCCTGTGGATATCCTGTGGAGAGGGGATACATGTCCTGTGGAGATCCTGTGGAGAGGGGATACATGTCCTGTGGAGAGGGGATACATGTCCTGTGGAGAGGGGATACATGTCCTGTGGAGAGGGGATACATGTCCTGTGGAGAGGGGATACATGTCCTGTGGAGAGGGGATACATGTCCTGTGGAGAGGGGATACATGTCCTGTGGAGAGGGGGGGGGGGGATACATGTCCTGTGGAGAGGGGATACATGTCCTGTGGAGAGGGGATACCTGTCCTGTGGAGAGGAGATACATGTCCTGTGGAGAGGAGATACATGTCCTGTGGAGATCCTGTGGAGAGGGGATACATGTCCTGTGGAGAGGGGATACATGTCCTGTGGAGAGGAGATACATGTCCTGTGGAGAGGAGATACATGTCCTGTGGAGATCCTGTGGAGAGGGGATACATGTCCTGTGGAGAGGGGGGGGGATACATGTCCTGTGGAGAGGGGATACATGTCCTGTGGAGAGGGGATACCTGTCCTGTGGAGAGGAGATACATGTCCTGTGGAGAGGAGATACATGTCCTGTGGAGATCCTGTGGAGAGGGGATACATGTCCTGTGGAGAGGGGATACATGTCCTGTGGAGAGGGGATACATGTCCTGTGGAGATCCTGTGGAGAGGGGATACATGTCCTGTGGAGAGGGGATACATGTCCTGTGGAGAGGGGATACATGTCCTGTGGAGAGGGGATACATGTCCTGTGGAGAGGGGATACATGTCCTGTGGAGAGGGGATACATGTCCTGTGGAGAGGAGATACATGTCCTGTGGAGAGGGGGGGGATACATGTCCTGTGGAGAGGGGATACATGTCCTGTGGAGAGGGGATACATGTCCTGTGGAGAGGGGGGGGGGATACATGTCCTGTGGAGAGGGGATACCTGTCCTGTGGAGAGGGGATACATGTCCTGTGGAGAGGAGATACATGTCCTGTGGAGAGGAGATACATGTCCTGTGGAGATCCTGTGGAGAGGGGATACATGTCCTGTGGAGAGGGGATACATGTCCTGTGGAGAGGGGATACATGTCCTGTGGAGAGGGGATACATGTCCTGTGGAGATCCTGTGGAGAGGGGATACATGTCCTGTGGAGAGGGGATACATGTCCTGTGGAGAGGGGGGGGGGGGATACATGTCCTGTGGAGAGGGGATACATGTCCTGTGGAGAGGGGATACCTGTCCTGTGGAGAGGGGATACATGTCCTGTGGAGAGGAGATACATGTCCTGTGGAGAGGAGATACATGTCCTGTGGAGATCCTGTGGAGAGGGGATACATGTCCTGTGGAGAGGGGATACATGTCCTGTGGAGAGGGGATACATGTCCTGTGGAGAGGGGATACATGTCCTGTGGAGATCCTGTGGAGAGGGGATACATGTCCTGTGGAGAGGGGATACATGTCCTGTGGAGAGGGGATACATGTCCTGTGGAGATCCTGTGTAGAGGGGATACATGTCCTGTGGAGATCCTGTGGGGAGGGGATACATGTCCTGTGGAGATCCTGTGGAGAGGGGATACATGTCCTGTGGAGAGGGGATACATGTCCTGTGGAGAGGGGATACATGTCCTATGGAGAGGGGATACATGTCCTATGGAGAGGGGGGGGGGGGATACATGTCTTTTGCTCTATTTTGCGCCTTCAGGACCAGACACCGTTTAGCCATTTTTAGCACGTGTTCGTTAAATGGCTATAACTTTTTTATTTGTTGGGCTAACGACGTCATTTTTGCGACGTTTTTTCCGTAGACAATGCAGGTTTCATTTTTTATCGTTCTTATACACACCTTTTTTGCTATTTTAGAATTTTTATTCATAAAGTTTGAAAATAATAGTAAAAAAATAAGGTTTTTTACAATTCAGCTTTTTTTTTTTTGGTAATAACATAGTTTTACCCTAAAATAGACCTTTTATTTGTGATCGTCATTGTCTACCGTAAATTTGTATATATTACATGTCTATATTAGGGTAATTGGGTCAGCACTAGCGTTACAACAATGATTGGCGGGGGGGGGGGGAACGTTTTTTTTGGGGTGGGTATTTTATGTGTATTTATTATTTAATTTTTTTTTGCACTTTACTTTATTATTTTTTTATTACCATGGTCTGTCCCCCAAAGGTCAAAGAAGACCTTTGGGGAACTTTATATATTTTTTTTCTTTCTTTTACACCATGTTTTTCCACTGTAACTGGATCTGCACAGCAGCCCCAGTTACAGGGGAAATCAGCCCTCTCATAGTGACGATTGTCACTAATAGGGCTGTGCTGGGTCTAGTAAGACCCAGCAGCAGCCTGCCACTAACGGCACCCGGCGATCATGTGACCAGTCACATGATCACCGGGAGGAATAGAGACAGCGCCGCTGCTGCTGTCTCTATTCCTGTACACAGCGCGCATTCAGCGCTGTGTACAAGTGATCAGAGAAGCCAGAAGCAGCGAAAGCTGCTTCTATCCTCTCCTCAGGGTCCCCGGCAGTCACTGACAGCCGGAGACCCGACATTCAGCTGCCCGATCGCGCGGGCAGCAAGTTAAAACCCGAGCTGTAGAAAGTCTATGGCTCAGGTTTTAAGGACCCTGACCGCTGGCCGTAAAAATACAGCCAGCGGTCGGGAACCAGTTAATGGCAGAGCGGGGAGATACCTTCCTGCTCTGCCGTAGTGTTCAGTGGCGTCCCGCTGTAGCAGCCATAACGGCTGCTAGCGGAGCCTCCGGCCATGGTGGGGGCCGTGCCGGCGGGCGACACGGGCCCCCTCATGCCGCGGGCCCCGTAGCAGCCGCTACTGCTGCTACGGCGGTAGTTACGCCACTGGTGTGGATGTATGTGGGGGTCTAGATAAGATAACACAAATATCTGGGACTACATTTTTGAACCCTAGAAATGTTCTGACACAGCATGTGATCCTGTAAATGTTTTTTAAACCTCTTCCCGATATCCGCTATACATGTACGGCAGAAGTTGGCGGGGGAAGTATGGAGTGGACTCACGGGCTGAGCCCACTCTATACGCTGTGGGTGTCCACTGTTCATTATTGACTGCACCATCCAAGCTGGTATTTATCTTGTGTGGCACCAAGATCAGAGTTATCTCGCTGGATGCTGATGGGTTGTCATGGTAGCCAGGGGCTTGTTGAAGTCACCCATGTCTGCCATCTTTGTCCTCTGATTAAGCCCTGCCAGAGTCACCTTGCCTCTAAATAAAAAGTTAAATAAAAACTGATTAAAAATGTATCCCAAAGGGGTAATAATAAAAAGCTAAACTCGTCCCGCAAAAAACAGCTCCATCGATGGGAAAATAAAAAAGTTATGGGTCTTAGAATACGATGACACAAAACAAATTATTTTTAACAAACAGTTTTTCTTTTGTAAACGTAGTAAAACATAAAAAAACAAACTATAGAAATTTAGTATCACCATATTCGTATTGACCCGCTGAATAAAGTTACCATCATTTTTACCGAATACATACCAAATATATCACAATGATAAATCCGGCCCATATTGCTAGACATGTTAAGAAAAAAATTCTCTGTTGTACTTCAAGATTTATAACCAAAATAACAAGCCAGTTAGGACTCCCCAATTTCTACCTTCCTTTGAAAACCGTGCAAAAAAGCGTCCTAAACAACACAATTTGCGCACTCTGATGCATTTTGCTTAGTAGATCTCCTCCAATGACGCAATAGACTACCGGACTAGTATGGATGCAGTTATTGAACATATGGCCGGAAGCCGCGGCCGGAAGTCGTCATCTTACTGTCCGGCAGCAGCTTCCGGTCCACATGAAAATGGCGCCGGATTTCGCTCTGCTAACGAGCTTCGTTTTGGTCTGTGTGGGAGCGGCGCATGCGCCGTTCCCACACAGACGGCGTACGTTGCAGTGAATGGAACGGCTCCTGTTCGCATTCTCTATGGGGATGTATGTGCCGTATTCCATCTCTGTATGTGTCGTTAATCGACACATACAGAGATGTAAAAAAAAATGGCAGCCCCCATAGAGAAGTAAAAATAAAAAAAAGTAGAACACACGAACACAAATAAATAAATTTAATTTTTTTATCATACTAAAAGCAATATGATAAAAAAATAATTTCATGACACCTTCCCTTTAAAGTGTTCACTCACCAACGTCTCGGAGGACACAAGGAACTCTGAAGTATGGAGCTTATTGTACTGGCCATGAAAAATACACGTACATAAGTAACAAAGGGGCAGATTTATTACTGTCTTTGCGCCTGGGTTCTGGCGTTTTGTGGTCGTACTTTATTGGTGCATATATTGTTCGTCAAATGTATTCATGCGGGGCCATCAGCGTTTCTTTTGCATGTTCTTCCTCCTCTTCCTCGGCGTGCCCGCTGTCAGCCATTGCAGCCGCTTGACACTGAGCAGAAAGAACCTTGATTTGTGACATACTCACCACGCTGGGTCGAATACTTAGAATATGGCCGTGGATTTGTCGAGTTGTACAAGACGTCAGATTTATCACTGGTGTGCACCAGTGTTGTGTCGCAATATACTGGTCTAAAGTATACCACTCAATAGGTGGTGTAAAGAAGGGAACATGCCAAATCTATCAAAGAGCATGCAGGTCATTCAAAAATTTGGCACATCTTCAGCCTAGCACCTCTAGCTTTAGGCTATCAATCTTTAAGCCATTATTAATAAATCTGCCACCAAATTTTTGGGGTGCAAAAGGGTACAAATAGTCAAGAGGACAGGTAGACGCCTCCTGCTTCCAATGTACCACCATGCCAATGAGAGCCAAAATAGCAATAATTCAGCCTGGTTACCTACTACTTGCAGTGCTGCTTTCGTGAATGGTCTCCTTTAAGTGAAAACATAGTTCACAAAGAACAAGACGACGTACTAAAGGACCAGACAGAAGACAATCTGTTTTCTCCATATCAATGTTTAGCAGCGACTTCATATTCCAGCCTGTATGTTTCTTTTGCAATCACAATAAGAATGTGATGTAGATGATAAAACATCCTCCTGCGCGGAAATATATGACCGTTTCAACAAATAGCTGCTAAAGTAATTAAGATGATTTGATTTCAGATGGTCAGAATAGAAAAAAAGGCATTGCGTCCTTCGAAAGAACATTCGAGACAGCTGAACCTGGAAAAAAGAAATGGTTCCTGACTATACTTTTGTAGGACCACCTCTTCATCGTCCAAATGGCATATTTAACGCCCTGCATGGTGATTTCATAGCATATTTCCGCCGGCAGATGTTTAAGAAGTCCCATCTGATTACTTTTCTGCTCATCTTGTCTCCAGATGACCCTAATACCGTTTCTTTATATTTCATTTTCATCTTTTCGTGTTGACATTTTTAATGCAGGTTTATTGCATGTAAGCTCTTGAAAATGCTCAATGGTTACTGTTGTTAACATCAAGGGGACCTGTCAGCACGTCCAGTGCTTCCCCAACCACAACATGATTGATGGAACCCCTTCAATCATTAAAACGGGGGTCCTGATTCCCCCGTTCCTCTTCACCGCGGTCATTTGAAGTTAAGCATGCGCGTTGCCACTCCATTCCAAGTCAATGGGGCTGACAGAAACAGCCTCCGTCAGTCCCATAGAAAGGTGATGTCCTTTGTAGGAAAACCCCTTTAACACCGGACATAAGCCAGTCGCCATGTCAAGCAGCCTGCGGTTAGGGTAGTATGAACATGCTGAAAGGTTCCCCATAAGGGTATGTTCACACAGAGTTTTTTTTACGCGAAAACCGCTCCGCAAAACTCACCAAAAAACGGCCAAAAATGTCTCCCATTGATTTCAATGGGAGGCGTGGCGGTTTTCTCCCGCGATCGTTAAAACCGGCTCGCGGGAGAAAGAAGGGACATGCCCTATCTTCGCGCGATTACGCCTCTGACCTCCCGTTGACATCAATGGGAGGCAGAGAAAGCGTGTTTCGCGGCGTTTTATGGCACAATGGCCGCGGGCAAAAAACGCTGTGAAAATCGGCGTGCAGCCAGAGGAAAATCTGCCTCAAACTTCCAAACTGAGTTTTGAGGCAGATTTTCTGCCTGCAAAAAACTCTGTGTGAACCCGGCCTAAAGGGGTTTTCTAGTTTAATGAAACTTTACTAAAACTGATGAACTTTCCAATATATATTTTGTTTCAATTCCTTGCCACTTTCGATATTTCTGCTTGTTGTCTCTGAATGGAAGCATTCATTGTTTGGATCCAATGGCTGAAAACCTGTTATGATCATGTTCATCTGACACTGTGTTAGGCTAAGTTTACATCTCGTTTGGGGTGAATGTTTGGCATATCTCGTGACGCAAATGTCTAACGTGATTTGTGCTTCTTCTGATGTAGTTAGCTCACAGAGGATTGTCTAGTCTGGGTACAATTTTACAAGGAAACCATGTGTACTCAGATCATTTTGACACCACCGTCATGCTGACAATACAGAGGCCTTTTGACTGATTTTGAAAAACCAAAAGTGGTCCCCACAACAGGTGGGGTCAAGGCATCTGCCAAAGGGCACAGCTATTTTTCTAGATAACTTTGGGGATGTACCAGAGAATAAAATCAGCTGTGGAATAGCGGTCCCCTAAAGCCAAAATGTGCACCTCCCACTGTCGGCTGTACCTAGCACCTAAAGAGCAAATGTTGGGTATCCTTACACGCACAAGTCATAGCAAAATGTTTTTTTCAGGTCTTCTAGTCCACTGTCCTATACTTCTTTTTCCTTTTTATAATTGTACCCATAGACTAATACCCTGGCAAGTCTATTTTCTAAATGTAATCATTTTGGGGGGTGTCCCTAATGTCGGGACTAAAAAGACTCTACAAAGGTGTGAGCAAAAAGGGGTTCCCCTAAAGTCAAAATGGGCTCCTTCCATTCTAGGGCTCGCCAAGTGCCCAAATAGAAAAAAAATAAAAGTTTATTCTGGGTACCCCGAGAGAATAAAATCGTCTTGTCCAACAACTCAAACCTTGACCATTACCTGTACCGAGTATAAAAATGTACTGAACGTCTTCCGATTTATTTTTTTTATATACTTTCCATTTATTCTGAAACAGAAACACTTCTGTTTCTCATCATGGCTGACAATTTGTTAAGAAGAGAAAAAGAAGTTCATTTTCCAGCAAGAAATATAGCTTTTTATTAGAGGCCATGTCCTCGGATATCATAAATATGGCAGATAACTGTCAGAACTGACAAGGACTGGCAGTAGAGTTCCCAAAAAATCGGTTCTGGTAAGCATCTCATATTAGTTTTGGTAATCTTTGACAGGATGAATTAACACAGAAACAGAATACCTCCCATCATGCTCAAAGTAAGCATATCTATCGTGATAAACTTCCCCGCCTTCTATTCAACTCTACTCCAGTTCCAAAACCTTTAGCGAGGGGCCAGAGGTATACAGACAGGAGAGGTGCCATTGCAAAATAGGGATCCCTATTTGATGATGCTATAACTTCACCCTCCATACTTTGGAGGGGCTAGACCCCTAAATCAATTTCAGACTAGACCTCCTAAATATATTCATACCCCTATATTAATATCAGACACAAGACCCCTATATTAATATCAGACACAAGACCCCTAAATTTATTTTAGACCCAGACCAGACGACCTTACTATATTCAGACCCCCTATATTAAGAGCAGACCCGAGACTAGCGGTCAGCTCCTGAGTCCTTATGGCCATTGTCCTCAGGCTCTAGTTTTAATCCTAGTTGGCGGTGGCTGCTTTGCCCAACGCTGTGCGCAAAAGGAAGAAGAGGAGCCGCTGCCTGGAAACAAAACTCTACTAGGCGGTGGGTTGCGGCTTTGCTTGATCCCTACACTGTGCCACTGTCTGCAACTGCAGTAGTGCTGGCGCAAGAAAAATGACATTAATAGTCCATAAAAAATGTTTTCATCAGTTTGTGTGTCCACCGGGTGCCGCAGTCACAGACCGGGTGAACGGCGCAGGTCACCATGTGACCAGGTGACTCTTGGGAAATTTGGGTGAGTTAACACACCTGCTCCTGGATCTTTGGGTGCCATTACTCAGTCAGAGCCGGAGCCCACCAAAGGATACTTTGGTGGGCCAGTTCGAGTAACTTTTTCTTAACCCAGTTGCACACTACCGATGTGCCACTCCGGCCGTTTTTAACGGCATCCGAGTGGCACATGATAGTTTTCCCAGACCCATTCACTTTAGAGGGTGAATCGGTCCGTGAGAACTGTCCGGATTCTCCAATCCGTGAAAAAAATAGGACATGTCCTATTTTTCCACGGAACACTGACGGGACTCGGCCGGCGCACACTGTCGTGTGCATGAGGCATTAGAAGTAAATGATCAGTTTTGCGGTTTTCTATGGCATAGGACAGTCGAGAAATGGAAAGTATCACATAAATTTCAAGTCAAGGTCACATAGTGCCTCCAAATACAGAGTTATATGATGTTGGGTTATATGGGTTGTCAGTTAACCGGTTTGTTGCCCTAGCCTCGTATATAAATACCCTGGCCAATGCAGAGTGGCTTGTTGCCCTACCCCCATATACCTTGCTACGGGAGATTGATAATTATTAGAAAGCGGCGCTTCATTATAGAATAAGATGATTTTTGTTATTACAATCCAGACATGTAATATTTGCCAGCAGCCCAGGCTGATGCTTTGATTTAGAAGTGTTGCCTATAAAAAAAACAAAAAACATTTTTTCCAGACTCACATGTTATCGGAAACATGGAAAAAGTGATTGCAAGACTTTTTCAAAGTGAAAACGAGTTTGGATAAACACTTTTGATTACTGACAGACTTGTGGAAAATAGCTTTTTATCCTGTACAGAGAACAAGAGATAGAAATGGAATGATATCGGGGCTGCCAGGTGCCTCTGCTTTGTAGTGGAATTTACAGATATCAGAAAGTTGTGCTTAAGAAAAAGTTTTTAAGATTTTCAAAGCACGAACGTGACCCCTAGACACAGGCAATGAGCATATCCTCGCAGAGGTCATCTGGGGTCATCGTCTAGCCAAATTTCCCGACATGCCAGATTATCGTCTTGCTAGATTCATGCATCAAAACAGTTCTTGAAATTAATAAATCATGTGCTAGTTCTTTGTATTGACCACACAATTTTATCCATGTTAACAAGATCATCTCTAAGGGGTTTAAAGAGGTGCGATATTACATTGGGATTAGGGATGCACGATGCATCAACATTTTGAAACTATTTTGTTGCTGTGCATGGGTAAACAGTTCAATGCCGCCAATTTATGTATTTCGATACTAAGCTGTGTGGCCGCACAGCTTAGTATTGAAATAAATGAAGAGAACAAGATGTGCGCTTGCGGTACAGCGCACGCAATGTTCACTTCCTTTAGTGATTGCCCCGCTTGAGATTAGTGCCAGCCGCGTCACAGTAGGAGGGAGGAACACTCCTCCTTCCTTTCTCTACTGACACCAATGATAATCTGAGAAAGGGGAAGTGAGGGGACAGTCGCGAGCGACACAGGTTTCCGGATGGCGTGCCTGTGTCGCTCATGCTGCAATGACAGGCCAGCCCCAGGCAGGTTTTAGAGCAGAGCAAAAGACCAAAATAAAGGCACTAGTATCTTTTGCAGCCAGCATTGCGGAACATTGGGGTTAATATGACCCACATTAACCCCGATGTTGCCATTATGTGATGGAAATAATGAAGTCACTTAACATTAATGTGAGGCACATGGTGTTATGAATTTACTACCTCTATATGCATCACATTAATAGTAATTAACCCCATCATGTACCCAACATTAAAGTTGTAATGGGCAACATTGCTCACAGTCATAATAGGCAACATTGGGTTAACGTGAGGTACATGATGGGGTTTATTATTATTATTGTGATGCACATGGAGGTTCGAAATTGATAATATCATGTTCCTCACATCAGAAAATCGAAGGGCTTTATATTTTTGAGTTTTTTTTTTTATATTGTTGGCAAACTATCATTTTGGTATCGAGAATTGTAATGCTACTCGAGTATCGGTATCTAAATCCAAATTCTGGCATCGTGACAACCTTAATTGGGATCACAGATTTTTGGCTCTCTTTTTATAAACCCTAAAATCTTATTTGCTTTTGCAGCTGCTGCTTGACATTGAGTACTGCTGCTTAGCTTACTAGCAACCAGAATACCCAGGTGCTTGTTCGGTTATCCCCAGTTTTATTAAATTCAATCTAAAGGTAAATGTAACCCCTTGGTCAAGCTATGGCCAGACTGTATATGTTAGTAATTTCTTGAATATTTTTTCTGTGACAAGTAGGGATTAACTTTTCTTTTTTACCTTTTTTTACACACTAATTTTAAAAAATTAAATATTTAAAATAGTAATTTTTAATCAGAACACCATTCTTTTTTTTATATATACACTACCGTTCAGAAGTTTGGGGTCACCCAGACAATTTTGTGTTTTCCATGAAAACTCACACTCATATTTATCAAATGAGTTGCAAAATGACTAGAAAATATAGTCAAGACATTGACAAGGTTAGAAATAATGATTTTTATTTGAAATAATAATTTTCTCCTTCAAACTTTGCTTTCGTCTTGGAATGCTCCATTTGCAGCAATTCCAGCATTGCAGACCTTTGGCATTCTAGCTGTTAATTTGCTGAGGTAATCGGGAGAAATTTCACCCCATGCTTCCAGAAGCTCCTCCCACAAGTTGGATTGGCTTGATGGGCACTTCTTGCGTACCATACGGTCAAGCTGCTCCCACAACAGCTCTATGGGGTTGAGATCTGGTGACTGCGCTGGCCACTCCATTACAGATAGAATACCAGCTGCCGACTTCTTCCACAGGGTATGGCATGGCGTTGCAAAATGGAGTGATAGCCTTCCTTATTCAAAATCCCTTTTACCTTGTACAAATCTCCCACTTTACCAGCACCAAAGCAACCCCAGACCATCACATTACCTCCACCATGCTTGACAGATGGCGTCAGGCACTCTTCCAGCATCTTTTCAGTTGTTCTGCGTCTCACAAATGTTCTTCTGTGTGATCCAAACACCTGAAGCTTCGATTCGTCTGTCCATAACACTTTTTTCCAATCTTCATCTGTCCAATGTCTGTCTGCTTTTGCCCATATTAATCTTTTCCTTTTATTAGCCAGTCTCAGATATGGCTTTTTCTTTGCCACTCTGCCTGAAGGCCAGCATCTCGGAGTCGCCTCTTCACTGTAGACGTTGACACTGGCGTTTTGCGGGTACTATTTAATGAAGCTGCCAGTTGAGGACCTGTGAGGCGTCTATTTCTCAAACTAGAGACTCTAATGTACTGGTCTTGTTGCTCAGTTGTGCAGCGGGGCCTCCCACTTCTCTTTCTACTCTGGTTAGAGCCTGTGTGTGCTGTCCTCTGAAGGGAGTAGTACACACCGTTGTAGGAAATCTTCAGTTTCTTGGCAATTTCTCGCATGGAATAGCCTTAATTTCTAAGAACAAGAATAGACTGTCGAGTTTCACATGAAAGCTCTCGTTTTCTAGCCATTTTGAGAGTTTAATCGAAACCACAAATGTAATGCTCCAGATTCTCAACTAGCTCAAAGCAAGGTCAGTTTTATAGCTCCTCTAAACAGCAAAACTGTTTACAGCGGTGCTAACATAATTGCACAAGGGTTTTCAAGTGTTTTCTAATCATCCATTAGCCTTCTAACACAGTTAGCAAACACAATGTACCATTAGAACACTGGAGTGATGGTTGCTGGAAATGGGCCTCTATACACCTATGTAGATATTGCATTAAAAAACAGACGTTTGCAGCTAGAATAGTCATTTACCACATTAACAATGTATAGAGTGTATTTCTGATTAATTTAATGTTATCTTCATTGAAAAAAACTGTGCTTTTCTTGCAAAAAATAAGGAAATTTCTAAGTGACCCTAAACTTTTGAACGGTAGTGTATATATATATATATATATTAAAAAACAGATAGATTTACTGTATGTAAGCGCATACAAATGTATGGCATTACGTTTGCATACGTCGCCCTTTGACATCAATGCTAAAAAAAAGTTACGTCACGTATACGTTTTTTTGAAATACAGAGTAGGGGAGCAGACTTCGCTTTTCAGTTCTTTCAAAAACAGTATCCCGACGTAAACCATGAGAAACATAGACCAAACTGATGCTATTTTGGTGTATGTTTGACCCATTATAGTCAGTGTATACGCTGATCTATACGTTTCAATACTTTTTTCGTGTTTAAAAGCGTAAATTTCTAAGTGACCCTAAACTTTTGAACGGTAGTGTAAGTGTGAGTTTTTATGGAAAACACAAAATTGTCTGGGTGACCCCAAACTTTTGAACGGTAGTGTATATATATCACATGGTTACCATAGGGAATTATTGTTCTGTTAGCAACTGGAACCAACATTTATAATCATTATAAGGAAAAGTTCACATGCAGCATGTTCATTGCAGAAATTTACCTTCCTTACATCTGAATAGAAAAAAAATTGCAATCAATTTGCGCATGTGAACATGCCTGAATTACTATTAATGGAAAAAATATATATATTAAAATGAAAAAATAATTTGCAAAAATTAAATAAAATGTCTAAAAAAAATCCATTGTCAGGTTCAGTTTACACGTTTAACACAAAATGTGTGAAAAATGTATTACATATTATTTTAAAAAAATGGTAGGGAAATAACACCGTCAGTCCAACTAAGGACAGAAGTCGATAAAGTTGCGTCCAGTGGCCTAACTACCGCTATTGCAGCCGCAGTGGCTGCTACGGGGCCCGAAGCATGAGGGGGCCCATGCCACCCGCCGTCACGGGCCCCCCATCCCATGGCCAGAGGCTCCGCTAGCAGCTGCTATGGCTGCTACAGCGCGATGCAACTGAAGGGGTTGTTGCTACAAAAGACATGCATCCCCTATCCACAGGATAGGGGATACATGTGTGATCGGTGTTATCTACAGGGGGGATTTGGGGCTGTAAGACGTTATCTACAGTGGGGCTGTATGGCGTTATCTACAGGGGCTGTGTATGGTGCTATCTATAGGGGGCGCTGTGTGGTGGAATCTATAGGGAGGCACTATCTACAAGGGGGGGGTTTGTGATACCCAGCGGAAGGAGGGGGGGCCCCAGTCAAAAGTTTGCTATGGGGCCCAGTCTTTCCTAGTTACGCCCCTGGTTGCGTCTCCTGTGCGTAATGTGTAAATAAATAAATTGTTAAAACATTTTAGTTTCCTTGAATCTCGTACACTAATATATTTAAATAATGTACATAGTTATAAATGGGGAAAAAAATTGGGAGAACATAAAGGATTACAATTATACCAAATTATCAGGAAAAGCGAAGTTAAAAAAATATATATATTTCTATATTTATACTGAAATTATTCTTAAACATTCATAAATGTTTTAAATATCTTCTATTTTTTTTCTAATTTAAATCCATCTTGTTACCTTATGCCCAGGCAAGAAAAAGGTCAGAAAGCAAAAAAGGAAAAGTTGTGAGCATGCTCTAGTGCAGAGGTCACTACTGTGCAGGGAGGGGGAGGAGGCCTGAATATAAGACAAAGCCATTATTTACATCATTTTTTTCGTTTATATGTTACAATAATTATTTTGTTTATTACGGTCGATATGTGTAGGTTTTTTGTTTTTATGTAATGTATGGGCAATGAAATATATTTTATGCTGAGCACAGACTTTTTGGGAAATGTTTTATAATTTTTTTGTTAAAGCTGTAAAAAAGTTATCACTGGAGCGCTAATAAGCCTTTGCTATAGTGAAACCAAAAGACGTCGCTGTAGACTTAGGACATGCACCGCTGCAGTCAAAAGAAAAACTTGATTTAAAGTACTATTCTCATCTTAGACATTTACGGAATATCCCCGGGATATGACATAAATGTCTGATAGATGCAGCTCTAGGACCTGCACCTGTGTGAAAAATTAGGGTCCACCAACCCTGTCCCATCTGATGAGCCGCCCACCGGATCCAGGAGGGGAAAGAATCGAGAGGTGGCTATGCAAGTCACTCCATTCACTTTCTTTGGAAGTTATGGAAACAGCCAAACACACTTGCTTGGCTGTTTCCAGAACTACTATAGAACAGAACTTCTCCATTCATTTTCCACCTCGATGCGGTGACCAGTGGTGACCCCCATTCTCGACATAGGTGCAGGTTCCAGATCTGGGTCCCGCATCTATCAGACATTGATAGAATATCCTGTGGATATGTCACAAATGTCTAAAGGCCCTTTTAAGCTGGGCGATTATCGGGCAGACAAGCGTTTATGGAACGCTCATTCCCAATAATTGTCCTGTGTAAACAGGGCAGCGATCAGCAGATGGACGAGCAAACGCTCTTTCATCTGCTGATCGTATAGTTTTAAAAAAGTGAAATATTATCTTTGTCGGCAGCACATCTTGGTGTGTAAACAGGGAGACGCGCTGCCGAGATCATAATAATGTATAGGGACGAGTGATCGGAGTAACGACCGCTCGTCCCCATCCATAGCTCCGTGTGACAGGAGCAAACGAGCCAATCAACGATGTCTCGTTGATTGGCGTTCACTGCACCGGCAGGTGTAAAAATCCCTTTAGATTGGAATATCCCTTTAAACAATAGATCATTTTCTGACTATAGATTCCATTTAATTTAAGGGCTATGTAAACCTTTGAAAATGATTATTTATTTATTTTTAAATAAAAGGGTCAGTCAGTGCGTTTTGTGAAACTTTATAATTGGTTTTTATAAAAAATTTGTTTTACTTTTTGAGATACAGCTGCTCAGTAATCTCTATACCAGGAGTCTCAAGCACGCGGCCCGCTAGTATCGGCTCTGCTCCGAGACTCTGGAATTCCCCGACATCGCTGTCCACATATGAACAGCGATGTCTGGGGCTTCCCCAGAGCCGGAGTCCCGGGCAGAGCGCTAGTACAGGCTCTGCTCCGGGACTCCGTGGAATTACCTGACATCGCTGCCCATATATGGACAGTGTGTCAGGGTCTTGCCCAGAGCGGAGCAGAGCGCTGGTGTCGGCTCTGCTCCTGGACTCTGTCGAATTCCCTGACATCGCTGTCCACATATGAACAGCGATGTCTGGGGCTTCGCCAGAGCCGGAGTCCCGAGCAGAGCGCTGGTGTCGGCTCTGCTCCGGGACTATGTGGAATTCCCTGACATCGCTGTCCACATATGAACAGCGATGTCAGGGTCTTCCCCAGAGCGGAGTCCCGGGCAGAGCGCTATTATCGGCTCTGCTCCGGGACTCTGGGGAAGCCTCTGACATCGCTGTCCATACATCGACAATGATGTCAGGGGCTTCCCCAGAGCAGGAGTCCCAGTGATGTCAGGAGCACAGCTGGAGTCCCAGGAAGAGCCTACTAGCGCTCTGCCTGGGACTCCATCTCTGGGGTTGCCCCTGACATCTCTGTCCATATATGGACAGTGATGTCAGGAGCAGAGCTGGAATCCCAGGCAGAGTGCCAGAAGCGGCTCTGCCCCGGGACTCCAGCTCTGGGCAAGCCCCTGACATCACTGTGGCAGCATCTGCAGAGGGCACTGTGGTAGCATCTACAGAGGGCACTGTGGCAGAATGTACAGAGGGCACTGTGGCAGCATCTACAGAGGGCACTGTGGCAGAATGTACAGAGGGCACTGTGGCAGAATGTACAGAGGGCACTGTGGCAGCCTCTACAGAGGGCACTGTGGCAGCCTCTACAGAGGGCACTGTGGCAGCCTCTACAGAGGGCACCGTGGCAGCCTCTACAGAGGGCACTGTGGCAGCCTCTACATAGGGCACTGTGGCAGACTCTACAGAGGGCACTGTGGCATTGTCTACAAGTGGGTGTGTGGCAGTATCTGAAGAGGACACTGGCATTATCTAGGGGTGTGTTGCATTATCCACAGAGGGCACTGCGGCAGCATCCACAGAGTGCACTGCGGCAGCATCCACAGAGGGCACTGCGGCAGCATCCACAGAGGGCACTGCGGCAGCATCCACAGAGGGCACTGCGGCAGCATCCACAGAGGGCACTGCGGCAGCATCCACAGAGGGCACCGTGGCAGCCTCTACAGAGGGCACCGTGGCAGCCTCTACATAGAGCACCGTGGCAGCCTCTACAGAGGGCACTGTGGCATTGTCTACAAGTGGGTGTGTGGCAGTATCTGAAGAGGACACTGGCATTATCTATGGGTGTGTTGCATTATCTACAGACGGCACTGTGGCCTTATCTACAGAGGGCACTGTGGCCTTATCTACAGAGGGCACTGTGGCTTTATCTAGGGGTGTGTTGCATTATCCACAGAGGGCACTGCGGCAGCATCCACAGAGGGCACTGCGGCAGCATCCACCGAGGGCACTGCGGCAGCATCCACCGAGGGCACTGCGGCAGCATCCACCGAGGGCACTGCGGCAGCATCCACCGAGGGCACTGCGGCAGCATCCTCCGAGGGCACCATCTAAAAAGGGGCTGCCCAATCTTGACATGTGTGCTAACTGAGCCGCCGGACTGCATTTAGCGACACTTAAACTGGAAATAAACACATGGAGAAATATCTCAAATTTTAAATCTAGCGGTATTATTATAGTGTTAAATAACTAATTGATTAACAATAATTTTGTATTGTATCAAATTTGAAAGTAATGCGGCCCGTCAACTTCCCATTTTTTCTATATGCGGCCCACTTACCCGGCCGAGTTTGAGACCGCTGCTCTATACAGAGCAGCTGTATTGTTCGCTAAATCCTGTTCCCGTCAGGTCAGCGGGTGCTACATGTCTGTGACACGCAGGATCCACCTGTAATCTATCAAGTCTAAGTTCATAATTTAGATGTGACAGATTACAGGTGGAATCGGTGTGTCAGAGACATGCAGGACCCGCTGACACTGAACCAATCAAATCTGCGGGACTGACGGATTCAGATCTTAGCGAACAAGACCGCTGCTGTGTACAGAGGATACGGAGCAGCTGTATCTCAAAAAGTAAAACTAATTTTTAATAAAAACGAATGATAAAGTTTCACCAAATGCACTCACTTACCCTTTTATTTAAAAAAAATAAAATAAAAAAAAAATCATTCATTGGCTGTGAATTAAATCCAGCATGCACAGTGATTATTCAAATATTTTTTTTACTTTTTTAAATTATTATTTTTTTTTTACTTCTTATATATTTAACATTTATTTCTTTAGTTATTTATTGTGCATTGCTCACTGTTCGTAGATCAGACCTGTATAAGAAACATGTTCCTATTTTTTTTTAATAAAAGCTGGAAATATTAATGCAATATTTTGGGTCGGTCTATGTTACCTTCAAAGGGTATTGTGAGCAGAGATTCGAATAACATAGGAGGTTGTCACGCACATTGGTCTGTGCTACCTGTATTTCATAACACCCACTCAGGTTCCAATTTCATTCATTTGGCAATGGCCTGTGGTATAAATACTTTGCTTTTGAAAGTATAAAGAAGTGGATGAAATATCTCAGCTATAAAATGTCAAGTTGCTTTCCAAAGCAGCTCCAATCTCAAACCACATCAAGACCGATGTCTGAAAAGACAATCAGAACCTTGCCTGATCGGATGTCTTTCTTCTTGAGACTGTAACGTGGCTGGAATGCTCAGGGTAACAGCATGGCTCTTCCCCAGAATACTCCGCCACTTGTGTTTTAAGCCGTTCGCTCTGTTTATTTTTACGTACTATTTTAGTAAATTGAATAAACCGCAGATTTGGATTCTTTCGTCAACAGGGATTTCGAAACCAGGGTCTAGTTATTTATTTTTTTAAGTGGCACATGATACAAAGCGCACAATCATACAAAGGATTTATGAATTAGATAAAAAAACATATTAATATCTAAATTTACAATTTAATAATAAATATTTTTGCTTCGAGTATGAAATCTAAAATTACTAATAACTGGTGCTTAGAGGGGCTGTCCAGGCACAGACAACTGATGATCAACAGGATAGGTCATCAGTATATGATCGATGGGGGTCTGACACCCGGACCCCGCACCTATCAGCTGCTATGGCACTGGATGTCCATGCCGGAAGCAGATGGCTCCGGTCACGGAATAGCGGCCGAGCTGCAGTACTGCAGTATTCAAGTAAATAGGAGCAGAGAAGCAGTTCTGCAGCACGGCGCTATGCAGTAGTCGGAGCCATCTGCTTCTGGCTCCAAATATTGCATACACTACATAACATCTGGCGCCCCGGGGCAGTCGGAGCAGCTGATCGGTGTCCGAGTGTCATATACTAATGACCTATCCTGTAAATAGGTCATCAGTTGTCCGTGCATGGACAACCCCTTTAATGCATATTATATCATAAAATATTAATGGGGCCTCCAGGACCCGGTAACTAAGTATTATTTCACTGAGCGCACACGTCTTAATGGGGCGTCAGGTATTACAATGATTGGTTTTTTGACCTGAAGCCCCTGATGTCATATAACACATCATAAATTTTTTGTGACTTGAAGCGGTCTGCTCTCCTGACGTATTTCAGTAGATACTTGTATACCACATAAAATAACAATTCTGCAGCACCTTCTCCGCATTGTGCATTTCCTCTGTTATTCCTCCTGGCAATGTATGAATAAAATGACCACTGGGCATTACCATTCCCCTTGTCAATAGGGTGTTGCACTACAAAGTCTGACACTATCAGCCCTATTAGGATGGAGTGTAAAGTGGAACATGCTCCATTGAGAAGGAAAATGATACACCCAGTTGTCAATTTATTCATACATTTCCAAGAGGAATGGCGCAATGCAGAGCACTAAGAAAAGATGCTCCAGAATTGTTGTTTCATGCGGAATATGAGTATTTACTAAAACACACGTCAGAAGAGCTGGCACGTACTCCTTAAACCTGTATGTCAAGTCCACTGTATGTGTGCCCCCCTTTTTGTCGCACTATGTAGCACATGTTTTGCCAATCATATTGTAGCCATTCCTATACGGATTTGCCTTGCCTTAGGTAGTGTGCTGGTTATACTGTTTTCTTGGTGTTTCCTCTTTGTGTCTTTGTTTTGTCTTCATGACCAGGCTCAATCTTTGACCTCATTCAAATTTTGTCCCTTTTGGTTTGAAGTCTCCTTTGCTTACCGATTATCAGTGACATAGAACTTCTGTCCTCACACTGCAGAGTCTCAGTGTATTTTATGTGATGCAGTATCAGCCTGTCTCCCCTGCCTCCTGCTAGTGATAAATCAGTGAGATAGAACTTCTGTACTCACATTGCAGATTCTCAGTGTATCCCTATGTGATGCAGCTTCGATTCGTCTCCCCTGCCTTCTGCTTGTAGTAGATCAATGACATAAAATTTCTATACTCACACTGCAGAGTCTCAGTGTATCCTATGCGATGCAGCTACAGCCCATCTCCTCTGCTTTCTGCTTGTGATAGGTTTCTTCATGTCAGTTTTTAAACATGAAGCAGTGAGGAGCAGCATTTCATAGGAATACACTGGACTCACAGCGCACCCACATAGTATAAACAATAAGTGTGAGTCAGGAGATTATAACTCTATGGACCAATTATATCACTGCACTCCTACTCCCTTAGATAGGGAAGAAATCTCGTCGGCAGCACTATATGCATAGGAGTCTCGGAGCTGCCAAGAGGGATTTGATTGGTGATGATTATATAATCCTGTAGTTCACAGGAAGTTATCTGCACAGGGTAGTGTGACCTCATGTCTATACATGAGAGCATGGTCTATTTTAAATGGTCAGACTGAGATCACATGACACAGATGCCCATAATGAAAGGGTTCAAAATGTATGGTATAGATGCAACTTATCTGGGAAGAAACAAATGATACTGCTAAAATATTACTGGTGAGTTAGCATGACGTGCAAAAAGAGTGCTTCTTTAACTTTTTATTTTACCCATTCCTGAAGAGCCCCTTTAATGGTTCTGTCCGTTCTTGCAAGGATGTATTCAATCAGCCTATGGAAATATCGACTGTCACAACGTAGACAGAATAGGATTTAGTAATTGTTTTTTCATTCAGGCAATAGCAGATGTCCAATAGGTAATGCAATTTCCTTGTGTAGTAAAGTTTGCCTGGGTTATGATAATTCTCAGAAGAACAAAGAGCAGAGCCTTTGTGGGTGGCTGATGATCTTTCCACGAATACGTTTTAGCGTGCAACTTTCTTACCGTCCTTGTGATTTATTTTTTATTTTTCTTAATGCGAGCAGAAAACCAGACGGCGAAATTACACGGGGCAATTATAAGCTCACGAGGCAGCAAAGACAGCGAGGACAGGGTAGGCAAGTGCTTTCAATTTAAGAACATAGTTCAAATCTGTAATGAGATATACCATCGGGACACACACCTTTTCCATAGACAAGGACTTTGTTTTTTATTAAGCGCAGCTGGAAGCAATATAATCTCATTCAAGCAAATATTGTATTTGTCATTTGCAGCTTGGAAATATGGGACGTATTAATAGGATTTTTTTTTTCTAATTTAACCTAAAGATGTTGAGTGATGGAATGCAGCCAATGACATTAAAATATATCTGATCGTATGGACAGGGTCTGCCATAAATATCACGTTATTCAGACAGGCGAAGGTTTAAAATAACCTGATTTAAAGACGACTGATTTTGAAGGAGTCTAGAGTTGAATTGTTTTCTGTTCATCATATGGGGTGATGTCAAAGTGTGTTTAATAAGGAGATGCCCCCGACATTAGGTCATAAGTGTAAGGGTATGTGCACACACAAAATAAAAAAACGTCTCAAAATACGGAGTTTTTTATTTTACGGCCGTTTTTGGAGCTGTGTTTCTATAGTCTAGGAAAAAACGTCCAAAGAGGTGACATACACTTCTTTTTCGCAGCCGTTTCTTTACACGGCTATTTTGAAAAACGGCTGCGTAAAAAACGCCCCGTCGGAAGAGAATGACGTTTTTCCCATTGAAATCAATGGCCAGATGTTTGGAGGCGTTCTGCGTCCGATTTTTCAGCCGTTTTTCGGGACGTTTACAGCCCGAAAAAACGTCTGAAAACACTCCGTGTGAACATACCCTAACAACTAATCATGGGGCCTCATAGAAAGTGTATATGCGGGGCCCCAATCAGCCCTAGCCAAGAATATAAACATTCAAGCGAAAAAAAAATTACTTTGAGGAATTTAAAGGGATCAGGTTTGAGGATCGTCAGGGAATATTTTGTCATTTTGTTATATATTCTGAAGTGTAGGTTGAAAGTAAATTTACATTTTAAAGGCTCAAACAAAAATCCATTACGAATACTCGGTTACAAATTCAGCAAATATTGAAGTAAACATAAAATAGGGATAATCAATCCCTAGATAAAAGTTTTAGCTATGTTAAAGTGTTTCACCAGGAACCTCTCTAACTACGGCTCATTTTTCACTGGTCGTTTATAGTTTTTTATTCTGTCCTTTTTGTAATGCAAATCAGCTCCTAGTTCACTGATTCTTGCAGAGCTGGCGCTTATACATATCAGCCAATCTGCGGAGGCGGAGCTTCAGTAGGAAGGGAGAGAGCTGAAGTTTGAACCAATAAGGAGACAGGAGGTCAGACTACCTCAGACTGCAAGTAGGCACTGTAGCTAAGCAGTAGTCACTGATAACAGTTGTGCCCTAATGAGAAAAAAGGCAGCCAAACAGTAATGACTAAGTGAATAACCCATAGGTACCCACAGGGGTGTAGCTATATGGGGTGCGGAGGTAGCAGTCGCAACCAGATCCTGGTGTTTAAGGGGGCACATAGTTCCCTCTGCCTCGTAAGACGACACCAGTATTATAAATCAAACAAGGCACGTGGAGGCGATATTACAGATTTTGCATGGTCGCCCGGAGCTTCTTCTCTGGGTACTCACTGACATATAATCTTCTAAGTTCACAACAAAACATTTGCTTTAATAGATATTTTTCATTGAGGGTGAAATTTAATTTCAATTAGGTGTTGAAATCATTCGTCTGAATCCCTAATATGAAGAAAAATAATGGCCTTGGCATGTTGAGGTACACCTGCGGAAGAACACACTCCGGGTGGCATGATAAGGGTTAATGTTGTATCTTTACTGTGTCTATAAAGTTGGTCAGGAATTTAAGGAGTGGCACCAAAATACTGAAGAGGAAATTGTTGTCATTTATAGAATTTTTGACACCACAGATTTTTTTTCCAGGACTTTAACTAGTAAAAACCTTCCAAAGCTCTACCCTCAAGGTCTCCAAGACTTAGCCATATGGCTGGCTGTTAACTCCATCAATAAAAACTCAATGAGAATTTCCGTTCTCTAAACCAAAGCTTAAGTGCCATGAAATACCTGAAAATTGCAGAGATCTTATAAATAGACCATCAGCTTCCGAAATCACACATAGTTCCCTTCTCAAGCTGACACTCCCAGTCCTTTCTCAAATAAATGGATGGCGGACGCCAGACTGCTTTTGGCGTCAGGGGCTTACAAGAAATTTCACTCTACTCATAAACGTGTAAAAGATTTTGCATGGCAGTAGAAGGTACTTAAGAGAAATACAATCCCATTTATTTTCCTACGACACGGCTGGAGCATATATGGCTTTTGATACATTTTATAAAATCGTTATGAAATGCTAAAAAGTACAAGAAATCAAATCAAAAACATAAGCAACAAATTACGAGTAGCATCGGGGCGGGAAGGGAAAAACCTCTTTACTAAAATGTTTTTATGTCTTTTTTTTTTTTATAGACTTAGAGGTTCATTAAATAACAGAAAACACAAATGTATCCGTTCAGGATAGAGACATTAGAAGGGGTTCACCAGGTGGTGGTCTTTAGCCACACTAGATATTCAAAGGGAAAAAATATGGCTCATACCCCGGTGTTAACTGCAAGTAATATGGCTATGGCCAAAGTGCCAACATTCGATAATACTATGACCTAGTGCATACTTACCAATATTAAAATCCCCAAAATCGTGGCATTTAAGCCCCGTTCCTGGGAACACCTCTAAAACAACTGAAACGCCACATTTTTGGGCAAATTTTTATAAACTTTTTGCGGTTCAGTTCGTAGCATTGTCACCTGTCAATAACAATGAGTGCCCTCTCATTATGAAGCCCATTGAAGGTCCTGGGCATTTATTTGCGCTGTATTTGTACTGCGAGGTCTAGGTTATCTGTTCAGAGATGTCTGGACAGTCTGATCAGCGTTGATTAAAAAAAATATTACGGAGAATGTCTAGGTTATGTCTTATCTCTTCAATACGTATTGAATGAAACATGGTGCGTGTATCAGAAATATGCGTTCCCCTCTCCCGTCTCTTTGGAGGTGCAAAAAGGTTCTGGTGTTTGTTATACCATGCCGATACTGATCTCTTTAAGAAGTTCTATACCATCTACTATGTAATGTTCTCAAGGAAGAAGGGATTTTTCACAAAGTTGATCTATAGACACAATATGTACATAGGTCATCGTGGACGTTTCCATAGCCTTATTATAGAGAGGTACGTATGTGACACCAATCCGCTATACCCCAACGATATATACAGAATTAAAGCGTTATTCCCATTATACAAAGCTTCTAAAATTGCTTTGCAATCGGTGGGGGTCTGACGGCCTAGACCCCAAGCGATGCGGAGAATGAAGGTAACGGTGCTGCCGCTCCCTGCACAGCGGATGACCGATGCGCCGCTGTGCGGAGAAAATAACTAATGGGATGCAGCACTACAGCGCTGTGGCCCCGTTCAATCCCATGATCAGTGGGGGTCCCGGTAGTCAGACCTACACCGACCAAAATGTGATGACATATCTTAGCGGTATGCCATAACTTTGTATAAAGCGAATACCCCTTTAAGAAGTAAGCGCACTAGATATTCTCTGGAAATCTATTTATTAAAAGGCATAATATAGTATCTCTTTAAAAAAAAAAGTATAACGATTGTAATAACCCCTTTTTTTTTTTTTTACACAAGCTGGAATCTGGCATAGAACATTGTATTATACTATAGATACTGTATCACAAATCTTTCCATTGCCTTAAAGATAATGTCCCAAGAGGACACCCAAAAAGAATAAAGTGAATATGTCCTGAACTAGTAGAAGTATTTAACTTGCAAGTGCGTCAGTGCTTTAATGCCTGTTTTAAGTGCAGCTAAATCACGGAATTGAAATTTTAAGATCTGTAAGTGAAAATATTTGCAAACCTGAAGTTCCTTTCCATGTCTCATAGAAAGTAGTTTTACCATCCCGTTTTATTACAGTTGCTACATTATGCAATAGTCGTAAATGAATGACCCTCATAGTCCCTACAGGGGGCAGAAGTGAACTATGCAAAGAACTGGTCCCCTTTAAATGACTGGCTTAAGGGCTATCAGGTTATCAGGTTTGGTTGTTACCAGTTGGGGGGGGGGGGGGTCCTTAAACAGACTGTCCAATCAGTGCTGACTAAGTGAGGCTGTGTAGGGACCCACCCCCTGACAAGGGGAATGGTAACGCCCCATTATCAATTTATTCAGACATTTTCTGTAGGAATAAAAGAGGAATGGCACAGTGCAGAAGACTAAGAAAAGATGCACCAGCATTATGATGTCATGGGGGATACAAGCATTTACTAAAATATATACGTCAGAGGTGACGGGATAACCTGACATTCCTATAATGGAGTCTGGCAACTATATGCTTTTACCCTAGGTACTGATTCCAAATGGTGAAATAGGTGCTTGGGTCCTACCCAAAGGATGTACATACCTTAGTGCTCGCTTAAGTGACTGATAAGGAGCCCATGAAGAAAGGGGGCTTGAATAGGATGCCCCGTCTCTCATGGGTAATCTCATTCCACAGAGATCTTTACATGAGTAAATAAGGGAAAGCAACCTGAGGGCCAGTACCTCTGATTCAGCAAGAGACGGGAAATAGGGGCTATGAGGATGGCATGGGGACATCCACCAGCACGAGGAAGGGGCCCCATTTTGCTCTTGCTATGGGGCCCACTGTCCTCTATGCCATGGTCCTTGGTCCTCACCAGAACTGCAGCATTGCATTAAATTATCAGTTTCTTCCATAGTCTGGTGGGAGGCACAGGGGTATGGATGGCATACAGGTAAATGGGAGGAAATTATAGGTGCAGAATGAAGTCCTTATTAGGAAAGTATTGGGCACATTTTGATATTCCTATGTGACCTTCCCCCCTCACTCTACACCCCAAATCAAGCATCAAACAAAAGGTCGTAATGTGATATCAAGTTTTGTTCTTATAACAATTCGTTAACATAAGAAGGACCCAACCACATTATAATGACACACATCAGAGGGGCTGACTTAGTACCCAAGCTTAGAGAACGCTTTTATACTTAAAAACATTGAAAAAAAAAAACGTAATATAAAGAACTGTCAAGCTGTTAAAACTTTTTGGGTTATACCGAAAGGCTGGAAGACATCCAATGTGGCGGACATTGTGTCACCCAGTTTTCTTAGACGCCTGATTATTAGACCTGCCTAGCTATACACAGAACTCCACAACATGTAGTAAACTTTGGGTTTATAAAAAAATTACTACTTTGGTAGTTGCCTTTATATTATTACATTGCACCCGGGAATTTTACATGTTTTCCTAGCTTCATCCCCAAATATAAAATGAATGACATCATAGCCATCGACAGACAAAGCAGTACCATTGGGGGAAGACATGATTCAATCTTTCATTTATAAATGTAACTCACTTAATACATCTTTTTTTCAAAAACACCAAATCGTTTTTAGATTAATGACATCTATTTTACATTCTTTGCTCGAGGAGTCCACTGAGCGGGATAAGAGATCGCATTAGTCAACCCCAGTGTATGAGTTTTATTTTACTTGCCAGGATTTTGAGAAATTCAATCAAATAAATTTGTTTAAAAATATCAAAAAGAACACATAAAATTCCTGTTCTGAAAGGTCAGACTACTGGCAAAACTGCACCGTTCATCTGGTCCCAAGATGAAGAAAAGGCAATAAAGTCTATGTTTCTGAAAGTGAGCAAACTAGGAATCCCTTGCTAGTTATTATCTTTTTTATCCTTTTATGTAATATCTCATTTATCTGCTATCAATTGCACATGTCCACACTATCAAGGCGGTTTTGTAGTGTTTAAATGATTATATACTATGATATACGCAAGTGCATTTAAGTCAATAACGACTAAAAAGTTGCAGGAGTAAAAAAGAAGAATAGTCCACGTGTCAATCTTATGGCCAATTGACTACGACTATCGAGCAGTAAGCAACAACTGGGAATTACACTGAATGGCCACTTTATTAGAGACCCCCATCTAGTAGCGTGTTGGACCTCCTTTGGACTTCAGAACTGCAACAATTCGTGGTCACATATATTTTTCTATATGTTGAAATGGTTCTGCAGAAATATTGGGAGCGATGCGGACAGGATCGCTTCTCACAGTTGCCGGTAAAGTGTCCCTCTGCCATAGGGTAAACAGCTGCCATGAAGGATGAACATGGTCGGCCACAATGTTTAGGTAATTCCTACTGTTCAAACGTCCAGCTACAGGTATCAGAGGACCCAGGGAGTGCCAAGAAAACATCCCCCCACCATTACTGCACCTCCACCAGTCTGTTCTGTTCACACCTGACAGGACGGGTTAATCGATTCATGCTGCTTGTGCCAAATCGTGACCTCCGTTCAGAATGGTGCCACAGAAATCTGGATCATCTGAACAGGCGATGCTTTTCCACTACTCATTCAGTCTTGCCTTTCTGTTTCCCTTAGACAGTAATGGCACCCGCACTGGTCATCCATGTTAAGGAATGACAAATTGTATGTTTGGTCATGTTAGTTGGGGCACCAGCGTTGTATTCGGCTGCAATTTCCTCCTCTGACCCTTTTCATCGACAAAATGTTGTTGACATCCACAGAATCCCCATTGGCTGGATGTTATTTCTCGATGACACCATTCTCAGTTTACACTCTAAATAGTTGCATGCATAAAAAAACCACAAGGTTGGCAGCATTTAAAATACTGGCCCCGGCTAGTCTATCACTGATGACCATGCCTCGTTTGACGTCAATCAGATCGCTCGATTTTCTAATTCTGAAACCGATCCACAAAAAACTTGCTCACTTGACTTTATGCCATGTCTAATTTCCATACAGGAAAATACATGAAAAGCAGGTGTTTCTAATAAACTGACTATTCGGTGTAGCTAGATGCAGTATTCACTCGTTCTAAAATATTAGGGCATTTTGAGGTAATAGCAGGGGTCCCCCCAATCAGAACACTAGAGGAGAGAGCCACAGCAGGTTCAGCTGTCCATTCTTGAAGAATTCTGTCATCTATTGATATCAATGGCGATCTGTTGATTTTACGGAGTGCTGTTAATGCTTAATTTAACTTGCAGTTCCCCCATCAATGAGAATAGGGCTCCCACAAGACAAAAATTCAAGAACACAAAAATTCTTGCACAATTTCAATGTCTTCCTATGGGACAAAATGACATTGCAAAAATTTTGAAATAGAGATTTTTTTTTCTATAGGGACACAAGTCCCTATGGAAAAAAGTTGCACGCGATTCATGATATCCAAATTTCGCCATGAAGTCGTGGCCCTACAAGTTATCAAGGGGTTCCCAGCAGCAGCACACCAATACAATCAACTTCTCACCAGAGCCATACTATATCAAAAAGGGTTGTCCATACCTGACAACACATCAAATTCCTGGATTTTGTAAGGTTGGCCAAAGGTGTAAAAATTCTATTAAAAAATAATTGTTTCAAATTGATCAAATGCCAAACAGATGAATCTCCCCATGACAATGCTTCATGATATAACATCCAATAGTTGGTCCTGACTCGCCAAAGTAGCAGATACAAGGGGCTTCAAATCGGTCCTATCTAACACAATCATTCCGAATGTTCATCATTGGTTGTATTGTACAAAAATGTTGCGTCCAAGAACTATTTTATATTCAAGGAACTGAATTATCAAAAATGTTCGAAAAGGAGCCTTGAACACGTAGGCATGGCTAGTTTCCATTGAAACGAACGTTAGTTTCAAAGACTCCCGAGCGCTCTCAAAACTTTTTGGGGTTAAAATACCAGACAATAAAGTTGGTGAATCCTTGAGGTCGGGAGGATTCTTGGTCTTTCCAGTGTCATGAAATGTCAGTAAAACAAAAGAACACAATTAGGAAAATTTTAGACCGTCTCCTTATGGAAACAATTTATCATGTGTATACACAGCTAGTTCTAAACCTTTGTAAACTGACAAAACTATCATATACGCCTAAACTCCACATCCAGAAGTCATTTGAGCTAAAGACTGTCTTTGATCAAAAAGGAAAAATGGATTGAAAAATGGACTGGTTACAGGCGCCAAAATAGCTATTACAATAAGATTTGTGCAATTTCAAGGTTTGGCCCATGTAAAGTTAAGGTATTTTATCTTCACAGTTCCATGTCAACAAGTGTCTTTAAGACTTCTAATATATTTGCTTTGTACTTGCAAAAAAAAAAAGGGATAGGATACTTTATATGGTTCAGAAAATAATTTTTCAAATACCCTAGTAGAGAACTGTGAATTAATAGAGGGGGGGGGGGGGTCACTGATTCAGGACCCTCATCTATTAGCCGGAGCAGAGAGCGGCTACAAAGAATGTGTTCTTGCTGAGGAGAACCCAAGACATCCATGCATTTCAGAGACATCGCATTAGTTTCAATGGATATTGTGCAATGCTTAACTTCCCCAATGGTGGCGCTGCTGGGAAATTGATTACTTGCATGAAGGTTTCCCAAAGATTACAGCTGATCACTGAGAGTCCCAGCAGCGAGACAACCTCTGATCAGCTTATCGTTACGAAGACCCATTTAAGGCCTAATGCACACGACCGTGGTGATTTTGGGCGGAGCCGCAAAAAGAAAGAAAGCCCGAATTTATATCACCAGTTTGTTCCAACCCTCTAGGTAGGTCACACGATAGCTCAGCAGCAAGACAACAAGGGAATTCCCTGCCGTTGCTCGGCAACGTATCCGCAATTGCGGACGACATAAAGTCGGCAACACGTATGCCATCCGCAATTTTCATGATCCCATAGACTTATATGGGAAATTCCATGCCTTAAATACGGACAGTAAAATGACATGTCCTAAGCTTTTGTGGCACGGACTTGCAACCCCTGCACGGATCCATGAACATCGTGCTCGTGTCCATGGGGCCATATAAATGAATGGGTCCATGTGCTATCCACAAAATTGCGGATATGACACGGACGAAAAAGTCCAAATCTTTTCTAAAAAATGTTTGACATAATAGGGGTATACACAGATACATAAAATTAGGTCACAGGCACTCTGCTGCCAGAAAGAACAATGTGGTTTTCCCAGGCGTATTCTCTGAGTACTCTACAAAGGACCAGCAATAGAGCAGAAGGCATAGCCAAACAATCTGGGCCGGCAAGAGAAACAGTAACGAGTTGGTAATGCCAGTTCAGAACCGGTTCAAGATTTTTCAATATTAGTAATTAAATCGCCCAGTAGTGCATTCTCGAAAAAAAATAATTCTGAATAGTCATTAATCAAACTACAATTTTTCGTCAAATTGAGACCCAATCAGACAACGATCTTCGGTAGCGTGGTGGTTTCCACTGGAATCCTGTGTTCGAACCTGACCAAGTGCAACATCTGAATGCAGTTCGTATATTCTCCCGGTGTTTGCGTGTTTTTTTTTTTCTCACACTCCAAAAAACATGCAGATAGGAAACTCAGATTGTGAGCCCCATTGGGGATAGTGAGTGATGACAACTTCTATACAGCGCTGCGGAATATGTTGACGCTATATAAAGAACGTAAATAATTCCTAAATGGCAATCTGTGTAGCTCGGGACTAGTGCTGCTTGTGCTTCGGTGGGAGGTTTACGTCTGCCTTGTGTCATTTCTAAACTCATTTACAAAGCAACATTTTTAAGGATAAGAACAAAAAAACGACATTTCAATAAATGTATATATGCACATCAATGGAAAAAACGTATAGCGTTAGTTTAAGTGTCGCAGTCCTTCCTGTTCTAGACCGTTGCCTTGTGTGCTTTCCCCTTTCGCTGTCTGTCTTGTACTCTCTCACTCATCTCAGTAATCCAAATTAGTTTTTGTTGGCAGTTCCCCACTGACTGCTCTTAAAGAGATTTTTGTTTTTTTCTGTGCACTTTTTATTTTCCATTGATCTTGCCAAACAAGTGTCCTCTCCAGATACCAACCCCCCTCCTTTCCCTTTCCCTCTTATCCTCCTCCTCTTCAATGCCGGTTTTAATTCACTCCTTTCCCAGAGCACAGGACGGCTCATATATCACTCACCTTCTCTAATTTCTGTGTGGGCCACTTCACTAGGTTACCGTGTGTGTCTTAAAGCAGCAATATTTCTCTTCCAGAAATGGTGTTTTTAATTTAAGTTGGACCATGTTGGCTATTATTGCCCCATAACCTTTATCTTCAAATGCTAAAGTTCAGTTTCAACTATAATAATAAACTAATAAAAATAATAAAATCACGACAGGTCAGGGAAAGATGGCAACTTTGGCTGAGCAATAGCGTGATATGACTGTACTGTCACATGACCTTCATTTTGGACAATCAATTTTTGTTAGAAGGATCCCCGATATTACACTGAGGACCTGGGACCTCCCCGCTATCAGCTACAATCGGTGGAGTTACCAGGCAGCAAGTATTCAATTCTCCTACAGTGCCTCCACAGGACACAATAGGCATTACACAGTTCCCATTTATATCAATGGGCTGTCTGTGTAATGTACGAATGTGCTGGGTCCTCCGGAGCTAGAGACTTTGTAGTAACTCTCTGTTTAATAGATGAGGGTCCTGGATGGTAGACCTAGCTCTATTAATTCAGAATTGCCTATAACAGTATTCAAGAATGGGTTTTCTAAAACACACAGCTCCTTTAAATTGCACTCTAATCGGAGGAAATTGGATGCTAATACTTCAATTGTGAAAAGATCACACTCAACAATTCAATGCATAAAGGCGGCCCTACACCTTCAATAACTGTCGGTCCAATGCTCGTTTAGCCGGCAGCTATTCCTCCCTACCTCCCACACTCAGTTTGGCCAAACTTGCATGCACTCTCAATGCAGAGAGGGAAATAAGCTGCTGACACACATCCATGGCACCTTACCTCCCTTAAGAAGAAAGGATTGGGCATGATAAATTCAACATCCTCGATCCTTTTTTCTCCATCATCTGTCGAATTAATGTCAACCAAACAACGAATACATATTAGATGGTTGGCCGGTCTAGCGAATGGCAAAGACCAGCCAGCTCCAAAGGCGGTGCTCCCAACAGGTGCTTGGATGAGGTACGATACTTAAAAAGATTTCCCCTCTCTTTTTTTCTCGGCTTGCATGCAATGGTGCATGTCTAAGAGTACCTATTCATTTCTGATAGTTGTTGGCCAAATGCTGGTTCGCCATAACCTATTCCTCCTGACTCCACCATTAACATGGCTTGTTTATTTCAATAGGAAGAGGGCAATAAGTCGCTGCCAGGCACCTCTTATCTCCCACAAGAACAAACAATCAGGTATGATCAACCCTTCTTTCCCATGACATCCGCCCCTGGGAAGAGAGTTCAGTCGCTCTCATCTGCCAATTCCACGGAATTCAGCAGCCTTTGGCTGCTTTTGTCTAATGTGTAAGGGCACCTTAAAATGTAACCAAACTTTTAAAAACTTTTGACGTGTCAGAAGTTTTGATTGGTGGGGTTCAAGCACTGAGACCCCCGCCATTCGCTAAAACAAAGCGGCAGGAGCAAAGGTGAGCGATGTGCCGCTTAGTTTCTGAACGGATTTTCTTCGGAGTGGTGTATGGGCTCAATAGAAAGTCTATGAGTCCATACACCGCGTGTCTGAGTGCTCTGCCGCTTTGTCTTACCGATCGGTGGGGGTGTCAGTGCTCAGACCCCCACCGATCTAAACTTCTGACGTGTGTCTTGTCAAAAGTTTTTTAAAAGTTTAGTTACACTTTAAAGGTATTGTCTAACACAGGCCAATAAGATTTGTAGAATCTGACTGAAGATCCTTATGGAGTAAGGTCTGTAACATCTCCATATAAATGATTTGTGTAGTTTTTATTACACAATGCAACAGTCCGTGTTAACACTCTATAAATAAATGATACCATCCATATTTAATAAAACATGAAAATAAAATTCCTTAAATTTTTCTTCTCTTGTATATCACTAGGTGATCTCTGCTGTAGTAAATTATTAATGAACCTCAAGCATCTTGAATAACATTGTGTCTAGCTCTAATGGGTCCAAAACACGTGTTCCCTTTCACTTCAATTAAAATGAACCTTGTTCTTCTTTCACCAGTAAAATGAACAAATTGCAAATTTGTTTTGTGTTCACAGATTGTACCGTGATGTTGGCCGTGTGTTAAGAATCCATATATTAATATCAAGTGGATCATTTTTTATTTTATTTTCCTTTCACACAACGAGCAGATTTTTAGTACTCGCCAGCAAAAAGTTGAATTGGATTAAAAAAATGTGTAATTTTTTTTGCAGGCATTTGTTTTTAATATTCTCAAACCTGGCTTGCCTTCAAAAATTCCTAAAATTTTTTCAATTCTCTTGAGTTTTAGCACCTCTGATAACTGAGCACGTGTTTTTTTGTTGTTTTTTATATAAAGAGAAAAAAATATGTTTATTTGTTTATCAGTGCAGGTGCTGTATAAAAAAAAAATATAAAATGAAATAAAATAAAAATTGATTGTTGAATGATTTTTGATGAAATTTGAGGATTTTCTAGCTCCAGATTACGGCGAGAACACACCTTAGCAGGCGCATGTGCGCACACTGAAGCCAAATGCTAATGAAGGACATTTATGTTCCCCATGCGCAACATATGGTTGTTATTGCACTCAAGAGATCTCATGAAGCTTTGGGAAGACGTTGTCGTAGTCAGACACCCCAATGAAGACATAAAAGATGAGATTAGGGGCTGAATGTACTGGACGTGTTCCTCTTCTG
Source organism: Rhinoderma darwinii (assembly GCF_050947455.1). Lineage (NCBI taxonomy): Eukaryota > Metazoa > Chordata > Amphibia > Anura > Rhinodermatidae > Rhinoderma > Rhinoderma darwinii. Next base: position 60,008,178 of record NC_134699.1, read on the forward strand.
TCTACGCCAACTTATACACTAAATTAAATATGGAGATCGATCTTTTCTATTGTATCTTACACCAGTCTTAGTAAAGGAGGAAGTTGGAGTGATTTGCACCAATTATTAATTATTTATTAAAAGGCGCACGTCTCCTAATAAATTTTAAATCAAATCTTGAATTTTAATCGAATTTGCGCCATTTCAGCTATTCTACTTAATAAATTTCACTTAAAGTACGTCTTCTTGGAGATCACGCCCACTTTTCTTGACACTTTTCAAATATGGCAAGTGACGAGAAAAGTCGCACATTTTTGCGCAAATGTATCGCACGTTACTATTTGCAAACATTTTTTGAACAGTTTACGCCAAAACCTGGCTTACACTGCTTAGCAAATGTGGACCTATGTTTCCAAACCCGCTTCACTGTACGACTGTGACCCGTCTCCAACATAAATACTACTGTATGTTTGTACACAGCCAAGCTCTAATTGTTTCAACCCTTTGCTCCATAAACAAGTACATTTATAACAACTCAAAACGTGCATTTCTAAATGCAAGTTGTTTTGAGCTGTCTGTCCATCACGTGCAAAAGTATCAGTTTTATCTCAAATAAAAATTCAGTACAAAAATTCTGTGCAGATTAATCTCATAATAATAGACATTTATGGTATTACCCCAATAACCACCTCTTCCCTCTGTCACAGGGAGATAAGATATAGGGAGCTGTTTGGTAGGGTCCTCACACTTTAGAGCTGCTTTAGCCAAGCCTCCCAATCGTTCTGGGCCCAGCAGGACAGTCCAGGATTCGTGGCAATGTCTCACTGTCCCGTGGCTTGTCTCGGTCGCAGGACGCAGATATAGTTGAATAAAATGTTGGAGCAGGGAGCAGTCAGCTCGCTGCTCCACCAAAAACCATGTGAAGACTAGCATGAGCGGCTTCGCGCAGACAGACGCATTGCAGTGACGTCATCATCACGCCTGCCTGCACCGAGCCACACACAGAACAGACCAGACCAGAAGAGACCTACAAAGGGATCTCCTATATTCCTCGCGGGTATGGCGCTAGGTGAACTTTTTTTAAATTATTTTTAGGAGGCACTATACTGTGTGTGGGGACATTATACTGTATATGGAGGCACTATTTGGGCATTATACTGTGTGGGGATGCACAATGGAGGCATTATACTGTGTGGGGAGGCAATATGAGGGCATTATACTGTGTATGGGGGCACTATGGGGGCATTATACTGTATGGGAAGGCACTTTAGGGGCATTACACCGTGTGTGGAGTGGCACTATGGAGGCATTATACTGTGTGTGTGGGCACTATGGGTGTATTATGGTGTGTGAGGAGGCATTATACAGGGTGTGGAGGCACTATGGAGGCATTTTACTGTGTGGGGAGGCACTGGGGGCATTTTACTGTGTGGGGTAGAACTATGGGGACATTATACTGTGTTTGGGGGCATTATAATGTGGGGGGCACTATAGGGGCATTATACTTTTGGAGGCACTATGGGGGCATTATACTGTGGGGGGGCACTATGGGGGCATTATACTGTGGGGGAGGCCAGAAAAAGTTGGACTCTTGTACAAGGGCTGTGTCTGGTACAGCAACATACAAAAAGAGCGGCCCTTCAAAAAAAAAAAAAAAAGCAGACCCTTATTTCTAATCCTAGGCCACCCCTCTCCATATAAATGAAGGATTACGTATTGCTAGTTTTAATAGAAGTCGAGAACGCCACCACAAGAGTTTCTGTATTGTTACCTAAAGGGGTTGTCTCATACAAAAGCTGTCTGTTATTGCCGGGATAAGCTATGTCCAGCCACACATTTCATGCCAGCCTTTGCAATGAATGGTCGTCCACGTAATACAAGGACGTGCCGGGTCTGCCAAAGTAGGATTCCCCCTCTATTATGTCTATGTCCCAATGGTGCATATGGACAGGGGCTGTCGCGGTCAGACAACCACTTTAATGCCTGTTATTTTGATGGGATAGGTCTTTTTTGTCAGCACCCAAATAGAAGTTAATATGGGGTGGGAGTGCTAAACCTGAAACTAAGGGCAGATTCAGACGAACGTTGCGTTTTTGCGCGCGCAAACAACGCAGCGTTTTGCGCGCGCAAAAACGATTTGACAGCTGCGTGTGTCATCCGTGTATGATGTGCGGCTGCGTGATTTTCGCGCAGCCGCCATCATAGAGATGAGGCTAGTCGACGCCCGTCACTGTCCAAGGTGCTGAAAGAGCTAACTGATCGGCAATAACTCTTTCAGCACCCTCGACAGTGAATGCCGAACACAATATACAGCAACCTGTTAATAAAAAAGAAAAAGTTCGTACTTACTGAGAACTTCCCGGCCGTTGCCTTGAGGACGCGTGCTTGGTGACGCGTCCTTGGTGACGCGCCTCTCTTGACATCGGGCCCCACCTCCCTGGATGACGCGGCAGTCCATGTGACCGCTGCAGCCTGTGCTTGGCCTGTGATTGGCTGGAGCTGTCACTTGGACTGAATTGTCATCCCGGGAGGTCAGACTGGAGGAAGAAGCCGGGAGTTATCGGTAAGTCAGAACTTCGTTTTTTTTTACAGGTTCATGTTTATTGGGATCGGTAGTCACTGTCCATGGTGCTGAAACAGTTTAACTCTTTCAGCACCCTGGACAGTGACTATCTCCTGACGTCGCGTACCGGAATTTTTTTTGCCGGGTTCGGCCAAAACGAGTTCGGCCGAACCCGGTGAAGTTCGGTTCGATTGTCCGGGTTCGCTCATCTCAAAGACACTCCATTTGGATGTTTGGAAACAGAAAAGCACGTGGTGCTTTTCTGGTTACATTCATCCTCTTGACAGCTGGTGCGCTGTTTCAGTCGGTTCGCAGGGAAGTGCTTCCATGCGACCTGCGTGGTTTTCACGCACCCATTGACTTCAATGGGTGCGTGATGCGCAAAATACGCGGAGATATTGAACATGTCGCGCTTTTTGCGCAGCTGACAAACGCTGCTCAAAAAGCACGGACTGTCTGTACATAGACTTGTATTGGTCTGTGCGTGGCGCGTGAAAACCACGCGGCCCGCACGGACCGAATACACGTTCGTGTGAATCCCCCCTAAAGCAAATCCCTTAAAGTCTGGAGATCATTACTAATCATTTGCATTGTCCCTTTAAATCCAATGGCGTAACCTAACCCATGCATAACAGGTGTCGAGAAAATCGTACCAATAACACGATACTCATTCACTCAAACGTTTACTTAGTTTTCTGTGTTACAGAAAAAAAAAAAATAATCTCACCAATAAAAAGTCTGGGTATTGTGCCTAGTCGGATACCACAGATTTCCAGCAGAAACCCCACAAGAATAATATTTCCAGACTAAGAAAGCCATATTTCAGTTATAATACCACATGAAACGCCTTTCCATCTAAATCATCCCAAGGCCTTTGCGTTTCCAATAGAACAGCCACAGGAAAAACACATTTGTGGTAATGTATAAAAATAACAACAAAAGGGAATATAAATTGGATACACAAACAAGGGAAAGTTAAATGCCCCTTTCCAAAATGTTTTTGCTTATTAAATCACTAACTTATATTTTGTCGATCTATTAATAAAGAGGCTGGAATATTTCAGTGAAACAATTCGTTAAAGCTGTAAAAGAGAACACAATTTGACAATTAAGACAACATGTGAAATTAAATAAAAACAAAGTAAAAAAAATAAAAATATTTAAAAAGTTAAAAATAAAAGTGAATATGTTAGGAATTAAAACGAGCTCCTTAAACAAGTCTCATTTTTGAACTTCCTTTGCACTGGGAATTTACTTATATACAACAAATGACAAAGCAGGAAAAAAAATTGGAATGGTCTACAAAAAGTTGCACGTGTTTTCTGCATGGGGCGCACATCTGTTCAATTTCCATGTTTTAAGTAAGTTTAAGGCTGGATTCACACGAGCATGTTCGGTCCGTAAAGGACGGAACATATTTCGGCCGAAAGTCCCGGACCGAACACACTGCAGGGAGCCGGGCTCCTAGCATCATAGTTATGTACGATGCTAGGAGTCCCTGCCTCTCCGGTCCCGTACTGAAAACCTGATTACAGTACGGGATAGTTGTTCCGCAGCGAGCCAGGGACTCCTAGCATCGTACATAACTATGATGCTCCCTGCAGTGTGTTCGGTCCGGGACTTGCGGCCGAAATACGTTCCATCCTTTACGGACTGAACATGCTCGTGTGAATCTAGCCTAAAGGAAACCTGGCAGCCGCTTTCAATCCCCCGAAACTGCTATCACTGTTATATAGGGGCTAGAGAAACATTTTTGAACACCAATGAAGCCTAGATCAGAAGGGTTACAATGTTCTAGGTGAAATATTCAGAGCGCAGCACTCGACGGGGATCGGAATGAAATGTTTTTGGGGAAAATGTTTTAAGTTGGAGTAAGATTCGACACATTTATTAAGAGTAGAACGCCTCTTAATCAATGTGTCGCAACTTTCAGCAGACCATGCGCCACAATTGTGGCCCAACATCAGCAAACTTGCGCCATCCATTCCCCCTATACCTCACTTTACCGCTCCTCTTGTCCCCACAAGCTTCCTAAGTGTGCGGCGGCTCATACAAGGACCTGAGGCTGAATAGAGTTAGGGTCTTCTCTGTGACGCAGCAGGCCTTTACCTTGCTATGCACCACACAATAACATCTACATTTGTCGGGCTGATGTGACTCCGCCCCCTTTATGAAGCCACACCCCTTTTGACAAGGGTAGCGAGAGCAACGTAAAAAGGCCAAAATTTTTAATTTGAACTGCAAATTGTGACTTAGTCCTTATTTTCTACGACTTTCCCCCGATTGTCTATTTAAGGCATCAAGCACACAGCCGTGCCCGTAATCACTGCCCGTGATCGCAGGCACGGCCAGCCGCCAATGGCCACAGACAGCCACCCGCATTTTTGGCCAGTGCTCCCATACAAAGTACGGGAGCATGGCCGGTAAAAAGCAAAACATAGGATATGGCTTTCTACGGCCCGTGTCTGTGGACTATAGAAGTGAATGGGTCTGATGATTTTTTTGGTCGTGTGTACGGGGCCTTTGGAAGGGGGTGGGAGAAAAGAAGCTGCAAGTGAGAGCAGGAAGAAAGATGACATCCTGTTACGGTCATCTCCCCCCTGTGACCCCAGGAGTGGTATAAAGGAACTTTTCTTCATGATATCCCCCCTCTTACCAATAATCGAGGGTCTTTTTTTCCTACTATAGGGGTGAGGGTATGAGCAGTTACACATCTAATAGCCCCCTGCGTCTAATGAGGCCATTTGTCGAATCGTTGACTCAAATGCTTGGCAGCATCTGGATCAAAGAGATTTTTGGTTTCTTCAGTTCTGGTGAAGATTTGAGCATGTAGCTTTCATTTTTAAGAGGTGTTGTGCATCTCAGGCTCTACTTGGGCCAGACTTTTAGCCACATACATGGCTTTTTATGCATTTTTTACACAACATTACACCAAATTGCATGAAGACGCCCATGAGTGCAAAGTGCTGGGTGGCTCTACTGTCAAAGCAATACATGGGTGTAAAGGATTTGCCAGACACAGGTTCTGTGTCGACGCCCGTGGGCAATCAGTCTGCACCTGCTCCTATGTCTGTGAGACTGACTCCATCTTCCACCACTAAGGATGGCAGGCTTAAAAGTGGGAGAGCCTATCACAGCCTGGCCAGACGGAGCTAGTTCCCACCCACTGTCTATTTATACCTGCCTTTCCTGTTCCTCCTTTGCCTGTGATTCTTCTATGCTTGTTTCCTGGCAGCTGCCCCGTTTCCCTAGCTTCTGTGTACCTGTAGTGACAGGGGGGTAGGGAAAGAGACAGTGAGCCCTAATCTACCCACCACTCAGTCCCTGCCTACTTGCAACGACCCGCCCTAGGTGACGGGGTACAACTGGGCGACGGTCCCTACGCTCAGTAGGTGCACAACAGACAAACGGACAAGGGGACACAAGCAAAGGGAAATGGGGCAGTTGCCCACGGCAACACCGTGAGCAACAAGAGAGGTGAACGAGCCGAGTCAAACCAGGAATGTACGAGGTACCAAACGCAGAGCAGGAGAGTAGTCAGAAAGCCGGGGTCAGTATGAAGCAAGGTCAAATAGCTAGGAGCTGCAGCAAGGCCAGGAAACCACACGAGAAGAATCACAAGCAAAGGAGGAACAGGAAAGGCAGGTATAAATAGACAGAGGGCGGAACTAGCTCCGTCTGGCCAGGCTGCGATAGGCTCTCCCACTCCTAAGCCTGCCATCCTGAGTGGTGGAAGATGGAGTCAGTCTCAGAGACATAGAACCAGGTGCAGACTGATTACCCATGGGCGTATACACAGAAGTGCCTGGCAGATCCTTTACAGTACCCCTGTCTGTTTTGTCTGTCTTGCACTTACTGAGCGTAGGGACCGTCGCCCAGTTGTACCCTGTTGCTTAGGACGGGTCGTTGCAAGTAGGCAGGGACTGAGTGGCGGGTAGATTAGGGCTCACCTGTCTGTCTCCCTAAATTGTCATTACAATGGGTATGAAGGATAATACCCTTTTTTCTTTTTAATTCAAGTTTTATTTGAGAAAATTGCGAAAAGTATGACAATTGTTGGGGCAGCAAAATAGTTGAAAGAAGAAATAAGTGGTGTCCGTATCTTATATAAATATGACATGCGTGGGGTAGTGAAGTGAATCCTGACAATGAGGCATCATGGCTTGTGACAACCTGTATTTCTAGTGTAAAGGGGGTTTACCAAGTCCTAATTTTTTCCCGAATACTTTTATGGTTAAAACTCAGCGCCGATGGTCACCAGGGCTCCCGATCACCATGCCATGTCACCCGGCCCTATACAGCCATGGCAGTCAATCTCTTACTAATCACATTGCTGCAGTGTAAATGTATGCAATGACACTGGTGGTAGATGGTGGCCGACAGTCCTTTTTTTTACTCATTACTCTGGGCCCTTGACTACAGTACCACATGTATTGCCCTTATGGCCACCCTGTGAGGCATATGGGGTTACACCTATAGCTGACACACATCTATTTTTATTATAGTCCCCATTAAGTTGCCCAATACATACACAGAGCTCAAAATGCCCTGATAGGGTTACCTAAAGCAGACAATCCCTTTAAGGCCGTACAAAAAAACCTCAAACCCCTGACGGTAACCGGCAATACAAGTCCTATCACCAGATGCAGGACGTTTCACTCACATTCTTGAAGATATTAGATTAACCGATTGTATTGTTTTTTTTCCAGGATTTCAGCATTTTTAGCACCATCTACTGTGGTGTTTTTTGTTTGTGGAGTGATCCCACGTCATGGGGAGACATATGAGAAATCATGCTTCTTGTCTAATAAATGTGAAGTCTCGTGATTCAATAGCAGCCTCATCGCATGCAGCTGGTACCTGGAAAACAATTTTCCACATCTGTCTTGTTCTCTGACTCATACTGGGGTCCCCTACAAGTCGTAACTTCTCGTAATAACTCAGGCCTAGACCCCACGCTGCTGAATTATTTCAGGGTCATTTATTATACTATACTCTATATTGATCTCATAGCAACGGCAACCGTTTTGGCCCAAACGTGGACTATTTTCTTGGCTTTGGTAGCTCAGATGGGATTATTCAAAAAGAGAAGGTTTTGTGTGAAGTGTCCCCAGTACGGTAATGAAAAGGTAAAACGTCAGAAATCAGGGAAGTTATAGGAACAGCAGTAACGTATTATCCCTTTTATGATCTATTAGTAATGTATCATGGGGCCCATTATAAAAAACATTAGTTTTTTTTATATATCTTCCCCAAAAAATCCTATGCATGGCAGCGCTCCTACAGCTGCATAGGGTCTATAGCTCTGCTCATCCTGGGCCTCCTGGTTCCTGAACAGACTACCAAGTTCCAGTAGCACATTCCAGATACCAGACATCCCATAGAGTCCTGGTTGGTAGAGATAGCCAGAAAAACCTGGCTGGATCTTTATATTACTAGTAAAGAGGAGTGAAAGATCGAAATTTTGCGTTGCCGAATATTCTAAGAATCTGAGCCTTGAATGTGATTTGTGGCGAATGAAGAACCGACAAAACGCATAATGTGGCTCTGTATTCTCCCCATACAGAATCCATAATAAAATCCCATTGACTTCTACACTATATGGACAAAAGTATTGGGACACACCTCTTTAAGGGGTACTCCGAAGATCGCATTGATGGCTCAGTGTGTTCTATTTGTATTATCATTAATGTTTCCAAATATATTGAAGTGTACCCAGTACTAATCCAGCTAAATTACCAATGCCAACCCATTATTTACCTTTCGTTGTTACTGGACGTCCGCCAGTAGTTCGTCACTCGGCGGGCAGGCATAAGCAGATCATCCTTCTTTATTCCTTATGAAGCGCTGGCTCTCTCTGTGCAGGGAAACCAGGCATGTGCAGTGTAAAGTACACACTGCGCTAGCCCTGTGCTTTCAGTAGGGATCCCTCTGCAAAATGTTTTTTCCCTGTGTAAAACGGCAGTCACATGTGGAACAATACAGGACCGCGAGGACCGGAGGAAGCAGAGGAAAATGTGCAAACATTTGTGATAGAATGGGTCGTTGTAAAGAGATGACTGAATTCCAGCGTGGTCCTGTAATAGGACGCCACCGGTGTAACAAAACAGTTCCTGAAATGTTTTTCTCCTAGATATTCCACCATCAACGGTGAGTGATATTATTATAAAGTGGAAAGAACCGCGGCAACTCAGCCGCAAAGTGCAAAACACGTAAAGTTACAGAGCGGGGGCGCCGAGTGATGAGGAGCAAGTGCAGAAAAGTCACCTACAGAGTCCAAACCTCCTCTGGTATTAACATCCGTACAAAAACAGTGCCCGGTAGCTTCAAGGCATGGGGGCCGAGCAGATGAATGCCAGCCTAACATCACCAAGCACGATGCCAAGTGTTGGATGGATTGGTGTGGAGCCGCCGCCACTAGACTCTGGAGCAGGGGAAAGTTGTTCTGTGGAGTGACGCTTCCCTGACGCCACCAATCCAAACATTTTCTGAATTCAGCAAATCCAAAACTTTTGGTAATTCATGGGTTTCTGTGGCAAAGCAGCTGCTTGTCAGCCTAACATCATCAAGCACAATGCCAAGCGGCGGGTGGAGTGGTGTAAAGCCGCTGCCACTGGACTCTGGAGCAATGGAAACATGTTCTGTGGAGTGACGCTTCTCTATCTGGCGTCTGATGGACGAGTCTTGGTTTGGTGAATGCCAGAACGTTACCTGCCCGACTGCATTGTGCCAACTGTAATGTTTGGTGGAGGACGGATAATGCTATGGGGGGGGGGGTGTTTTAGGGGTCGCTCTAGACCCCTTCGTTCCAGTGAAGGGAAATCCTAATGCTTCAACATACCAAGACATTGTGGACAATAATAGCTTCAAACTTTGTGGGAACAGTTTGGGGAAGACATAATCTGTGGAGTAGGGTGGTGCTGTTTCTGGGGGGGGGGGGGAAACACTTTTTTTTCCTAATCTTAGGTTAACTGTTAATTGCCAATACTTGTCAGTGACAGGAAAGAAGTTTTGATCGCCAGGGTCTGGCTCCTGAGACCCCCACAGATCACTAAAACAAAGGGTGCCCCTTCAGCCACGGTGGTTTTTATTATACCACGATTGCACTTTGAGAAAGGAAAACCCCTTAAGGGTATGTGCACACGATAACTGCATTTACATCTGAAATTACGGAGCTGTTTTCAGGAGAAAACAGCTCCTGAATTTCAGACGTAATTGCATGAACTCGCCGCGTCTTTTACGGACGTAATTTAGAGCTGTTCTTCATTGAAGTCAATGAAAAACGGCTCCAATTACGTCCCAAGAAGTGTCCTGCACTTCTTTGACGAGGCTGTTATTTTACACGCCGTCTTTTGACAGCGACGCGTAAAATGACAGGTCGCCTGCACAGTACATCGGCAAACCCATTGAAAGTAATGGGCAGATGTTTGTCGACGTATTGGAGGCGTTTTTTCAGACGTAATTCGAGGCGTAAAACGCCTCCATTACGTCTGACAATAGGTCATGTGAACCCAGCTTTACCCTAAAAACCTGATTATCTCCCAAATCCTGTATCTTCTGCGCTATTTCTAATGCTCAGTTTCTCCTTTTTTTTTAATCATTGTAACATTCTCTGCATTTCACATAATTTGTCCTTTGGAAATCTCTTGGATATGTAGATAATTTGTGGAAATTCCGTGAAGCGCTTTCATTGATTTTTCCATATATTGTATCAGTTTTCAAGATGAAGAATCCAAAAATCTGCAAGATATTATTTCTGAGCTGAGAAGAGTTTCATCCTGCAGTAAAAGATATTCTCTCTACCCATCCGCACGCGCTGAAACTGACATGCAGGCTTTTCCATTTTGTTAGTAAAGTAAAATACAGCTAAAATCTAAAATTCCCAAGTAAATATGAGTCTATGGGTAAATTCTGTACTTTTAAAATTCTTCTCCTGTCCCTGCAGCTGATCTATGTATCCCCCTGCTGTCCCTGCCGTGTTTATATTCTAATGTGTCACGTGACCGCAGCAGCCAATCATAACCGGCCATGGTTACGCTTATTCCAGAGTGACAACACATCCCATGGCAGCAACCGTCCTTGCTGCTGACAATAATGTCCCACGGAGACAATACCAGACACAACCCATTTCCAGGTGTAGCGCTTTGTTAGGATGAAAACAGCCATGTTTTTCTAACCCTGGACAATCCCTTTAAATCTGAAGTGCTGCTTCTTCTGGGTTTCTATATAATTAGATATTCACTGGAATTTCCCTGGGCCAGTGCCCGCACACATCGGGTGACAACAGCAGATCTCCATTATTTTGCTATTGCCATTCAGCCATTTATCGCCCTCCCTTCAGAGGGCTTCTCCAAAACTCAGAGCTGTGTCTAGGTGCCCAATAATAAGGCGGCTCCGATGCTTCCTACAGTCGAAAACCAGTGGCCCCTAAAAGTGGTTCCCACTCTGACAGACTCTGCAGAGGGAATATATGTGACTGGCCGAAACACTCCCCGGCAATATCAGCGAATCACCAAGGGTTTCTGGACCAGGACCTGCTTCAATCCTTTGATTGCCTGGGAAACTTTCTTCATGAGCCAACCCTTTAAATGTAAGGCCCTGTTCACATAGAGTTTTTTTTTGCAGTCCTGGAAAAATCACTTCCGTTTTTTTTTTTTAAAGTGCTTTTGCACCAAAGCCGTTTTTTGACGTGTTTTTTAACCTCTTTCTTCTACAGGCAAAGGAAAAAACTGAGCGTTTTTGCCATAAAACACGTAAAAAAATGCTTAAAAAAAAACACAGCGGCCATTCACAGCGTTTTGTACCGTCTCCCATTGATTTCAATGGTGTTTTTGAGGCGGAAAACGCCTCAATATAGGGCATGTCGCTACTTTTTCTTGCGAGCGTTTTTTTTCCGCTCGCGTAAATAAAATCAATGGGTTGAAATCTCAGCCGTTTTTTTTGCCGCAGTCTTCACAGCAAAAACCGCGCAAAAAAACCCTGTGTGAACAGGGTCGAGAGAAGAGATGATACTGCGTAGAGATGCCCCTGCCGATAGATCGAGCTTACAAAGTCTGTAGTGAATAATGCACACAAGGACAGCTATAGATCCTAAGAATGCATAATAGTACTGCTGTGTGAGAATATCTGGGGGGTACCACTAGGTAAAACAATGTTGTTTCCTATTGCCCTGCCTATGTGTCAGTCTGCACTGTAGCTCTGAAATTCTATTCATGAATCTTAGATGAAGCTTAGATGAACTGGGTTAAAGTAGGTAAATATAACCTATGAAGGCAATGAAGAAGGGGATGTTAAAAAAAATTAAAGAAAGCACCTCTTTACCTTCATGTCAACCTTACATATAAGTTGTTACCTCTTCTCCGGACCAATCTGGAGTGATAATGAAAAACAATAGGAAGTGTTGAGTGGAAAGCCTCAGCGGAATGTAAATTGCTTTCTCTGCAGCTGCGGGACAGATGATGGACCCTCTTTGAAGCAAATGATCATTCTGAATACATACAATGGGAATCTTCCTCACCTCAGCCCTGTGGTGTGCCTCACCCTGGTCTCTGAATAGTGTTGGATATTATGACTTGGCTGTTTACAACCTGCTTCTTCCAAACCTGTTCCAGTCTCGCACCCAAAATCTTATGAATCTTGTAAGTGGACTAGAGAAAACGCGTCAGCTGTCTGTGAGCGCCACACGATTACCATCCTCTATGTGACGAGTATTGGCATTGTAGCACCTAGTACTGAACTGGTATACAATATCTGCTAGAATTTATTGTCTGTGATTGATATTATGTGTTTCATACAACGTACAATCTTACATGCCTCCAAGGATTGGAGAGTTGCATCATACCTGAAAAACGTGACCATCGCTTAAGAATATGGGGGCATGTGTGACAGGCAATGTATGGGGACATCTATGACTGGCATAGACAAAATTGGGGTCCTCTGTGACTGACACACATTGTTGTGGGGACATATATAACTGGCATAGACAACGTTGGGGGCATCTGTGACTGATACATTGTTGTGGGGACATCTTTGGCAGACATACTTATGGGGGCATCTGTGGCTGACACACTGTTATGGGGCACCAGTGGCAGGCACACATTATAAATGGAGGCAACGGTCGCTGATACACTGCTATGAGGACTTCTCTAGCTGACACACTGTTATGGGGATATCTGTCACTGAAACATTGTTATGGGGACATCTGTGGCTGACACACTTATGGGGGCAACTGTGGCTGAACCACTTATTGAAACATCTGTGACTGGCACACTGTTATGGGGACAACTATGGCTGACAACTGTTACGTGGTATTCATGACTAACACGGTTATGAGGACATCTGTGGCAGACATGCTGTTATGGGGTATTTGTGGATTACACACAGTTATGGAGACATCTTTGGCTAGCACACTGTTATGGGCGGAACGGACGATGACACACTGTTATGGGGACATCTGTGGAATATATAATAAGTACCACCCATTGAGCAGCACATTGTTTTCAACCCTGTAGTCAGACAACAGCTGCCCATCCTACATGAGCCTCATCACAAGTCATGGAACACGTAACCCACCTGTGGCTGGGAACCAAGCCCTGTCCTCACTGGTATAAGGGTCAATGAAACTGGCACAAGAAGAATAAACACTACAATCTGGCCTTACAAAAAAGAGCGCACATGCTAGAAGACTGCAGGGATTTTTTTCCCCTACATGTTTCTCTAGGAAAAGAAGGGGTTTCTAATTTGTTAAAGAATGTAATTTGTTTTCTTACCCAGGAGTAGGAATGAACGTCTGAGATCCCTCACCCGCTGTAATTGAATGCAGACTCTCCGTAAATATGGTCCGTAACATGTGAAATATACAGGGCAATGTGTGCGGCTTTCAGGTGTCTGAAGCCTGAGATCGACTTAAACACATGTTTGTCATTGGTAGGAAAATATTTTAACAAGGTTACGTTAACATTGCTGCAACCTATAGAAATGTCTATTATTAATCCTATGACCGCAACGTTTGTAATGAGGCGCCCTAAACGTGGAATAAGTTTAGTGTTAATAGCTCTGCTTCCTCAAAGTGAACCTCCACCTTTTATCATCATGCCATTTTTAAGTCCAAAATTTATTCATTTCTTAAAATATCTTTATAGCGTCCGGAGCACTATTTTACGGATACAGAGATCCAAACCCCCTGCATAAATGTAAGAGTTAAAAGTTACAATCTATCTGTCTGCTATCACCACAAGGCAGAGTATAAAACCTAACTGCATACATTTATATTATTGAGTTCAATGTATAAACAGTATGCCGCAATCTCCTAAGCGCCCTCTAGTGGCGATTGCAGGCAGCGTTCAATGTATCTTTTAAAGCAGGGGTCTCAAACTCGGCCGGGTAAGTGGGCCACATATAGAAAAAATGGGAAGTTGACGGGCCACATTACTTTCAAATTTGATACAATACAAAATTATTGTTAATCAATTAGTTATTTGAACTACTATAACACTATATTACTATAATACTACATTACTGTAATAATACTACATTACTAGAACAATACTACATTACTAGAATAATAGCGCTAGGTTTAAAATTTGAGATATTTCTCCACGTGCTTATTTCAACAATCCAGTTTTCCAGTTTAAGTGTCGCTAAATGCAGTCCGGCGGCTCAGTTAGCAGCGTTTGGCAGACACACATGTCAAGATTGGGCAGCCCGTTTTTAGATAGTGCCACACTGCCCTCTGTAGATGCCACAGTGCTCTCTGTAGATAATGCAACACACTGCTAGATAATGCTACAGTGTCTTCTGTAGATGCTGCCACAGTGCCCTCCGTATATGCTGCCACAGTGCCCTCCGTACATGCTGCCACAGTGCCCTCCGCAGATGCTGCCACAGTGCCCTCCGCAGATGCTGCCACAGTGCCCTCCGCAGATGCTGCCACAGTGCCCTCCGCAGATGCTGCCACAGTGCCCTCCGCAGATGCCCCACAGTGCCCTCCGCAGATGCTGCCACAGTGCCCTCTGCAGATAATGCCACACACACCCCAAGTAGATAGCTCCATTGGGCCTCCCTCTAGGAGTGGAATCCCCAGCCAGAGCATTGCCGACGCTTTGGATAGGGATTCCTCTTCTGTTGGAGCCCCTGACGTCACTGTCCATACACAGTGACGTCAGGGGATTCTCTTGGACCGGAATGTGATATCAGGGGAGCAGAGGCCGGAACTCTGGGGAAGCCATTAACATCAATATCCATATATGGACAGTGATGTCAGGGGCTTGCCCAGAGCTGGAGTCCCGGAGCAGAGCCGCTTCTAGCACTCTGCCTGGGATTCCAGCTCTGCTTCTGACATCACTGTCCATATATGGACATGGATGTCAGGGGCAACCCCAGAGCTGGAGTCCCGGGCAGAGCGCTAGTAGGCTCTTCCTGGGACTCCAGCTGTGCTCCTGATATCACTGGGACTCCTGCTCTGGGGAAGCCCCTGACATCACTGTCGATGTATAGACAGTGAGGTCAGAGGCTTCCCCAGAGACCCAGAGCAGAGACTATACTAGCGCTCTGCCCGGGACTCCAGCTATGGGGAATCCCCAGACTTTGCTATTTATATGTAGACAGCGATGTCAGGGAATTCCACAGAGTCCAGGAGCAGAGCCTGTACTAGCGCTCTGCCCGGGACTCCGTTCTGGGGAAGACCCTGACACACTGTCCATATATGGATAGCGATGTCAGGGAATTCCACAGAGTCCCGGAGCAGAGCCTGTACTAGCGCTCTGCCCGGGACTCCGCTCTGGGGAAGACCCTGACACACTGTCCATATATGGACATCGATGTCAGGGAATTCCAGAGTCCCGGAGCAGAGCCTAAACTAGCGTTCTGCACGGGACTCCGGCTCTGGGGAAGCCCCAGACATCGCTGTTCATATGTGGACAGCGATGTCAGGGAATTCCAGAGTCCCGGAGCAGAGTCTGTACTAGCGGCTCTGTGTCCCGCGGGCCACAGATGACAGCCCCGCGGGCCTCGTGCTTGAGACCCCTGTTTTAAAGGGTAACTAAACTTTCCGAAAACTTCTGACATGTCATATGTTTTGATCGTTGGGGGTCCGAGCACTGAGAAAGTCTCAGTCAATAGAAAGTCTATGAGTCAGTACACCGTTACATCGGCTTTCTAAGAAAAGCCAATCAGAAACCAAGCGGCTCAGCGCTTCTACCGTTTTGTTTGAGGGTCTCAGTGTCAGACCTCTACCGATCAAAACTTCTGACATGTTACTATGACATGTCAGAAGTTTTCTGAAAGTTTAGTTAAGGGGGTTTTACACTGGGCGATTATCTGGCAGACAAGCGTTGCCGATAATTTCCCTGTGTAAATAGAGCAGCGATCAGCAGATGAACGAGCAAATGCTGGATCATCTGCTGGTCGTATAGTTTTAAAAAAGTTACATATCATTTTCGGCAGGACATCTTGATGTGTAAACAGTGAGACGCGCTGCAAACATGATAATGTATGGGGACGAGCGATCAGAGTAACGACCGCTCGTCCCCATCCATAGCTCCGTGTGACCGAAGCAAACGAGCGCCGATCAATGAGCTGCACTGCCAAAATCTGCAGGGGTAATAGGGCCTTTACTACCTAATTCTAGGTCTATGCAGGAAATTTGTAGCTCTGTATCAGAAACATGGAGCTCTGACCCCTATAAAGATATATTTAAGTGGTTAAATTAATCAGCACAAACGTTGGATCTATTTAAATAAAAAAACATACAAAAACACCACATACGCTTTATATAGTAACTAGTATTGGATCAGCTGGAAGCACACATGCAGTTTTAACCTTTTAAGCACCAAGACTTCATTCATTTTTACATCTTTGATTTTTCCTCCCTGCCTTCCAGGAATCCTAACTTTTTCATTTTTCCGTCGACATAGCCGTACGAGAGCTGGTTTTAGCAGGACGAGTTGTATTGGTTTAATTACACCACTTAATGTTCCATATAATGTACGGAGAAACTATTAGGGCCTGTTCACACTGAGTTTTTTGACACGTTTTTTGACGCGGAAAACGCGTCGGAAAACGCGCCAAAAACGACCCAAAATGACTCCCATTGATTTCAATGGGAGACGGAGGCGTTTTTTTACCGCGAGTAAAAAAAACGCCTCGCGGCAAAAAGAAGGGACATGACCCTTCTTGATGCGGTTTCCGCGTCCAAAACCGCATTGAAAGCAATGGGGACACGTCAAAAAACACCTCGAACTAGTGAGGTGTTTTCTGACGAGTATATTGCCGAGAGTTTTGGAGGAGTTTCTTGCAGTCTCCTGCTGCTAGTCCAGCCCAGAAAGGGGCTGTCATTTCCTGTCTGCTCGTGGAGGCTGAAAAACATCGTGGACAGAACTCAGGGATACAGAAAACCGAAGTCCTGCATCCAAATACAAGTAAGTGCACTTGCACCTATGTTCCATACATGCTATACATGTATGGAGCTGTGCATTTTTTTTTTTAGAATTTTTTTTTTAATTTTTTTTTCTGATTTTTTTTTTAGATTTTTTTTTTAGATTTTTTTTTTCTATTTTTTTATTTTTAATTTTTTAATTTTGTTATGGAGTTGTTCATGTATGTCATCTCTTTTTTATTTTTTTTTAACATTTCAGGAACAGAAATGACGACAGCAGAGGTGTACCACCGAATGGACATTGATGTTGGGAAATTGATTCAAGAAGTAAGTATACTTTTTTTTTTTTAATGTGGGCCTGTTCACATCAGCGTGGTTTCCGCTGAGGGGTTCCGTCGGTGCTTTCAGTCAGGGGAACCCCTCAACGAAAAGGCAAGTGTGAAGTGGTGACAGATCCGTTGCTAATTGTTTCTGTTTGTCCCCGTTGTGCAAAGGGTTCTGTCGTTTCGACTGAACCAATACCGCAGTGTAGGGAATCCCATTAGCAACGGATCCATCAGCATTGAAGTCAATGATGATGCAAACAGAAAACAATGTTTTTTTTAATGTGGGCCTGTTCACATCAGCGTGGTTTCTGCTCAGGGGTTCCGTCGGTGCTTTCAGTCAGGGGAACCCCTCAACGGAAAGGCAAGTGTGAAGTAAGTTCCGTTTGCATCACCATTCATTTCAATGGTGACAGATCCGTTGACAGAAGGCTGTCAGGCTGGGTTCACACGACCATGTTACGTCTGTAATGTACGGAACGTATTTCAGCCGGAAGACCCGGACCGAAGACAGTGCAGGGAGCCGGGCTCCTAGCATCATAGTGATGTACGACGCTAGGAGTCCCTGCCTCGCTGCAGGACAACTGTCCCGTACTGTAATCATGATTACAGTACGGGACAGTAGTTCCACGCAGAGGCAGGGACTCCTAGTGTCGTACATCACTATGATGCTAGGAGCCCGGCTCCCTGCACTGTCTTCGGTCCGGGTCTTCCGGCCGAAATACGTTCCGTACATTATGGACGTAACATGGTTGTGTGAACCCAGCCTCATGCGTGTGAAAACCTCGGCAAAAACAGCCTGAAAAACCGCCTGGAAAACCGCCTCAAAAACCACGTCAAAAACCACGTCAAAAACCACATCAAACATGAAAACCTCCAGGGTCAGTTTTTACAGGAGGAATTTTCCTCCTGCAAAAAACTCCGTGTGAACAGGGCCTTACAAATTATTTTGTGGGGGGGAATTTAAAAAAAAACCCAGCCTGTCATGTTAACTTTATTCTGCGAGTCAATATGGTTGGGTGATATCACATTTATATAGTTTTTTTTATGTTTTACTACTTTTACAAAATCCAAAACAAATTGTTAAACAAAACTTGTTTTATGTCGCCACATTCTGAGAGCTATAACTTTTTACATTTCCGTCGAAGGAGCGGTGTCAGGGCTTGTTGTTTGCGGAGCGAGCTGTAGTTTTTGATGGTTTTATTTTTGATCATTTTTATTCCTTTTTTTGGGAGATGAGGTGACCAAAAAACAGCAATTCGAGCGTTTATTGATATTGTTAGACTGCGGAATAAATACTGTAATAATTTAGTAGTTCAAATTAGTTAATTATTTTTGTTTTTTGTTCACGTAATTTTATGTAAAAAATGGGGAAAGGGTTACTTATTCACTTTTAATATTATTTTTTAATGTTATTTTTGTATTTTTTGCATTTTGTTGAAAACTTGTGTCATCACAAATTATTTTTATATATGTTAAAGATGTTAGTGCTTTATTAAAAACGTTTATATTCATTTGTGTGTTTGCGTTTTACTTTTTCTTATTTTTACACTTTTTCTTCCCTATGGGGGCTGCCATTTTTTGTTCCATTTCTGTGTGTGTCGATTAACGACACATACAGACATGGAATACAGCAGCCACAGTCCCATAGGGACTGCGAACGGCTCCCGTCCCATTGACTGCAGTGTACGGCGTCTGTGTGGGAACTGCGCATGCGCCGCTCCCACACAGTCCTATTCGAAATTGGCGCCGTCCGGCGCCATTTTCCTGTGGACCGGAAGTCGCGGCCGGACAGTAATATTACTACTTCCGGTCGCGGCTTCCGGATTTGGGCACTTGCACCAGCAAACGGAGCGGACGGGCCGGAGGGAGCCGCGGCGGCAGGAGCAGGTAAGAGATTTCAATGTATGTTCGTGTTTGTGTGTGTTTACTACTGTATGTAAACCTACTACACTGTGGGTTAGCTCAAAAAATGGCGACACACAGTGTAGGAGGTTACACCGTTCAAACCCCTCGTTTATCCCGGCACTAGCCAGGATAAAGGAGGGGGGGATGCTGAGAGCTCACTAGAGCGAGGGCTTTTAACCCAATGTTGCAATGCTGCAATTTTGGGAACAGCTCCATCTAGTGACCAAAAATGGGTAGTATTATAAATTAGAAATAATTTATAATATTTCCTGGACTCGTGCAAAAAAATAAAAAAAATTTGAACAATGTTTAATCACCCACACACTAAATGTTTAATTTTTAAAAAAAAAACATGTTTTTCTGGCAACACATTCCCTTTAAATGTGGCAATTTTTTTTCGTTTCACTTGGGGACTTAACATGCGGTCGTTTCATCGCTGGTATAATACACTGCATTACTTATGTATTGCAGTGTATTATCATAATCTTTAAAGGTCTCCTATTAAGCTTTACCTCTGGCAGGACTTGATAAGAGGACTTACATGGCCCTTGGCTGCCAGGACAACCCATCGGCACCCCATAATCGCTTTGCGGGGGCTCAATGGGATGACAGGGAAGCCCCACCTCTATCTAACGGCTTAGATGCCGCGATCGCTAGTGACCGCAGTATCTAAGTAGTTAAACGGCCAGCATCAGAGTTATCTCCCATCACGACCATTAGAGAAAGTGGTCAGCCTGCTCCATTCTTCTCCCCCACCCGCCGTGACATACATCTACGTCATGGTGGGTTAAGGAATTAAAGAGTTTTTTAGTTTATAATTTGCAACTTCTAAATATATATCTCTCTGAGATATACTTGTTGCTTGCGGTCAGTGAATGGGAACATTCTTGTTTACATACAGAAAATAAAAGCTTGCAAATATCTAATACTCCTCACAGCTGAGAGTTTGTTGCTATTGTATCCAGTCTAGGGAATCCTCTGAGAGGTTGCTTTCACATGACCCATCACGGGCACATTTTAGCGCAATACCTAGATCTTCCGGGGTTCCAGCGATCCGGACCCGACCCCCTTTATTGGTGTATTTCTTCCACCTGAAACAATTCAGTGGTAATAGTTCCTGTTGTATTGTCGTAGTTCTCAGTAATGAGACCCAGCTTGGCCCGTTGGACCCCCAGTGTGAGTCCGTGTCGTAAAAGATGGATGACCCCTTTAACATATCAGAGCTCCAGCATTAGTAATAATGGATAAGAATTTGTCTTTCAATGTCTGTATACAAACAGTGCGCACGACTCTCCGGCTGACTCTATTTTGAGGAATGAGCGTCTGGTTTCTGGATATTGTTGCATTTTTGTCAGAATGAGCGTCGTTTTATGTGGGAAACTCGGGTCATTTTTATCATGCCATTGTGTGTGAATAAAGAATTTCCTAACACGTCCACAGATTAACACCACAACACCGACCGGACTGAGGAATCGTGCAGCTGCCTTTCATTAGCAGTAACCGCAATGGAATGAATAACACAAAAACACATTTAGCCTCACATTTTAATGCGAAAAAGTAGTTTGTGTCATAATTGAAAGAGGTAGCCATATAGGAAACAGTCATTTTCTTATATGGGCCAAAGCAAAAATAGCTCTGGAATTAAAGGGGAAGTATAGATCCTACCAATGAAATGGAACGCAGCTGCATTACAGGAACTTCGCTGTATCCTATTACCATAGCTCTACATTGGCTGATTTTATGGTAAGGATATGGCCAGGGCAGGCCTTCAAGAGATCCTCCAGTCCCCACAAAAAAACTGACTTTACATTGGAAATGAATAGTTAAACTTACCCGGCTGTCCCGCTCCTGAATGATCCGATCACCCGTTTACCGCTCTCCAAGATGGCCGCCGCAGTCTCAGACATTTCCCTGGAGCGCTTCTTTGAAAGTCTGAGATACGCCCCTCACCCCCTCCATTGCCCTCTGATTGACACAGTGCCGACACGGGCCAACGGCATCACCGCTCATCCGTCAGAGGGCAGTGGAGGGGTAGGGGCTCAGACTCCTGAAGAAACTCTCTATGGCAAAGTCGGAGACTGCAGTGGCCAACTTGTAGATGGGCCTGAAGATTCAGAAGTGGGATAAATTGACTATTTTTTCGCAGTGCAGTAAATTTTTTGGAGGGATTGGAGGGACGTTTTTTCAAGGGAGTGTGACCTGTTTAATGGCACCTCTTCTATCACTCCTTTGAAGAGCTACCGCCCGACTTTGATGTAAGTCCATGTTCCACAGGCTCATAACATAACCTTCAGTGTGTCATTTCTTCGACTACAACGCTTCCCTCTGGAGACATGCAGCGCTCGGGCAGCCACGGTGCTTGGCTTAGTCAATATCAGACTACAAAACCTTACAGGATATGATTGGGATTTTGACCATCAGTCAGATCAATATTGGTGGAAATGTTATGTCATGCATTTAATTTTTTTTTAGACTGATCGTTCCTATTCACTTTAGCAGCACGCCGCAGCAATTTTGAGTTTTTTTGTTTTATTTTTTTCCTTCCCGCCTTCCACAGCCATATCTTTTTATATTTCCGTCTACATAGCCGTAGGGCTTTTTTTTTTCCGGGACGAGTAGTTTTTAATGCCACCATTTAATGTACTAAAGAACTTTACGGAATGGAATGGGAATAAAACAGGAATTCCTCAATTGTTTTTTGGGTTTTGCTTTTAATCCGTTAGTGACCGGCCCATAGTGTTTCTACGTCGGTCACTAACGGGCCTTATTCCGATGCAATAGACTTTTTACAACGCTGCATCGGAATAAGTTTACAGAGCAGGGAGCTGTCAAATCTCCCTGCTCTCAGCTGCCAAAGGTCTGCTGCTGCTGAGGGCTGGGAGCGTCCCTGCTCTGCCGGGTGAGATCGATATTAGTATCGATCTCACCCATTTAACCCCTCAGATGCGGTGCACAATAGCGTGCACCGCATCGGAGTTGTTTTGGAGAGAGGGAGGGAGGAAGCTCCCTCTCTCTCCCACCGACACCTGGCGATACTATCGCCGAGTGTCTGTGTCTCCGATGGCAGCCGGGGGTCTAATAAAGGCCCCAAGGTCTGCCTGTAGTGAATGCCTGCTAGATCATGCCAGAGACATGACCTAGCAGATTCCTGTCCGTGTTACACGGACAGGCAGTAATACACTGCAATACAGAAGTATTGCAGTGTATTATAAATGTGATCGGATAATCGCATAGTAAAGTCCCCTAGTGGGACTAGTATAAAAGTAAAAAAAAAGTTTCATAAAAAGTGAAAAAAAACTGCTTTATTATTAACAAACAAAATAAAGTAAAAAAGTTACACATATTTGGTATTGCCGTGTCCGTAACGACCCCAACTATAAACTTATTACATAATTTAACCCGCACGGTGAACGTCGTAAAAAATAAAATAAAAAAACATGCAAAAATTGCTGTTTTCTTTGAATCCAGCCTTAAAAAAAATGTGATAAAAAGTGATCAAAAAGTCGCATCTACTCCAAAATGGTACCGATAAAAACTAAAGTCTTCCCGCAAAAAAAAAGCCCTAACACAACTGCATCGGCGGAACAATAAAAACGTTACGGCTCTTCAAATATGGAGACACAAAAAAATAAAATTTTGAACAAAAAGCGTTTTTACTGTGTAAGTAGCAAAACATACAAAATCTATACAAATTTGGTATTGTTGCAATCGCAACAACCCGCTGAATAAAGTTATTATGTTATTTATACCACACGGTAAACGGCGTAAATTTAGGACGCAAAAAAGTGTGGCAAAATTGCTGTTTTTTTTCTATTCCCCCACCAAAAAAAGTTAATAAAAGTTAATCAATAAATTCTATGTCCCGAAAAATGGTGCTATTAAAAAATACAACTTGTCCCGCAAAAAACAAGACCTTATACAGCTATGTCGACGCAAAAATAAAAAGGTTATAGCTCTTTGAATGAGACGATGGATAAACGTAAAAAATACCTTGGTCATTAGGTCTAAAATAAGCTGGTCATTAAGCGGTTAATGCGTTCACCGTGCGGTAAAATTTGTATTCTGAGAGTTCTGTTTTACCACTTTTCCCCCAAAAACATTTGTTAAAAAAAAAAATTGTTTTGCGTTGCATAAGTCTGAGACCCATAACGTTTTATATTTTTGTCGATGTAGCGTTGTGTTATGGCTTGCTTTTGGCAGGGCGAGCTGTATTTTTTAGACCAAACGGATGCTATTTTGGTCTATGTTTGACCCATTATAGTCAGTGTATACGCTGAGCTATAAGTTTCAATACTTTTTTCGTGTTTAAAAACGTATACGCCCGGCGGATAGCAGAAACGCGATGTGATTGGGGGCTTACACAGTAATGGTCAGTTCGCACATAGCGTAAATACTGCAGATTTTCCGCAACGGATTTAGTTGCGGAAAATCTGCAGCATAATACAGTAGCAGCAGAGTGGATGAGATATGAACAAATCTCCTCCACACTCTGCGTAAATGATAAGCGGAAAAAACGTTCAGAAATTTACCTCCAGTGCACTTTTTTAGTCCGCAGCACGTCAATTGTATCTGCGTAATCGCTGCTTTTGTTTTGCGGGTTTTCCCATTGAATTCATGCGGAAAATCTGCAACTCCGCCGCAAAAAAAAACGCAACTTGAAAAAAAGCTGCACCGTTCACATGGGATGAAGCGTCACGCCAGGATGCCAGGCTGCGAGACGTCAGAGGGTAAGTATGTGGTGTTATTTTTTCTACGAACAGTTTTCTGCAGCGGACATTCTGGCCGAAAATTTCGTGTGGGTTTCCAGCCAGAATTCCCTGCGGCGCCCAGGGCAGGTAGGCTGTGTGCTTTTACGCAGCATATCCGCCCTGTGTGTACATAGCCTAAGAGTTAGGACTTTTACAAACGCAGCGAATCCAATTATATGAACTTTTTTTGTTTTTTACATTACTTTAGGGGAATAATGTGAAAAGGGGGATTTTCTTAACTTTTAATCTTATTTTGCTATGTTAATAAAACTTAGTTTAATTTGGACATTTCATTTTTTTTAGATCCACTAAAGGAATTGAACATGTGATCGTATGATCATTTCACCGCTCTCCTATTAAGCCCAGCCTCTGGTTTAATAGGAAGACCAACATGGTAGACCTAGGAGGCTGGTGAGAAGATGGTGGGGTCCCCGTCTTCCCAACAGCTTAGAAGCCGCGATCGCTATTGACCACCTCATCTAAGTGGTTAGATAACCAGGATCGGCATTATCTCCGATCGTGGCCGGTAAAGTGAGGTGTCGGCTACCACCTGTTGGGTATACACACTCTTCCCGGTTATGACGTACAGTTACGGCAAATGTTGGGAAGGGGTAAAAATAAGTTTTGATCGGTGGGGTTTCGAGTGCGGAGACCAAACATAGAAAGTCTATAGCCCTTACATAGGCGATCTGAGCCATAGGGACACAGCACTCAGCCTTGCCGTTGTAGTGATCTGTAGGATTCCCATCACCCAGACCAAGTTGATCAAAGCATCTGACATGTCACTGACCGTGAGAACGATTCCACATGAAAAATAATTCTCATAATTGCGTGTGTCTTAAAAAATGTATGCCCTTTTAACAACCAGCATCCCAATAGTAAAAAAGATCAGGTCGCCAGTCAGATCAGGTGAAACCACTGAACCCTGTGGGCCAGCTTAGGCCCAGCTATTGATATGAAAGTCATGTCTGATTAACCAAGTCCAAGTCAATTTCGACAAACTCTAAATGGAAAATGTTATCTGGCAAAGCATTAAGGTCACATATTTCAAGCTCTGCAGTTATAAAAATGTGTATTACATATGTGTCATGATGCTCATCTGTGATAACAATTCACTAGAAATTCAGAAGAATTAAGGCACATAAGTTATGTAGGAGACCCTTCCCAAAATAGCATTGAAAGCAGCCCAATCTGCAACATATTCTAAAAATATCAAAAAGTTCAAAAATTGTTGTGTTTCGAAAGGTAAAAATGAACAGTAATCTTCAACTTTCAGCAGCCGCTATATGGATTCTTGAAAGACATCTCTTTACGAGGGTCTCAGATTGGAACGAGCTGTTTTATTTACAGTGAAGATAACGTGAGTACGACTTGGTGGGGTTGACCAACCATTAGGGCGCAAACCCTCCTGTGAAGAAGGTCATAGACCTCTATGGGGAGTAGATGTCTTCCACATAATGGATGCCCATAATCAATGGTGAAACTTGCTGTTCTTTTTCTCTGCAAGAACAAACTATGGGGAAAGTATTTGTAGCAGACATCTGCACACCATAGAGATCAATCAACTCCATGATGGGTAAGTTTATATCCTTTTGGCTGCCTGTCCATGGTCATAATATAGGGAAGAGCAGAGTCTATACCCTTATGGGCTCTTGGACTCTCAATTAATAACTGACAAGCCTGTTTTGTTGATATGTCTATCATACCAGATGGACAACCCACCATTGGTTTGGCAAGTGTGAACCTCGCCTTACATGGTACACCATTGTAAAACAACGCAAACCCAAAAACATAAATACCACGGCTCAGTTCTTTGGTTGTCTTGAAGTTATTAACAGATATAACAAGACGTCAATAAGTCAAGACCAAGATCTGTACAATGATCTTATGCCCAGGCTTGGACAAGAGGGCATCGAGCTGTGATACTATCCAACTTCCCACCATTGGATAAGGTGATTAAAATGAATCTGAAACAGGATTCTTAAAGAAACATTACATATTCGTAATAAATTACTCTAATACAGGCAATTGGGATTTAGTTTGAGCCCCAAATTTGGAGTTTCATCCCCTTTCAATTAGGCACAGACCTTTACAGCTTCTTCTGGATCTACACAGCCTGAAATCAATAGGTTAAAGTCAAACAATGTTAATTCAACTAAGATAAAACTTAAATATGTGAAGGTCTAAGAATAATCTGAGCCAGTCTTAGCTGTGGCATGAAGGCCAAATACTAGGGCAACGTTGAGGGTCCATTGGGCCCATACCAACCTTTGACCATGGTGGCGACCAATGGCTACTACACACAATAGATACCATTGAATTGCTAGTTCTTTGTGTGGTCCTGAAAATCTGTAGCAACTATTCATTGTGTCCAGCTACCGGAACTCTTGCACCATTTGTAACAAATTAAATTTCATTAACACGCACTTACTATCATTACTAAAAAGGTCATGGAAAAAAAACCTCTCGACAACCGTTTCCCCTTTTGAAATATATGAGGTTCAATAAGCCTGACTGATGTTTTTGTAGCAATGTCTCACAGCCCCTATGCTAAGTAAGCTTCATAATGGTTACTTGATTGTTTCCTCCATGAGGCATTGAACCCACGCTCCTAAATATTCTAGACCCGCCACGATAATTACACTTTTCCTCTCCTTGCTCATCTGGTCCAAACAAAATGTTTGTCCAGCCGTTCCATAGCGTTATTCAGCACGGTTTAAAGCCTACTGCTCATATTCTTGCTCTGGCCTTGAAAAACATAAGGTCCTTTTCCACACTTTGTTGTGGATCCAACAAATTTCCTTTAATCATTATTCTTGACCTAAGTGGAGTAGGCAGCGTCCTGGCGCCGAGGAACAAAAATGGAGCGCATAAACGTCAAGCTCCTTTCCAGCAATGACTCCGAGTCTATTTTCTTCCATGACGTAGATAGAACGTACGCCAGCTATTTCCTGAGCGGTTCATCGAAAGGAATCCAGCCCCTTACACAACAGGCTGTGCCCTACTGATATTGTGTAAATATATAATTTTAGAGGGCCAGATACATCAAGAAAAGTATTGGCAGGGGAGATTTGAATAAATCATTCTGCTGTCCAGAACAGATACAATCCAGAAATATTCAGCAAAGCAAAAACAAATGATAGGTCTAGAGGCAGGAGCTTCAACTGTGTCTAAGGGGACGACATACAGCGACATTTATTTGTCACCAGTAGTAGGATGCTGTGGGTGGATATATAGAACTGACAATAGATTCTATCAGAGCTCAAAGGTGCAAATAATAATAACTAAAGAGCAGCTACTTGTTTATATTTGCATCATGATGGACACAATGCGTTATATAGTGACTGAAGCATGGGTCTCTCGAACATAACAGTGATTGCAGCATGGGTCTCCCGAACGTAACATACTGACTGCAGCATGGGTCTCCCCAACGTAACAGTGACTGCAGCATGGGTCTCCACAACGTAACCGTGACTGCAGCATGGGTCTCCCCAACGTAACAGTGACTGCAGCATGGGTCTCCACAACGTAACCGTGACTGCAGCATGGGTCTCCCCAATGTAACAGTGACTGCAGCATGGGTCTCCCCAACGTAACAGTGACTGCAGCATGGGTCTCCCCAACGTAACCGTGACTGCAGCATGGGTCTCCTCAACATAACCGTGACTGCAGCATGGGTCTCCCAAGCGTAACAGTGACTGCAGCATGGGTCTCCCCAACGTAACAGTGACTGCAGCATGGGTCTCCCCAAAGTAACAGTGACTGCAGCATGGGTCTCCCGAACCTAACATACTGACTGCAGCATAGGTCTTCCCAACGTAACAGTGACTGCAGGATGGGTCTCCCGAACGTAACCGTGACTGCAGCATGGGTCTCCCCAACGTAACAGTGACTGCAGCATGGGTCTCCCCAACGTAACAGTGACTGCAGCATGGGTCTCCTCAACATAACCGTGACTGCAGCATGGGTCTCCCAAACGTAACATACTGACTGCAGCATGGGTCTCCCGAACGTAACATACTGACTGCAGCATGGGTCTCCCGAACGTAACATACTGACTGCAGCATGGGTCTCCCCAACGTAACAGTGACTGCAGCATGGGTCTCCCCAACGTAACCGTGACTGCAGCATGGGTCTCCCCAACGTAACAGTGACTGCAGCATGGGTCTCCCCAACGTAACAGTGACTGCAGCATGGGTCTCCTCGACATAACCGTGACTGCAGCATGGGTCTCCCAAACGTAACATACTGACTGCAGCATGGGTCTCCCGAACGTAACATACTGACTGCAGCATGGGTCTCCCCAACGTAACAGTGACTGCAGCATGGGTCTCCCCAACGTAACAGTGACTGCAGCATGGGTCTCCCCAACGTAACAGTGACTGCAGCATGGGTCTCCCCAACGTAACATAGTGACTGCAGCATGGGTCTCCCGAACGTAACATACTGACTGCAGCATGGGTCTCCCGAACGTAACCGTGACTGCAGCATGGGTCTCCCAAACGTAACAGTGACTGCAGCATGGGTCTCCCAAACATAACAGTGACTGCAGCATGGGTCTCCCCAAAGTAACAGTGACTGCAGCATGGGTTTCCCGAACCTAACATACTGACTGCAGCATAGGTCTCCCCAACGTAACAGTGACTGCAGCATGGGTCTCCCGAACGTAACCGTGACTGCAGCATGGGTCTCCCAAACGTAACAGTGACTGCAGCATGGGTCTCCTCAACGTAAAATAGTGACATATGCATACAGCATGTGCTGCTCGGCTGTTTCCATAATTCCCATAGAACAGAATGTAGAGAAGCCCCCTCTCCACTAGTCCCCGCTTGGAATCGGCAGCTATTGCCTAACCAGGTGAAATGGGGGTCGGGTGACCCAAAGTTCGGACCCACATCAGTTGGGAATAATTCTTTACGGGGTTTCAGAAACTTGGAACCTTTCTTTAAGATGTTTACAGCCCAAAAGTTTTTTAAAGAGATTTGTGTTCTACAACTACAAGGCCCAGCAGACACTTGCTTACATGGCATGGAAGGCTTTTCCACTGGTTGTAAAACTACTGAATGGATTGTCTTTTCTCGAAACGTTGTAAAATTTGCAATTTGACTACACATTTCCTCACTTTTCAACAAGTTTCTCCTTCTCAGTCCACAAGATTGGCTCCTTATAATGTAAAGGATTCAATTAAAAATCCAAGTCTTAGGCCTCATGCACACGGCCTGTGATTGCGGGCACGGCCGGCACACGACGGCCGCATCTACGGGCTGTGCTCCCATACAAAGTATGGGAGCGCGACCCGTAAAAAAAGGATGACATGCTACATAATTGCCGGCACGTAGCATAGCGATACAGAAAAGTGTCTGCGGCCAATAGAACCGGGCGGGTCCGTAATTGTGCACCGTATTACGGTCCGCAATTACAGAGATTTTATACGGTCGTGTGCATGGGGCCTTAAAGACTATGTACAGCTTTGAAAGGCATTTTTTTTTCTTTAACGAAGTCAGTCAGTGTGATTGGTGCAACTTTATAATTAGTTATTAAAATTATTTTTACTGCGATACAGCTGCTCTGTATTCTCTATACAGAGTAGCTGTATTGTTCGCTTTATCAGTCCTGCGGACCTTACGGGTTCAGCGGGTCCCTGACACACAAGATCCACCTGTAATCTATCACGCCTAAGTTCATAATTTAGATGTGATATATTACAGGTGGATCCTGCGTGTCCTGCTTTCACTGAACCCGTCAGTCCTGCGTATAGAGAATAAACAGCAGCTGTATCTCAAAAAGTCAAAATAATTTTTAATAAAAACGAATTATAAAGTTGCACCAATCACACGGATATACATTTCTCTCGATGGCTGTGGCACATCTGCTACAACTTTTGGGCATTTCTAAATTTTTGGTAGCATTATGCATGTAGTGTGTGTGATGTCCTTTTTCATAGGATGCCAATTAGTCTATCAAGAAGTTTTTGGAATATAGGTGGAAACTGTACAGTATGTTTTCAAGAAGAAGCAGAATGATTCCAGAGTACCCAGTGAATGCCCACACTAATACAAGGAAGGACCCTCATTAAGGTTTTGCCTTGATTGGAGCAGGGCAAATCACTATCCATGCGGAAGGGGTTAGCAAAGGGGGCTTTGTGCCATTGCACATGGGCCCCATGATTTCCAACAGTTAATTTATTGAGAGCAAGGTGCTTAGGACAGGACATCTCCCACATGGCTCCCTAGCAAATTCCTTACCACCGTGTTCATTTCTCCAGTAAAGCATAATCAATCAATAACCGTCAACCATGGTGATCATCCAACCAGTCACTTATAAGTAATCTAGTAGACAATAGGAAATACTGTCGTTTTCCTTTTAAAGGGGTTCTCCACTTTGGACAATACCAACTTGTTACAAGGGTACCTTGACAATAAGATTATCACAAAGTGATCCCCAGCGATCATCTGTGATCTGTGGGGAAACCTGACCGTAAGCGTTCAGTTTCCCTGCAGCGCCACCACAGGGCAAAAAAAGTATTACACAGGTACTGTAATGATGGGGGTAGGGAAACGGACAAGTGAGCCCTAATCTACCCGCCACTCTGTCCCTGCCTACTTGCAACGACCCGCCCTAGGCGACGGGGTACAACTGGGCGGCGGTCCCTACGCTCAGTAAGAGCACGAGACAAACAGACAAGGGTACACAAAGCTAAGGGAAATGGGGCAGTTGCCCACGGCAACACCGTGAGCAACAAGAGTGGTGAACGAGCCGAGTCAAACCAGGAGTGCACGAGGTACCAAACGCAGAGCAGGAGAGTAGTCAGTAAGCCAGGGTCAGTATGGAGTAGGATCAAATAGTCAGAAGCTGTAGCTGGGCCAGGAAACCACACGAGAAGAATCACAAGCAAAGGAGGAACAGGAAAGGCAGGTATAAATAGACCGAGGGCGGGAGCTAGCTCCGTCTGGCCAGGCTGCGATAGGCTCTCCAACTCCTAAGCCTGCCATCCTGAGTGGTGGAAGCTGGAGTCAGTCTCAGAGACATAGACTCAGGTGCAGACTGATTACCTATGGGCGAATACACAGAACTTGTGCCTGGCAGATCCTTTACAGGTACCATTCAAATCCATGGGATGTCTGTGTAATGCAGGACCGGATAGGTCCTCCAGAGCGAGACACGCTTGTTGTAACCGCTCTCCATGCCAAAGAGATCAGGATCCTGAACAAAGGACCCCCTCTATTCACTCAGAAATAATAGGATATATGAAAATTAGTAAGATTGTGATGGGCCCCTTCCTACAGGGCTCCTGCGCAGTGGTTGAGGCTTTACATATGGTATGTACCCCCCTAGGGGAAGCAACATTTTCATATTTCCTAGCTCCAATGCAGTTATCAATATCGATAAATGAATGCAAAGTGAATTCACTGAAATAGAAAATCACCACCCACAGATTGTTCCGCACATGTTAACATTTCTCCACCGAGTCTATTTGCATCGAAATTTCTCTCGGCTTTCCGTTAACACTGAACATCTCCGTAGCAGAGCTTTTGGCTTTGTTCTTAGAAAGTGCTATGTATGCAGTTGCTAAAAAAAAAAAAATACACCCCACCAGCTCCGGAGTGGAGCATGGAGATAAGATAATTTTGTAAACATTTTCACTTTTTGCTAAATATTCTTCATATGCCAAGCATGTGTGTGAGTCTGTGTGTGTTCCGGGACTAATTCTTAAAGCTAGAAATAATATTTTCTTTCAGTTTACTACCAGACAGTTCTCCGACTTGCCTAGTTTATGGTTGATGTCTTCTCCCAAGTACAATGAGGTCATGTTGGATCACATGGCTAGCTTGTAGTGTCAACTACCAGTTCATCATCATAATTCAGGAATGCCTGACTCAATACCTCAGTGTCCTCTCTAGCGTTTGGCTTGTATAATCCATAAAGACATGCCTGCACTCTTGCTGAACATCACATGGTGCTTTATGTTCTGTGGTGGCTGAGAAAGACCTCGATATACTGAAATATGAGTCATAGATAACTATAGTAGGAAAGAGTCCGTGCCAAACTTCTGGGAAGTATCTGGTTTCTTGGCCTACAATTAGTTTTGACAATAGAAAAAAAAAAAGATATCCAGGATGGAAGAGTCAGTGCTAAACAGTTTAGCAAATTTCACAACATTGAGTTTGAGTCATTGATTTGATGGGTTATATTTAACGACTAGCGTATTAATTATATGTATTGGATTGGTACCATAATACTGATCTGATTGGATACGGAGACTATCTCTATGTTCTTAGGTGCACCAAGCAAAAGCGAGTAAAGTTTTCGAGTGACATTATCCATGGATGCCACCTTGGATTGGCACTTGTCAATATAAGTTGTGGCGTCTAATGGGTAGTCTGTCTTCGGCAGTGGGTATAAACTTGGCTATGCCAAGATACGAAAGGAGTGAACTTACAATTGTCAAGTTGGAACAAAAAATGGATGATCCATAGGGTTTCCAATTTGGAAGAATTAGGAGCAATCCAAGGTCAAAAAATCATGAAAAATTGTATTCATGTATTTACATAGCTCCATCAACTTCCATAGAGCGTTGCATATTGAGGTATCACATTGTAACAAGTTATAAACAGTGTAAGGCTCTATTCACACTCCCACTACGTATAGACAGACCAGTTGCACGATGGATACCACCGGTGCCTGACGGACCCTACAATCAGGTCCATCGGGTACTGACAAGTTGTCTATTGTTTCCATAGGAAAAATAAAGAAGCATGCAGCAAAATTTCCCGTCAAATCTGACGAAATCTGCGATGGAGGAGCCTCCAGGGCAGATGTGAACAAAGCCTGACACAGGTAAATGAAAGAGTTGTTTACCAGATACATTTGGTAGGAGCCCTGCCCATTCAAGTTAACAATCATTTGGAATATTGTTTGGGGGACTCCAGGTTACATGCTTTGTCTTCAGTGAGCGTTTCAAGTTTTGGAAGGTTGGATGGAATGAAGGAGGTAGTTCCAGAAGAGAGGTGAAGAACGAGAGAAGTCCTGGATGCGAGAGTGAGAAAAGGTGATTAGGTTAGTGTGTGAGGGCGTATCCGTGGAGTACAGATTAAATGTAGAACGGGGCATAATTGGACAGGGATTTGTAGATTAAAGTGAGAATTTTAGAGGGGTTGTCCCAGAATCAACTAAAATCATCTATCCACAGGGGTCCTCACTGATCGTGAGAACGGTGGTCCCAAACCGAGGAGTTTGAATGGACTGGCAGTTAAGAATTCGCTGCTCTATTCAATGTCTATTGGACGGGCATTGAAAACCAAGAGTTGTACTCGGCTGTGTCCTTCAGTCCTATAGACTTTGGATGGAGTGGTAGGGGATTTGGGACCACCGTTCTCGCGATCCTGTTAATAGGGGATAAATGTCAATTCTGGGATTACCCTATAAATTGGATTCTTTGTGTAATGGGTAGCCAGTAAAAGGACTGATAGAGGGGGTGGCATTAGAGGAATGGGAGAACTGGTAGATGAGTTGTGTGGCAGAGTTCAAGGGGTTGTACAGGATTAGAAAAACGTGGCTGCTTTCTTCCAGAAACAGTGCCACACCTGTCCATGGGTTGTGTCTGGTATTGCAGCTCAGTTACTTTGAAGTGGATAGTGCTGATCTGCAATACCACATATAACCTGTGGACAGGGGTGGCACTGTTTTAGAAAAAAGCTTTTTTTTTTTTCTAATCCTGTACATCCTCTCGAATAGTTACTGTAGGTGCAGGTCTGTTTGTCGGTAGACCCCCAAGGAAGGGTGTTACAGAAGTCTAGCCGGGTTATAATAATCTCTATGAAAAAGCGGATATTTAATAGACAAAAGGAAAATGACTACGAAGGCGCAAATGAGAGGAGAAAAGCAAAAGAGAATGCCAGGGACAGAAGCATTGTTACCGGTAATGGGTTGTGTCACTGCCCCCAAACTGCCATTGTGGCCAGTGAACGTTGCGGTTTCTATATTCCCCATTGACTGTATATGAGGGGCCATCTTATTACAGAAAACGGCTACCAGGGCCCCTTCATTTATTACCGCGTACATAAGCCCCAAGGATTGTTTATGTTGTGGTATACAAGTACAAATTAATCGGAAATATATTATTCTAGCAGATTTTTCGATGCATGTGGAACTCATTGAAGATCTAAGCATTGACAACCCGTGCAGATATTTAGAGGATTGCAAGGAACGAGTTGTACTTTCAAACCAGTTTAGTATGGGATGTTCTATTTCCTCAAGAACTCTTTAACCATTTGACACATTGACTGTCAGCGGAAATGACAATTTCTTTCACCATGACTTCAAGAACATTGTGAACTGATGTTACCTCAAACAGAGACTAGAGCATCAAAACAAAGTGGAGAATTTGTGAATGTGAGTGCCTCACCTGCCTCATATAAAAGAAGATTATGCCAGTAAGATACTGAGTTTCAATTATAGGGGTTGTCCAGGATAATAGAAAATGGTCTACTTTTTTACAGAAACAGCGCCACTCTTGTTCATGGGCTGTGTCTGGTATTACAACTCTTCTCTATTCATTTGAACACTGCACTACCAGACACAGCCCATGGACGTGCCACTGTTTCTGGAAAATAACATCCAAATCCTTTTTTATAATCCTATAAAACAGTATCGGACATAGTGCGATACTTATAATAACTGGTATTTCATACACCAGTCTTAATATAAAGAAAGTTGGAGTAAGAAGGAACACATTTATTAAGAGATTAACGCCTCCTAATAAGAGTCGGACGCCTCCTAATAAATGTGTTGCATCTTTCGGCCAACTGTTCACCACAATTGTGGCGCAACGGCCGCGGTCGTGAGCCATCCATTCCCCTCTTACCATTGGACATAGTGCAAAAAATGTATACTGACCTCAACGCACAGCATGATTAGGCTCATACAAGGTCCTGATACCGGAGCATGCCGAGGCCGTCTGAGGGAACCCGGCGGGGAGAAGAAAAGCGGTGAGGTGAGCATTCATTTGTTTCATTTATTTCCCTTTAATTGTCTAATGGTGGGGGTACTCTGATGGGGGGGGGGGGGTGCAAGGTACACGGCCCGGCACGGGCCTCTATTTTGCTACACCCCAGAGAGTGAAATCTATGCCAGCTAGGGCCTTGCATAGATTTCCACTATAATTTACCACAGTTTTCGGTCGTAAATTCTAATGAATTTGTCGGGTCCCTTTGGGAAACTACACCCCTTTTTAAGAAAGAGGCGAGAATGGCCTTAAAAAGCCAACAGTCACAATTTGCAATGCATATATGAGGCTGCTTCCATGTGACTTCCTTTTCCTTCACCTATTTCCAATCTCAAACTTTGCCATATTATTCCTCATAGTTTCTATATTCTATCTCATATTCTGCTCATAGTTTGAAAACAAGCGCAAAATTAAAGGGGTTGTCCGCTTTGGAAAGTCCCTATTTGTTAGAAAGGTCCCTTGACAATAAGCAGATCACAAACTGTCTCTCTGCTAGGACCCCCAGCGATCATCTGTAATCTGTGGGGAAACCTGGTAGTACTCTAAGTGTTCGATCTCCCTGCAGTGCCACTACAGGGGAAATTTATTATTACACAATGTCCATTCACATCAAGAGCGGGAGACGCTCTTTATAACCACCAAGAGATGATGATCCTGTACAGAGAACTTCACTCTATTAAAGAGGCTCTGTCACCAGATTTTGCAACCCCTATCTGCTATTGCAGCAGATAGGCGCTGCAATGTAGATTACAGTAACGTTTTTATTTTTAAAAAACGAGCATTTTTGGCCAAGTTATGACCATTTTTGTAGTTATGCAAATGAGGCTTGCAAAAGTCCAACTGGGCGTGTTGAAAAGTAAAAGTCCAACTGGGCGTGTATTATGTGCGTACATCGGGGCGTGTTTACTACTTTTACTAGCTGGGCGTTCTGATGAGAAGTATCATCCACTTCTCTTCAGAACGCCCAGCTTCTGGCAGTGCAGATCTGTGACGTTACTCACAGGTCCTGCATCGTGTCGGCCACATCGGCTACAGTTGATTCTGCAGCAGCATCAGCGTTTGCAGGTAAATCGATGTAGCTACTTCCCTGCAAACGCCGATGCTGCTGCAGAATCAACTGTAGCCTCTGGTGCCGATGTGGCCGACACGATGCAGGACCTTTAACTCTGAATTCCTTAATAGGGTGTTTGAAAATGGGTTTTCTAAACTGGACGACCCCTTTAAAGTTGCAGGATATAAGTTTGTTGCTTGCAAAGCGACCACGTCATTACGGACAATTTAGAAGTCTTGTAAGCGAGCTTGTATATTCTCAAGAACTCGATGTATCTACAGTAACTGTATCAAGAATGATTCACTGCAGCAGTTATCACATACATATGCTTCTTGAGTTGTGATCATTTGGCTTTGGTCTATTCTATTTCCTCCACACAACATTCGCCGGCGATAGCGTGCATATCATTCTAAAGATTTTCTGGGAATCCAGTTCTCTCAGCTCTACATATTAAAAGAACAGCAGGTGGCAATACAACCAACCCTTTATCTCTCAATGACGCACATTTTTCAGAAACTATCCAAAGAATTTCACTACTCAAAATTGATCCAGCACTTTCATGATAAAGAAATCATATATCCTGTTATTAGCATTAATGTGGCTTATCTGCTTAGGTCTGAAAGTTGGTTCTTCAATTGAATTTACTTTCATTTATAAGGTTGAATAAGTCTTAAAGGAAACCTATCACCTAAATATTTTTTCACCAATTAAAACCAGATAGTGAAACACATTTTTTTTATTCTTATCGGTTTTTATTTTCTTATTGTAGTTTCTCTTTTATTCTATTAGCCGTACATGATTATGTGGGTGGCCATCCTGCTCTGCTCTGTTAACAGCATTGAGAGATATGATTTACAGCAGCTACATGGAACACAGGGACTTGTAGACTGGAGATGACTCATTGACTTCTACGGCAGAGTGTAGTGGGCATGCTCTGTGACCTGTGCAGCGTTCAATGTGCAGGCAGGATGAAGAGAGGAGCTTTGTCAATCACTTATTATCAATGGTGGATCCTGTGTTATCTATATAAATGTGTTACCTTTCATTTTAATCCGGTCTGTGATGATAATGAAATGATATAGAGAAGTGATCTATACAGAACAGGAAGGATCAGTCTATTATGAATGGTGGATCCTGTGTTATCTATATAAATGTGTTACCTTTCATTTTAATCCTGTCTGTGATGATAA
Source organism: Rhinoderma darwinii (assembly GCF_050947455.1). Lineage (NCBI taxonomy): Eukaryota > Metazoa > Chordata > Amphibia > Anura > Rhinodermatidae > Rhinoderma > Rhinoderma darwinii. The sequence goes on from NC_134699.1 coordinate 60,045,319, forward strand.
TGAAATGATATGGAGACGTGATCTATACAGAACAGGAAGGATCAGTCTATTATGAATGGTGGATCCTGTGTTATCTATATAAATGTGTTACCTTTCATTTTAATCCTGTCTGTGATGATAATGAAATGATATAGAGAAGTGATCTATACAGAACAGGAAGGATCAGTCTATTATGAATGGTGGATCCTGTGTTATCTATATAAATGTGTTACCTTTCATTTTAATCCTGTCTGTGATGATAATGAAATGATATAGAGAAGTGATCTATACAGAACAGGAAGGATCAGTCTATTATGAATGGTGGATCAGGTGTTATCTATATAAATGTGTTACCTTTCATTTTAATCCTGTCTGTGATGATAATGAAATGATATAGAGAAGTGATCTATACAGAACAGGAAGGATCAGTCTATTATGAATGGTGGATCCTGTGTTATCTATATAAATGTGTTACCTTTCATTTTAATCCGGTCTGTGATGATAATGAAATGATATGGAGACGTGATCTATACAGAACAGGAAGGATCAGTCTATTATGAATGGTGGATCCTGTGTTATCTATATAAATGTGTTACCTTTCATTTTAATCCTGTCTGTGATGATAATGAAATGATATGGAGACGTGATCTATACAGAACAGGAAGGATCAGTCTATTATGAATGGTGGATCCTGTGTTATCTATATAAATGTGTTACCTTTCATTTTAATCCTGTCTGTGATGATAATGAAATGATATAGAGAAGTGATCTATACAGAACAGGAAGGATCAGTCTATTATGAATGGTGGATCCTGTGTTATCTATATAAATGTGTTACCTTTCATTTTAATCCTGTCTGTGATGATAATGAAATGATATAGAGAAGTGATCTATACAGAACAGGAAGGATCAGTCTATTATGAATGGTGGATCAGGTGTTATCTATATAAATGTGTTACCTTTCATTTTAATCCTGTCTGTGATGATAATGAAATGATATGGAGACGTGATCTATACAGAACAGGAAGGATCAGTCTATTATGAATGGTGGATCCTGTGTTATCTATATAAATGTGTTACCTTTCATTTTAATCCTGTCTGTGATGATAATGAAATGATATAGAGAAGTGATCTATACAGAACAGGAAGGATCAGTCTATTATGAATGGTGGATCCTGTGTTATCTATATAAATGTGTTACCTTTCATTTTAATCCTGTCTGTGATGATAATGAAATGATATAGAGAAGTGATCTATACAGAACAGGAAGGATCAGTCTATTATGAATGGTGGATCAGGTGTTATCTATATAAATGTGTTACCTTTCATTTTAATCCTGTCTGTGATGATAATGAAATGATATAGAGAAGTGATCTATACAGAACAGGAAGGATCAGTCTATTATGAATGGTGGATCCTGTGTTATCTATATAAATGTGTTACCTTTCATTTTAATCCGGTCTGTGATGATAATGAAATGATATGGAGACGTGATCTATACAGAACAGGAAGGATCAGTCTATTATGAATGGTGGATCCTGTGTTATCTATATAAATGTGTTACCTTTCATTTTAATCCTGTCTGTGATGATAATGAAATGATATGGAGACGTGATCTATACAGAACAGGAAGGATCAGTCTATTATGAATGGTGGATCCTGTGTTATCTATATAAATGTGTTACCTTTCATTTTAATCCTGTCTGTGATGATAATGAAATGATATAGAGAAGTGATCTATACAGAACAGGAAGGATCAGTCTATTATGAATGGTGGATCCTGTGTTATCTATATAAATGTGTTACCTTTCATTTTAATCCTGTCTGTGATGATAATGAAATGATATAGAGAAGTGATCTATACAGAACAGGAAGGATCAGTCTATTATGAATGGTGGATCAGGTGTTATCTATATAAATGTGTTACCTTTCATTTTAATCCTGTCTGTGATGATAATGAAATGATATAGAGAAGTGATCTATACAGAACAGGAAGGATCAGTCTATTATGAATGGTGGATCCTGTGTTATCTATATAAATGTGTTACCTTTCATTTTAATCCGGTCTGTGATGATAATGAAATGATATAGAGAAGTGATCTATACAGAACAGGAAGGATCAGTCTATTATGAATGGTGGATCCTGTGTTATCTATATAAATGTGTTACCTTTCATTTTAATCCTGTCTGTGATGATAATGAAATGATATGGAGACGTGATCTATACAGAACAGGAAGGATCAGTCTATTATGAATGGTGGATCCTGTGTTATCTATATAAATGTGTTACCTTTCATTTTAATCCTGTCTTTGATGATAATGAAATGATATAGAGAAGTGATCTATACAGAACAGGAAGGATCAGTCTATTATGAATGGTGGATCCTGTGTTATCTATATAAATGTGTTACCTTTCATTTTAATCCTGTCTGTGATGATAATGAAATGATATAGAGAAGTGATCTATACAGAACAGGAAGGATCAGTCTATTATGAATGGTGGATCCTGTGTTATCTATATAAATGTGTTACCTTTCATTTTAATCCTGTCTGTGATGATAATGAAATGATATAGAGAAGTGATCTATACAGAACAGGAAGGATCAGTCTATTATGAATGGTGGATCCTGTGTTATCTATATAAATGTGTTACCTTTCATTTTAATCCTGTCTGTGATGATAATGAAATGATATGGAGACGTGATCTATACAGAACAGGAAGGATCAGTCTATTATGAATGGTGGATCCTGTGTTATCTATATAAATGTGTTACCTTTCATTTTAATCCTGTCTGTGATGATAATGAAATGATATGGAGACGTGATCTATACAGAACAGGAAGGGTAAGTCTATTATGAATGATGGATCCTGTGTTATCTATATATAGAAGGGTCACCTTTCATTTTAATCCTGTCTATGATGATAAGTTGACTGCTGAGAAGTGATCTCTACAGAACAGGAAGGATCAGTCTATTATGAATGATGGATCCTGTGTTATCTATATATAGAAGGGTCACCTTTCATTTTAATCCTGTCTATGATAAGTTGACTGCTGAGAAGTGATCTCTACAGAACAGGAAGTTTTAAGGTGGCCATTTACATTAGATGAATGTCGGCCGAACCTGCCAATTTCAGCCGCACCGGCAAACCATCTAATGCGTATGGCACGTCCCAACTCTCTCCCGATGGCAGATGTCGGGGCAGAGAAGTGTCAGGAATGTTGAATTTCAACATGTTCGATCCTTTTGTTCGTTATTAAAAAAGCAGCTGCCAGACTCGTGGCAGCGGCATTCTCTCTGAGCACACATGCATACTCGGCCAAGAGCTATCTCAAATGTATGGTCAATCTTAAGGTCCTTTTACACTGGCCAATTATCGGGCAGACAAGCGTTCATAGAACGCTCATCGCCTATAATTGCTCTGTGTAAACAGCGGAGCGATCTGCAGATGAATGAGCAAATGCCCTTTCATCTGCTGATCGTATCATTTTAAAAAAACTAAATTATCATAGTTGTCGGCAGACATCTCCCTGTGTAAACAGATAGACGCACTGCCGACTTGATAATAATGTATGGGGAAGAGTGATCAGAGTAATGTCCGCTCGTTCCCATCCATAACTCCGTGTGACAGGAGCAAACGAGCGCTGACCAACGAGCTGTCTCATTGATTAGCGCTCGTTGCATCGGCGGCTGAAATTGGTTGGCGTAATAAGGCTTTTAGTCTTTGGCCAACTGCAAGATTTTTGAATTTTTCTTCACCATAGAAACTTAATAAAAAATAAGTTTAACATAAAAACTTGATTGAAACCTTAGGTTATTTTTTGATGCCACTTTCCCTTTAAATCCACCTAGTTTAATAGTCTTTGAGTTCCAAAGCTGAGATGGAGTCCCTTAAATCCCATGCAGATGATGGAACGTGGCCATGACACCCCTTCCCCAAAAACCAAGTAAGGAGCACTCCGTTCTTCCCAACTGTTCTCTTCCTTCCATATTGGGGCTTGACCTCAAGGCACTGCAAACTGATGTTCTTCATGACCATTCATCTACCACACTTTTTTCTAAACTGAGATTCCTAGAGATTGAAGTTTCAGAGCAGCATGTAAGGGGATTGGGTGTCCTACAGAACATAGAAACCCCTACTTTAGGGAATTATTGGGGGTTCCTACTCAAACACCTCACCAATGTTATCTTATGACACGTCTTTATGACAAGCAGAAGATAAATTTTGGCGGAATTCCCTTGTAATGATAAAACTGAATAACATGTGGATGGACAACCATATTTTCGTGAAGAGGTCCAGCTCTGAAACAAAATGTCTCATCCCACGTATGTCCATCAACATATATTAACAATCTCAACTTGGCTTAGGTACAACATACACATTCTATCCTAACCCCATAGACCACCCGAGTGATTTAATGGCTTATTTTAGGACCCGTAATGAAAATGTACTACAATCAATCAAAGACTCGTACAAATAGCTAACAATTAACTCTTTCCTTTAAACAACATTTCGACATTAGCGAAGGCAATGTCTTAGCCACTGAGGCATGCTATTACGTCAAATGTACGTTCTGTGTCTTTCTCATTTCCTATTTTTTTTTTCCTAAAACCTTCCTATACGTTTCTACGAGTTATCACAAAGAAAACATTATCATGGGTACTGCGTATAAACAACCAGAATTTTTGAATATTTTCCAGAAAGTCAAGATCTTTTCCTAAAAAACTGAAATCCAATCAATCAGAAGTTCTAGCCAGAGGTAAGGTAAATCTACTTGCCTGGGTCAAATTTTGCCAATTCGACAAATTAATTAGCTTAACCCTTGTTCGGATTTGTTTTGGGTATTCTGCTTTGGACAATCCCTAATTGTTACAAGAGTCCCTGGACGATAAGCTGATCACAAAGTGTCCCCCTGCCGGGACCCCAAACAATCAGCTGTAATCTGTGGGGAAACTCAATGTTACGGTCTGGTTTCTTCAATAACAAGAGAATGAACCTACAAGGAGGCACAACTTTGGTTAGGGTTTAAGGTACTCGGCGGGCCCCAAGACTTCAGTGCCTCTAGATAGAGCGTTATTGATTCTTTAGATAACGTCAGCAAAAATGAGAACCAGGCAAATGATTGGGAGGTTGAAGGTTTCTATGGGTAATAGCAGTATAAGACTATAACACATACCAATAAAGACCCATAGCAGAGACAAGTAGTTCTTGGCTTGGGTCGGCTGCACGTAACAGAAGGTTACAGAGGGTCATCAGGCAATCCAAGATTGTGCGCTCTGCGCATGCACTGCACGACTTCCCTACCAGCCCTGCCGAGGGACCTGTTGCAGTGGTGGCCGGCAAGGGGAGAGTACGCTGGACGGCGGCAAGCTGAGTACATTGAACATTTACTGCAAGGTATAATTTCCTTGCAGCGCCACCATAGTTCAAATGAAGCATTACAGTGTCCATTCATATCAATGGGTTGTCTGTGTAATGTAAGACAGGACAGGTCCTCCAGAGGGAGACACTCTTTATAACCGCTCTCCACTCTGATCAAAAGATGAGGATTCCCTCTATTAACTCAGAATTCCTTCTAACAAAAAGGCGTAGTCCAAATCAGATAACCCCTTTGATGTTTTGCACCCCTTATCAATATATGCTGTTTTTTCTTGCTCAGCAACTCGTGAACTTTTCCTTCTCTTATCACTGGGTTAAGGGAGAAGCTAAGTTATTGCAGCAATTTGTAGTTAATTAGGTGCTGTAAATCTGTCAAAGAGTCGCTCAGGCATCATAGAACTGCACAGTCTCTGCTCTCTCTTACCCCTCCCCTCTGCTATATCTGTGGCTCCTCCTGTATTACACCAATTGCCACTGTGGCTCCTCCTGATGTACACAGAGACGCTAATACATTCAGGTAAGAGATTAGTTGGCGAGTATACCCTTCATATGCTTATGTAACATTACACAACACTCCAATATCTGTGCTGATCCTAAACTCAGGTGCTCCAGGTATGTGTCCCCAGTATGCCTGTAAATATGTCCTGGTTCATCAATATGTCTCATTTTAAGGAGATGGCTTTGGTTAGTTATAAGCACAGATGAGTAAAGGCCCTTTTACACTGGCCGATAAGTGGCCAGTGAGGCGAATGCCGATAAACGAGACATCGTTGATCGGCTTGCTTGCTCCAGTCACACGGAGCTATGGATGGGGACGAGCGGTCGTTACTTCGATCTCTCGTCCCCATACATTATTATCATGTCGGCAGGCCGTCTCCCTGTTTACACACCAAGATGTGCTGCCGACAACGATAATATTTTACTTTTTTAAAACGATACGACCAGCAGATGATTCAGTGTTAGCTCGTTCATCTGCTGATCGTTCCCCTGTTTACACAGGGCAATTATCGGCAACAAGCGTTAGGTTAGCGCTCGTCTGCCCGATAATCGCCCAGTGTAAAATCCCCTTAACTTGTAAGGCTTTGTTCACACAGTGTAGATTTTACATGCATTTTTTTTATCGTCCTGCAGCCCGGCCTCCTGGAATGACGTTTCAGCCCACGTGACAGCTGCAGCCTGTGATTGGCTGCAGCTGTCACATGGGATGGACGTCATCCCAGGAGGCCAGTGCGAAAAAAATGTAAATATATATATATATGAAATACATATATTAGAGGAAGTCAAGAAGCGCTACTCCATCCGGAGGTGGAAATAAATTGAATTCATTATTTAAGGAGTATTTATTAAGATAACACGATTCAACGCCAGACTGGCGCCTTCATCAGACCTCCTTAAATACTTAATTCAATTTCTTTTCACCTCATGTATATATATTTATTTTTATTTTTTTTCGCACTGATCCATTGCCACGTGGTGGAACTTTTTTGGTCCCATTGGCTAGGAAGCAGCAGCAACTTCATCCATTGTATGCCTTTCAACAGCGGTGTGCCTGGACACTGCACAACTTTCCCAGGTGAGGATAATTCTGAGGGCACGTTCAGACGTGGCAGAATTTTTCCGCTGAAAATGTTGCTGCAGATTCTTTGCGAATTTGCAGCAACATTTTCATATTTTACAGGTAATTCAGACGTTGTGGATATCACAGCGGACTTGCTGCAGATTTCAGCCTTTCAAATGCAAATGCTGAGATCCGCAGTGAAATTCCGCTTCTTCTCCGCAACATAATGAGCTGCTGCTGCGGAGGGAAAATTCTGCACTGCAGCCTAAATTCCGCACAGTTATTTTCCGCAACGTCTGAACTAACTTTCCTAAAAATGTATAGAAACAAATGTAAAAAACGGCCGCTGGAGAATTCCACAGCAATTCCGCCACGTGTGAATGTGCCCTTACACCTGCATTTCTGTTCAGTATTGTTTTGGGATTCCACACCATGAGGCGCTTCTTCCTTTATTCAGATATAAAGTATCCCAGGAGGCCGGCCTGGATGAAGAAGCACAGAATTCTGGTATAAGTATAAGATTTTTTGTTTTCGGAGTTGCGATTTTTGCGGTGGAATCTCAGCTTTTTTGCCCCAAATCGCAACATCTGCTATTTGTTGCGGGTTTTACCTCCCCAATAAATTCAATGAGGAAGACCAGTAACAAAAGAGTAGCAATTATGCAAATACAAAGGACATGTTGCGGACTAAAGTACTGCAACGCAGGTCTATTTCTGAGTCTTTTTTCCGCTTATCATTTACACGGCGTGGAGGAGGTTTGTTCAAATCTCATCCACTCTGCTGCTACTGTATTATTCTGCGCATTTTCCTCAACGAAATCCGTTGAGAAAAATCGACAGTATTTACGCTACGTGTGAACTGACCATTATTGTGTAAGGCCCCATTAACATCGCGTTTGTGCTATCCGCCAGGCGTATACGCTTTCAAACACGAAAAAGTATTGAAACTTATAGCTCAACGTATACATTGACTATAATGGGTCAAACGTAGACCAAAATAGCATCCGTTTGGTCTATGTCTGTCATGGCGTCGGGATACTGTTTTTTGAAAGAACTGAAAAGCGAAATCTGCTTCCCTACTCTGTATTTCCCAAAAACGTATACGCGACGTAACTTTTTTTTAGCATTGATCTCAACGGGCCACGTATGTAAACGTAATGCTATACGTTTGTATCCGCTTACATACAGTAAATCTATCTGGTTTTCTTTTTATTATATATAAGTGTTCACAAAAAAAAGGTATCCTTTTATTTAGGTAAAACACAGACAGAAACGTATAAGACGTATGAGTATACGCTAAACGTACACGCTATAAAAAACACAGACGTTAACAGAAAATGGTACTCATTTGTATATGTTTTCAATGGTCCACGTTTTTATTTAAAAAAATGTATACGCCCGGCGGATAGCACAAACGCGATGTGAATGGAGCCTAACTTTGTCTTATCCTACATATACTGTACATCTTTTTCTCTCTTTATCTTCTGGATAATATTATGCTGTTTATTGTCCTATGAAGATTTGTTATTTTCTGGTTAAAATTTATGTTTAGTCAATTTCAGCTTATTGAAAGCAACGCTACATAATTGTTGCGGGAACAGCAAGAAATCTAACCCCATTGTGTCTAATACTACTATACCATGATTCATCCCACACTATACTATTAGTGATTTGTATGGAGTGTGTCATCTGACAGACGTTCCTACCTTTCTTTCATAGTTCTATCTGACAGAGAGCTTGACATGGCTGTCACATAATTTAAGTCTGTCTGATAAGCTTCACTGACTCAGTTTTGTTCTGTTATATAACCATCATTATTTATTCTTGTTTTTTTCTCATAGAAACCCCAAAACATACTGTTGGTGTCACCCATAAAACAACCCACATAAGTATATAAAAGTGTACAAACCAAAAATGCAACGATAAAAAAACCCTCAGGTTAGGACTATTCTACTTCCTCATGGGCGGCGCCAAACTGTGTAGGATCCTCCCCCGAACTTCAACATTAGCAAACAAGGACCCAAAAGTGCCATTGTCCTTCTATCCCACATAGGATGAGCTGGGCCCCCCAGTACTGGGTTTAATATCTTGGACCGGCATAGTAGGGTTGGGCTAATTTTAGTATTTTTTTGGGAGAAACCTTTTACCCCATGTACTCCGCTGAATGGTATTCGTAAAACCACAAGATCATGAAAGGAAGTTTCTTCCTCACACTTTACAAACCCCAACTAGAATAAAAATCAAGGTCAAGTGTTTGAAATACACAAGCTGAAGTCACAACTCTTTCTTTTAATTTCATATGTAATATTTATGCCAAATACAAATGTAACAGCACCGCAGAGGAATTTAGCTTTTCGCTAAGCCAGGGTTTTGGGCTACTGAGGATATTTTAATCATTGCAGTTTGCCGATGTAACGACCAGCAGGTTTAAGTAGCAGCAAGAACCCGCACCCCACAGGCACAGAGCAGGAAAGGATTCTGGGAGCAAAGCGCGCAGGCGACCTTGAGACGGGAGACGTCAGTGAGCATGAACAGGGGAGAGATGCCGGCGGTCAGCGGCAGCCGGCGCTACAGCCGATTTGCATCATATAGATTATGGGTGCTACTCCCAAGGGCGGCAATACAACTTAAAGGGCTTTTACCATCTGAGACATATTGACCGTATATGCTATAAATGTCTGGTAGGTGGGGTTTCCACTTCTGGGGAGAATGGTTCCCCTGCTACCCCATTCAGCACCCCAGAGACGTAGAGTCAGCTTTGCCATGCATAAGCATGGCTCTCTCCACCTTAGTCTATGGGAGTCAATGGCGTTGCCCGAGATGGTTGGGGGCGTCACAGAACGGCATCACGGGTCACACGAGGCTCCTGGGCTGCGGCTTGTTTATCACTGATATTGATATCATGTTGGAGCACCCTAAGTAATTGTTATTTTTAGAGAAAATCAATTTTAATTTGGCATAATGTGAATTTAAATGCTAACTTTGGGTAGCAACCAATATGGCTGCCATTATAGCCGCCGCAGGGGTCCCATGCTGCTGTCCTGACTAGTTCTGCAGCGATAGTGATTTAGATGTATCACTGAACAACCACTAGGTGCCATTCACGGTTCCTTATTGTAACCCATAGACGAGCTGTAAACTCATTGTGTAGAATAAAATTTGCTTCCAAGTTCTAGAAGAGGTCAAAGTTTGAGTGGTTTGGTGGAGCGTATCTGCTGGAGGCATGTGTAATAATTACATATAATTCACTGCTGTTTACAGGAGCTGCACATGGAACAAGTCCATGGTTATTACAGACTATTATGATGTCTGAATGTTAAAACTAGACTCTTCAATGTCGGAAAATGTCATTTATGTATCTGTGAATTTCTGGTATAACCCAAGAGGTTCCTGTGTGTCTGTCTCTTGTCAAAATATGGCATTATCTGTAAATGGAGCAGAGCTGAATTTTTAATTTAGCAGATTTTTTGATAACTTTTTGATAACATTGATCTGCTCCAGGGCCAGATCCAGGTATGTAGAGGTCCCTATGTACAAAGATTCATGTGGCACTACACGCCACTATTACCGAAATAACAATAATATACAGTAGCTTAGTAGTACTAGTATACAGTGCCCACATAATACCGTCATAATACAATGCCTTCATAGTAGTGCCATACAGTGCCCACATAATACTGTCATAATACAATGCCTTCATAGTAGTGCCATACAGTGCCCACATAATACTGTCATAATACAATGCCTTCATAGTAGTGCCATAAAGTGCCCACAAAATACTGTCATAATACAATGCCTTCATATTAGTGCCATAAAGTGCCCACATAATACTGTCATAATACAATGCCTTCATATTAGTGCCATACAGTCAACACATAATGCCAATACGGTGCTCAAATAACAGAGCTATAAAGTGCCCACGTAATACCACTATATATTGACTATGCAGGGATCTTTATAGCTGGCAGTTCCTAGTTAGTAAAGATTGTGGTGGTCCCTAAATGTGGCAGCCAAAACGGCAACTGCCCCTTTGTAGCTTGCTAATCAGAACAGGGAATCAGAATTTACCCCCCGACAGTCCTATACTATTTTTGAAAAGTCCTCAACATGACAATTCCCTTCTATATTGAAGCCAACCCAGCCGAGATAGCTGGAGCGAATGCCGCTCTTTGCAAGAGCAATCAAATCTGGCTACTATAATGGGGTCCTCAGCTAAGGACTCCCTTCATGACGAGGCAGGTTCAAGGTGAACCTACTAAATCAATGCACAAGGCCTCAAAAAACGATATAGTTAGCAAAGCTGCATTTGTTGTGCGGCACAGCGCACAAAGATGCAGACCCCAACGTGCAAATGGCAATCTCAGCTCTGCTACATCTTTAAATATGATAGTATTAACTTTCTAGAGGAGACCCAGTGCAGAAGTACCTTCATAACCTTGAGAAAGGACAAGCAGATCATTGCTGGTATATTCCGGCTTCACCTTGTATGTGGTTGAATTACCAGTTGTGTTTTAACCTTTTAATGGCACTTGTTACTCACAGACTGATTAAGCAATACGCCCTGAAGGAGAGGAAAACTTGCTGATAGCAACGTAGACCATGCCTGCGGACTTCTGTAGTACTATGGCTTACAGTTTACATATCGTTACCCCGGCACATATTCCCCTATTGGGGACAATGGAGAAAAAAAATCTCCGCAGGAAATTTCTCTCGCTGCCAGCGTTCTCAGTCTCCCACCACTTCTGGTTGAAAATCCAGTGTGATAACCATCCATACCATGTCACATGACATGGGCGCAGTCATCATGAGGGTCTATTCACACTTTGCAGTTAAGGTGCGGTTAAAATTGCATTGAAAAATCGCTACCGGAAATCGCGTGTCCGAGATTTGATGCGTTTCAATAATGTTTGTGGAAAAACAAAACCGCATCGAAAAACGCACATCACGGTAAAACCGAATGCGGTTTTCAGGTGCAGTTTTCGATGTAGTTCTAACCGCACCTTGACTGCAGCGTCTGATTGGACCCTTAGGGAGCTTTTTTTAACCCCATTGATGAATGGGTGTGTTTTGGTCCTTCATGACCAGAGCAAAATTTCACCTACTGGAATGTCGCCTGCTAAGGGTATGTCTACACGGCTTAGCAAAATACGTCTGAAAATACGGAGCTGTTTTCAGACGTTTTTGGAGCAACTCGCGTTTTTTATGGCTGTTTTTAGAGCTGTTTTTCAATGGAGTCAATGAAAAACGGCACGAAAAATGTCCCAAGAAGTGACATGCACTTCCTTTTCGCGGGCGTCTTTTTACGCGCCGTATTTTGACAGCGACGCATAAAATTACACCTCGTGGGAACAGAGCACCGTAAAACTCATTGAAAGCAATGGCCAGATGTTTGTAGGCGTAATGGAGCCGTTTTTTCAGGCGTAATACGAGGCGTAAAACGCCCAAGTTACGTCTAGAAACAGTGCGTGTGAACATACCCTTAAGAAGAATTTTTGATTTGCTTCTTAGTCTATCCCAAAATGTTCTGTTTTATTTCTGGCGGGGGGGGGGGGGGGGGGGCAAAGGGCTTTCTTATTTTTTAATTGTTTCTTTTTTGTACGAAATGGTCAGAAACAGGGAAAAAAATGTTTTTCCTCCTATTTTCATACTATGTTTAAAGAGGCTCTGTCACCAGATTCTCAAATCCCTATCTCCTATAGCATCTGATCGGCGCTGCAATGTAGATAACAGTAACGTGTTTTTTGTTTTTTTTTAAAACGTTCATTTTTGGCCAAGTTATGAGCTATTTTATATATATGCAAATGAGCTTTGAAATGGACAACTGGGCGGTTTTTTTTTCGTATGTCCAACTGGGCGTGTATTGTGTTTTTAACTGGGCGTTGTGAATAGAAGTGTATGATGCTGACGAATCAGTGACCAATCAGCATCATGCACTCCTCTCCATTCATTTACACAGCACATAGTGTTCTTACTAGAACGATGTGCAGCCACATACACAAGTGTCCTGATAATGAATACACATGACCTCCAGCCTGGACGTCATGTGTACTCAGAATCCTGACACTTCTGAATCTTTTCTCTGAGATTTCCAGCAAGGGAAACGAAATCTCGTTTACCTCGTAATCTCGCGAGATTACGCTTGGCTTGCTGGAATCTCACAGAAAAGATTCAGAAGTGTCAGGATTCTGAATACACATGACGTCCAGGCCTCCTAAAAGTTCCTAAGAAAAAACCTTTTCCCTTTTCTCCTCTAAAGTAATGTAAAAACTAAATGAAAAACAAAATTGGTATCGCTGCGTCCGTAAAAGTCTGAACTATCACAATATACCATTATTTAACTCGCAGTGAACGCTGTAAAAAAACAAAACATTTTAAATGCCAAAATCGTTGTTTTTTGGTCACCTTAGTTCTCAAAATTTTTTAATAGACAGTGATCAAAAAATTGTACGTACCAAAAAATGGTAGCAATAAAAACTACAGCTCGTCCTGCAGAAAATAAGCCCTTACACCTCTCAATACATGGAAAAACAAAAAAGTTATGGCTCTCAGAATATGGTGAAACAAAACAAGTTTGCTTTTTTAAAAAGTAGTAAAATATAAAAAAAAACTATATAAATTTGGTATCACCGTAATCGCTTTTAGCCGCAAAATAAAGTTAGGTTGTTGCTTTTACAGCACGGTGAAAGACGTAAAAACAAAAAACCAATGTAGGAATCGCAGTTTTTTACAATTTCAGCCCGCAAATATTTTTTTTATCCGTTTCTCGGTACTTTAAATGGTGCCACTACAAACTACAACTCCTCCCGCAAAAAATAAGCCCTCACACCGCTCTAAAGTTATGGCTCTTGGAGGGTTCGGAGTGAAAAATGAAAAATGCCTTGGTAAGGGGTTAAAGATTTTTTCAGTTTCTTTCTCTAAATCTGACCGCTGCAGTAAAAGGCGATCCACAACTGCGGCTATATTGCGACCATAGACAAAATCCTGCGGCCTCCACGTTTGCGTGTGTAAGACTTTTAATTGTTTTTGCCACCCTTGATTTTTAACCCATTATTAGTCTCTCCCTCTCTGGGTTGTATAAACTGACTGACGACGCTCCTACCCAATTCTACACAGTCGTATTAGCGCGTCTACTGACAGCCGCTGCAGCAAATCAATATCACATTAACACTTATACAATGTGCCCATCAAAAACAGTACAAATGTGCCAATCCATTACATCTTGAGACCGCCGGTCTTGTCGCTATTTGAAGTCATTCTAATAATGATCCTGTTATGTAAAAGACTGAGGAATATGGAACTAGGCTAAGGGGCAGATTTACCCGTTTCTTCCGCGTCTGACGTTTGCCTTTATTTTTTATCTATTTTCATAATAAGGAGAGTATTTTTTTTACTATCTTGAGAGCTCAACATTGATTTCTGATCCAATCAGAAGTTATTTCTTCTTGTTCTAATTTTATACAATACGTATCATGGGATAAAGTTATTCCGATCTGGTGAAGGAACGTACCACAGAGGATTGTCTAAACTGGATAAAACTGTAGCAAACACTCAGCTGTGAGGCGTTCAGAATTTAGATGTAAAGAATTTTTTTTTCCATTCACTGACAGAAAGCAAAGATTTTGGCGAGGAATTTAAACACAATGAAGATTACAAAGTTGCAGCCAATTTTAATAGGCAATAAAGCTTTATTTACATAAAATTGGTAAAAACCTTTAAAGATTAATATATTATGTCCCACCAAAGACTGGCAACAGGTCTACTGTCCTATTTGCCTGCTTGCTGACTGTTTCTAGCTTGCAACAAGAGATTATTTTTATACTCTTCACATAGATAAAAATATACAGTATCTGATAACAAAAAAGATTTAAAAGATTTAAAAGATGCTATATTTTACTTTTTTGAACTATATAGCATATGTTAATAAAAAGTTTCCTTTAGGCCAGGATCACACACGCAGTTTTGATTCAGTTTTTTTGAGCCAAAAACAGAAGTCAATCCAAAAGAAAGGAGATGCATCAGTCTTTTCTTTATACAGTTCCTCCCTTTTAGATCCACTACTGGCCTTGGCTAAAAAAAAAAAAAACTGAGCTAAAAACTGCTTCAAATTGGTGTGTGTGATCCTGGCCTTAAGGCCTCATTTACACGAGTGTAATATACGCGCCTGCGACGGGCGTGCATTTCACGCGTGTCGTACGCACCTATATTACTCTATGGGGCAGTGCAGACGATGCGTGAATTTTGCGCTGCGCGAGTGCGTTGCGTAAAACTCACGACATGTTCTATAATCGTGCGTTTTTCGCGCATCACGCATCCATTGAAGTCAATGGGTGCGTGAAAACCAGGCATGACACACGGACGCTCCTGCGTTGCATGCGCGAAAATCACGCATCACTTGTTATGTCCATGAAATAGGGGTCTATAAAGCTGGACATAGCAAACAAAAACCAGGAAGTGCTTGCGTTTTGACTGCGAGTGGGCAAGGCTATTGACTGGAGACAGAAGTTAGCTTCCACTGACATCTGCTGCCATGCCGCGTGGGATGGACGTGGAGCGCCTCATCGCCCTGGTCCAGGGCCATCATGCAATTTGAGACACTCGCGCGGAGGCGTACCACGACCGCACGGTCAAGGAGGACGCCTGGGAGGAGGTCGCGAGGGAGCTTTTTGGCCAGGAGTGGGAGAGTGGCCGAACCCGGGACCGCAGTCGCTTGAGTACCAGGCTTTTTCGGTGAGTACCAGGCTTTTTCTGTCAATGCAATGTCATCCCTATTGAAGAACTGGGGCCCTGTATGTGTCTTCCGCGCATTTGCCCGATGACATTTGGGGAGCAGGCGCATCAGCGTGTACCACGTAATTGGCAGTGCAGGGCCCCTCATTTAAGTGAGAGGGCATAGTTCTTATGGCGTGATATTTGTTTTTACTCCAACAGTTAAAGACATCAAAACACGGTGGCGGAGCTGCCGTGACCAATTCCGCCGTGAAATGGGGGAAAAGGGTCGCAGCGGAGATGGCGGATCGCGTAAGCGCCCCTATACATACACGAAACAGCTGATGTTCCTGAAGGACATAATGGCGATGCGCACGTAAGAGATTCTGCTTTTGCATGTGTCTAATGTGTGTTCGCCCATGTCCTGTTTGCCATCGTGTTGTTGTGGGCATTGTTCTATATTCTGTTCTAACGTAATTTTCTCATTATAGAACCACCGACAATTTGGAGGATACGACAGAGGAGACGGACGTTGGAGAGTCTCTGCCGGAACCTCCTGCTGCCCATGTCCTGCCCCCTAGCCCCGAGCCGACACCCCTGGACCCCGCCCCTGGTCAGTCTGCACGGGCCGTCGCCTCGCCGGCGCCGTGCTCAACAGGCCTCCACAGCTGGGCAAGTCGATACGCAGGTCCTGGAATATCTGAGGCGAGCTGCAGATGAGGACGGGAACGACGCCTTTGGGCGCAGCATCGTTCCCCTACTCTGGCTGGTCCCCATGGACCGTATGGGCCGTCTGCAAGCGTCGATCGTAACGTTGATCGACGCCTCCAGACCGCCCCACAATCCCAACCAGTGCTTCACGGCCATTGAGCAGTGGTGCAGTTTAGCCATGCCGGCCACCACGCCCCAGATGCCGGGCCCATTCCATCCAGGCCCCCAGATGCCACGTCCGCATCCCTATATGCGCCCTATGGCTCCACACTTCCCTGCCCCAACATACCACGGGCAACATCAGCACCACTATGCTGGCGAGGAACAACCTCCACAGCTCCAGGTCCAGCATAGTGGTGCTGAAATGCCAGCATATTCGTCCCCGGGCCACCAGTACCAACACCTTTGAGTGTGTTGGAGGACTGATATTTTGACGCCATAGTTGATTTTGATGCAGGGATGGCAACTCGCCGTCTTATGTATTTTTGATGTATATTATACACCATGTTGATGTTTTTTGGGTTATGCCATATGTTTGTGTGTTTTCCAAACACATTAATAAAAAAATGGATGTTGATTGGTTAGATCTCGTGTTGTTTTTCATTGATACCCCTCCACACAATGTTTGAGCCACATTTCCTTTGGCTATACCCTCTCACACTTCTGGCCTTTGGGCCCAATGCATACACACGTGATATGAGGTTTTAGTTCATCTCTCGGGGTTTGACATGGTTTGCAAGAGGTGCGAACGTTTAGGTGCTGTCATGGGCCCCGAAGCAAACTAAGTACACTTGCAATTGGACTTTCCTAACTTTAGGCCGCACATCATTCTATCTCCAGAAAGAAGGTTGCCAACTTGCAAAAGTCCTGCTCAAACCCCGACAGATGTAAGCTCGCAACCCGCGTCAAGGGTCCTCTTGTTTTGCAAGTCCCTAACCCAACACAAACCCCCAAAAAAACAAAAAACCCTGGCCCCATGTGACGTGTGTAGTGAAGCCGCCAAACAACAGAGAACCCTTCAAAGGTCATCACGCACCCACGGGGCGGCTCCTGATCGACACTCAAAATATGTCGGAAATTATCCCTCACGCGAAGGCCGGATGAGAGAGATCGGCCGAGAGGAATAACCGGGACAGTGTGGCTGGTGCCTGCATGTGTTATGATATATTCAGCATCAAAGGTAGCATCATTAATGCGGCAGAAGTTATTCAGCCCGACACACGCTTCTATAACACGTGTCACATTCTGCATGGATAATTGCATTGTCGTCAGAAATACACGCCACCTGTTCGACATAATGCCAAAGGCACATTCCACACATCGACGAGCTCGGCAGAGGCGGAGATTAAGGTGCTATTTGTAGGCTGGCTTGCCATTAATCCCCTCTGTGTTTTTGACGCGCGTTGCAAACGCTAGTCGTGCGCGCGTTTAAAACGCTACAACGCTGCGTATACGCAGTCAAAATACGCTGCGTTTTATGCGCGCGCAAAACGCACACGCTCCTGTAAATGAAGCCTAAACCTTTGAAAAGGTGTTTTTTTTTCTTTTTAATAAAAATGTCTATCAGTGTGTTTGGTTCAACTTTCTAAATACTTTCTTTTAAAAATTATTTTTTACATTTTGACATACAGCTGCTTTGTATCCTGTAAACAGAGCAGCTGTATCGTGCGCTGAGACCTGAATCCGTCAGGTCAGCGGGACGGTCAGCGGTTCCTACGTGTCCCTGACACAGGCTCGAGCTGCTATTGATCACATTTAAGTTCATAACTTAGATGTGATCAATTACAGGTGGATCCTGACCCGCTGACACTGAAGCCGTCTGTTCAGCGTGACCTGACGGATTCAGGCTCAGCGCAAGGTACAGCTGCTTTGTTTACAGGATACAAAGCAGCAGTATCTCAAAAAGTAAAAATAATTTTGAATAAAAAATTATTTTAAAAGTTGAACCAATCACACTGAGAGACATTTTTTATTAAAAAAATAAAGTTATTTCAAAGGTGTACATAGCCTTCAAGCTTGGTGACAACCCCTATAAGACCAATAATGTCGGCATTACAAGGATTCACCTTTGGAAATCCAATCTATTATACCAGAAAAATGACGAAATTGCTGAATAGAGAATCATAAGACGAGGATGACGCAAGGACGGATGTTTTTGGATCATTTTTTTGAATTTTGGTGGTAAATGTTTTTTAAAATGAATAGAATATTAACAAAATAAAGGACCAAAATGTAAATTCCGGTCTATACCAGTGTGTTCCTTTGTTCGTTTACCCTTTACCACCCATCTCTGTGCAGCTACCATCCTTTCTGCTTGGCTTTTCGAGTGGAGTGTCAAGAGAAGGTCAATGGGCACCAAGGTTGGAAATTTCCTCTGCTCTACTTTAGAGCTGCATTAATTCAGTATATTCCTTGGGACTGGCACAAGGATATCATTTTTCATTTTGCTTCTAACAGGAAGACTTGGTCTACCACAATAAAATCAAGCCTCTAATTCGCAGAATTCCCTCATCGCATTCCAGCTTTTAGAAAGCAGACAGGTTCACCAACCCAAGGAGGAAAACTTGAGCGCAAGTTCACCGGGATAGACAAAACAAGGAGATGCTGAGACCAACTGGAGGTCTGACAATTACCTGATAGGAGGAAAGAGGGGAAGCAGCTTAAATGAATGGAAAATTCTCATGCTGGCCTTCGTAATACTAATTTCATTTATAAGGGCTCACTTTCCCAAGGTAGGAAAATTAATAGCTGCCAAGAGTAATAAAACCGGTAGGGATTTTTTTCTTCTTCTCCGTTTTTCAGAGACAAGATGGATGGAAACCTTAAACTCATGCACAGTTCTACCGAAAGGCTTCAGTTTAGTTGACGAACATATTCTTAACCCTTTGTTAGACAGGCTAGTTATCAAGGAAAGCCCCAGTCTATCCCTCGAATAACCATTTCTAAGAACCTTTCCCCCCTAAAATACAAAAACTATGACCTGAAAATATGAGACCACAAGAAGTTGTCCTCTTTACTGACAAAGGGGACAGTATCCAGACATGATTGTCATGCACTTATATGATCTCCTGGCGAGTATCTAGTACTATGCCTGGGTGAGAGTTAGGGCATGTGCACACGGCTTATTTTCGGCAATTTTTTAGGCTGTAAACGGCCTAAAAACGGCAGAAAGATCAGAAGCAGAACGCCTCTAAACTGCCCATTGGAAATATGGCGGTCATTTTTTAAGCGGCCGTTTTGAAAAACTGTAAAAAACGCCGGCAAAAAAATGCATATCACTTCTTGAACCGTTTTTTGGAGCCATTTTCGATTGACTCTATAGAAAAACAGCTCCAAAAATGGCCATAAAAAACGCGAGTTCCTTAAAAAACGTCTGAAAATCAGGAGCTATTTTCCCTTGAAAACAGCTTTATATTTTCAGACGTTTTTTGCTAAGGGTGTGAAAATACCCTCAGGGAACGTTCAGACGTGGCAGAGTTTTTCCGCTGGTGCAGATTTGGGGCAATTACACAACGAATCTGCACCAACATTTGCATATTTGACAGGTAATTCAGACGTTGCAGAAAACACAGCGGACTTGCCACAGATTTCAGTTTTTGCATTGCAAAGGCTGAAATCCGCAGTGAAATTCAGATTCTTCTCCGAAACAGACAGTGAATGCTGTGGAGGGAAAATTCTGCACCTCAGCCTATGGTCCGCAGCGGAGTTTTCCGCAATGTCTGAACTAACTTGACTAAAAATGGATAGAAACAAATGTAAAAAACGGCCGCTGGAGAATTCCACAGCAATTCCGCCACGTCTGGCCATGCCCTTAAATTAGTCAATGATTTATGAAGTGGGGGTCTGGGTTGACCCCCGTGCTCTGGGCTAAATGCCTCCTCAAGCCCAGCAATTGCCCCAAACAAGGCAAAGTGCATTTGGTTCTATGGTCTTGCAGCCCTTCTCTCCTTCAGGGGAAATTTGCAAAGTAGAACAAGCACCAGAAATTACATGTAGTGATGGAATTGGGCCACTTGTATGTCCATGATGGTAGTTCCATTCTGTACAAGAAACAGGCAGTGCAGGATTGACTGAGAGATAAGGAAATCTTCTCCATGTCTGTTTACAGAGCACTTGTCACATGAAAGTGTGATGTATCTGTTTCCAACGCATTGTCATAAAATGTAAAAACAAAATAGGTGACTGCTAATTAAGTTGTAGGCTCATTAAGCAGATGGAATGGCCCTTAATGTGGTTCAATGTTTCTAGTGCTACATATGTTTTATGACAGGAGACAACCATCTGTTGCATTAGGCATGTTTATATCTTTTGCACAAAAATATTTTATGGAAGTCACTCGTAGAAAATTTCACTTCAAATAAAGTCCTTTCCATTCTCACAAATTTAATATAAGTATTTCCATAATCCAGTTATCTCATAACCAGTAACTCCTCCTCCATTCCTATAATACTGCCCCTATATACAAGAAAATAACTAATATAATACTGCCCCCTATATAGAAGATAACTACTATAATACTGTCCCCTATATAGAAGATTATAACTATTGTAATACTGCTCCTATATACAAGAATATAACTACTATAATACTGCCCCTATATACAAGAATATAACTACTATAATACTGCCCCCTATATACAAGAATATAACTACTATAATACTGCCTCCTACATATAAGAATATAACTACTATAATACTTCCCCCTATATACAATATAACTACTATAATACTGCCCCCTATATACAAGAATATAACTACTATAATACTGCTCCCTATATACATGAATATAACTACTATAATACTGCTCCCTATATACAAGAATATAACTACTATAATACTGCCCCCTATATACAAGAATATACCTACTATAAGACTGCCGCGTATATACAAGAATATAACTACTACAATACTGCCCCTATATACAAGAATATAACTACTATAATACTGCTTCTATATACAAGAATATAACTACTATAATACTGCCCCCTTTGTACAAGAATATAACTACTATAATACTTCCCCCTATATACAAGAATATAACTACTAGAATACTTCCCCCTATATACAAGAATATAACTACTATAATACTTCCCCCTATATACAAGAATATAACTACTATAATACTGCTCCCTATATACAAGAATATAACTACTATAATACTGCCCCCTATATACAAGAATATACCTACTATAAGACTGCCGCGTATATACAAGAATATAACTACTATAATACTGCCCCTATATACAAGAATATAACTACTATAATACTGCTCCTATATACAAGAATATAACTACTATAATACTGCCCCTATATACAAGAATATAACTACTATAATACTGCTCCTATATACAAGAATATAACTAGTATAATACTGCCCCCTATATACAAGAATATAACTACTATAATACTGCCCCTATATACAAGAATATAACTACTATAATACTGCCCCTATATACAAGAATATAACTATTATAATACTGCCCCTATATACAAGAATATAACTACTATAATACTGCCCCTATATACAAGAATATAACTACTATAATACTGCCCCTATATACAAGAATATAACTATTATAATACTGCCCCTATATACAAGAATATAACTACTATAATACTGCTCCTATATACAAGAATATAACTACTATAATACTGCCCCCTATATACAAGAATATAACTACTATAATACTGCTCCTATATACAAGAATATAACTATTATAATACTGCCCCCTATATACAAGAATATAACTACTATAATACTGCCCCTATATACAAGAATATAACTACTATAATACTGCCCCTATATACAAGAATATAACTACTATAATACTGCTCCTATATACAAGAATATAACTACTATAATACTGCCCCTATATATAAGAATATAACTACTATAATACTGCCCCCTATATACAAGAATATAACTACTATAATACTGCCCCTAGATACAGGAATATAACTACTATAATACTACCCCTAGATACAGGAATATAACTACTATAATACTGCCCCCTATATACAAGAATATAACTACTATAATACTGCCCCTAGATACAGGAATATAACTACTATAATACTGCTCCTATATACAAGAATATAACTACTATAATACTGCCCCCTATATACAAGAATATAACTACTATAATACTGCCCCTAGATACAGGAATATAACTACTATAATACTGCTCCTATATACAAGAATATAACTACTATAATACTGCCCCCTATATACAAGAATATAACTACTATAATACTTCTCCTATATACAAGAATATAACTATTATAATACTGCCCCCTATATACAAGAATATAACTACTATAATACTGCCCCCTATATACAAGAATATAACTACTATAATACTGCCCCCTATGTACAAGAATATAACTACTATAATACTGCCACCTATATACAAGAATATAACTACTATAATACTGCCCCTAGATACAGGAATATAACTACTATAATACTGCTCCTATATACAAGAATATAATTACTATAATACTGCCCCCTATATACAAGAATATAACTACTATAATACTGCTCCTATATACAAGAATATAACTACTATAATACTGCCTCCTACATACAAGAATATAACTACTATAATACTGCCTCCTATATACAAGAATATAACTACTATAATACTGCCCCTATATACAAGAATATAACTACTATAATACTGCCCCTATATACAAGAATATAACTACTATAATACTGCCCCCTATATACAAGAATATAACTACTATAATACTGCTCCTATATACAAGAATATAACTATTATAATACTGCCCCCTATATACAAGAATATAACTACTATAATACTGCCCCTATATACAAGAATATAACAACTATAATACTGCCCCTATATACAAGAATATAACTACTATAATCCTGCCCGCTATGTACAAGAATATAACTACTATAATACTGCCCCTATATACAAGAATATAACTACTATAATACTGCTCCTATATACAAGAATATAACTACTATAATACTGCCCCTATATATAAGAATATAACTACTATAATACTGCCCCCTATATACAAGAATATAACTACTATAATACTGCCCCCTATGTACAAGAATATAACTACTATAATATTGCCCCCTATATACAAGAATATAACTACTATAATACTACCCCTATATACAAGATAATAACTACTATAATACTGCCCCTATATACAAGAATATAACTACTATAATACTGCCCCCTATAGACAATATAACTACTATAATACTGCCCCCTATATACAAGAATATAACTACTATAATACTGCCCCCTATATACAAGAATATAACTACTATAATACTGCTCCTATATACAAGAATATAACTATTATAACACTGCCCCCTAGATACAAGTATATAACTACTATAATACTGCCCCCTATATACAAGAATATAACTACTATAATACTGCCCCCTATGTACAAGAATATAACTACTATAATACTGCCACCTATATACAAGAATATAACTACTATAATACTGCTCCTATATACAAGAATATAACTACTATAATACTGCCCCCTATATACAAGAATATAACTATTATAATACTGCCCCCTATATACAAGAATATAACTACTATAATACTGCTCCTATATACAAGAATATAACTACTATAATACTGCCCCTAGATACAGGAATATAACTACTATAATACTGCCCCCTATATACAAGAATATAACTACTATAATACTGCTCCTATATACAAGAATATAACTACTATAATACTGCCCCCTATATACAAGAATATAACTACTATAATACTGCCCCGTATATACAAGAATATAACTACTATAATACTGCCCCCTATATACAAGAATATAACTACTATAATACTGCCCCCTATATACAAGAATATAACTACTATAATACTGCCCCCTATATACAAGAATATAACTATTATAATACTGCCCCCTATATACAAGAATATAACTACTATAATACTGCCCCCTATATACAAGAATATAACTACTATAATATAATACTGCCCCCTATGTACAAGAATATAACTACTATAATACTGCCACCAATATACAAGAATATAACTACTATAATACTGCCCCTAGATACAGGAATATAACTACTATAATACTGCTCCTATATACAAGAATATAACTACTATAATACTGCCCCCTATATACAAGAATATAACTACTATAATACTGCCCCGTATATACAAGAATATAACTACTATAATACTGCCCCCTATATACAAGAATATAACTACTATAATACTGCCCCCTATATACAAGAATATAACTACTATAATACTGCCCCCTATATACAAGAATATAACTATTATAATACTGCCCCCTATATACAAGAATATAACTATTATAATACTGCCCCCTATATACAAGAATATAACTACTATAATACTGCCCCCTATATACAAGAATATAACTACTATAATACTGCCCCTATGTACAAGAATATAACTACTATAATACTGCCACCTATATACAAGAATATAACTACTATAATACTGCCCCTAGATACAGGAATATAACTACTATAATACTGCTCCTATATACAAGAATATAACTACTATAATACTGCCCTCTATATACAAGAATATAACTACTATAATACTGCTCCTATATACAAGAATATAACTACTATAATTATCTTTTTTATTTGAAAACTTGCAACAAAATATTACAATACCTTTGCAATACACTCATAACAGATAAAGAAAATAAACATTTGTCTCATAACATCACACTCATTAAACAAACCATAATATATGAATACTGCGCCAGTATAGATTGTTTCAACTATTTTTCATGATATTATTCTAGACAGTATTACAGGAGAGTTCTTCTTTATTGGTGACCAGGCAGCATCGGGCACACCACAGAGGGTACACGGTCACCACATTTATGACATATAGTGAACCTCTATGATATAAACTGAGTTCAGGCTAGAAGTCTCCATACAGCAGCAGAGAGCTTCACTGTCCCACTAGATGTGGTGACTGCAGGGACACAGCAGGGACATTACTCTGTAGATAAGTCTCTTGTATAAAGATGACATTGGTTTTGTCATCAGACAGACGCTGGAATATCGCCTGCCGCCTGCTCCTATTCTTCACACTGTTCACATTAATAGGAGGTGATTTTCAGCCTCATCCTGGTTACATGTCTTTCCTACTTTTTTTCCTTCTTCCACTGCTATGTCCTGTAACACCCCATATTTTGGTGGACATTGGGGGGTCAGCGTCTTCATCCTGAGGTTCGTTGTCTGGGATGTGTGAGGAGACTTGCTCCATCTCTGCTTCTTCTTCCTGGTCATCTTCTCCCAGCGCACAGTAACGTCCCCCAGTTATCGCCAGCACTGGAGACTCCGGTGATTTCTTTGCAGCAGTGATTTTTTTCCTAGAGGAATCATCTGTTTTACTTCTCCTTTTAACCGTCTGAAATCCCTCCTCATCCATACTGGTCGCTACGGCTGGATCAGCTGTTTTTTTACTGGTCGCTGCGGCTGGCCCAGCTGGTTTTTTACTGGCCGCTGCGGCTGGATCAGCTGGTTCCTTACTGGTCGCTGCGGCTGGATCAGCTGGTTCCTTACTGGTCGCTGCGGCTGGATCAGCTGGTTCCTTACTGTTCGCTGCGGCTGGATCAGCTAGTTCTTTACTGGTGTTGGGCAGATGTTTAGATGTTTTGGTGACAGAATGACTGGATATTTTACTTTTAGCATGACCTTTATTTTCAGTGGCTGGTGACACTTGTGCAGCATCCACAGATGGGGCATTCGGCTCTGGAGCAGGGTCTCTGGTACTTTGGCTCACATCATCGCTGGGACTTCCAGGTTCTGGGGTTGTATCTACACATATGGAGACATCCTCCTGCTCTTCCTCCATGGCTTCTTTAAAGGTCTCCTCTTTATTATGTTCTGCATGCGGACACTCCCGGAATGTATGTCCAGGTCCTAAGCACAGGTTACAGATGACAGGTCCTGTACAATCGTCCTTCACATGCCCAAACTGACCACATAGTGAGCACTTAATACGGGAACAGTTGAATGCCAGGTGTCTGCCCCCACATCTATGGCACCGTCGCGGTTGACCATGGTAGTAACATACGCCTCTCTCCGAGCCCAGGTAGAAGGAGTGCGGCAGATATCTGGTCACTCCATTCTCCTGAACCAGCTGAATCTTGACAGAATATCCTCCATTCCAGATCTCCTCCTCATCATAGATCTTTGTTGGCAGTCTCTTCACCTCACAATATCTGCTCAACCAGTGCTGCAAATCTGCCAGAGCCACCACCTCAGACTGGAACAGGACGGTGGCGGTGACTACCTGGGGTTTAGTCATCTGGATGACATGTAGATGCTCCCACATCGCGTGCTCCTTTGTATTGTTATAAATACTCCAGAATAAGTCTAGACTATATTGCAGCTTGAAACTAATGTCATAATTCCTGCTGGAGGGAACGTGGATCAGAGCGAACACCTCAGAAGCTTTAAACTTCATAAACTCCTTCAACAAAACTTTCCCAATGTGGAGTCTGGAGGGGAGGTTTTCCTCTGGTCCTGAGTACCTGATTCTGACCGCGTTCCTCCTCTGAGGTGTGGGGTTAGTCGGTCTTGTGACGCTGGAGAACAGTCTCCTGTACTGAGGTCTGTCAGCAGGTGGGTCAGGACTGGACCTCTCCTCAGCTGATTGTACTGCAGATCCTCCTGTGTCTGCTCCTGATCGCTGTGTAACCTGCACTCCATTCACTGACACTGCGGACGGCTGAACCTCCAGAACAGGGTCTGCAATGTCCGCCTCAGCCTGTGCCGCTGGTTCATCAGATAGACTGTCAATCACCGCGCTGAGCGAGGTCTCACTTATAATGTCAGTATATGCGGCACTTTCTTGCTCACTCCCAGGAGTGCCACTCGCATTCACTTCATCAGTACTGCACATAGAGTCAACTGCAGTTAACCCCTCGTCAGCTGGCACACATTTCTCTGCAGCTTTAGCAGCATTTGTGTTGGCGGATTGCACAGACCCCACACATGATGAGAGATGTGATCCTCCAGCCACTGCACACTCATATCTTCCAGGGTTTCCCTGCTCCACAATATTATACACAGTCTTATAGTTAGTGTCTTTTTTTGCAATGATATTTTTTCTCTTCACAGTTTGGGCTCTGGTCTCCCTTTTGTTCTCAATTGCCCGTTTCTTTATTTTGGGTACTGTGCATGATTCTTTCTCCAATCTCTCCTTCAATATAACCAGCTCACGTGTGCAAACATCCAGACACTCACATTTCATCAGCTTTGCCTTTGGATCAGTCTCTTGGTTAATTTCAGTTCTCAATTTGCGAACTTGCATTTCCATTTTAAAGATATTTTTCTTTGTCATTTTTGTGCACAATTCACCAACATCATGAGATTCAGTTGACTCACCAGCCACCATTTCCAGATCATCACCTCCACGATCTCCATGCTGCAGGCCAAACTCCAGACTCTGGGCTTTCCCAGGATCATCAGCCCAGGACCCCTCCCCTCCACCTGGGTCAGAAGCCATGCATAGTCCTAGCAGGGAGCTCACAAGCACACGTCTATCCTCTCCTATGGACAAGAATATAACTACTATAATACTGCTCTTATATACAAGAATATAACTACTATAATACTGCCTCCTATACACAAGAATATAACTACTATAATACCGCCCCTATGTACAAGAATATAACTACTATAATACTGCCCCTATATACAAGAATATAACTACTATAATGCTGCTCCCTATATACAAGAATATAACTACTATAATACTGCCTCCTATACACAAGAATATAACTACTATAATACCGCCCCTATGTACAAGAATATAACTACTATAATACTGCCCCTATATACAAGAATATAACTACTATAATACTGCCTCCTATATACAAGAATATAACTACTATAATACTGCCCCCTATATACAAGAATATAACTACTATAATACTGCTCCTATATACAAGAATATAACTACTATAATACTGCCCCTATATACAAGAATATAACTACTATAATACTGCCCACTATATACAAGAATATAACTACTATAATACTGCCCCCTATATACAAGAATATAACTACTATAATACTGCTCCTATATACAAGAATATAACTACTATAATACTGCTTCTATGTACAAGAATATAACTACTATAATACTGCCCCCTATATACAAGAATATAACTACTATTATAATATTGTCCCCTATATACAAGACTATAACTACTATAATACAGCCCCTATATACAAGAATATAACTATTATAATACTGCCCCCTATATAAAAGAATATAAATACTATAATACTGCCCCTATATACAAGAATATAACTACTATAATACTGCCCCCTATATACAAGAATATAACTACTATAATACTGCTCCTATATACAAGAATATAACTATTATAATACTGCCCCCTATATACAAGAATATAACTACTATTATAATATTGTCCCCATGGACAAGAATAAGAAAAGGCGGGGTGACAGTCATTATGGCCACCCAATAGATGTGGCTGTTGAACTTATCCAGAGTCCTGAATGACAAATATGCCTTGTTTTGTAGCGTTTTGAGAAAGAGCAATGGAGATCTGCAAACACTACAATGCCTGGGAGTATCAGTGCTGCATGGTAAAATAAAGAGAGGGTTAAAATTATGCCACTTCCCACCACCTTATAAAGGGCTCAGTATGTTTTTACTCCACCCTCTTCATTGATCTGATTAACCCGTCGCTCATGTTTTATTAGCTGCTACTTTCTACTAATTTTACATTTGCTTGTGTCAAGTGTTCTACAAGTTATTTTTATTGACTTTGAGTCTTCTGCCACTACATTATGATCAGATTTGTTAATACTCCAGAGCTGCACTCACTATTCTGTACCGATTTTGAGGCCTCGTTTACATGAGCGTGATATACGTGAGTGCTTTTCACGCGTGTCGTACGGACCTATGTAAGTCTATGGGGCATGCAGACAGTCCGTGAGTTTTGCGCAGCGCGAGTCCGCTGAAAAAAACTCACGACATGTCCTATATTTGTGCGCTGTTCGCGCATCACGCACCCATTCAAGTCAATGGGTGCATGAAAATCACGCAGGTCACACGGAAGCACTTCCGTGCGAACAGCGTGATTCGCGCAACAGCTGTCAAACTCTGAATGTAAACAGAAAAGCACCACGTGCTTTTCTGTTTACAAAAATCCAAACGGAGTGTCATAATGATGGCGGCTGTGCGAAAATCTCGCAGCCGCGCATCATACGGTGATGACACACGGAGCTGTTAAGTGCCTTTTGCGCACTCAAAACGCCGCGTTTTTTGCGTGCGCAAAACACACACGCTCGTGTAAACCAGGCCTGAGTTAGAGCCTGTAATATACTCCAGAGCTGCACTCACTATGAAGTTGCTATATATCGCTGTACATACAAGAATAGTTTCTCTTTTGGTTGAATGTTAGTTATTACCCGCTGTATTGTACGCATTGTCACTGAAAAATCTGCACAGCAGGCGTACAAATAAGTGACACAGATCGACAGACCCGTCCCCAAGCATTCAGCAAGATCCCAATCTCTTCACACATAGATTATCAGGGTCAGATCATTCTTCTGGAGTAAATATTTAACCCAAATTCCTGATTGTTAACGATTGTAACAAGGAAGAGCCAGTCCTGAGCTACAAATGAGAGCTGGAGACGGCAGAGCGACATGAGAAGCCCAGAGAACACGCAGGTAAGAGCGGGATACAACCATTTATAGCATTTATGGGGTGTCGTGGGCGATTACAGTTGATCCAGAGTAAGGCTAGGTTCACACCACGTTCGGCAGGACTGTTTGAAGCGGTCTGCCCCAGCATATACAAATGCATACAGTTATATATGTCTACCATTGGCTTCTATGGGGTATACATCTTTTTGTTGTGGGGGTTGCATACAGTCAAATACTATTTTCAATATAGTTGAAGTGAACGTGTGCCAAAACAATATAATGCGATGACGTCACAATGTATAGGATTCATATGCATCATAGATTACATTAGTGTTCGAATCATGATCTGCCCGGACAACTCAGCTCTGACCACGTGCTGCGGTCCCCTTAGGTGGCAAATGGGCCATGGGCAACCCCTGCGTCCCTTGTACATGTTTTTCTTTGGCCCACCACTGCAACGACCTGATAAAACAGAACCATTTACCTTATAGCTTCAGATTATCCGTGCTTTCAGTGTGGTCACTTTAGAGGGGTTTGTTTTTTCCGTAAAATAAAACTCAATAATATAAAGTTTTGCCTGTCAGTGAATGGAAACATTATTATTTACATTCAAAAGGTGAAAACCTGTCCTGATTATGTCTAACTGAGCCCAGGTGCAATGATTGTCACAACATAGTACTCTGATACACTGTAACATGCCATCCAGCCGTGTTATTTGTGGCCGATTTTCAGCCTCTTCATGTAAACAAGAATGACAGCAAGCAGAGGTCTTGAAAAAGATCTTGTCCAATCTGTGAGGGGGCTAGTCCATTTTCATATAACACTTGTTATGATGTGGTGCCCTGAATAAGAATTTGAGACTGAGGAGAGGGCACTCAGTGGGTGTAGTAGTACCCAATAACTTATTTCATTAGGGCATCTAAGTTAAAGGGGTTTGGGAGATTCCCTTTAGAGCTGCATAAGACGTTCCGAAATGGTATTTAGACATACCCAAAGTTCACATTGGTGAAGGTCCAGGAGCTGGTGCCCCCTCTAATGTTTTAAACAAACAGGTAGCTGCCTTAACCCTTGACCATTTCTCCACTTGAAAGGAAACCTACAAGTCTCTCTTCTGAAATTAGTGATAGTGATCTTGGATCCTTGTGCAGTAAGTGTCTGCAGTCATTGTCTGTTGAGCTGTTTGTAGTCCAGGCTGCTCTTGCCTTTAGTTTGAGAAACAGGAAGTATCTGTCTGACAGCCACCATTGACATCCATTTTAGATCTAGTGATGCTGCTTTTTCTGTCACCCAGTGAATGTTCTATTTTTTTTTTTAGCTTTTCTTGATAGTCTATCAGAGGCAAAGAACCATCTCTCTCACTTTTTAATGTTTTTACCAACATGGAATGCTAGGATGTATAGTTTATGGTGACATCAGTGATGGAGGAAGTAGCTAGCTTCTTCTCCTCTATGGGATTTGATAGAAATCAATATAGCGGACTGCATGGGACATAATTGCATGAAATGGATGGTAAGATAGAGATTTGCAGTCTTGTTGTAACTGTACTATAGACTTTATAGGTTTTTATAGGTGAGTAAAGTCATTGTTGAGGTACACAATAACTTTTCTTAAACAACAAGGTTAGACTCCTGGTGATTTTCAATGCTTCCTTAGGTTACCAAAGGTCATCTCTAATGCAATGCAACACAGAAATTATCATTATTGTTTAACTTCTACATGGCTTAGTGATGCTGGTCAAAGAGATGAGAAAGTTTTCGCGCTGTAATTCCGCTAATTCGGCATCCGATAATCTGCTAAATCTGATAATACAGGATATGTTTACAGCACAGTCCTTCAATACAATGTACCATTTCACTAGACCAGAAGCGAAATACTTAAGATCCAATTACATGGCCCAATATGGGCTGTGAAACCGAGCCCCGATCAATGAGTCAGCTCGTTGATCGGCGCTCGTTAGCTCCTTTTACAAGGAGTAGTGATCGGTTATGTAGAGGGATGAGCGATCGTTACTATGATCGTTCGTCCCCATACATTTCCAGCATGTCGGAGGCACATCTACCGGTTTGCAAAGGTAGATGTGCTGCCGATAATGATAATATTTTTATGCTGCATAACTGGACAGATCAGCCGATGAACGAGCGTTTTCTCAATCATTGGCCCGTGTAAAAGGGCCTTTAGCAGAGAGAATTGAAAAGGTAATTTTACTATTTCCCTCTTGTTAAGGAACCTTAAGGTGGCCGTACATCTTAGATAGCTGTCGGTCAAACACTCGTTCAGACAACGGCTATTCCTCCCGACTTTCCCATACACATGCACGCTTGGCACAGCTGAGCGTGCATATGTTCTCAATGATGAAGGGGAAAAAGCTACTGCCAGACACCCCTGGTGGCGGCTTAACTCCAATGAGAACAAAGTATCAAGCATGTTAAAATCCAGAATGCCCAATTCTTCTTACCCCCGATATCTGCCATTGGGGGAGCGTCGAGACATCCCCATACACATTAGAATGTTGGTCGGTTCGGCTGAAGTTCATTTCACGTGACTAGTTTAAGTCACTAGTCCATATCTAACCCCAATTGCACCTGGAATTTACTTCTCAAAATTGCCATTAATACGACACCTCATAGCCTTTCAACATACATGAGTGGCGTCTAGTGGTAAAATGACCCTCCTAGAATGTGGAATTGGCTCTTTGGAAAGATGTAGCTCACATGTGGACCCTGAACCTCTTGGGATATATAGCTATGGCCTGAGAGAAATACCAAAATGAATGGAGGGCCCAACAGTGAAAAAATGAGGGGTGACCCAAAGTTACAGTTTCGACTGCCACCCCCTGAACCTCCCTTTCACACACTCAGTAGCCTGGATGCCTCCAGAAGCCTCAGTTGTACCGTCAGGAGCTTTGATAGCTCAACCTTCGCCTATGGTGAGCAGAAGACCTTTCCTTCCCCCGAGACCAGTAGTGCTGAGATGCTACATTGCAATGTTCTTCGTCCAGATAGAACGGCCATCTTGGTACCAGGCCTGCCTCTATGGTTGGTGTGCCACTTCACGACCAAGAAAATATCTCACTACTTCCAAATGTCCACGACCAGGTTCATACACGGCATATGTTGACTAGGAAGAGACGCCGGTCTTCGCTAGCTATGGTCATATGTGGACTTTCACTTGATTGGCAAATAATCACAATTCGATTTTTATTAGCCTTGGTTTCCTTGAATATCTATTCCTCGCTCTAGTAATGTTTGTCATCATTTCCTTTATTTTTGTCTTAAGTGGCAAACAAAAAATCATTGTTACGTTGACAAACAAGTTATACAATGTGAGGCGGTCTTAGGAGAGCAGCACAAATATTAGCTCTTGTTTCCTTTGATGCCTGGTAACGGCATTCCGGCTCAGAAAACACGTTAGTTGACTTTCTTGGCTGTAGGGTAGTCAATAAGTTAATCTTCTGTAGCCACTGTATAGGGCATAGGAGGAAGCTAGGAAAAGACTGAACACCGGCAATTTCTCACGACAATGTTGGGTTCAGTGGTCTCTAATCCTGGGTGGGACAGAAAGCTCCCAACTGATCGTGGTCATGAAACCGAGGACAGTCATCATACTCTGGACTATAAGGTGTGTAAATATTTACAGGCAGTGGTATCGAGACAGTCCATGGCATACAGGTCACAGAGGATTGTCTAGAATGGATGCATTGTAATAAACCCTGTGCTGTGAGATATACAGGGTAGGATTATCACGGGAGATTTAGTTCCAGGCCCCATTATCCCCCGGTCCTCAGGGGGGACCAGGCAGTTCCTGCTCTCCCGCAGGCTGGAGGGGCCTCCACATACAACTAAGGGTATGTTCACACGCAAACTCGAAAACGTCTGAAGATACAGAGCTGTTTTCAAGGGAAAACAGCTCCTGATTTTCAGGCATTTTTTAAGTGACTCACGATTTTCGCTGCGTTTTTTAACGGCCATTTTTGGAGCTTTTTTCAATAGTCTATGAATCTGCACTTCTTTTTCACGGCCGTTCATCAAAACGACCGCTTAAAAAACGGCCCGTCAAAGCAGAACGTCGTTTTTCCCATTGCAATCAATGGGCAGATGTTTCGAGGTATTCTGCTTCCGATTTTTCGGCCGTTTTTTGGACGTTTACGGCCTGAAAAACGTCCGAAAATAGGACGTTTGAACATACCCTTAAACTGTCACATTGTCTACAGACTGGAACCGCACAGTGAGACCTTGAGATCTGGGGCACGTGAGCCAGATTACATGCATGGTGCCCCAAATCTTTGTTAGCTGCTACTGCTTTAAAAAAACTAAAAAAAACAAAAGGTTCACTGCCAGCAGGATGTGCGGCATAATACCTCATTGCTCAGCTCAGGTACCTATGGCTCTCCATTGACTCTTGCTGGGAGTTGTAGGTTTCCCATAAATAGCAGAAGAAGACCTTCAGGGCATGCTGGGAGTTATAGTTTTTCAGAACCTTGTGAAACCTTTGAGACCGGAGTCAGAAGTGTGGCTTTGTAGACCCTCTTTCTATAAAAGTTGAGAGGTTTATATAGGACAGCGGTTGTAGGTTGGCTACGGAATTGGGACCATACTGCCAATCTACAGATACATAATTACATTACATACATACATACATAAATTTGTGTGGGCGCTTCCTATACTCGTGCCCCTCTGTAGTGGCGACTCCTTTTTCTTTATCTGGAGTTGGTGGAGGGTCCAGAGTTGGTTGGTGGGCCCTGATAAATTGCTGCATATCCTAGACACCCTTTTAATCTGGACTTGGACATGTAGGCCTATTCAGATTTTCAGCCTCTACAAGAAAGTTTCTACTCATTGACAGCAAAGAGAGATCTTGAACATTTTTGAAAAACTGAAACAAAGTATTTTCGAAAGTTGCAGAACTTTGCCGAAAAAAACCCCAAATACATTTCAATAAAGGGTTTTCCACTTTTCTTTTAAGGGTCAGGAGCAGGATTGACACTTTGCTCTGGATCGGCAGGAGTCCTGGCTGACAGATCCCTACTGATTTGACTTTTATGTAAACCCTTCCAATTGCTGGATGGAGTGAGGTATAGACATAGGAAAATATCCGTTTGTTGATCAAAGTGATAGATTGAAGCAATTCTCTATCAACACAAACTCTGTACCACGGACCCCCCCAACCATCATGAGGCTGCTGTCATTTAATGTGGCAGCGGGGTCTTTGGGTCCCCTCAGGGCTCTGGTGCCACTCTAGCCTCGGAACCACCTATTACTATGTCATGGGCACTGATAAACGTAATTCTTTATTTTTTCCTAAAATAAAATATGTTAATATATTTACCATGAATTCATAGAGATTAAATAGATTTTAACTCCGTATTATGGAGCCATAGGCACTCTGCTGCCTCCATACATTACGGAATTATTCTTCCCTAATAGCAACGTCTCTATGGGTGACGTATTTCGGGTTCACAAAACCGTATGGAGCCGTAATACAGTCGTGTGCATAAGCATTAAGTCTGCAGTACTAAGAACGAGCAGTTCTTACTATGGGAAATCCACTCTATCGGTCGGACCATTTTCCATTGGGGGGTGGTTGTATCGTGGGAAATATCTATTCATGTGCAAATCCCCCTTAAAAAAATATATATATACATATTCCGGAGCTGAATTATGTATAACCTAATCTAGCTTGTACCTCTTCGCTGTGAATATGATCCCTGCTTCATCTTTTTGCCAACTGATGAAATCACTTTATTCAGATGTTGCAGCCAGTTGACTTAAACACAGGAAAAGTTCAGACAGATAATTTTTCGCCGGGTGTAATAGATCTTTTTCATGTATGTGGCTCTTGATATTTCCATTCCATTGGATAACGTCCAGGCCGGATGGCGTGGGGCGCAGCCTGATAATATTTAGGTTATAAAAGAGTATCGCTACTGTACATAAAAGAGTGTACAGATAGTGTCCCGCTATGTCAACTCCGCTGCGCAACAAAGGCCTCGTAATCCAGACTCAGATAACATTTTCAGCTGCTTAAATTTTTTTTTTTTAATTTTTTTTGTAATGTTTTATTTTTGTATTTGCCATTTTAGCAGACACAGTTATCATTGCAAGTGAACGATTAACCAAAGTACACAAAACCCCATAAATATGGGCGCTAATCAGGAAGATTTTGTGACATAGTTAATGTCTTCCTTAACAAGAATGGTTATATTTTCATAAATCCTATGGAAAACGTAATAAAATAGACTAAACTAATATAAAAATGACGTTAAATAAAATATTACAGAGGACCTGTCATGTTTTTTTAAAACTACATACCTCCCATTATACCCAGCATCCTCCAGATTCCAGCACTGTAAAAAAAAAGAAAAAATTTTCAGCACCTGTTGTCCCGCGACGGCCCCACTCTGTTTTAGCAAATAAGCGCATTGTGAGTAAAGGAACAGAGGAGAGAAGACCTTAGTAAACGTTGTCTTCTGCATCGCTGTGATGCTGTCAAATCAGAGCAAACAGCCTCACAGTGATGCACAGACCTGCTAATCTCGCGAGATTTACCTAATCTCGCGAGATTTACCTAATCTCGCGAGATTTACCTAATCTCGCGAGATTTACCTAATCTCGCGGGACAAGCTTCTGTAAAGCAGTCACTTCAGGAGCTGCTGCCGTTTAGAACACAGGAGAAGCAACGCGGAGAAGAACGGAAGACCCAGACCGCAGATCGCCACCACAAATGCCACATTTTGGCAGACAGCAACTTTAAAGTATAAACTTTATCCTTTTAAATGTATTAGTGCAAATCCCTTTAATCCATGAATTGCTAATCCAGTAGTTATTTCTAGCACAGAAATGAAAAGTAATGTGGTTTTCACAAAACCACAAGTTGAAAAATTCTAAAAAAAAAAATGATCTAAAGATGGTGAGTGGGATCGGGCGGTAGGGAGGTCTACTTTGCTTGTTGTTCAGGGCCCCATTTTCTAAAGATAAAAAAAAAAGGCACTGTGTATAGCCGTAGGTAACCCATTGTATTATCACTATCAAATGACAAAACTACTGCATCTGACAAGTCCAAAACTGCTACATCTCCAAAACTGCTACATCTTTGTTATAATTGCTCTGCTGTCAGTGACCTTTAATGTTTTACTGCGCTATGTTTTATCTTTTTTTGTTTTAGCTTTACAAGGACTACAAGTAACTTTATGACAAGTTTATTGTTGCATGTGACATGTGTCTTTGTAGAAACTTGAGGTTATACAAAATAGATGTGTGTCGGCCGAACCCACCGATTCCGACGGGACCGGCCCAACCATCTAATGTGTATAGCGGTGTCCCGACTCTCCCTCGACGGCAGATTTCGGGGAAAAGAAGGATCTGCATTTTTGACTGAGGAGTCAGGCAGCGGCTTTCTCTCGTCTCCCTATTGAAAACACATGCCGGGCCAAATGCACGTGTCAGGGGAGTCTTTAGGAAAAGCTGCAGGCCGAATGATGGTTGGGACGACAGCTATCTAAAGTGTATGGCCAGCCTTAGAACTGATTGAATGGGAGGGTCAGAAACATGGAAGCATTGAATTGGAGATTGAATTACAGCAGAGGATAATGATTCACTTCAATGACACGTGTTAAAAAGTGTGAAATTCGATTAAGACTCATCAGAATAATACTCTCGATCACCATCTGTAGCAGGATATTAGAAAAAAATCAGCAGCAATTCCTTGAGTCTGTTCTGCCAAGTTGTTCAAACCTGCATTCAGCCTTTTCCTAGTCATAGTTGGTGGGACAACCAACATGGCCGCCATTACAGATCCCAAAAAAAATCGACGAAGTGACAGATATGGCCCTCAGTTCAGAACTCACAGGGGTTGTCACCCAGCTGTCCTGGATTCCTGAATGGGATAATCTACCTAGTAACTTGTCAATCCTGTAATGGGAAATCTATCATTGTATAACCAGGTGGATTTGAATATTTTATTTTTTTGTGCCGGAGAAGCCCGTTCGTAAGAGTGAAAAAAATATATATGATGAAAAGTAAGTCTCCTAATAGTTAAAAAAAAATAATAATAAACAAACGTCACAAAGAGTACATAAAATACGCATTTTTGGTATTCCTATAACTGTAACAAATATTTATGATAAAGTTTACACCATTAAAAAGCAAAATAAAAAACAACATTGCCATTTTTTTTTAATTTCTGTATTTCTTCCACAATAAAAAAAATTATATAAATTAAGCGATAATTTAGGTGCATCCGAAAATGGCATCTAAAAAAACACTACTCATCCCATAAAATGTTAGGCTTAAAGAGATACAAAAACATAACAATACAACAGGGATAAAAACGAAGAAAAACATTTTGAGTTCTGACGCAGTTTTTTAGTGCAGTTTTTTAACCAAAGCCAGAAGTGGATCTAAAGGTAAGAAATTTTTTATAGAAAAGACTGATGCATCTCCATTCTTTGGTGTCCACTCCTCTGTTTGGTTAAAAAAACAGAGCCAAAAACTGTATCAAAACTCTGAGTGTGGTCCTAGCCTAAAGCCAAAACTTTGGCTTTGTCCTTCAAGAGTTATTCCCATCTAAGGACGTGATCGCATTTGCGTTGAAGGCTCCGTTAGAGGCCTCGTTCACAGATCCGGCCCAAAATACTGGAAAAAATATTGAAGTATGCTGCGCTATCGCTTTCGGTAAAAATACGGACACAACGGAAACCCAACAGAACCCATTAAAGTCTATGGGTTCCGTCGGGCACCGATGTGGTAAGTCTTACTTCTGTTTTTTAACCTTCTTCTGCTTTTCTGATGAAGCAGAACAGCAGAAACAGCAACGCAGATGTGAACAGGTCCTAAGATATTTATTGCATTTCCACATAATTGATATCGCCACAACCGTAAGAACCATAAGAACAATGGCGGAAATAAAGAAATAAAAGTCCAATATATCCTAAAATGGTACCACGACAAAAATACAACTCGCCACGCAAAAAACAAGCCAACATAAATCTGTGTCGACGGTAAAAAAGTTATGGCTGTACAGAGTACAACTTTGAATTTGCAAATATAGTAAAACATAACAAAACTATATAAATTTAGTGCTGCTGTTTTCGTATCCCAAAAAATAATGGCGGAATTGCTGTTTTTTTTCCTATTTCCTCCGCAAAAAAAAATGCAAAAAAACTTTTTCAAGGCATTATATACCAATAAAAAAAAACTTGAAGGCCTTATATGGTTTAGTCATCGGTAACATTTTAAAATTATGGCTCTTGATGAAAAGAAAAAAAAAATCTTCCTTGAGGCTGGAAATAACTTTGTGTCTGGGTTAAAAGAGGGGTCAAAATATTTGAATCATGAGTATTTGGGTCTGCACCTTTGCTTCGAGCTTGATCATGCTGAAATGGGCAGGCACAGGGGTCACATACATATCAGCGGATGATCACAGTGATGCCCTACGAGGGTAATCCTACAGGTACTCACTGAATACAATATTACTGCCCGTGATCACTGCTGGAGCTTTGTAACATTGTAAAGACGAGTGCTGAGCAGCTAGATCTAGATGAAGTCACTTTTCTGTTTGTGGTTTTAGAAAGGTATTTCATTATCAGCTTCTTTATCTAAGAGAAACAACTTGTCTTAAATGGTAAAAACACAGACTGTTTATGAAAAAATTGACTATAGTAAGTGTGTCATTTCTCTGTTGTCAGTAAATATACACGAAGATAACACTGGATATAAATCACTCTAGCTTAGTGAATAAAGTACTGTGCAAAAGTTGTAGGCAGTTGTGGAAAAATTCTGCAAAGTAAGAATGCTTTCAAAAATAGAAATATAAATCAAATCAATATTTGGTGTGACCACCCTTTGCCTTGAAAACAGCATCAATTCTCCTAGATACGCTTGCTTGATTAACCAATTATACCAAACAGGTGATAATGATCATCAATTTTATATGTAGGTTGAAACACAGTCATTAACTGTAACAGAAACAGCTGTGTAGGAGGCTTAAAACTGGGTGAGGAACAGCCAAACTCTGCTACAAAGGTGAGGTTGTGAAGGACAGTTTCCTGTCACAGGTCCACCATGGCAAGACTGAACACAGCAACAAGACACAAGGTAGTTATACTGCATCAGCAAGGTCTCTCCCAGATGAAGATTTCAACGCAGACTGGAGTTTAAAGATGTGCTGGTCAAGTTCTTTTGAAGCACAAAGAAACGGGTAATGCGGAGGACCGTAAACGCAGTGGTCGGCCAAGGATACAGTGCAGCAGATCAAAGATACATCATGCTTACTTCCCTCTGAAATCGGTAGATGTCCAGAAGTGCCATCAACTCAGAACTGGCAGAAACCAGTGGGACCCAGCTACGCCCATCTACTGTTTGGAGACGTCTGGTCAGAAGTGGTCTTCATGGAAGAACTTCAGCCAACAAGCCATACCTGCGACATGGAAACAAGGCGAAGCAACTCAACTATGCAACTGGGGTGTAGAAAAATGGCATCCGGTGCACTGGACTGAGGAGTTGAAATGTGAAATATTTGGCTGTAACAGAAGGCAGTTTGTTCGCCGACGGGCTGGAGAGCGGTACAATAATAAGAGTGTCTGCAGGCAACAGTAACACATGGTGGAGGGTCCTTACAAGTTTAGGGCTGCGTTTCAGCAAATGGAGTTGGGGATTAGGTCAGTATTAATGGTGTCCTCAATGCTGAGAAATACAGGCAGATATTTATCCATCATGCAGTACCATCCGGGAGGCGTCTGATTGGCTCCAAATTTATTGTACAGCAGTACAACGCCCCCGAACATACAGCCAATGTCATGAACTATCGTCGGCATAAAGAAGAACAGGGAGCCCTAGAAGTGATGATATGGCCCCCACAGAGCCCTGATCTCAATATCATCGAGTCTGTCTGGGATTACATGAAGAGACAGAAAGATATGAGGAAGCCTTGTATGGCTTTGTAGTCGTGTATGGCTTTAAAATATTTGTCTGCTCTTTGCAGAACAATGCAGTGCACGACAATATCTAGCGCCCCCTGCAGCCTTGCGGTTGTCCTCCTCTCATTCCCACAGCACTGTGAGTGTATAAATATACATAATTTAAGTGTGTACATATGTAAATGACCCCTTAAGTTGGCATTCTTCCCCCAGGGCCTACTGTACCTATAGATAAATGAAGCCCTGCCCCCTCTGATTTCGGTCAGGTGCAGTGTCATCATGGATGTTATATGGATTCAGATCACTAAATACATTGATATCTCCGTATATATATTATATATATATATATATATATATATATATATATATATATATATATATTCAGGACTGCCACTATACAAGCCAGGTAGGAGGCAGATAGTGTTGTACTTGGATCCATGACAAATCTGCACCTGTCAACAGAATCTGTCAGTAGTGCAGTCTCAGGCTTTTGGCCTCTAACTTGAAGTGACCATATCTCAGCATAGAAGTAAGATATTATGAAACGGTTTTTAATGGAAATTTAAGGCCATTTTTGTTTATTTTACTATTAGTAGATGTCATTAAAGTGCACAGTTATGAATCCCTTGCAGGTTTACATGCTCAGTTTAGCATTGTTATGTCATTTTCTTGGATTTTTTTAAATTTGTTATATAAGGGCACTATTTTCCATCATGACCAGAAGGAACCTTGGCTGGAGATTCCTTGTAAATGCCGTCATCTCGTTTGGGCGGTCATGTAATTAGAGGGAAGCCTCACAACTATCTTGATTAAAGGCAGAGGAGCAACTGGTAAGAGGAAAATTGAGGAAACGCATGCACACTTGCGTAAAACGTCTGTCACTATCGTGGTGTTTTTATAGAAATCTCAGGATTTCCTATATACACTCTCTATAAATATTTGTGATATGGCTGCGCTGTAAAGAATTTCAGAAATGCGTCTGTTACTATGAATAAATTGGGATTGCGTGTTACGTCCCGGCTCACAGCAGATGCTAATGCGTTCACATTACATCTTTTTTTTCTTTCGTGCGATTGTTTTTATGTCATTGTGTAAAACATCTAGAACCTCATCCCTAGAGAAAACATTGTTAGGCCTGATTTACATGAACGTGTGCGTTTTGCGCACGCAAAAAATGCGGCGTTTTGCTTGCGCAAAAGGCACATAACAGCTCTGTGTGTCATCAGTGTATGATGCGAGGCTGCGTGATTTTCGCACAGCCGCCATCACTATGACACTCCGTTTGGATGTTTGTAAACAGAAAAGCACGTGGTGCTTTTCTGTTTCCATTCAGAGTTTGACAGCTGTTGCGCGAACCACGCAGTTCGCACAGAAGTGCTTCCGTGCGGCATGCGTGGTTTTAACACACCCATTGTCTTTAATGGGTGCGTGATGTGCGAACAGCGCACAAAGATAGGACATGTCGTGAGCTTTTTTCAGCGGACTCACGCTGAGCAAAACTCACGGACTGTCAGCACGGCCCCATCGACTAATATAGGTGCGTACGACACGCGTGAAAAGCACGCGCGTCGCACGCACGTATATCACGCTCGTGTAAACGAGGCCTTAGGGTAAGTTCACACGTAGTATAAATACTGCGGATTTTCCGCAACGGATTTTGCTGCGGAAAATCCGCAGCATAATACAGTAGCAGCAAAGTATATGAGATTTGATTAAATCTCCTCCACACGCTGCGTAAATGATAGGTGGAAAAAACGCTCACAAAATGACCTGCGGTGCGTTTTTTTAATCCGCAGTATTCCCCATTGAATTCAAACGCAAAAAATAGCAGAAATTGTGTTTTTTGCGGCGGAAAAGCAACTCAGAAAAACGCAACTCAGAAAAAAAACAACTTTCTTACCCAGAAGTCTGTGTTTCTTCGCTCAGGCCGGCCTCCTGGGAGGATGTTTCATCCCATGTGACTGCTGCAGCTAATCACAGGCTGCAGCGGTCACGTGGGATGTCGTCATCCCAAGGCTGCAGAACGTCAGGACATCAAGACGTCGGAGAGATGCGTCGCCATGGTAAGTATCCGCTTTTATTTTTTTTTTGTGCAGTTTTCCGCAGCGAACATTCTGGACGGAAAACTGTACCACAATTTGGTGCGGTTTATCAGCCAGAATTCTCTGCGGTGCACAGGGCGGATATGAAGTGTGCTTTTACGCAGCGTATCCATCCTGTGTGAACATATCCTCTTAAGTTCCTGTAGAACTGTCTACAATATTTTGTAGAAAATGTTTAGGGTCCATTTAGGGTCCTCCACCATGTGTGATCCACCCTATATTTCCCCCCGTCAGCTTGTTGCACCGGATGCTATTTAATTTAGGCACTATATGGTGGTATTATTTGGGCACGAATATGTGGGCATGTGTATACAAAATTATGTATCATACTGTTAGGCTATTTTCTGTTTATAATGAGAGCTATAACGCTGTGTCGGATCTGGCTTACAACAGACTGGAAGGGCACCCAATTTACCCCATTGACATAATGGTCTGGGTTCTGTTGATGTTTCCGCTGTTTTGATGGCAAAAGTGGCGCTATATAGGGTATATCGACATCGTTCGGACAGCTCCTGCTCTGGAGGTCTTAGGGCTTATTCAGACGAACGTGATATACGTCCGTGCAACGCGCGTGATTTTCAGGCTCCTCACTAGGAACTATATTAGTCTATGGGGCCGTGCAGACAGTCCGTGATTTTTACGCAGCGGGAGTCCGCTGCGTAAAACTCAGGACATGTCCTATACTTGTGCGTTTTTCGCGCATCACGCACCCATTGAAGTCAATGGATGCATGAAAATCACGCGCACCACACGGAAGCACTTCTGTGGGACGCGCGTGATTCGCGCAACAGCAGTGAAAAGTGTGAATGAAAAAAGAAAAGCATCACGTGCTTTTCTGTTTACCAACATACAAACAGAGTGTAAAGGATCTGCCAGGCACAAGTTCTGTGTATTCGCCCATAGGTAATCAGTCTGCACCTGAGTCTGTCTCTGAGACTGACTCCATCTTCCACCACTCAGGATGGCAGGCTTAGGAGTGGGAGAGCCTATCGCAGCCTGGCCAGACGGAGCTAGCTCCCGCCCTCTGTCTATTTATACCTGCCTTTCCTGTTCCTCCTTTGCTTGTGATTCTTCTCGTGTGGTTTCCTGGCCCAGCTTCAGCTTCGAACTATTTGATCCTGCTCCATACTGACCCTGGCTTACTGACTACTCTCCTGCTCTGCGTTTGGTACCTCGTTCACTCCTGGTTTGACTCGGCTCGTTCACCACTCTTGTTGCTCACGGTGTTGCTGTGGGCAACTGCCCCATTTCCCTTAGCTTTGTGTACCCTTGTCTGTTTGTCTCGTGCACTTACTGAGCGTAGGGACCGCCGCCCAGTTGTACCCCGTCACCTAGGGCGGGTCGTTGCAAATAGGCAGGGACAGAGTGGCGGGTAGATTAGGGCTCACTTGTCCGTTTCCCTACCCCCATCATTACAGATCTGCTTGTTTACATGGCCAAATAAAATGGTCGCTAGTCGACAGCACATCTCCCTGTGTAACGGAGATGTGCTGCTGACATAATGGAACTGTATGGGGACGAACGATCGGAGTAACGTTCGCTCATCCCCATACATAACCGATCACTGCTCCTTGTGAAGGAAGCATACAAGTGCCGATCAACAAGCTGTCTCAACGATCGGCGCTAGTTTCACAGCACATGTCGGGCCGTGTAGAAGGACCTTCAGCTCTTCTGGCTGGCCATGTAGACATCATTTCTATAAAGCTCTTTGGTAATATTGGAGGCTGTTGAGTGGGTTCTCCTCCTTAGATTCCCTTTAATAGCATACTATTAAGTGAATATCATTATCA
This sequence comes from Rhinoderma darwinii, assembly GCF_050947455.1. Lineage (NCBI taxonomy): Eukaryota > Metazoa > Chordata > Amphibia > Anura > Rhinodermatidae > Rhinoderma > Rhinoderma darwinii. The sequence goes on from NC_134699.1 coordinate 60,090,172, forward strand.
ACTTCCTACTTTTGCCTTTAGGTGGTAATATATCTTCTACATTTTCATCTAGCCCATGGTGGGCTGCTTTATCTCATTTTCTCAGGAGGGGTTAAGTGTGACCAGTGGTTATTTACAGAAGGATGCCTTAGCTTGTCCATGGTCATCATCGGCCCGGTCATATCCAAACAAAACCATTTCCTTTTCATCTTTACTTTTCCGCTTTTATTTAGAAGGTTCCTTGGCTGATGTTCCTTATTTGCTTTCCTCAGGATGCTTGGTGACATCTTCAGTTTGATTTGCCTGTTATTATAAAACCTCAGCGAGTTGTCCATCTGTTTTCTCCAGAGCTTCCTGCACCAAGCACTCTGTAGACATCACAAACTTCCGCAAATTTGTCGGAAGCGTGAGGTTATGAACTATCGTTTTTCCATTTTCTGTAAAAAAAAAAATCCCATGTATTCATCCTTTCAGTAACATTTTCCAACCTTCAAGGCAAATAGGGGTGAAGTCAGAGCAATCCTTTATAAATATCCACCTATTCTTGGTCAGATATATTTGGAAAAAAATTGTCTTTGATGTTATGACGTACAGAGAATAAGATACTAGGATATGTAATGAACATTTTTAAAAAAAAATCTCATCTGTATAATAGAACCAATATATCCCGAACCAATCCCTTTTCTAAGTGGAAGTCACAATCTAAAGGCGTCCAGATGAACATTGGCCAAACCAGCGGAACAGCCGACCAACTAATATGTATGGGGTCTCCTGTCTCTCCTCAGACGGCCGGCGAAAGGATCGGGAATCCGTGTCTGGAAGCGGCTTACACCCCTCACTCCATTTAGAATATATGCACGCTTGCCCGAGTCTAGCGTGCCCGTGTATGGAGGGGTCGGGAGCTAAAGCTGTTTGCCTAATGAGTTTTCAGCTGACCGTTACCTAAGATGTATGGCCACCATAAAGTGTAACTAAAAGTTTTTTACTGTATCATAGTGACATGTCAGACGTTTCGATCAGTGGGGGTCCGAGCACCGAGACCCCCACTGATTGCTAAACAATGCCGCAGAAGCGCTCGGGTGAGCGCTGTGCCGCTTCGTTTCTGATCGGCTTTTCTCATAAAGGCGAGCAAGTGGTGTCCGGCTTCATAGACTTTCTATTGAGCCCGTACATCGCTCCGTTGAAAGCCGAGAAACGGCTAAATCAGAAACAAAGCTTTAAAGCGATTATCTGAACGCTTCTGCAGCTTCATTTAGTGATCAAGGGGTCTCAATACTTGGCCCACCACCGATCAAAACTTCTGACATGTCAGAAAGTTTTTGAAAAGTTCAGTTACACTTTAAGTTATATGTCTTGGCCTCAAGAACATAGGAAGACAATTAAAGGAACATATATTGCGCTTCCTATTGTAGGTATTATTTAGGGAGCACACGCGACCAGGGCCGCCATCAGGGGGGTATTAGGGGTACTGGTGTGAGGGGCCCGGCCAAACCTAATTGAAAGGGGGGCCCGGCAACTGCCACGACTTGCCATTGGTGGAAAAAAACAGGCCCCTGCAATGGGGCCCATTTTTTTCACCACAGAATGTCATGAGCTGCGGGCCCCCCTCTCGTCATGGGGGCCGTCGAACCGATCGCGCGCACAAGGAAACTCCCGCGCGTGCGCACCCACGAAAGCCCGCACTCGAGAATGCCCGCGCGAGCACCCGCGAAAGCACGGAAGCGCGCGCAGCCGCGGACACACACATGGAAACAACTTACCTGAAGCCTGGCTGGAGGTGAAGGACTGGATGTCTGGACCGAAGACATCGCCTGAAGAGGACTGGAGTGGGAGCCAGCAGCTCTTCTGACACAGTGAGTAAAGTGTCTGAAAGTGCTGTTTATGTATGGCCCTGTTCACACAGAGTATTTTGCAGGCAGAAAAAAATCTGCCTCAAAATTCCTTACAGAATTTTGAGGCAGATTTTGACCTGCCCACACTATCTTGCCGCGTTTTTTTGCCCTGCGGCGATTGAGGACAGCAGACAAAAAACGCAGCGAAAAATGCATTTTCTGCCTCCCATTGATTTCGATGGGAGGTCAGAGGCGGAACTGCGGCAAGAAAGGACGTGCTGCTTTTTCTTTTATCCGCGACTGGCTCCCATTGATTTCAGATTAAATCAATGGGAGGCGGTTTTGGAAGTTTTTTGGTGCTGATTCTGACGCAGTTTCCGAGTCAATATCAAGGCCCAAAAACTCTGTGAACTGGGCCTTATTGTTAGGGTATGTTCACACGGCCTATTTACGGACGTAATTCGGGCGTTTTTGCCCCGAATTACGTCTGAAAATAGCGCCTCAATAGCGCTGACAAACATCTGCCCATTGAAAGCAATGGGCAGACGTTTGTCTGTTCACACGAGGCGTATATTTACGCGCCGCTGTCAAATGACGGCGCGTAAATAGACGCCCGCGTCAAAGAAGTGACCTGTCACTTCTTTGGCCGTAATTGGAGCCGCTATTCATTGACTCCAATGAATAGCAGCGCTAATTACGGCCGTAATTGACGCGGCGTTCAAGCGCCTGCACATGCCGGTACGGCTGAAATTACGGGGATGTTTTCAGGCTGAAACATCCCCGTAATTTCAGCCGTTACGGACCCCCGCCGTGTGAACATACCCTTAGGGCTTATTCAGACGAACGTGTAATACGTCCGTGCAACGCGCGTGATTTTCACACGCCTCCCACGGACCTATGTTACTCTATGTGGCCGTGCAGACTGTCACGGATTTTCATGCAGCGTGTGTCCGCTGCGTAAAACTCACGACATGTCCGATATTTGTGCATTGTTCGCGCATCACGCACCCATTGAAGTCAATGGGTGCGTGAAAATCACGCCCAGCACTTCCGCAGCAGTATAAACTATGAATGAAAACAGAAAAGCACCACGTGCTACAAACATACAAACAGAGTGTCATAATGATGGCGGCTGCGCGAAAATCACGCAGCCACACATCATACGCGGCTGCCACACGGAGCGGTTATGGACCTTTTGCATGCGCAAAACGCCACGTTTTTGCGCGCGCAAAAAGCACACGCTCGTGTATATCCGGCCTTAGGGTAGGAACACACTAGGCGTGAACACTGCGGATTTTATGCAACACATTTTATTGTGGAAAATCCACAGCGTATCACAGTCGCAGCAGAGCGGATGAGATTTGAACATATCTCACCCACACGCTGCAAAAAAATTGACCATAACAGCTCCGTGTGGCAGCAGCGTATGATTATGACACTCTGTTTGTATGTTTGTAGCACGTGGTGCTTTTCGGTTTTCATTCATAGTTTATACTGCTGCGGAAGTGCTGGGCGTGATTTTCACGCACCCATTGACTTCAATGGGTGCGTGATGCGCGAACAATGCACAAATATCGGACATGTCGTGAGTTTTACGCAGCGGATTCACGCTGCGTGAAAATCACTGACAGTCTGCACGGCCCCATAGAGTAACATAGGTCTGTGCGAGGCGCGTGAAAATCACACACGTTGCACGGACGTATTACACGTTCGTCTGAATAAGCCCTAACAATAAGGCCCAGTTCACAGAGTTTTTAGGCCTTGATATTGACTCGGACACTGCGTCAGAATCAGCACCAAACAACTTCCAAAACCGCCTCCCATTGATTTAATCTGAAATCAATGGGAGCCAGTCGCGGAAAAAAGGAAAAGCAGCACGTCCTTTCTTGCCGCGGTTCTGCCTCTGACCTCCCATCGAAATCAATGGGAGGCAGAAAATTCATTTTTCGCTGCGTTTTTTGTCTGCGCCGCGGGCAAAAAACGTGGCAAGATAGTGTGGGCAGGTCAAAATCTGCCTCAAAATTCGGTGCGCGGTTCCAGGCGGTAGCCGGTGCGCATGCGTGGGAGTTTGCGGGTGCGCGCGACCGGTCGCACGGGCGGCGGTGTTTGACGGCCCCCATGCTACCCAGGGCCGCCATCAGGGGGGGTATTAGGGGTACTGATGTGAGAGGCCCGGCCAAACCTAATTGAAAGGGGGGCCCGCAGATCATGACATACTTTTGGTGAAAAAAACGGGCCCCATTGCAGGGGCCTGTTTTTTTTCTACCAAAGGCAAGTCGCGGCAGTTTGCCGGGCCCCCCTTTCAATTAGGTTTGGCCGGGCCTCTCACATCAGTACCTCTAATACCCCCTCTGATGGCGGCCCTGGGTACCATGATATAGTGCTGGACGGAGTACCGTTAACAGGCGGTGCCACGGTAGGGGGGCCCAGAAAATGTAGCTGTAGGGGGCCCTGAAATTCCTGATGGCGGCCCTGCACGCGACTGCTCTAATGAACCTATAACTCAGACTTTTCTAGGCAGCACCCACATGAGTTTAGGTGGCTGCCTCCATCACTAGAGGTGCCCACGCTGCATCTCCATGTTCCTGTGGGGTCCACCAGGGCCCTCTTTTGATGTGACGGGACATTAATCCATATACCCCCCCACCAATGCATGAGATGGAACATTGTTTGAAAATTATGGGAAACCCACACCAGGCATGTCCAGAACATACAAACTTCCTACAGATATTGGTAACCAGTAAATCATCGTACGACCTGTTAACTTTGTAGAGATTATATAAACTTCCAATTCACGCTCCCTGCTGATCACCGCGCCGTCTCTCGTATTAAAGGATTGATCAGCGATGGAACAATTCCTTCAATGCGTAATGTATACGAACACAGTGAAATGTCATAGCAATGTAGTTCAAGAGTGAAGTTCTCCTTTAAGTGTTGTTGTTATGTCGTCACTAGTACACACATGCTTAGCTGTCTATAAGGTCAGTGCTATAATATGCAGAAGTTACACCCATCACTGCATAAAGATTCTGCACTTCTGTAATATCCAAATCCCTTATTGTACGGTTCATTACAAATGAATGGATAATAGATTGTAATTGCTAAAGGTTAAGTTAAAATGAAGTATCAAATTGCTGGGAGATAATGTTCTTCTGTGGCACACCAGATAAGCAGGAAAAACCTGCTTTATGCCTTTTTATACAACCCGATTAACTCTTCCTTTGCCGTAATGCAATACATGCAGAGGACTGACTATGGTGAACATGAGGTGAATGAACATAGTAATGAACATACCCAATGTACATAATAAAGCCATGTGCCTATGGTCCTGTATTACAGAGATGTAGGCACTCCGTATGTTGCTGTATGGTGCCTCAAAACCATTTCAATATTATTAGGGGAAGCAAAGGTTAAAATAGCATCTGGACCCCCAATAGTACAGGGGATCTTCATATGAAAAAAAAATCTCTATTAGGCCGGGTTCCCACAGGTCAGATACGCTGCGTAAATATCATACTTACCCCCTCCGTCTTCTCTGTGCGTAGTCCGGCCTCCTACAATGACGTTGCAGGTCATGTGACGCTTCAGCCTGTGATTGGCTGCAGCGGTCACAAGGGATGAAACGTCCTCCCAGGAGGCCGGACTGCTGGAAGGAGGGCGTTCTGGATAAGTATGATTTTTTTTTGTTTGTTATCCGTAGTTGCAAGTTTTGCAGCGTAATTGCTGCGAATACACCGCAACACTTGGTTTTCTGTTGCGAGTTTTGCATCCTCATTGAATTCAATGGGGAAAACCCGCAATGGAAAATCAACTAAAGTGCATAAATTGACATGCTGCAAAATTAAATTCAGCACCGCAGCTCAATTTAAATCTAAATCTCATCCACTTTGCTGCTACTGTAAGTGCTGCGGAATTTCAGCATAGAATTCCGTTGCGGAAATTCCACAGTGTTTACGCTACGTGGGAACCCGGCCTAAGAAGGCACTTTGGCAGCGCAGTGACGTACTATGATGGTTTCATGATGTCATATTCATTGTCATGTGATGTCATCAGAATTGGATTCCGTGCTGGGAGATTAGGAAAGCCATTCCCAATAAGACCCCCCCCCTCCTGGCTCTGGTTTACACCATCATGGGACAGGTGGGCCTGACATCTTATAATAGGTTTGCTAATAGGACAAGCACATGGGTCCCTATGTTGTTCTGTTCACCTGCACGCTTTTATTAGCTTTTACCGTAGACTCCAGCATTGTCCTACTCGAATGGAAAAAATTACAACATCAGAAAGATATAAAAGTAACAGAGCAAAAACAACAACACTGAACTCATCTCTGAAAAACACCGATCTGTGGAAACATCTGGAAATTTAAGACGAGGAATGAAAAAACATTCCTTGACTCGGGACAAAAAACATGACCTGAAGAGAAGCCTACGGGCTGCACGGAGGTGTTGGTCCAAAGTTCAGAGTTCAGCGAGTCTCATTTCATGCCTTCCAACATGTTCGGGCAATTAGTGGGATTGTGATGGATTATGGGTCCTGGAAGCAGGACAAGCTAAAACTGGCGGAGGAGTCTATGAAATGGAGAGCTCCCGGGCGTCAGCGTCCACCACACTTGTAGTCTTGAAGGGATCTGTTATATAAATATGACCTGTGCTTGTGTGATGTCCAACCAATGCCAAGCCATTCGTGCTCTTTTATTGAAGCGAAGGAGCACATCTGCATAACAGAAACCTTTCCACTCTATTTTACCGGTTACATATAGAGAAAAAGCTCAGCCACTTTGTAAATATATGACTTATCTAGCACAGGTCCTGAGATAGAGCCTGTATTATGCTCCAGAGCTGCATTCAAAATTCTGCAGGAAGTCAATAGAAAATGTCAACAAGTTTCAAACATACTCCTAAGGCTACATTCAGACGAGCGTCGGCAACCTCGGACGTGAAAAACTGTCGTTTTTCACGTCGGAGGTATACCCGTGCGGGACGTGACTAGAGTCTATGGAGGGATGCCTGACACGCAGTAAAATCGGATATTTTACATTGAAACAATGTCTGTGTGGACAGCCCCATTGCAATACATGAGTCCGTGTGATGGCCGTTGTTTTAACGGCTGTCACACACACGTGATACACACTCGTCTGAATGAGCCCTAACGGCTTTTGTGAGCTCTTATATAATACAGGTTGTGACTCAGGATCGGTACAAGATAAGTAATGCAAATATACGCAACTATTTAGGTAAATTAGTTCTATGTAACCTGTAAAATGGTGCCCAAAGGTGGACTGCCCCTTCCCACAAGCGCTATTAGAATATATACTGCAATTTCTCCCTCTATTAGACAGAGTAGAGAGCGGTTGCAAAGAGCGACTTCTAAATACTAAATTCCACCAGTAGTGGCTGCAGGAAAAATGTGCAGCCACCTGCAACCTCAGATGCTGGACTCGCAATGATCAGCTCATCACCAGTCGCAAAGAGCGTTTCTGCCTGGGATAACAGGAGGTCCTCAGTTTTATCTATTTCCCATACCCCTCATATTCAGAGGAGTGGACTCCACTTTGTATTATTCTTTATGAGAGATATAGAAATGTGCTTGAATATTTTTACATAGACATTTGCAGGTGAGCAAGGATGGTAATGGCTGCTTTCTTCCACATACGGCGCCACACCGGCCCAATGGTTGTGTGTGGTATTGCATCTCGGCCCTATTCACTTTTGAGCTGCAATACCACACACAACCAATTGACAGGTGTGGCGCTGTTTCTAGAAGAAAGCCGCCATGTTTGTCTAATCCTGTAAAACCCCTTTAAGATAAAGAAAAATGAACTAGCTGTAATTGTACATCCCCTTTATGACATTAAAGAGGAACTTAGCGCGTTTTGCGAAACATTCCTTTCTTTGCGATGGTCACTAAATGACGAAATTAGTATTGACTAATCAGTTATTGTAGCACAGCGGCAGTGGCACCGCCCAAGCTTGGCAGCGACACTGTTGTGTTTAAGAAATGATAACACATGGGAAAGATTCCTACGAATAACCACACCTGTGCCTGGGACAGCGATCCCTATCATTTCAGGACAACCGGATTACGACGGCACTGGTAGTTCCTGATGATCTGCATGGCTGCGACTTGTACTCAGGAGACAGATGGAAAATCACGATTCTACGCACCAGTCAGGTAGGATAGGAATAGAATGAAGCTAGAGCTCACTGTTGTCAGCCTTGGCTATGAGTTTATGTTATTATCAATCAATGCTTTTATCGCTGTGAATTTGTGTAACTTTCCGAAAAAGCATTTGCAAATGTAACACCTTAAGTCGTCCTCGTCTTTCAAGTGATTGAAAATGTTATTCAGCTCTTTCTTAGCTGGGTGACCGCTAACTTGTACGTCACTGGTTGTCACAAAGCTTTCCCACGGTCCTGAAAAGCAAATAATGTAGCACTATACTGTAGCAATACATAACTAGGCAAATTAGCCAATGAGGACTCTAGAAAAGTAGGGTGATAAACCCTGTGGGAGAGGAGTCCGCAATCTTCAGTACTTCAGCTGTTCTGAAACTACATTTCCCAGCATGCCCGGACAGCTTTTGGCTGGAACAATAAAGCCTTTGGCTGTCAGTGGATACTGGGAGTTGTAGTTGGATGAGGTTGGAGTAATATTTGATGATGAAACGGATGAACAGAAGATGAAGAATCCAGGATATACTGATATTTACTGGGGATATCTTTAGTTTTTAGAAATGTACTGAAAAATATTGCAAAAACCCCCAAAAAAATTAAAGGGGAGCTCCACTTTGCAGCTATAGAAGTTTGACTACATCACTGAGCAGTAAGGCACCTTTTATTAGGGAACGAGTAATGGGATTGGAATCAATTGGTTTCGTTTTATATTTATTGCACCAACATGTTACACAATGTTGTACATAGCATAAATGCAGAAAGTTGGACAAGTTTCTTCAAAAGAGTAGTTCAGTATTATATAACCAAAGCTCAATCATATTATAATGCAAAGTTATGCAGCTTTCTAATAGACTTTGTTTCAATTTCGCTATTTTGAAAGATCTCTGCTTGCTGTCAGTAAATAGAAACATTTATGTTTACAATCCAGAGGTTGAAAATCTATACCGATTCTGTATTTACACAATACTGTTTGATACCAGTGGCATAGCTGGGTGCATTGGTAGTAGCAGCACCCAGGACTGCCACCTGAGGGGGTATAAAGGCCCCTCTGCCACATAAGAGGACACCAGTCTTATAAATGGGGAGTTCTGTTACAGACTTTGCACTGAGATACAAGATACGTCTCTATTTGATACAATGTATCCAGTGTGAGCTCCTTTGTGAGCTTTTAACTAGACTGACACACTGTAAAAGACTGCAGCTGTGTGATAGAACTGAATCTGTACAAATATTCAGCCTCTGGATGTAAACAAGAATGCTCTCACTCACTGGCAGCAAGCAGAGATCTTGAAAATGAGAGGAGCTTGAAACACAAAGTATATTAGAAAGTTGCAGGACTTCTCATAAAAGCAGAGTTTATGTATCGGTGATGGGGGGGGGAATCTACAGACAGTTTTACGTCTTTTTTCCCATGCGTCTTAGTGTAAAAGATATTTGCCCGCATAGGGTCATCATGAACCACCATGCGTCATTTAACCCAGCATTGGCATAATGGCAGCAAACAACTTCATTTTATACCCTGCTCTTCACAATCCCGCTCTGGCTGCATTTTTCTGTCCAGATAGAATGAAGCACTGACCCTCCTGTCTGCGGTCTATGGGCCGCAGGCTGTCCGAGGCATGAACGCCTGTCACCGACTATATAAACAAACTCCTGTGCACCACTGCAATCATGTCAGATTACGGACTAATAAAAATACAAATGCAGCTTGTGGAAATGTGATTAGTCCGGGACGACCTGTACTTTACCGAGATATGCAGTGGACTTTACACTTTGGCAGTACTTTTTGTTTACGGGCCATACATGTTTTCTGTGACTCTTTCATTTGCAAATTTGCAGAGAATTTCCTCCAAAACATGTTCTATAGGCGTCATAAAAGAGGGACCTCATGATCGGGACTATTACATCATATGGTCACCCATTAATATCAATAGGTACTTGGTAATTCTTTATGAGGCCAATGAAATGGGCGGGTTGTGTAAGTCACACTCAGCCGAAAAACCCTCGCTCTTCATAGTGCCACCTAAACCCCTTCATCTACTCCTCACCTCCGATGTGCCGGCAGCGACGGAATCCAACTTCAATTCACTGCGCGTGCGCAAGAAATGTGCAGAGGCAAAAGAGGAGGACTGTAAGCAAGGGGATGGATTCCGATCTCATGTCTGGATGACGCGCCGACCACTGGGCCAGGTTTAGGAGCTTTGCGGCAGAGGACAGGTGGTCATTACCACTGACTACTAGGGGCTGGCGTGATCACGTGGCTGATGGTGAAACCAGCAAAACGGCAGATCTGACCCCCGTACCGACCCTCTATACGTAAGTAACACTAACTTACATATTAAAGGAGCCTAAAGTGGGGGAATACCTCTTTAAAATAATTGGGATTATGGAATCCACTATTTATATGTAGTATGGATAAATCCTGCCATTTATACCCCCTCCAATACCAGCTAACCCTAACCCATCCCCCCTCCATAAAAAATATCTGTCTTATTACATCTGTATCACGTGGTGTCCCCAGGCGGCTCAGCCTTATAGATGGCGTCCTTCAGTGACAATGTATCAGCAGATCTTTTATATGAAGATCTAGAAATACCTGTTTTTCAGGGACGGCAGGGCTTTCTTAATTTTATTACCTCAGTGGTAAAAATTCCCACGCAAATAGAAGTCGTTGGGTCGTCCTCCTCTGTCAAGTAGTTAAAGATTCTATTCTGCAGTGTCTTAGTTGTATCTGTCTCTCAAAGAGCTGGGTAACAACCAATGTCACCCAGCTTTCCTAAATTCCTGAAAGGAAAACATGCCTTGTTATGGAGCGATACATCTCACGCTCCTGTATTTCTGTGTAAGGTGGTCCGACCTTAAGGGCACCCACCAATCAACAGAACATGAGGGCAGCAATCAGGGGTGTAGCTAGAAAATACTGGGGCCCATAGATCACTACATACATATGAACACTGGATACATACAAGCACATCTATACATAGTCAGTGCATAAACAATCAGATATGCATGCTCACTACATGTACACTCCCATATGTATGCTCACTACATACACACTCCCATATGTATGTCCACTACATACACTCCCACATGTATCCCCAATACATATACACTCCCATGTTTGCCCACTACATACACAGTCCCATATGTATGCCCACTATAAACACACTCCCATATGTATGCCCACTATATACACACTCCCATATGTATGCCCACTACATAAACAGTCCTATATGTATGCCCACTACATATACACTCCCATATGTATTCCCACTACATACACACTCCCATATGTATGCTCACTACATACATGCAGCTGTAAATGTACACAGACACATGCTCACTACATAAACACTCCCATATGTATGCTCATCACATAAACACTCCCATATGTATGCTAACTAAATAAACACTCCCATATATATGCTCACCACATAAACACTCCCATATGTATCCTCACTACATACATGCACCTGTTAATAGACACACAGACACATCCTCTCTAGATACATGCAGTCTCTGCAAACGTAATCTCAGATATGCATGCTCACCACATACACACTCCCATATGTATGCTCACTACATACATGCACCTGTTAATAGACACACAGACACATCCTCTCTAGATACATGCATAGGCTCTGCAAACGTAATCTCAGATATGCATGCTCACCACATACACACTCCCATATGTATGCTCACTACATACATGCACCTGTTAATAGACACACAGACACATCCTCTCTAGATACATGCATAGTCTCTGCAAACGTAATCTCAGATATGCATGCTCACCACACACAAACTCCCATATGTATGCTCACTACATACATGCATACATATGCACACAATCACAAATACGCATGCTCACTACATAAACACTCCCATATGTATGCTCACTACATACATGCAGCTGTAAATGAACACACAGACACATCCTCTCTAGATACATGCATAAGTATTCATTATCACTGCATACATGATCACAGATATGCATTCTCACTACATAAACACTTCCGTATGTATGTTCACTACGTACACACCCCATACGGGGTCGGACTGGCCCACCAGAGAACCAGAGGATCCTCGGGTGGGCCCAGGCTCTAACACAATAATGGTCCCTAAAGGTAAAGTAGAAGAGAACCCTATTTGGAGGTGACGTTGGGGCCAATAACTTGCCACTAGGGTCTATTTCTTTTGAGAGGAATTCTCAAATTACCTATTAGACCGTATTGATAATATATCTTGTGTGTACAATGACAACAAGGACTATGATGAAATGAAAAATGGAGATGTACGTGTTCTATACAGATGGAGGATGGGCCCTAAGAAACATCTCCTCTAGTGGGCCCAAGGAACCCTGGTACGACGCTGCCCCCATATGTATGCTCACTACATACACACCCCCATATATATGCTCACTACATACACACCCCCATATGTATGCTCACTACATACACACCCCCATATGTATGCTCACTGTATACATGCAGCAGTAAATGTACACACCAGGAGAAATGCTCACTACATACACTACATGCGAGCATACGTGTGTACTCACTACATTATATGTCAGCCAGTACATAGTAAATCTTTTCAAACCACTGCAAAAAAACACGTACAATTTTGCGCAAATTGTGGCAAATACAGTGATATGTAAATGGGGATGATAGAGGGAATAAATAAGGCTATTTGGTGCCTGGCTCCCTAGACCACGGGTCACATAGCAGCTATGTGGTCTGCCTTCATTGGCTGCAGCTCCTTCACAGCGTCGTCCATACACGTGCGACTGTTTTTGTTACTGAAGCTTAGCCCTTTCAAGTGAAACGGGCTGCCATGCTCCAACGAGTGGCGCTGCCCACTCGTTCTACTCATCAGTGCTGGTAAGTAGCATAAAATCCTGGAAAACCCCTTTATCGTTGTCCTTATGGATTTTGCGGTAGAAAAAGGGTTAATTGGATGTCTAACAATCAGTACTATAACGTGCAAAGCCGCTGGAATTTCAGAGCAGATCTAGAGAAAAATAGAAGACACAAATAATCGTCTGAACTATAGACTTCTGCTGCTTATTATAGCGTCAACCTTCAGCGGTTCCATGGCGTTTTTAATGGACTCTGGTTTCACTTAGAGGAATTAAATGTCATTGTGTTTGTTTCTCTAAGATAGTCGGGTGAAAATTGCTGCCTCGTTGCATAACTTTTAAGTTTGTGTAAGTGTCTGCCGCTCCGTGCTATTTACGTCTGACTTCTTAATGTTTAAATAGAAATTATTTTATTGTGATATTTTACATCTCCAGCCCATTATTGAGGTTTGGAATTCCCGATCGCACAAATTTGGAGACCATCCCACTTTACGGTAGAATACATGCGCTTACTGGGGAATGTTTTACATTCACATGAGAAGAAGTAAAGCAAATTTCTCTAGAGAAATTGCAGTCACATACAGTGGCAGTATTCCGGTCTATAGGTAGCAGTATCATAGTAGTTATATTCTTGTATATAGGAGCAGTATCATAGTAGTTATATTCTTGTATATAGGGGGCAGTATTATAGTAGTTATATTCTTGTATATAGGAGGCAGTATTATAGTAGTTATATTCTTGTATATAGGGGGCAGTATTATAATAGTTAAATTCTTGTATATAGGAGCAGTGTTGTATTAGTTATATTCTTTTATATAGGGTCAGTATTATAGTAGTTATATTCTTGTATAAAGGGGCAGTATTATAGTAGTTATATTCTGGTATATAGGGGCAGTATTATAGTAGTTATATTCTGGTATATAGGGGACAGTGTTATAATAGTTATATTCTTGTATATAGGGGGCAGTATTATATTAGTTATATTCTTGTATGTAGGGGGCATTATTATAGTAGTTATATTCTTGTATATAGGAGCAGTATTATAGTAGTTATATTCTTGTATATAGGGGCAGTATTATAGTAGTTATATTCTTGTATATAGGAGGCAGTATTATAGTAGTTATATTCTTGTATATAGGGGGCAGTATTATAGTAGTTATATTCTTGTATATAGGAGCAGTATTATAGTAGTTATATTCTTGTACATAGGGGCAGTGTTGTATTAGTTATATTCTTTTATATAGGGTCAGTATTATAGTAGTTATATTCTTGTATATAGGAGGCAGTATTATAGTAGTTATATTCTTGTATAAAGGGGCAGTATTATAGTCGTTATATTCTGGTATATAGGGGCAGTATTATAGTAGTTATATTCTGGTATATAGGGGACAGTGTTATAATAGTTATATTCTTGTATATAGGGGGCAGTATTATATTAGTTATATTCTTGTATATAGTGGGCATTATTATAGTAGTTATATTCTTGTATATAGAATCAGTATTATAGTAGTTATGTCAGGGATCATTACCATGTATATTGTTTGAAAAATATTATCCTCACACATATGAATATACATTTCAGTTCTTTGTGTAATATACTGATATATAACAAGTTCTTTGTTCATGTCGGACACGCCTATGAAAGACACCGCCCCCTGGAATGCAAGAGGAGTGCACAGAAGAACGTGCAGCTAAGAAGCCGGTGGGGCTTGGGCACTCCCACATCTCTAGGGAGGGGGCATGTGTCTTTTTCTGTGTTTCTTTGTTCTGAATAAAGTTCAGTTTGACTTCCTGTCCTATCTGAGGAAAGCTGTGTACCAACATCTCTGGCTGGTTTACTTCTTTCCATGCATGCATTCAGGTTTCAATTTACAGAGGTGGTTATTCGGTGTGGAATAACAGGGAGAAGGAAGCTACCCTAAAATACGGACCTGACAGTTATATTCTTGTATATAGGGGCAGTATTATAGTAGTTATATTCTTGTATATAGGGGACAGTATTATAGTAGTTATATTCTTGTATATAGGAGGCAGTATCATAGTAGTTATATTCTTGTACATAGGGGGCAGTATTATAGTAGTTATATTCTTGTATATAGGAGCAGTATTATAGTAGTTATATTCTTGTATATAGGAGGCAGTACTATAGTAGGTATATTCTTGTATATAGGGGCAGTACTATAGTAGTTATATTCTTGTATATAGGGGCAGTATTATAGTAGTTATATTCTTGTATATAGGGGGCAGTATTATAGTAGTTATGTTCTTGTACATAGGGGGCAGTATTATAGTAGTTATGTTCTTGTACATAGGGGCAGTATTATAGTAGTTATATTCTTGTATATAGGAGCAGTATTATAGTAGTTATATTCTTGTATATAGAGGGCAGTATTATAGTAGTTATATTCTTGTATATAGGAACAGTATTATATTAGTTATATTCTTGTATATAGGGGCAGTATTATAGTAGTTATATTCTTGTATATAGGAGGCAGTATTATATTAGTTATATTCTTGTATATAGGGGGCAGTATTATAGTAGTTATGTTCTTGTACATAGGGGGCAGTATTATAGTAGTTACGTTCTTGTACATAGGGGCAGTATTATAGTAGTTATATTCTTGTATATAGAGGGCAGTATTATAGTAGTTATATTCTTGTATATAAGAATAGTATTATATAAGTTATATTCTTGTATATAGGGGGCAGTATTATAGTAGTTATATTCTTGTATATAGGAGCAGTATTATAGTAGTTATATTCTTGTATATAGGGGGCAGTACTATAGTAGGTATATTCTTGTATATAGGGGCAGTACTATAGTAGTTATATTCTTGTATATAGGGGCAGTATTATAGTAGTTATATTCTTGTATATAGGGGGCAGTATTATAGTAGTTATGTTCTTGTACATAGGGGGCAGTATTATAGTAGTTATGTTCTTGTACATAGGGGCAGTATTATAGTAGTTATATTCTTGTATATAGGAGCAGTATTATAGTAGTTATATTCTTGTATATAGAGGGCAGTATTATAGTAGTTATATTCTTGTATATAGGAACAGTATTATATTAGTTATATTCTTGTATATAGGGGCAGTATTATAGTAGTTATATTCTTGTATATAGGAGGCAGTATTATATTAGTTATATTCTTGTATATAGGGGGCAGTATTATAGTAGTTATGTTCTTGTACATAGGGAGCAGTATTATAGTAGTTACGTTCTTGTACATAGGGGCAGTATTATAGTAGTTATATTCTTGTATATAGGAGCAGTATTATAGTAGTTATATTCTTGTATATAGAGGGCAGTATTATAGTAGTTATATTCTTGTATATAAGAATAGTATTATATAAGTTATATTCTTGTATATAGGGGGCAGTATTATAGTAGTTATATTCTTGTATATAGGAGCAGTATTATAGTAGTTATATTCTTGTATATAGGGGGCAGTACTATAGTAGGTATATTCTTGTATATAGGGGCAGTACTATAGTAGTTATATTCTTGTATATAGGGGCAGTATTATAGTAGTTATATTCTTGTATATAGGGGGCAGTATTATAGTAGTTATGTTCTTGTACATAGGGGGCAGTATTATAGTAGTTATGTTCTTGTACATAGGGGCAGTATTATAGTAGTTATATTCTTGTATATAGGAGCAGTATTATAGTAGTTATATTCTTGTATATAGAGGGCAGTATTATAGTAGTTATATTCTTGTATATAGGAACAGTATTATATTAGTTATATTCTTGTATATAGGGGCAGTATTATAGTAGTTATATTCTTGTATATAGGAGGCAGTATTATATTAGTTATATTCTTGTATATAGGGGGCAGTATTATAGTAGTTATGTTCTTGTACATAGGGGGCAGTATTATAGTAGTTACGTTCTTGTACATAGGGGCAGTATTATAGTAGTTATATTCTTGTATATAGGAGCAGTATTATAGTAGTTATATTCTTGTATATAGAGGGTAGTATTATAGTAGTTATATTCTTGTATATAAGAATAGTATTATATTAGTTATATTCTTGTATATAGGTGGCAGTATTATAGTAGTTATATTCTTGTATATAGGAGCAGTATTATAGTAGTTATATTCTTGTATATAGGGGGCAGTATTATAGTATTTATATTCTTGTACATAGGGGCAGTATTATAGAAGTCATACTGCATTTAGGACTTCACCCCCTTAATCTCTATTGAGTCTTACATGAATTGTCAATATTAAATTTATAGCTGGAGGTATGGGCTTAGAACACAGGGGTGGGTGTTGTATCTGGGTTTGTATGAAAGCCTAACATAAAGCAGCTGCAATTCAAAAAATTTAACTTCTAAAGAAAAAAAAGAGAAGTATCCAGATCTCTTTATGTCTTCTTGGGTTGTGAAAGCTATCTGTTCTAAAGAATAATTTGCTGCTATATTTGGCGCAGTCCCCGGCTGTGCTGTGCAGCTGCACTTTTTGTGTGATTGTGACAATTAGGAGAATGTTCCCTGTATCATCTGCTGTTTTGTTAGTCTTGTTGAGACATGAAAACTTCATCATGCAAGAACCAAACCAACATTTTTTTTTTATTTCAGGAAAGTGGTGTTCTAGCATTTTTATAAACCGACACAATAGATGTAAAAATATCCTCTCCGTAATCCAGAGCAGAGTCAACCAGTAGCTTCTGATTTAAGTGGATTTATTTCCCAATGTTTGTGGTTCTTTTTAAAATAACTATTGTTTGAAGAAGTGAACGTGAAACCAATTAAAACCATGAGCGTGTTTTCCATTTGAAATCTTGTTGCTGGTTCTTTATTTTCCCCACGTTGGTTGTGAACTTGGTTTCATTAATATGCGATCAAGAAGGGGAAAAAAAAAAAGAGTAGAAAGTTTACTCTCTTGGTCTGGTATACTTAAAGTAGTGTTCCCCTTTCATGGGTTAAAGAAGAAACCTACCCTAAAGGGGTTGTCTGGTTTAGAAAACCCATTTCCATATACTCTATTAGAGAATTCTGATTTCATAGCGGGGGGGGGGTCCTCTATTCAGGATCCTCATCTCCTGATTATAAAGAAGGTCTCTCGCTTTGGAGGATCTGTCCTGTCCAGCATTACATAGACAACTCATTGATATGAATGGGCACTGTGTAATACTTAATTTCCTGTGTGGTGGCGCTGAAGTGAAATTGAACACTTTCTGGCAGTTTTCCACACAAATGATGATTGCTGGAGGTCCTGGCAGAGGGACACTTTGTCATCAGCTTATTTTTAAGGGACCCTTCTAACAAGTAGGGATTGTCCAAACCGGGAAACTCCCTTATTAGCAGCATTATTTTTAATGGGAGAAAAAGCAAGCCACTGCAATTTAGCCTTTGGTCCCGGCCATATTAATTTATAGATGGTGACGTCAACACTTCCATCCAAGACCTTTGGTGACAGGCAGGGGGGGGACAAGTTCTCCTGATGAACTAGGTAGAAGATTAAGAATGGCGCCCCACCCTTGGTCCCTTAAGTTCAGTGTGATCGTTAGATGGACAATCATTCATTTAATTGCTCCCTCCACCATCCATTCCCACCAATCCCTAGCATTCTTATTCATAATACATATTCCCCATTTCCTTCCACCCCTTCACATATGTAGTTCTCTCTACTTGCCCCACCCCCTCAATGAGGCCCATTGTGGCTGTCTACTCCACCTACCCCTTGTTCTACCCATGGTGAGGGGCATTGCTGCGGTGTTTCACAGCCGGTTTCAGTGAAGTGCAAGGTTGCGATTTAATAAAAGCAGTCGTGTATCTTTAGTCTTAGCTTGACTCAATTTTATGAGCAGGAAACCCTACAAATTATATCAATTATCGACTTCCTTAAAAAATTGGACAACAATATTATTTGCCAATTTAATTCTGTTCAAAAGTCACCAGTCAGAATAATGAATAATTTCATGAAGATCAAAGGTACTGGTCCCTATTGAGCACTTCTGCAATTGTTGGCTGGGACAATGGCTTACCAAAGTTTACTATAAATCACCAAATGTGAACGGTAAACTGTTTTAAAGGGAACCTGTCAACAGTTTTGACCCCCACTAACTACAACTCGAACTTCAGTCCGGTCACTTTACACACTCTTCCAGGCTTAAGTGACATGCCCCCTTCCTTGCTACATCATGTCAAGCCTGGTTTTCGTTTCCAGGCGCCTGCGCAGTGCAGAAAGACGAAGCCAGGGGTTAGCACAGACTACTCGCACTGCACAGGCGTCAGGAGCATAGTGTACAGAACATTTGTGAGACTTGGACCAGGCGTGAAATGACATAGAAAGGAAGGGTGCACGTTAATCAAGCCTGGGAGAGTGTGTTTAGCGACCGGATTGAAGGAGTCTTCCGCCTTGTGGCTACACCCAGCAGACACTTCTCTGCGAATTTACGTATAGGGCGCCAGTGATTTAAACCTTTTTTCTACAGTAAGTTTGTTCATTAATATCATACATTAGAATCAGCTCCGGGGCACGTATAACGGTCAGGTGGCGGTTTGTGGGAGGGGTCATACTTGCTGACAGGTTCCCTTTACTGGCCGTTATATGTCATTATCTAAAGCTGAAAAACTTGAAAAGGGACATGGAATGTATTAACACTTAGTATTTCTTTTTCAGGAGTTCAGTCAAATCAGAATATAACATTGCGTGAATATTCACCTTGAACGCCAAGATGAGTCAAGCTACAGATACCTGGAAACTGGTCAACGTTAAGGAGAACACGTGGTACCAACACAGTTTAGTGTACCGGAAATCCTTCCAACACCGCTTTATGCAAAAAGATGGCAGCTGTAACGTCTATTTCAAGAGCATCATTGGCGAGTGGGAGAGTTACGTTGTTGACATCTTCACCACGTTGGTTGACATGAAGTGGCGTCACATGCTGATCATATTTACCTTATCATATATCTTATCGTGGCTCTTGTTTGGCTTCCTCTTCTGGATCATTGCTTTTCAGCATGGAGATCTCATCAACATTGACATAACTCCTTGCATTGATAATGTCCGCACATTTGCGGGAGCGTTTTTATTCTCTCTTGAGACCCAGACAACCATTGGCTACGGTAGCCGCTGTGTAACCGAAGTGTGCCCCTTGGCAATTACACTGGTCACTCTGCAATCAGTATTTAGCTGCATTATCGACACATTCATAATAGGCGCAGCTATGGCCAAGATGGCTACAGCCCGGAAAAGGGCGCAGACAATACGTTTCAGTTATTTCGCTCTTGTTGGCATTCGGGATGGAAAACTGTGCCTTATGTGGCGAATTGGTGACTTCCGTCCAAACCATGTGGTTGAGGGAAATGCGAGGGCCCAACTACTACGCTATAATGAAGACCATGAGAAAGGGATAACCATGGAATACAAAGATCTGAAGTTGGTCAATGACCAGATCATATTGGTCACGCCAGTCACTGTTGTCCACGTTATTGACCAAGAAAGTCCTTTATATGCTCTCGATCGGAAAGCTTTGGCCTCAGACAGATTTGAGATCTTGGTTACATTTGTGTACACAGGGGATTCCACTGGAACATCCCATCAGTCTCGAACATCCTACTTGCCCCGGGAAATCCTTTGGGGCTTCCGATTCAACAATATCTTGGAGGCGAAGAAAAAATATTATAAAGTCAATGGTGAGCAGTTTGAGGAAATGACAGAATACTATGCCCCATTCTGTAGTGCAAAACAGCTGGACATCAATAACATGCCTGTTAGTCCATCCACTAGCTCCATGTCCAATGGTGTATCCAAGGTGGCACCTCCGAAATCCACAACTAATGTCTTATCCACTGTTGAGTCTACCAGCTCAATGAAGAACATCTTACACGATGCTTCATCTACCACCTCATTGTCCAATGACTTCAACATAGCACATCCAAGTTCAATGCCCAACGGCTTATCCAACATGTCTCGGAGCATTACCACTGTGTCGTCACTAGACACTACAGACAGCAACTGTGAAGACGACGCAGACCCTAACCCAACTTTACAAGACACAGAAGGCCTTTCCTACCAAAAAGTATTTAAGACTTTGAGCAAAATGTCACTAGAATCCTAAATGAAGAGGACGATTCACTACATTTAGCTGGTTCGGCACTTGGCACCATGTAGTAATGCTTAGCGAACGTGTTCTGGGATTGTTACTGAGTGGTGCACCCAGGACATGCAAAGAATAATATCTTCTTTCTAGGTGACACTTATCAATTATATTAACGATCAAGACTTTGCGATATATGGAAAAAAATCCAGTGGAAATTCCTTATAAGGTTGTGTGTTCATTACCAAAGCTATAAAAGATAAACGTTCAGAGACACGTAGAATACAGTAGATGATGATGATGATGAACTTTTGCAAATTAAGGTCTTTGTGAAGAGCACATATAAAAGAACATAAGGTCATAAAGGTATAAACTCAAGACAACAGCAATTTTAGCATCCATATTACGATCGCAGGATCGGGACTCCCCGTGGTTCAAATTAACCGCGCTTAGGTCACCATCGAACCCTTTGGGTATCTAGTCCCTCTCCACTTCCTTCCATGTCAAAATCACAAGGGTACAGGAAGCTGAGATATGTGGCGTTGTTTTGGTGGGGTCCTGACCCTCGTTGACATGCAGGGAACACTGTGGCCAATGAAAGAAATGAACTGGGGGGCAGCTAAGGCATCTGTACAGCGCAAGGACCTCACCATACAGCTCCTCATATCTCAGCTCCCTGGACTCGTATGAGTGTACACTTACTGTGTAATGTTTTACTATGTCTACATTGTATGCAGTTAACTCCCCCTAGTGGTGGCGGCAGAATTTTATCACTTCACTCAATGTCTATGCAGGGTATTTGGGGCTCTGTATCAGCACACAACGTTAGGCCAAAAATGAAATAGTGTTAAAAGGTGAACATTCACTTTATTTTAGGACAGCATGTCTGTTGTGTATCTTCATCCTGAATGTCCACATCAATGTGTTTACAGAGAAAGTGTAATGACGGGGTAGGGAGACAGACAGGTGAGCCCTAATCTACCCGCCACTCAGTCCCTGCCTACTTGCAACGACCCGTCCTAGGCGACGGGGTACAACTGGGCGACGGTCCCTACACTCAGTAAGTGCACGACAGACAGACAAGGGTACACAGAAGCTAAGGGAAATGGGGCAGCTGCCCACGGAGACACCGTGAGCAACGAGAGTAGTGAACGAGCCGAGTCAAACCAGGAGTGCACGAGGTACAAAATGCTGAGCAGGAGAGTGGTCAGTAAGCCAAGGTCAATCACAAGCAGAGGATCAGTAGTTCAAGCAGCAGCAGCAGAGCCAGGAAACAAGCAGAGCAGAATCACAGGCAAAGGAGGAACAGGAAAGGCAGGTATAAATAGACAGTGGGCGGGAGCTAGCTCCGTCTGGCCAGGCTGTGATAGGCTCTCCCACTCCTAAGCCTGCCATCCTGAGTGGTGGAAGATGGAGTCAGTCTCACAGACATAGGAGCAGGTGCAGACTGATTACCCACGGGCGTCGACACAGAAGCTGTGTCAGGCAGATCCTTTACAGAAAGTAGCCTCTATCTACGGATCATGTATACATACACATTGTGATCCTGCTTTTACACATGAATAAAGATTACGGGCACATCATCTTTTCACTTGTGGAGTATTATATTCTATCTTATGGAGACAAAAACAAAAAGCACGGCGCCACATATTTATCTTAAGTGTAGCAGCGCCCTCAAGGATCCATCCTTTTTCTACTAGCCTTTACTACATTCTAGCTTAGGCCTCCTTAAAATATGTCCGCTGATCTGGTTTTTTTTCCCTCCGGCATGGTACAGAAATGCCAGAAAAAAGCTGATGCAAGAACTGATCCCATGCTTTCCATTGGAGGCAGTTTTGGCATTCAGCTTTTTCCTGTCCGACTGTAGATGCCGGACCGGTGCACGACTTTGTCATCAGTTGTGTCCAGCTCCGGCATAAAGCAGCTGGCCGGACACAACTGATATATGTGAACCTCTCCGTACGGGGTTATTGTCATAGGTCACTAGCAAAAAGCACATCACCTCCTCATTGCTGCTGTACGTCCTGCAGAAGAAGCATTGGACTAACGAAAAAAAGAGAGTCTTCCATTTAGCACCGTAAACATCACCTATATACTCAAGCCGTTTTGCGGCACAAGAAAATGGTTTGCTCGGATTTGTCTACAGGAATAGATAACTTCTGGCATATTATAAGCTCCCTACCTCAATGCTTCCCATGAGATCCTTGTAAAGAGAAAGGTCCTGACGCGTGGCCATGTTGTGGAGATCATCTGATCTCAATGACTTTATATCTTTCCTAACATTAGGAGGCTGGAAAAGTGCAAAACAAACAACATATTTGTCAATAACCCAATTACTGGATCACAGTTATTAATACATACCAGTCCCTACCCCAATGGCGCTGACAATCTACATTCCCCATGTCACACACTAGGAAAATGGGGGTTATGGTGAGGGGTGCAAAAATGTCTGCATCATGTGTCCCCATGAGAATATCTATTTGCAACCAACACATAGACGGGGGTCCCATGCGTAGTACCCCCCTCTATAACGTACATATGACCTAATAGGGTGTATGGACAGGGGTTGACTTCATGAGGCCTTTCATTGTATAAAGGCGGCTTTTGCAACTTATAATATCCTATGTATCTAAATTGATCCCAATTTCCAAGATCTCTGCTTGCTTTAATAAATATATTTTGCATTGAGGGTAAAAACTCATTCTGCTAACACATCAATTAAAATGTATGCATGTAAACGGAATGTTTCCATTCACTGACAACAAGCAGGGATCTTGAAAATGGACCTGAAATGCAGAGCATATTAGAACTTTTCCTTCGCGGCAAAAAAGACCTCTCGGTTACGCACCGTTTTTGATAAAACGCTGCATTTCTGTGTTGCGATTTTGCAGTGATGGCGCAAAAAAAACAAAACAACATCAACTGCTTGTGTGAATACAACCTTAACCACTCAGAAAAGAAGGATGAGTCCTAGGTCAGGACTTCAATACAGAGGTGATCAGCAGAACATGTTGTATGATGGGCATCTCCGTACAGCCCCGGTGCAAGGCGTTCCATCAGTAGCCGTGGGGTAGACATTGGCTCTCCAGGAAAGCTGGGTCATACAAGGTAACCAGAAAATCTGCTAAATTTCATTAGGTTATGTAAAAAGATTTAGCTGGAAATACTTCCCGAAATGATTTACAAGATAGTTCCAAATAAAAGGGCCAACTGTGGTCTTCTGTTATATACCGGCTCTTAAAGGGTATGTCCATCTCTGGACAACATGTTACAGTATATCTACATGTATATACATTACTTATACTTCGTAATGATCTTGTTACAGCCTGTATTATACCCAGAGCTGCATACGCAATTCTGCAGTTTTCTACTGGAAACAGTCAAGAAGCAGCCAGCAAGATTGTGTGTGCAGATCTGGAAACAGTCAAGATTGTCATGGGACACACCCCAGCATGTAGCTGAGCTCCTATAGTGCAATCCGATAAGCTGGTCATTTATTTCCTGTAGCTTATATATCGTCAACATATTCTGCAGGGCTGTACAGAGATCGTCATCACTCGCACTGTTCCTTGGGGTGCACAATCGTATTTCCCGATCTGAAACACATACAAACTAGGGCCGATTTCCTAGATAGCCAATTGACCTATCAGTATGTTTTTGAGGTGTGCGAGGAAACCCACACAGAGAACATACAAACTCCATGCAAATGTTGCCCTTGGTCGGATTTGAACCCAGGACCTGCAAGGCAACAGTACTGACCACTGTGCCACCGTGCTGCCAAACTACAAGACCTACCGGCAGACTCGCCAACCTATCGGATCGGCACGCTAAAAGGGATAAAACACACCAACATTATGTATTGCCTAGAATCACCCAGAATTTGTCACCATTTAAACTGGGTGTCGGGATTTTATGTCAGGTCAAGTTTTAAATCTCCGCAAGGGGAAGAAGGGTCCTTAATGATCGCTAGGTATGGGGGTTGAGAAGTCTGTTAACAGTTAAAAAACACATTCCTGCCTTCTCTCCTGGGTTTCTTCCTGCTGCCTACATTCAGCTCCATGGTTCTTGACACGCCATTAAATGGGTTGTCCACGACTGGAAAACTGATGACTTATTCACAGGATCGTTCATCAGTATATGATCGGTGGGGGTCCGACACCCGAACCCCGCACCGATCAGCTGCTCCGGCTGCCTCCAGGCACCGGACGTCCATGCCGGATGCAGATGCTCCGATCACGGAATAGCGGCCGAGCTGCAGTACTGTTCCTATTCAAGTGAATAGGAGCAGAGCTGCAGATTGGCCGCTACGCAGTGGTCAGAGTGTTCTGCTTCTGGCTCCAACTACTGCATACCCTGAATAACATCCGGCACCTGGGGGCAGCCAAAGCAGCTGAACAGTGCGGGGTCCGGCTGTCAGACCTGCACCGATCATATACTGATGACCTATCATGTGGATAAGTCATCAGTTGTCCGGTCGTGGACAACCCCTTTAACAGGGGGTGATCTAGAATACCCTACAATATCAGAAGACCCTGACCGCCCGACTTCAAACAGCAAGTAGCTCATCGATAAGGGGTTAACAGACAGCAATGTTGGTTTGAGTTTTCTTCAATTTCACTTCTTGTGAATCTTGCCGTCTCGATACGGGGAAAATATGTCAGTTAGCGTGACTGAGTTTTGGAAAGAACTGTTCTGGCAGAGACGACATAACTTTCAGCCAATCATAGACGTAGTAGGAATCGTAAACTGTCCCTACAGAGAAAATAAGGCATGAACTTGTACCAATAATCTATTTGCTAATGTGGGAGGTAAGATTAGAAAGCGTGAATAAGTAGACGGCACCTGCTCCAGATTTAACTCTGTCAGGAGCACGGTCGGAAGTACAAAGCTCGCTCAGCTGTTTACACTGTGCCGTTGCAATAGCTGTCTGAAAATGACAGCCGGCCTCCAGCGACTTGACGTGAACTGTCTGCGCACCAGACGTGTGCAGGAGATATCCGCCACAAGGCCTTTGCACTTATGTTTCCTCAGTACAGGAAAGGAAGACTTAACCCTCTGTGGGAAAAGGAGTATCTGCAACTAAATACATCTACACTGTAGAGGCGAAACGTATGTAGACATCTGAACATTACGTCCATATGGGTTGGTGGGTTGGTTCAACATCTCATTCCAGAACCATCGACATCAATATGGACTTGGTTGCTGTTATAGCAGTCTTCTAGGAAGGCCTTCTTCTAGAATTTGGAACGTGGCTACAAGGATTCAGGTTTATTTAGCTAAAAGACCATTAGTTAGGTTCCAATTCATCCCAAAGATATTCAATGGGGCCGAGGTCGGGGCTCAAAACAGGTCAGTAAACGAAAACATTGTCACGATGAAGAAAAAAAATAACCCTCAATCTGCTGCCACAATGTTTGAAGCTCACAATTCTCTAAAATGTGGTTGTATATCTTAGTATTAACATTTTTACTCCCTGGAAATCGTAAGAGATAGCCCTAGCCCAATAATCCTGTTCCACAGAATTTTGCAATCGATGCTACACATTTGGGCAGGAACTCTTCTTCTGGTATCTGCCTGATTCATCCATCAGACTTCCACATGGTGCGTTGAATTTCCACTGCTTGAATCCAGTGGTGGTGTGCTTTACACCCGCCCTCTTGACATTGTGCACAATGATTTCAAGATTTTCCATGAAGCTCCAATAAACAGGTTTGTTTTGGGATGTTGTTTCCAGACTCAGTTGGAGTTGTTACTCCAAGACGTTTCCACTTCACAATATAAAATAAATTGACATACTAACTTTTTGATAAGGTGGCATCCTATGACAGTCCCACATTTAGAGTGCTTTGTAAAAGGCTCCTGTTCGGGTCGAAACGTTGATGTACATGTTGATTTTAAGGGGTTTTCCGGGACTTTGTTTAGAATTATCCATTAATATCAGATCGGTAGGGGGTCCAACTGCTGCACCCCCACCAATCAGCTGATTTAAGGGACTGCACGAGCGCAAAGCTCCCCTTCATTGTTGACCTGGCACAGCACCATACATTTGGTAGTCGCTGCACCTGGTATTGCAGTTCAGTCCCCTTCACGAATGGGACTGAACAGTAGTAAGTTGCAATACTAGACACAACCACTACAAAATGTCTGGCGCTGTGCCTAGTAAACAGTAAAGTTGAGCATCACAACCTCTTCAATCAGCTGATCGGTGGGGGTGCCAGGAGTCTCACCCCCATCGGTCTGATACCGATGGCCTATCCTAATAAAAAGGTAATTAATATCAAAATCCCGGGAAACCCCTTTAAAAAGTCACTGAACTCTTCTATTGCACATTTTTGTCTACTGAGATTGCATGGCTCTATTCTTGATTTTATGTTCTTGTGAGAAATGCATATGGGGTCTATGACCAATCTCATTAGTTAGAAGCGTTGGCCATGTTCTTTTGGCCATGTAGGGTTTATCCTACACCTACATAGTGGCATAAAAGAAAATCAAACACAGTGCACTAAATATTCATGCCGGATGAAAAATAAAGCGCCTGCTTTATTTCTTCTAGCAGTGGCATACATAGAAGAGAGGGGGCCCCATAGCAAATATCAAACTGGGTGTACCATTATGGTGCCACATTTTACCCTTACCATGACCCTTGGACCAATTCAACTACAAACTGGCTTGCTAACAGTACAGTTCTGCTACAGGGGGGACATCTGCACAGTTCCTTGCCACCCAATATCAAAAAGAATGTGACAAACCAGGGCTGAGCCCCGCTCCCCAAGGGCCCCAAGAGGCATGGTCTGCTGCTGTGGTATATACGGCTCTGTTCACATCTGCATCGTGCCTTCCGTTTATAATGGAAACCACAATTCAGTGCCGAATCCGTGGTAAGACTAATTCGACCAGCGCTTACTGACTTCAATGGGGTCCGTCTGGGTCCCGTTTTCTTGATGGGAAGAATCAGAAGGAATTGGTGATGGAGACTCCAAACAAGGCCGTAGCTCAATCACACTTGCATCAGCAAGTCTTCCTATTGATAGTCTAAGGACTTTCCAGAATCTGCAGTTCCAATTCATTTGTTGATCTCTGAACCTTAGGCTGGGTTCACACGAGCATAAAGGACGGAACGTATTTCGGCCGCAAGTCCCGGACCGAACACACTGCAGGGAGCCGGGCTCCTAGCATCGCTCCTAGCGTCGTACCCCTGCCTCGCTGCAGGACAACTGTCCCGTACTGTAATCATGTTTTCAGTACGGGACAGTAGTTCCACGGAGAGGCAGGGGTACGACGCTAGCAGCGATGCAAGGAGCCCGGCTCCCTGCAGTGTGTTCGGTCCGGGACTTGCGGCCGGAATACGTTCCATCCTTTACGGACCGAACATGCTCATGTGAATCCAGCCTTAGTGTCAATGTCCTATTATCTAGTTGAGACCTCGTGAGAAGGAAGCGGTTCCAAATGACTCTCCTGTAAAATGAATGGAGATTGTGGAAATTTGGTACCAGGTCAGTGCATCAGGTACCTGCTACCGGACCTACCGGGACAACATGTGCAATATTAGTGAGTGGGAATTTATAAGGTTTCTTCCTGGGATTTTTTTTAGCAATTTTTTATTTTTGGGAAAAAAAATAATTTCTTTTTTTAGCAATTTTTTATTTTACATATCATTTATGGTTGTACTAAAAAAATCATTAAATCTACAGTCAGGTTTATTCAACTTCCACTGAAATCCATTGTCGTAGGGATGAATGAAGGTTGATGGGTGCATGCGGCATCATTAGAAATATAGGATCAGTGCATCACACCATTATCACAGCAGGATAGAGGAATTTTGCAAGTGGCTTTCTAGTGTTATGTATCGGCTCTGTGTAGCGCCCTCTTGTGGACTAAATGATGAAATCGCATTTTACACACAATTCCCAAGAAATATAAAGGTTTTTATTTAGAACACAGTTTCTGTCTTCTATTGATTGCATTATTTTTAATGTGTCGGCTGTTACATGTATTTGTATTTCGGAGGTCAATGAACGGTCATATAGTTCGTACACCAGAGGGCTTTAAACAAGTTCATAAAAAGTAACTACGGTAAATAATTCTGTACCAAGAGTTGCAATCCTTAGAATATTGGGTCTATAGCGAACAAAATGACCCCATTCCTGGTCAGTGCCCTTTGTTACTAGGATTAAAACATCTAACAATTTTAAAATTGGAAAAAAATAAAAGTACACCGCCCCTAGAGCTAGCTCGCGTAGCAGAGCAATGGTGGGAATTATGCGGCAGTGGCAAATGGTCTAGTAACCTGCTGCGCAATATGCATCATGCAGGCCAGAATCTTCGCATTATAAGAAATGTCCCTTAAGCACCTCAGCCGCAGGTGTGCCCCCTTTAGTGACTCAGCCACAGGCATGCCTTTTTTGGTGCCTTACCCTCAGCCGCAGATGTGCCTGCTTACATGCCTCAGCCACATGTGTGCCACCTTCAGTACCTCAGCCACAGGTATGCCCCCTTAAGTGTCTCCACCAAAGGTGTGCCCCCTTAAGTGTGTCCGCCACAGGTGTGCATCATTAAGCACAGCAAACTCTTAGTGACAGCCACCCCTTAGTGCCAAAGGCATGGCCTCTTTGGTGCCTTACCCTCAGCCGCAGCTTAAGTGTCTCAGCCACAGGTGCTCCCCCTTAAGCGTCTCCTACATAGGTGTGCACCCTTAAGCACCTCAGCCACAGGTGTGCCCCTTTAGGGTATGTTCACACGGCCAAATTTCAGACGTATACGAGGCGTATTATGCCTCGTTTTACGTCTGAAAATACGGCTCCAATACGTCGTCAAACATCTGCCCATTCATTTGAATGGGTTTGCCGACGTACTGTGCAGACGACCTGTTATTTACGCGTCGTCGTTTGACAGCTGTCAAACGACGACGCGTAAAAATACAGCCTCGTCAAAAGAAGTGCAGGACACTTCTTTGGACGTTTTTGGAGCTGTTTTCTCATAGACTCCAATGAAAACAGCTCCAAAAACGGACGTAAAAAACGCAGCGAAAACGGCGCGAAAAACGCAGCGAAAAATGCGAGTTGGTAAAAAAACGTCTGAAAAGCAGGGTCTGTTTTCCCTTGAAAACAGCTCTGGATTTTCAGACGTTTTTGTTGACTACGTGTGAACATACCCTTAAGCATCTCAGCCACAGGCATGCCCTCCTTTGGTGCCTTACTCTCAGCCACAGGCATGCCCTCTTTAGTTTATTATTTCATTTTAAAAATAGATATTATATGAACGAATAGTATCAAAAAGAGATCTTTTGATATTCTTTCATATAATATCTCTTTTTAAAATTAAATAATAAATTTTTATATTTTTATAAATCTAGAGTCGAGTGCCCTCTTCTTACAGGCGTTTCTGGTTTTTCTTTTTCTTATACAAATTACCCTATGGCACCGTATTGTAAAAAACGCTGCGTTTTGCGCACGTTGCAGTTCTGTGTGTCATCAGTGTTCGGTGCGTGTCTGCGTTATTTTTGCGCATATGGAATCCTTATGTCAAGTGGTTTTGATGTATGCAAATTTAATTGAAGGAGGTGGTTTTATTACTCATAATTTTTTGAGCAACCGATGCGCGAATCACGCACAGCACACGGATGTACGTCCGTGTGATGTCCGTGATTTTCACGCACCCATTGACTTCAATGGGTGTGTGAATCGCAAAAAAACGCTCAAGTATAGGACATGCAGTGAGTTTCACGCAGCGGACACACGCTGCATGAGAAACACGGAATGTCTGAATGTCCCCATTGACTTACATAGGTCCGTGCGACGTGCGGGATTTTCACGCGCATATCACAGACGTGAAATACGCTCGTGTAAATAAGGCCTTACCCTCAGCCACATGCAAGCCCACTTAAATACCTCAGTTACAGGTATGTCCACTTTTTGGTGCCTTTGCTCCCAGGAGCCCCTTCAATGTCTATCTTAGGTGATTATTCAGTGTCTGCCCCTTTGTGGTCCTTTCAGCTATATAGCAATTTTAAAGAAAGCTCCAACTTCACAGCACATAGATGACAACCACTATTGGTCACCATGACAGTGCCGACGGGGGTGGTCAACCAGCATCAGCACCAGGCAAACCTAGACAGATGCCAGGGCCTACTGTGATTGGCTGCCCATGGTAATCTGGGTAAACATGCTTTATGCTTGTAAAGCCTAAAGGCCAGGTAGACATGGGGTCCACTGTGATTTCCGACATCCAAAGGCCCGCATACAACTGGAGCCGGCCCTGAGAAATGTTCATTAAATCTGCCTCTGTTGCAACTTTTTGATTGCATTACAATCTGCCCCCTGTAGTTGGCGCTATTTGGCCATATTATCATAAGTTCACGTAAAGGTCCTGGAAACATCCTGTTGACCTACAGTACTACTAAACTATTTTGGATAATACAATTTTAGTGATGGCCTGGTAAGTAGAATCTCATCCAAATTTTTGGACACATCTATTCCTGACCTCCGCAATATCATACCATGGTGTAGTTTCGTTCACGTGGCATAAAATTAACTTTCTTTCCAGCCTGTGTAGTCAAGACCAGAGTTAGAAATGTCAAATATATCATGCAGACGAGTCACCATGATGCTCAGATCTAATCTGATCTCTCAGTGATCTACATTTAGTTGCTGGACGCGAGCCACCGAATGCTTCCTTTTATTGTGAAAGAGTTAATGGATATATAATGTGCATTATAAGATTAAGACCAAATCCCAGCAGAGCCCTGTCTGGTATGTCTCTCTAACAGTATATGTGTTAACTACATTGGACGTCTTTTTAAAAATGTTTCCTGCCACATTTAATCCTCCCGTGGTATCACCCTGTACTCCTTCCACGTTGCCATAGAGTAAAATAGATGTTGGGGTTAGAGACGGTAAATTAACTTTCGGCAAGTTCTCTATACATCTTAGGCTTTGTTATATCCGAGGACTCAGCAACTTCTTCAATGATAAATTCACACCCTTGGCTTTGTGGGTTTTCTTTTTGGAAGACGTTGACTAAACTAAATCCTAGTGAAGGATGTGTTGTTCAAAAATTCCAAGAATGGCAGTGGATTCGAGGGGCAGGTTCCCAGCAAAATACATACTGGTAAAGTCAGACCTATCATTACTAGACAACAATAGCTAGAGGGAAAAATGGAAGGAATTAAAGAGGGGTTTTCACCCAAACATATTATAAAGGACTACAATAAAATATCCCTACATTTGATATGGCCCATGTTACATTTCTCTGAAGTGGATCCGCTTAGCTGCAGTCGGGTGGCAATAGCTACTGTAGTCTTGTGTGCGGAGTCTATCTTCCCGATCTTCACCCTTAAACTGACTTTTCTAAAATCATAAATTATCACCTATCCACAGGATAGATGATCATTTTCTGATCGCTTTGGTTCCCACCAATCGTGAGAACGATGGTCCCGAACCCCCAGTTTCTTCTTCTTACTGCTCGACCGCAGGGAGGATGACATTGAATGGAGCGGCGGTCGAGCATGCGCACTGCTGCTCCATTCGAAGTCTATGGGAATGACAGAAACAGCCAAGTACAGCTTAGCTGTTTCCATAATTTGCATAATAATTGAATGGCGTGGCGGGGTCATGCTCCACCACCGCTCCATTTAAGCTCCTCCTCACTGCGGGGTTGCTGTGAAAAGGATCTGGGTGTTAGGGAACCCCGTTCTCATGGTCGGTGGGGGTCCCAGCGGTGGGGCTCCAAGCGATCAAAAAATTATCACCTATCCTTTGGATAGGTGATAATTTATGCTTCTGGGAAAATCACTTTAACCCCCAGAAGGAGGTACGGTCTTTCCCTGTCGGATTCCCAGGTCGCAATCCCTAGAATAGTCACACATTGGCGGCAGATGCTCTGTAGCAGAAAACTTGTAGCAGAGTCAGGAATGTAGTCAAGCTGGAGGATTAGAGTTGATACCAGTAGACCACAAGAACTAAGAAATGTATTCAAAGGGCAGGACAGGAGCATAATTTACTAACAAGACCGAGGTCAAGGTATGGATCAGAGTCAATAACGGTAGGAACAAAAGCCAGGCAAGGTTGTACTGTACCTTTATCTGCAGTCACGGAATTTAGGGTCAGAGTCCCCTCAATATAGGCTGCTAGGGCCGACGTCATCCAGAAGCACCAATTGCCCGGGTAACCTTACGCTGTCTTTGGTGTAGAGGACGAGAGTCCCGGCTGGAGATTGGAGCAGAAGAAAAGGCGTCCGGTTGCATAACAGGACGTGACCATTGGCTGGAGCTGCAGCCACTTGGGAAGACGTACCACTTTAACTGGGTGCGGTGAGTAACAGCCCAAACTGAAAAATCGACGGGCTTCACAAGAAGGTGCTCACAGTGAGAGGTGTAAATAGAGTAGAGGGGGCCATAGCAATATTTGAAATAGGCCTCCTTTCTAATGCTAGTTCATGCCAGCACCCCACGGAGTCCAACGCTCTCTTATCCTCCTTCCATACTATTTCAATGAGCCAGTTACCCAAACTTTATTTACTAATGTTGTAGTGATATTGAAGAGGGGAAGATCTGCGTAGGCACAGTGACCCATGTAGGAAGGCAATGGGTCAATCGCCCTCTTGCTTCATCCACCCGAGTCGCATAGAAGATTCAAGGTCCTCGCTCATAGTGGTTGTTCTATTGTTTTCCTAATATAAAATCTGTGCAATGGTAAATCTCCTGGCCTAGATGATCGACTTGAATTTAGTGCTCTGCCAAATTAAAAGGACATAAGAGATTTGTGATATGATTGCTTTTGTGTGAACGGGTGTTTGCGGTGTTATTATGGGGTGGACGTAGCATTCCCGCTCATTTGATCTATGCATTAATGTATTTTTCGGGGATTGGACTGTAACAACAAAATGGGTAATTAAATCAGCCAGCTGTTGGAAAAGATGAAAACCTTGTGAATTATTTTAATCCTGAGCAGGAACAGAACTCATTATCTGGCACAATTTCTTCAAAAGGGTTCCCCTTGGGTGAGAATCAGACTGGATCATGTAAGGACTATGGTTTTGTACTAGTCTGGCCTGGCTGGATGAGATGAAGTTAGCAGTTGGACTTGTCCTGAAAAGGCCTCGGAGTAAAGTGATCCGGCTCTCCCTTACCCCTCCTCTACCAGCCTCGCCGTTAAGTCTTCCCTATCTATCTAGAATCTTCAGAGAATTCTTTACATATTACAGGAGACTCCGCATTCATTGAATAGGACTAATCCGCGGCAGATAAAACTGCAAATCCACAGCAGGATCCCGATGGTCAGCCTCAGATTTCTGCCGCGGATCCTCTTGTAAATCGGTAGGCCATGTCTTAAAAGTGTTATTAGTGAGGAACTACCAGTGGGACCCCCAGCAATCCTTAGAACGAGGGGATATAACACTCACTTCCAACTTTCCATAACCCCCTTTTCACTTCAATGGTTAGTGACAATGTGCCCATCCCAAATTATGTCATAAAACAAAAAGACACCAAATTGTAGCAATGATTACTTTAATGGATTTATAAAAATTTATGACCCCAGACACCAGCCTGTATTTACCCTTCAAAATTGCTATGAAAATGACTGCATTGCAAAATTGTGCGTGAGCCAAGCAATCCCTTTGGTTTCAACACTCCGACAGCCGAATGTTAAATTTAGATGAGTACTGTGCTGGCTTCCGCCCTGACCTCTGCTTCATCAACAAAAGCCCCAACATGCAGAAGCAGCGAAGTCACAGCAGGTAACTGTACAGAGCAGCTCTGCCCCTTGTGGACAACTGCTGCAATTAAATTTAGATTGCTGCAAGGAAGAATTTGCTAAGTCACTGTGAAGGGAAGGAAAAATAAATCATATAAAAGGAAGAGAGATAAATCCTTTAAGTCAACATCTCGCTGCATTGTATCAGACTCTGTACAGCTGATAGGAGCTCTAATAAAAATCTTATGAGGAAAAGGAGTGACTTAATAATAACGTACAAACCCCAGACTAAAGGGCCTTTTACACCGGCCGCCAACCAGCCGGTGCAGTGAGCGCCGATCGAGACACCATTGATCGGCGCTCATTTGCTCCGGTCACACGGAGCTATGGATGGGGACGAGCGGTCGTTATTCCGATCGCTCGTCCCCATACGTTATCATCATGTCGGC
Organism: Rhinoderma darwinii; assembly: GCF_050947455.1. Taxonomy (NCBI): domain Eukaryota; kingdom Metazoa; phylum Chordata; class Amphibia; order Anura; family Rhinodermatidae; genus Rhinoderma; species Rhinoderma darwinii. The sequence goes on from NC_134699.1 coordinate 60,125,217, forward strand.
AGCGCGCCTCCCTGTTTACACACCATGATGTGCTGCCGACAACTATAAAATTGTACTTTTTTAAAACGATACGACCACGAGTGTTTGCTCGTTCATCTGCTGATCGCTGCCCAATTATCGGGAACTAGCGTTATATGAAAGCTTGCCTGCCCGATAATCGCCCACTGTAAAAAGGGCCTTTATTCATAGTATTGTACAATGCACATAGTCTTTGGGGGGAATTTATTGCAAAATTGCCCAAAAGTCACGATTTGCATTGACAAAAAGTTTTTCTATGGTATCAGTAACAGGTGCGCTCAGTCGCATGTACATATGAACTAACATCTCATAGAAACTAAGGGTATGTTCACACGGCCAAATTACGGACGTAAGTCGGGCGTTTTACGCCTGGAATTACGTCCGAAATTATGGCTTGAAAGCGTTGACAAACATCTGCCCATTGAAAGCAATGGGCTGACGTTTGTCTGTTCACACGAGGCGTATATTTACGCGTCGCTGTCAAAACACGGCGCGTAAATAGACGCCCGCGCCAAAGAAGTGTCATGTCACTTCTTCAGATGTAAATCGAGCTGTTTTCCATGGACTCCATGGAAAACCAGCTCCAGTTACGTCCGTAATGGACGAGGCGTTCAAGCGCCTGCACATGCCGTTACGACTGAAATGACGGGGCTGTTTTCTCCTGGAAACAGCCCCGTAATTTCGGCCGTTACGGACGCTGCCGTGTGAACATACCCTAAGGGTGTATTCATATAAGCAGGTTTTGGTTTTTTTTGCAACAAGACGACAGGGCTTTGGTAAATTTGGTAAAAATGTAGCATATTTGAGTAACTGCTGCAATAATCCCAGCAAAAAAAAAGGCACAAATCCACCTTGCAGCTAATATATAGGATAAAGAGTAGGATTAACCATATAAAAGAAAATCCCTCCAGAGGGCAAATAAGGGACCAATCAGACGGGCAGATATTCTTTCATGAACCAGCTACGAGTGATGATTTAGCGAATGATTTGCGTTGGAAAGACGAGACAATAACTGCTAAAGATTTTCGCCGTTCAGTTTTTACTGTGAACGTCGCTCGTTCGCCCGCTTCTCATCTCTGATCCACTAACGACTGGAAGATTTCTGATTAGACAAGGGGATGCGGCGGGGGCGAACGATAATCTTTTGTTTAGTTAGATATGGCGATCCACAGAAATCAAACGATTTATTGTTCGCCGTTCGATCGTTGCACGCTATTACACATGACAATTATCTATTACACTTGAACGATTATACATTTTTTACGATAATCGCTCCATCTAATAGGGCCTTATAATGTGGTGACAGAGCCTCTTTAAAGTGGCCTATCTTGTACATAATGTGATCGGCGCTGTAATGTAGATTACAGCAGTTTTTTTTATTTAGAAAAACGATCATTTTTGACGGAGTTATGACCTATATTAGCTTTATGCTAATGACTTTCTTAATGGACAACTGGGCATGGTTCACTATATGACCAAGTGGGCGTTGTACAGAGGGGTGTATGACGCTGACCAATCAGTGACCAATCAGCGTCATACACTTCTCTCCATTCATTTACACAGCACATAGTGATCTAGCTAGATCACTATGTGCAGTCACTTACTCACATATTAACCTTACTGAAGTGTCCTGACAATGAATAGACATCACCACCAACCAGAACGTGACGTCTATTCAGAATCCTGACACTTCGGTAACGTTTGTGTGAGATTTACTGCAAAGCAAGCGTAATCTCGTTTTAAATGACAATTTACAGCGTAATCTCGCGAGATTACGTTTGCCTTGCTGTAAATCTCACACAAACGTTACCGAAGTGTCAGGATTCTGAATAGATATCACGTCCTGGCTGGTAGTGATGTCTATTCACTGTCAGGACACTTCAGTAACGCTAATGTGTGTGTGTATGTTGCTGCACATAGTGATCTAGCTAGATTACTATGTGCTGTGTAAATGAATGGAGAGAAGTGTATGACGCTGATTGGTCACTGATTTGTCAGCGTCATACACTTCTCTCCACAACGCCCACTTGGTCAAAAAGTAAAACACGCCCAGTTGTCCATTAAGAAAATCATTAACATAAAGCCGAAATAGGTCATAACTCCGTCAAAAATGATTGTTTTTCTAAAAAAAACAATACACTGCTGTAATCTACATTACAGCGCCGATCACAACATGTACAATATAGGTCACTTATAATGTGGTGACAGAGCCTCTTTAAACATGGGCATATTCTATTATCCAATCATAATGCCTAGACAAGACAGACTTCATAAGAGGTCTCCTGAGAAGACCTAAGGATATCACGGCATGTCCAAGGCAAAACCACCCCGTCAAACCCCATTTTATTAATCTTATGTATAATGTCAGGGGCAGATTTATTAAACGGGTTCTCCAACTTTTGAAAAAAAATTAATATACCAGGAGCAAATGTTTTAAAATAACAAAAAACAATACTCACCTTTCTGATCCCTCGCCAATCCAGCACAGACGGTCCTTTTGCCTTTTTTAACAAGCAGCCTGCACGTGCCAGATGCAGCAAATCAGTGGCCACAGTGGTCATGTGCTTTACTACTGGCATTACCGCTTAGCCACGGGAGCCATGATGCCAGTAGTAGGGCATTGATTGGCTGCAGGGTCATGTGCTGGCCGCTTGTAAACAAAGACTGAGACTGCCGGACCATCTGCACTGGCTCAATGAGGGATCGGAAAGGTGAGCATTGTTTTTTGTGTTATTTTATACCATTTACTGCGGTTATTATTGTTTTTTAGAAGACTCGTCATAAGCCAGTCTAAAAAAAAAAAATGTGCGTTGGTGCATTTTGGCTAAAGCCAGAAAATAAAATCTAAGCCTTCTATGAGCAGGTGAAGATTTGCGCCAAATTTTGCACCATTTACCGGCTTTAAAATGAAGAAATCTGTTTAAAAAGTGGAGACCACACCCACTACTGGTAAATCCCGCCCACCTGTTTTGGCACTTTAAAAAACGTATTCCATTTTTTTATGCCAAAATACTGGCGCAAATCTATGGATATATTCCCCCCTTAGTGCCTAATGAATCTAGTGAGTTCATTGTTTTTCAATATCCATTGGTATCCTTAGAAATCATAGCTTCCAGGAATGGTGGGGCTTTTTGGTGGACATTCTTTGCGTAGAGAAGAAGCTGCACCCAAGACAGCTATCTTCTTCAACCGTGTTCTGCTCTTAGTCAAAATGGTAGACATCTATCTTGTTGCATAGCGTAATTGCGCTCCTTGGCGCCACCTATCCCAGTGAAAACAAGAAAAATAATGACTTTTGTCTTGCTCTTCTTACATCATAACATAAAATCCTCTACGGTAAGGAGGTATTTCTGTTGTGTTTTAGTACGGTTATAAGGACCTTCAGATAAGGTTTTTGTCATGGGCCCACTCAACTTCAAGTGGCACTGCCACCCACATTTCTACGCTTAGACGAGGCATCCTTGATAGGCAAGTTATAATCCTGGCTGTAGTTTGTCTCTCCTGCTCTGACTCACTCCATGAAAACCACAGTTTCTTATGCTTTAAACCATTAAGCATTGTTCACGTCAATGACTCAAAAAACACATAAGACCAGAACAACAGCTGTTTAAACGTAGTCACCATCTCAAGACTCGGAACATTTCATTGACTAAGTACAAAAGTGAAAAACCTTCATAGCACTTGGTCAACACATGACAATCCTACCAAAGATGTGTTCAAGTGTTCTGTACAGATCAGGTGACACTCGCAGAGAGCCGCTGATAGAATGGCGACTGGACAAATGTAAGGTGATCCTTGCCAAATGCCCATTCACATAGATCAATTGTCGCCAAAATGATAATGAGTAATCATAAAAGATAAATACTGTGTATTGTTCAAAGAAGAACCCAAGCTAAACCATCTTGTGACACGTCAGAAGAGGTAATCACTTGGGGTCCATTAAATGGAACCCACTGCCTGAACCCCTCTAGATGCAGATTGAAATAGACTTCAATTCTATATATCTATTAAATTCAATGAACCTTTCTGTAGATATGACCAAGGGACCTACACTGAGGATGGAATGCCGGTCACTAAATCTTGAATGTCCCAAAAATGTACTAGGGGGCCCCTTTAAAAAGTTTATTAAGGGGCTCAGCATTATATGGGTAGAATATACACTGCTTACTTTTGGGACACCCACCTACAAGGAAATTAGGAATCCTCTTATGGCTTTTCAGCAAAGAAGAGGTGGCGAAGTGGAGACGCATGCGAGTTGCTCTTTTTTTGACGCCTCAAAAATGCTGACAGATAAAAAAAATATATAAATGATATGTCCCTTTAATCGTTACAACCCATCTAATAAATGTAAAACAATTTAAAGTGTTATGAGAACTAGAAGAAAAACCTCAAAAACAACAATGCCGAAAATTCAAATTTTTTGCGCTCTCAGCTTAAGAAAAGATGTATATAAATCAATTGCAAATTTTTTGCTACAAAATATATATATATATATATATATATACACACACACATACAGCACACAAGAAAATGGCGACAGCACACTGCGAACACTAATGCCACCTAAGCCACTAAGTATAAATAAATATGCATTATTGCTAAATCTTACAATAGGGAGGTTCTTAGCGCACATGTTGATCAAATTGTGTGAGCCCACCTGCCACGACAAGGCGACCTCTGAGGTGGGAACCTACGCTGCACATACACCCAGAACTGGGACTAAACCTACATATTCTTGGTGATGGTAGGTGTAACGTCTATGGCCACGGCCCGTCGATCGGTCGTTAACCCCGACGGCCGTGGCCATGGACAGCTTACCTGCCTGCAGCGTCGTCCCCCAGTCAGGCGCCGACACTCTCTTCCGGATTCCGAGTGTCTCCGGCGGGTGCGCGCGCCCACGCGTGCACGGCCTTAAAGGGCCAGTGCGCGCGTTTTTGAAAAAACTGTAATCTGGCCCAGGATGCCCTGGGCTATAAAAAGGGTTCTGCCCTCTTGCCCTTTGCCAGAGCGTTGTTAGTTTTCCCGTTGTTCGTCTTGCTTATGGTCTCCCAGTGTCTTCCAGCCTCCCAGTGTACCTTGCTCCTGTATTCCGTATCCTGTTTCCGTGCTACTCGTGCTATTGCCGTGCTGTGCTACCTACCGTGCTGTGCTACCTACCGTGCTGTGCTACAGTCTACGCTACCCTGCTACGCCTCACCGAACGACTTCCCACCGCCTGGTTCTGGACGTGTCCGCCTCGCCACTGCCTACGATTGCCTCAGGTACTCTCGCTGAACCATTGAACTGTGTACTTTCCGGTTTGGCCAGCTGCCATCCCCGCTACGCGGTACGGCCCAGTGGGTCCACACCCCGCACCGTGACAGTAGGAACCAGCATTAAAGAGGCTCTGTCACCAGATTTTGCAACCCCTATCTGCTATTGCAGCAGATAGGCGCTGCAATGTAGATTACAGTAACGTTTTTATTTTTGAAAAACGAGCATTTTTGGGCAAGTTATGACCATTTTTGTAGTTATGCAAATGAGGCGTGCAAAAGTCCAAGTGGGTGTGTTTAAAAGTAAAAGTCCAAGTGGGCGTGTATTATGTGCGTACATCGGGGCGTTTTTAATACTTTTACTAGCTGGGCGCTCTGATGAGAAGTATCATCCACTTCTCTTCAGAACGCCCAGCTTCTGGCAGTGCAGACACAGCGTGCTCTCGAGAGATCACGCTGTGACGTCACTCACAGGTCATGCATCGTGTCAGACGAGCGAGGACACCGGCACCAGAGGCTACAGTTGATTCTGCAGCAGCATCAGCGTTTGCAGGTAAGTAGCTACATCGACTTACCTGCTAACGCCGATGCTGCTGCAGAATCAACTGAAGCCTCTGGTGCCGGTGTCCACGCTCGAATGACACGATGCAGGACCTGTGAGTGACGTCACAGCGTGATCTCTCGAGAACACGGCTGTGTCTGCACTGCCAGAAGCTGGGCGTTCTGAAGAGAAGTGGATGATACTTCTCATCAGAGCGCCCAGCTAGTAAAAGTAGTAAACACGCCCCGATGTACGCACATAATACACGCCCACTTGGACTTTTACTTTTAAACACGCCCAGTTGTACTTTTGCAAGCCTCATTTGCATAAATACAAAAATGGTCATAACTTGGCCAAAAATGCTCGTTTTTTAAAAATAAAAACGTTACTCTTATCTACATTGCAGCGCCTATCTGCTGCAATAGCAGATAGGGGTTGCAAAATCTGGTGACAGAGCCTCTTTAAACTAATTAAAATCACCCAGGGCAGAATGGGAAAATATATATATATATAATCCCCGAAATGCAAAAAAAAAAAAAAAAAGACCTCACACAGAAAAAATATAAAAAAAGTGAATACTGAAAAAGGAGCTGCTTCCAGAAGCCCAAATTGACCCTCGTCCTAAAGGGTTAAACAGCGCTCATACAATAAAGTCATTCTCCCTTCCTCTCCTTCCTTGTGCTTTACTGGTCTTGAGGTCACAGCGCTGCAGCTCAAGCCTGCAGTAAAGTTTTAGCTTTGCAAATGTTATTGTGTTTGGGGAAAACCACCTTTTTCCTGATATACTTTGTCCAGTATTCCAGATTACATGTTAAGTTTGGGCTGGTCCGAACTCTCCATCAAATGTCATGTCTAAGGAACAAACAAGTTTACGTAATTAATTGCGTAAGAAATGGTTGAGTAGGGCTGTGCAACTAAGGGCCTGTTCACATCTGTATTGGAGGCTGCGTTAGGGGACTTCACAGATCCGAGCGAAAATGCTGGAAACAATAGTGCAGTATGTTGTGCTATTACATACGGTAAAGTTACAGTCACCATGATGAAAACACAATGGAGCCCATTAAAGTCAACGGGTTCCGTCGGGCTCCGACTGTATCTGTTATGCACCGAAACCGGAGCTCAAATAAATAGGACAAGTTTCAATACCAAATACTTGTAGGGATGAGGCACTGTATCTATGTAGAAAAAGGGGATTCGGCTTTTCATGCAAAAGCCACAGCCCCTTTATTGTACTGAGGCGAGGTTCTCGGAGGTCGGCCCCCCATGGATCAAACATTGATGGCCTATCCCAAGAATTGAAAGCAGAAAATTACCACAGCACTGGACCACAAGTGGGTGCACGCCTCAATAGGACCGGATCCGCGGTCCCCAATACCAGATAGACAAAGAAGACGAGGAGACAGCACTTCCAAAATATGTCAGCTTTTTAATCACCCGTGCGACGTTTCAGTCCAGCAGGACTTTTCTCAAGCATGCTTGGGAAAAGTCCTGCTGGACTGAAACGTCGCACGGGTGATTAAAAAGCTGACATATTTTGGAAGTGCTGTCTCCTCGTCTATTTTGTCTATCCCAAGAATTGGGCATGTTGTTAAAAAACTTGATCTCATTTGCCCAGTGATAAACAGAGCCGGAGGCTACTTCTACCCCTCACCCTATGGCCATAATCACGAACGCTCGACCACTGAGTATCTTGGTTGGCAATTCAGGAAGATGGGGCATCAGAGTTTCCACACAAAAATAAAGTAGTTCTGGCTCCAATGTTTTGCTGCTAGTAGTGTCTGGAGGCCCCTAAGTAGTGGAGTGCCTATAATAAGGCAATATACACGTGCTCTGTGCAGCGGAGGAGTGGGTCTTTTTTTTTTTTTTAAACATAATTTTTATGAACAAACTTTCACATCTTGTTGTTAACAGGCAAAAAGATCACATCTAATGTGCTTCATAACTGAGCAACATTTAAATTACAATTACAAAATAAAGAACAGAAAAATCATGGCATATAACCAGCTTCGCATAATAAAAGAAAAACAGTATTTCCCCTACCTCAGATCACGACTTTAGCAAATACAATTGAACAGCACATAGAATTAATCAGAGCGAATGATCCCTCCTCAACAACTTCCTATCAAGATATGAGGTGCAACCCCCCCAGAGTACCTTTCAGAAGTTCCTTATGGTACCAGACGGAATGTCTAAATGGCGGAACAATCTCTGCTATCTCAGCAGCTGTACATTGTGATTCAATAAAGATTCGCCACTTATTAAAGAGGCTCTGTCACCAGATTTTGCAACCCCTATCTACTATTGCAGCAGATAGGCGCTGCAATGGAGCTAAGAGTAACGTTTTTATTTTTCAAAAACGAGCATTTTTGGCCAAGTTATGACCATTTTTGTATTTATGCAAATGAGGCTTGCAAAAGTACAACTGGGCGTGTTTAAAGTAAAAGTCCAACTGGGCGTGTATTATGTGCGTACATCGGGGCGTTTTTACTTCTTTTACTAGCTGGGCGTTCTGACGAGAAGTATCATCCACTTCTCCTCAGAACGCCCAGCTTCTGGCAGTGCAGACACAGCGTGTTCTCCAGAGATCACGCTGTGACGTCACTCACTTCCTGCCCCAGGTCCTGCATCGTGTCGGACGAGCGAGGACACATCGGCACCAGAGGCTACAGTTGATTCTGCAGCAGCATCGGCGTTTGCAGGTAAGTCGATGTAGCTACTTACCTGCAAACGCTGATGCTGCTGCAGAATCAACTGTAGTCTCTGGTGCCGACACGATGCAGGACCTGGGGCAGGAAGTGAGTGACGTGACAGCGTGATCTCTCGAGAACACGCTGTGTGTCTGCACTGCCAGAAGCTGGGCGTTAACGAAGAGAAGTGGATGATGCTGATTCGTCAGCATCATACACTCCCATTCCTAACGCCCAGCTAGTAAAAGAAGTAAAAACGCCCCGATGTACATACACAATACACGCCCAGTTGTACTTTTGCAAGCCTCATTTGTATAAATACAAAAATGGTCATAACTTGGCCAAAAATGCTCGTTTTTAAAAAATAAAAACGTTACTGTAATCTACATTGCAGCGCCGTTCTGCTGCAATAGCAGATAGGGGTTGCAAAATCTGGTGACAGAGCCTCTTTAAATAGTTTCTCAGCTCCCAAATCTTTCCGTCTTTCTGCCTCTACACGTTTCAAACCTAATAACCTTTTCAAGTGTAACACGATCATGTCAATACCGGTGTGTCAGTGTCCAGCCATTTAGAAAGAAGACTCCTCAAGGCCACCATTAAAATTGTGTGTACCAGGGAGGGAGGAGATCTCGTCTCCCGACTACCGTCCTCCTCTAGTGGTCTCGCCTGGTGGAACAGCAGTGAATGAGGCGTCATAGGAAGATTCGCCTTCCAATGATCTAAGATATATTTGTGCACCATCAGCCAGTATCGTTTAGTATGAGCGCAACTCCATATTCCATGCCAAAGATTCGTCAATGGGGTATTACATTTGGGAAGTGATACGATCTGGGAATGACGGAGACGGTAAGATATCAAAGCCATATTGCTGAATGCATTCGATTAAAGTAGGTTTCCCTCCATCTCGCATTCAATATGACCTTCCGTATCGTCTCCCAACCCTCCAATATAGTCTCTCCTATGTCCGGATCTTGAGTCCACCTTTCCCAAGCTTTGAACATTGATCTGGGACGTCTTCATAGAAAGCAGTCGTTAAGTGCTCTATACAATACCGAAATAGTCACCCTATGAGACATTGGACCTATGACCTCATCCAGTGTGTGTGTGGTGGCTTCTTTAGATAAATCCCTTAACCTAGATGTACAAAATGATCGCACTTGGGGAAAATTACCCTCTGAGGACCTTAGTTTGGCCATAGTTTCAGACGCGTTAAGCCATTTCTGGTCGTCTACATGTATAAGATCACCAGCACGTGACCCCTTCTGCATCCCAAGAGGTAAAAATACCACCTCTCTACTGCCGGCAAAAATTCTGGATGCCCCCATAAAGGCATATGTTTAGACATTAAGTGAGGCAGGCCAAAGAGTTTACGAACCGCTTTCCAAGCTAGGACCTCAAAATAATGGAGGTTTTGAGACGATACGGAAGTGAAGCAACTTTACAATGCAATAAGGCTTTCAAATTCCAGGGCAAGGCATAAGCCCATTCCAGGTCTAAATTGGAATAATGGCTAGATACATGAAGCCAATCTACTACATGGCGAAAGAGACATATCACATTATAACCCCTTACGTTAGGAAACTTTATTCCCCCCATCATTTTTACCTAGCATCAGTTTAGTGAGTGCAATGCGAGGCCTCTTGCCTGCCCAAATAAATTTTGTAAATGCGGAATTTAGTTTGGAAACATCAACATGTTTAAGCAACAGCGGGAGCGTTTGGAAGGGGTATAGACGTCTAGGGAAACTGATCATCTTGATCAGATGGCATCTACCCAACAGGGACAACGGTAGCGGACACCATCTCGTGAGTTCTGCCTGTATTTTTTGAAGGCACGGTAGATAATTAAGGCTGTACAGGTGCTCAGATAACTTCCCTATCTTAATGGCCAAATATGTAATACATTGCCGAGCCGGATATATCCCACACCCAGGGACTGCCAGAAGGTTCTAGGAAATGTTTGTCCTGATTCCAAAAGTTCACTTTTAGTGACATTGACTCTGTACCCCGAGCATTGCCCAAAGTCACGTAGAAAACGAAATACAGGTAATAAATGCGCCTGGGGATTTGACAGAAAAATAATGACATCATCAGCAAACAAGGCTATCTTAACTACTGAAGACACCACCTGTATGCCACTAAACAATGCAGATTCCTCTAAAAACCTAACCATAGGTTCCAATGCTAAATGAAATAATAGTGGCGACAGGGGGCAACCCTGACGGGTCCCTTTATATAATTGAAAGTGTCTGACAGAAACCATGGGGTATGGATACGAGCTTGGGGATTAGCATAAACACCCTTCAAAAATACCTTAAAGGCTCCCCGGATAAGCATCCTGTGAAGCACCATCCCCAGCCAGTCCCACTGTACGTTATCGAAAGCCTTCTCTGCGTCCAACGCCAAGAGCGACAGTCGGGTGCCTGGCTGGGGATCATGCCTAACTGCTCTAAAACCATCAACACCTTTCGCAAATTCGCCACTGATGCTCTACCTTTAACAAATCCCACCTGAGATCGTCCCACCAATGCAGGCAGATATACAGCTAAGCGGTTTGCTAAAATCTTGGATAGTAATTTCTGGTCTTGGTCTATTAGCGATATAGGTCGATCAGACCCCGGGTCAAGAGGATCTTTCCCTTTTTTTTGGCAGCACCTAAATATGTGCTACTTTGGCCTCAGCGGGAAATAGACCTGATCTAAGTAAGGCATTTTAATAATCCACCAAAACGGGGCTAAATTCATCTCTTAGGTACTTAAAAAATTCCCCCGTATACCCATCCGGCCCCGGGGCTTTCCCATTAGATAGGGTCAGTATTGTGCCCTTAATTTCCTCCAATGTGACGTCTGCGTTTAATATGTCACACTGATACTGAGTGAGTCCGGGCAGGAACACCCCGGAGTCGAATATTGTTACGACGGTTCTGGTTTTCATGGTCTTCCGACAGATTAAAAATCATGTGGATCTGGTGGGAGTTTTGCTCTAAATGATCAGCATGTGAAGCCTGTTGCACTGAGACAGAGGAGATATCGCCCTCCATACGCTGTACTTGATCAGACAAGTGAGAGAGATTATTAGTGAGCGATTGAATCTCAGATTTATAAGTGGTCTCCAGGCGATTAATATAACGCTCCATGTCCTGTTTAATGGGTAGAGCAGACAACTGTAGCCTCAATCCCTGTAAATCATCCCCTGGGGCAGCGAGACTGTGAGACGTGTGGCCTGCTGTATTGCTGAAGGAGATGGGGGGTAATGATGAAGGCCCCGACATAGAAGAGGAGAAAGTAGGTGAGGCCCGGCCGCCATGACAGGCACCACGAGGTGAGCGCTCCAGAGTGGGAAACGCCATGACAGTCCCAAGAGAACATTGTTCACCCCCAGCCAGTATGGGTGGAAACTGTCCCACAGGACCACAGGGAGAGGAGAGGGTACAACCAGTATCTGGAACAGCAGCGCTGGTCGCAGATGAAAGCCCCTCAACAAGCGGAGTCCCCACGCCGTCTTGTTTCCCCTCCGGCGGCGCCATCTTGGAAGGAGCTGAGGAGGTCTCCCCTGGGCAACTTATACCCACTCTACAGCCTATGTTTAACTCCTTACTGGAGCGCCCCGCTGATGATCCTCTGGAGTTGGATAGAGCTCACAGAACTCTCGGTCCTCGTAATCGGGATCCTGACAGACCTAGAGATGTCTTATGCCGAGTTCACTTCTTGGCTCTTAAAGAACGGATCATGAGGCAGGCCCGAGATAAAGACGACGTTTTATTAAATGGTGTCAAGATCCAATTCATGTCTGATTTGTCTAGGATGACTTTAGATAAGCGAAAAGTGCTGGGTCCTTTGTTGGATGTGCTAAGAGAGCATGAAATTTCTTACTCGTGGGGACACCCCTTTCAGTTACAGGTTCGAAAAGATGGCGGGTTGCTGATTGTTCGAGATTCCGGAGATATTCCGGATTTTTATGCTGCTCTTCATTTGCCGCGTGTCTCTATACCTGAATGGCCTTATGTTCCTCAACCGCCCTCGCGTCCACGATACCGAAGACGTGGCTGCTTCCCTGCCTCTCCTGTGAGGCATAATGGTGGTCGGGATGCTGCTCCATTAGGAGTCCTTGCTGCGGCATATTGTGAAGTCTGCTGCTGGTTTTTTAATTCGGCATACGCCCTGTGAGGCTGTTGTTTGCTGCTCACATGTTCCTATGATACACCTGTTGCCTGCTTAATTTTCTTTTTGGTGGACTTTATGTTTTTGCCATTTCTTGCTAATTTACAGCTCCTGCTGGGCTATCGACATTAATCCCATATGAATGTTTACCTCATATTTTTGAATGCCTAAATGTACATGTTTGTTGTCAATAACTATATGGTGGGTGGTTCTTTATTGGGGTTCTCTGCCTGTTTCTGACTCGGTCATGTACCCTATGCTATATGGTCTCTGTCCCTGGTCTTTGGCCCTAATATTTTGCCACCTGATTTCCCTTCCTTTATTTCCTTCATCATTTCTTTCTTATCAATTCAGCTATGTTTTATATTAATGCTGGGTTTGGGGGTGCAGGGCGCTGGCTAGACCTTGTCCTGACACCACTTCTCTTAGGGACCCACTGGTTGTATCCGGTGTTTACTGTATTTGTATTGTTTCTTCTCGATTAGTTCAGGGAGCGGGTGATCATTTCACCCGTTTTCTTTGTCTTTGTTGTCGTGTTATCCCTTCCTGGTTTGTCTTGTCTTTGTCCCTGGTACGATAGTACACAGTATTGGCTTGCTCATTCTGACTACGGCGATATGGCACAGTTGAAAGTATGTACCCTTAATGTTAGAGGGTTTAATGCCCCTGAAAACCGCTCACAGGTACTATATCACATGCACAAAGTGCGGGTGCAGATCCTGTTTCTACAGGAAACTCATTTTCAAGTGGGCCATACCCCTCAGTTTACTAACCGGTATTATCCAGTTTGGTTTCACAGTACCAACCCGGACGGTAAATCCAAAGGGGCTAGTATATGTGTCCATAAATCGCTTGCTCATAAAACCATTGATGTTCTGATCGACCCAGGTGGTCGGTTTGTCTTTCTCAAGCTATCAATTAAGAATAAGATTTTCACATTGGCTAACTTTTATCTTCCTAATCAGGACCCGGCTCGGGTGTGTCGTGTATTTCTCAGGAAATTAGAGGAGTTTTCGGAAGGTGTTTTACTTGTGGGAGGTGACTTTAATTTAACGTTTGACTCCAGGCTTGATACCTCCTCGGGCAGGTCAGCAGTTCCTAAGACACAATTGGCAGCCTTGAAGACTACGATGCACTCTATGCAATTGATTGACGTGTGGAGGGTACTTCATCCTCAGGTACAAGAATATCACTGAATGTTTTAGGCAATATTACTCCACTTTGTATAATCTCAAAGGTCATTTTCAGGACATGCAGGCTAATGTGTTACGAGAGAAAATTGATCAGTATGTGCAAGACACGGCCTTGCCGTCTCTGGAGGCTGGGGACGCCTTGGGACTTGAGGAAGAATTTTTGGAATCCGAAGTCTTACAGGCGATTGGAGATTCTCCTTTGGGCAAAAGTCCAGGACCTGATGGGTTCAACAATAGATTTTATAAGACGTTCAAGCATCAACTTGCTCCCTTTTTGACGAAAGTCTTTAACTCTGTGTCTTCCTCTTGTCCCTTTGCGCCTCAGTCTCTTGAGGCTCATATTACTCTCCTACCGAAACCGGGTAAGGACCCCACGACTTGTGCGAATTTTCGACCCATCTCATTGATTAATGTAGATGCTAAACTCTTTGCGAAATTAATTGCGGCCAGACTCTCTCCGCTATTACCAGGCTTGGTCACGGATGATCAGGTAGGGTTTGTGCGTGGTAGGGAAGCCCGGGATAATACTAACAAGACCCTGCTTTTAACATCTTGTCAGTCACACAAGATACCGATGTGTCTACTTTCTGTCGATGCCGAAAAGGCTTTCGATAGGGTACACTGGGTGTTTCTCTGCAGTGTTTTGACTCAGGTCGGCCTTAGCTCTACCATGGTGGCTAGGATTATGGAGCTATATCATAGGCCTACAGCTCGGGTACGAGTTAATGGTCTCTTGTCTGATTCTTTGCCTATTACAAATGGAACAAGACAGGGGTGTCCACTTTCACCTCTGTTATATGTGTTGGTCACGGAACATCTGGCCGTGGCACTGCGGAATAACCCCAACATTGAGGGCGTTTGCGTCGGGGCTCAACATCACAAGTTAGCACTGTACGCTGATGACCTTCTAGTGTACCTCACGACTCCAATGATTTATTTGCCATCTTTGACGGGGGAGTTTGAGCGATTTGGTAACTTGAGTAACTTCAAGGTCAATTATTCTAAATCGGAGGCGCTGAATGTATCTCTGGACGCCCCTCTAGGTGCCCATCTTGCTCGGTTTTTCCGTTTAAGTGGCAAACAGCATCTTTAAAATATTTAGGGATACATATCCCCACACATCTGTCTGACCTGTTTGTTCTGAACTACACACCTCTCTTACAGCGTAGCTTGCGAGAATTGGAGGCATATGGGGGGCGGCGCATGTCATGGTTTGGACGTATCAACGCGGTCAAAATGGATATTTTACCTAAATTTTTGTACATATTTCAAACTGTCCCCATTGTGTTTCCTGCGTCCTTCTTTAAGACCTTGCATAGGGCCATCACCAAATTTGTATGGGGCTCTTCTCGGCCTCGGCTTAGATTTTCTACTCTCAGTAGGCCCAAGGTGGAGGGAGGTGCGGGCTTGCCGGACTTTAAGCGCTACCATCATGCTGCGATTCTCATGAGGTTGGTGGACTGGTACCGTGCGGCTGTGGGTAAGCAATGGCTGCGAATCGAGAATAAAATGTCCTCTCTTGCATTGTCCTCTTTACCATGGTTGTCTGGTTTCCAGCGACCAACGTCCTCCTTGCCTTTCCTCACACGTCAGTTTCTTGTAGTGTGGGAGCGGATCATTGGTACCCTGAACGTTGCTCATCGTCCGGGTCCATTGACTCCTCGGTTTGATAATGCTTCCTTCCCTCCGGCGGTGGGTGTGGACACATTCCTCTGTTGGGGGAAACAGGACGACGGATACTTGGCGCAGACCCTTACACCTGAGGGTACAATTTTGTCGCTTGCTGCTGTTTCTGAGGCCTGCCCGGGGAGACGATCAATATGGTGGTCCTATTTTCAACTGCGTTCCTTTCTCTCTTCCATGGGTGATTGTCTTGTGTTACTACAGGGTAAAACTCCTCTGGAACATTATTTGCCTTTGACTTCTGCTCCTTCTCATGTGCTGTCCTATTTACATGGGATCCTCCAACCTGATTACTCCTCCTCGCAATTAACATGCACCACAGCTTGGGATGAGGAAATGGGGGTTCGACATTCTGAGGAAGACTGGGGAACTTCTTTCTTCCTGGCCCATAAGTTACCAACTTCCTGTTTTGCTCAGGTGAAAAACGATAAAATACTTACCAGATGGTACCGTTGTCCTTCCCTTTTGTATAGGATATTTCCTGATGTGTCTGCAGCTTATTGGAGGTGTGGGGAGGCTCCTGGAACCATATTGCACATTTGGTGGGATTGGCCCAAACTCCGCCCCTTCTGGGAAAAAATTTTAATCTTGGCAACAAGCTTTTTGGTACTGATGTTCCTACCTCGCCTTCGGTTGGATTGCTTTCCATGGTCCCTGGATCACTCCCACACCTCAAAAATTGGATTTTTAGACATTTTCTGACTGCAGCTAGAACTGTCATTCCACGTCATTGGAAGTCTAGTACCATGCCTTCCTTGAAGGAATGGGTGACGGAACTGAATGGTATTATGAGGATGGAGGAGTTAATGTCTGCTGATCGTGGTAAGTCCGAGGTTTTTGTACGAACTTGGTCAGTATGGTCCGAAATCCGGGAGGGGGGGGGGTCCCGATATGCCTCTTTGGTTGGATGGCCTTTATTGAACACTCATTTTGCCAGATTCTGTGTACTTTTGTCCGTCTGTGTTTCCCTTCGTTGTCTTGTGTATATGTAACTTTGTGTTAGAATTTGCACTAAAACGTGTCATTAATACTCGTCTTTTGGGACTGGTTTCCCTAAATATTGCACTACTAATATTGCTGTAGTTATGGTATTGCTACTTAACATTGGATTTTATTATTTAGTTCCTCTTACTTTGATGTTTAGGAGGCTACCTCCTACCATTAACTCTTTGTAATATTTCTTACAATTTGACTTTCATGTATTGCACTATGTGACAACTTTTGCAGTTTTGTGTAATGTTTTATCTGCTCTGTTTATTGTCTAATAAAAAAATGTTTGATAACAACTCGCGTTTTTTAGGGCTGTTTTTGGAGCGGTTTTTCAATGGAGTCCATGAAAAACGCCTCCAAATACGTCCCAAGGAGTGTCCTGCACTTCTTTTGACGAGCTGTCATTTTACACGCCGTATTTTGACAGCGACGCGTAAAATAAAGGCTTGTTGGAACAGAAAATCGTAATTCCCATTAAAAGCAATGGGCAGATGATTGTAGGCGTATTAGAGGCATTTTTTCTGGCGTAAATCGAGGCGTAAAACGCCCGAATTACGTCTGAAACCACTGCATGTGAGCATACCCTAAGAGTTCCCTACCTTGGTGTAGGTCAATGGGCGTGTCCGCATAAAGAGCTTGATAGTATGTACGTAAAATAGTATTAATTGTTTTGGGATCTGAATTAGAAACTCCATTCTTATCTTTAAGGTTTAATATGTGAGACGGTGTGTATCTACCTCGTGCCAAGCGCGCCAGTAGCTTGCCCGCTTTATTGCCAAACCTAAAGAGATCAGCGTCAAATTCTGACCGATAAATATTTTCTCTTGTCAAGCCACTGATCATATTGCATTTTGGCTTTTCTCGTTTATCTCCCAGATTCTTGGTCAGGGTTTGTAAAAACGCTGTATATGCACACCTCAAACCATCACTCGCCTTCCTATACCCTTCATTAGTCTTACGCTTAAGGGTAGACATGTATTGTATGATCTTTCCTCGAGCCACCGCTTTTGCTCTAAGCCAATATAACGATGGGTCCGAACGATGCGCTCCATTATCCCCACCAAATTCTATCCACCAGCCCTTTAGCTTCTGTAAGAATCCCTCGTCCTTCGCCAGAAAGGAGGGGAATCTCCATATGAAATCCGTCCCCTTAGCGACAATGTCAGCAAGGGTAATTGTAATCGGGGAGTGATCAGAAATAACTAGATCCTCAATTGTAGCGTCTCGCAGCCGTTGGGACAATGTATCATTCACCAGAAGGTTATCAATACGGGACCATGATTGATGGGCATGTGAATAATGTGTGAATTCCCCAGCATCAGGGTGTAGGCATCTCCAGGCGTCTATGAGGGCAGTGTGTCCTATCAATTCTGGCAGGATTAAATCCCTATGCCGTTGTGAATTGGATATTGAGCTCCTATCCTCACTAGGCGCCGCTACAGTATTGAGGTCTCCCCCTAGCACTAAAAACCTGGTACGGTCCTGTTGGAGTCGAATTTCCAGCTTACAAAAAAATCTGGCATTGGCAGCATTAGGACCATAAACATGGTAAATACTGATTGTTTCCCCGGCATGTTCCACTACTAGATGGATCCAACGGCCCTCATCGTCACACTCCTGGGACACTACAGTATAAGCAAAATTTTTGTGAATCAGTATCATGACTCCCGCCTTTCCGTCTCTAGCAGCCGAACCAAAAACCTGGCCCACCCAAAATTTTTGTAAATATTTAAATTCTGGTTCAGTAAGTTGAGTCTCCTGTAAAAGGACTACATCCGGTCGGAATCTTTTCAAGTGTCTCAAGAGTTTGGTCCTTTTATGTGGGGATCTAAGCCCTTTTACGTTCCATGAGACTATTTTCATGTAATTGGACTATGCATATAATGATCTAAGCTACAAGAGAGCCGTGATTGGGTCGGGAAGTTGGATCCAACTTTACAGAAAAGGCATGCATGAACATTAAATACATAACCAAAACCAGACATAAAAAACAAAAACATGAGCAAAATTAATAGACTTTGAAAAAGAGACAAAGAAAGAAAAGAAAAAGAAAAACCGCCCGTGCTAAGGGTATACAGAACCCTAGTACCCAGTGCCGTAATGGACTTCACTTTTTTCTGGCATGCAAAACATCTCTCACTCACCCTCACTCCCTGAACTGTAGAACAAGATTATATATATATATATATATATATATATATATATATAGCGAACCATTGGCCCCGTACAGTAAAGACATTGTGTCATAAAGCAGACATGATAAAATTAGAGAATAAGAAAATCAAAATATTGCACCGCAAATCCACCACCACACTTTGCAAGATAATCCTGGAATACCCTTACAATCATGTACTATAGAGAGGAAGAGAAATGTCGACTAAATGATTATCAAAAGAACTACCGGTTAACTGGCCTACAGCGATCACAAGAGCTATCCAGTAGGATGAAATGGCATTGTAAATCTTTCAATCCGGAGACAGAGACCGGGTTTGGTCTCTCGGCCGTCTCTGGTTTAGGAGAGTCCGCTCCTCTTCTTGACCCTTCTCTACGGGTGTTGCCAGGTGTGGAAAGGACAGCCTCTGACCAGGCCGACCCAGTTCAGATCGGCTCCGTCTGGTATCACTTGCAATGCGACGTGGACGGTGTTTCGGACTGTGCAGGATGGCTTGATGAGGGCGCCCTCTACACAATTCCGCGAGTGCCTCCTCTACTTCACTCGCTGAGGTAAATGCCTTTGTTTGTCCGTTAGCTTGAAACACCTGTAGGGTGGCGGGATATTGTAGAGTAAAGCGTTGTTTAGCCTGGAATAAGGCAGTACAAATCTTGCTAAAAGATCGGCGACGTTCCGCAACCTCCATGGAATAGTCCTCGAAAAGCAGCACCCTCATACCATTAATCTCCAAGGGTCTGGATCGACGACGGTATGCCTTCATGAGTGCCACTTTGTAGTTATAATCAAGTAACTTCAGTATGACTTGTCTGGTACGTGGTGGTCTATTGGTATCAGATGGCAGGTTATTTCTCTGGGTCCGGCCCCACCCTGTGCGCCCTTTCCACCCAGCATGGATGTTGTAAACCTGGGGCTTCCGGCAGGGCCCTCTCACATAGACGTTGTAAATCAGAAGGAACAACCGACTCTTTCAGACCCACATTTCTTAAATTACTCCTCCTGGATCGATTTTTCAGATCCTCCACCTTGTCCCCCAACTGAGTAGTAGTAGACAAAACCGCTTTTAGCGTAGTTTGCAAGTGCTCATTTTCATCCTCTAACAACGTTATACGCTGTTCTAATTCACCTGTTCTGGAGGTGATCTGTGCCAGCTCTGCATGGATGCGGTCAAGGGAAGTTTGAACCGTGTTTTCTAGCGCTTTTTGGAGGTCAGTAGCTATCCTTTTAGCTACTCCATGTGCCAGGGCCACATAATCATCAGGTACAGGGGCAGGCATAAGCTCTGCACCAAATACAGATAAGGATTGTGGTTGTTGCAGATCATCCTCCTGCGAGTACAGCGGGGGAGAAGTGGCGGGAAGCACCGCCATCTTACCTCCCTTCTCAGTGGCTGGCTCTGTGTCTTCCAAGGCTGGTTTCTGTGCACTACGGAGGAGATATATCTCTATGCAGGCAGTGCTGGAGACGTCCCTGTGTACGGGACCGGTGTCTGTGACACGATGTTCGCCGCCAGAGAGACTATTGCAGGCTTTCAGGCCAGTCAGGAGCGGGAGCTCAGTCACACGCGTCCTGCATCGCCAGCGCCGGAAGTCGAGGCGTGGGTCTTCAGAAACACCTTGTCTAGAAGGCCCAAGGTACTCCAGCTAAAACGCATTCAGAAACCGTGACATTATTTCGGCACTGTATGGCGGTAGTATTTGAACATTGTATGGCTCTGTTACAGTTATCTGAACACTGTATAGCGGTATTATTTAAGCACTGCGTGGCGGTTATAAAGCACTATATGGTAGTATTATTTGAGCACTGTATGGTGGTATTATTTAAAGCACTATGTGGCAGTATTATTTGAGGACTGTATAGCGGTATTATTTGAGCACTGTATGGCGGTATTATTTGAGCCCTGTATTGGCGGTACTGTATGGCAGTATTATTTAAAGCACTATATGGTGGTATTATTTGAGGACTATATAGCGGTATTATTTGAGCACTGTATGGCGGTATTATTTAAAGCACTACATGGCAGTATTCTTTGAGGACTGTATACTGGTATTATTTGAGCACTGTATGATGGTATCATTTGAGCACTATATGGCGGTATTATTTGAAGACGATATTACGGTATTTGAGCACTGTATGGCGGTATTAGAGCACTGTATGGCGGTATACTTTACTTATTTTTATAGTGGATTGTAGTAGTAGTGCATAAGGATCTTTTATTAGATTGTAACTGTACCATGTTCTTTTTTTTCCCTGGGTCGTTCCCCATGACAATATTTTCCACAAGAGCCGCCAAACGCCCTAGTCCTGCCCTGGCAGAAGTTGACAGAGGTGTATCTAAGGTGCCTTTGATTAGAAAAAAGAAATTGGACACATTTTTTATCATTTCAACTATTACCCTGATAAGACTCCTGCATTATAGTCATTTCCAGTACGGCTTTCCTCTATCACCAGCTTGTAGTGTTTACCAACCGGCTGCAAGATCGTAAAAACATTTCTTGGAATGTTAACCGGAAATTTAGTGCAAATACAATCCACAGTTCAGATAAAATTTAGCCATAAAGTAAAAACGTGACAGTATAACACCTATGGTCTGCAAAAAAGTAATTAAAGGAATGATCCCGTCGGGAAAACCATTTTGTATATGCCCTATTAGGGTACACAGAGGTGATTCTTGAGAAGGAGGATGCAGCAGCTCCTGTTTGTTTACATACAAAGCCCCCTCCCCTCATATGGACGCATCCCATATAAGCAAATACTAGGGCTTCTGTGGTCATGTTGCCGGTGATCTACTCTTAGGGACCAAATTTCGTCATATGAATTCTAAAGTCTGACGGATTGCAAAATTAGTAAAAAAAAATTTCACGTTTTACTGCACAAAGACCTAAATGTCCTTTTTTTTCGAACATCCCTCAGTGTTTTGCCATATGGGACAGTTTTCCATTACAACATATGGACAGTATTCCCCTTACCTCGACAGAGACGGTAGTATGGGAATCTCTAGTCATAATAATAAGACACCCAGAAGGTAAATAAATAGTCCTACAGATGGAGAGCCCTTGTAAACCTGTCCAGAAAGAAACGGAGGAGTTGAAATCCCTGCTGATGACCAGTCTTAAGAGTATCCATAGATATTAAGGAGACCATTGACTTTAGACTTTGTCGGCCAACAGCTATTGCTCCCGACTGTCCCCTATATACAAGTACGCTCGGCCAAGTGGGCATGTGTTTTCAATGGGGATAGGGGATCAAGTCACTGACAGACCCCTCGGACAGTGGTTTCCTACCAGCTGAAACAAAGGATCGGGCATGTTGAAATCCAACAAGTCTTATACTTCTTGCTCCTGCAGTCGGAGGAAAGACGGGACAGCCCTATACACATCCGGTGCTGAATCGGTAGGTTTGGCTAAATGTCATTTAATATGGCCGCCTGTAGATTTTTTGTTGGGGGTTGGCGTGGATTTTGACAGGATCCACATAATATAACAACCATGGAGGCTGGCAGACCTCACAAAAAGGCTATAGTCCGGAAAAGTATAGGATGGACAGTTTGGACTTTATCTGTTGGATTATTGGTGGTCCAGAGATAAGCAGTACCAGAGCTTTTTGGCAGTCCTTCATCTCCCCATGCTATATGTTATTGGGAGTACTGGGTTTGACAGCTATTGGTTGTCCCATTGTTATAGTCATGTACTGTTCCCACCATAGATATTTATGGCATATCCAGAGAATATGCCTCACATGTCTGATTGCTGGAGTCCGACTCGCTGGGAGCACCTAAGATTCTGGGAACGTAAAAGTTTCGTCGTCTGGAGCAAGTGGCCGCGTGTGCACAGGAATTCTCTATTATAGTAAGCGGGAGAAAAGGAAACGCTCTTTCGGCTGTTTCCAGACAAGTGTGACCTTGCATGTTTGTCCACATCTTCACCGGGAACAGGAGAGCGGGTACTATGGCTTCTCACAGAAAATAGGTGGAAATTTACAGGTGCAACGGAATGAAAGGAAAGCAGCGCTTGCACAAACGGCATGGCCCCTTCAAAACAGCCGGTCAGAGGGGGTCGTCTATGATGCTCCTAAAGTTTTGGATTGCAGGACAGTGGACAACAGGGCTGGTTTTAGGAGGTGGCAAGCTTGGCAGTTGTCTAGGGCCCAATCTCCTAGTGGACCACCCAAAGGCACGACGACCAGGAGCAACCTAAATTTAGCATTCACCCCTTTACTTCATTAGAGTACCATGAGTATTAGAAATTACAAGAAAAACTTTAAAATAGAAGGGTGTAATATAGGCAACTTCTGCCATCCACCAAAATCAGACAGACGCTAACCCATAAACGCAAGCTTTGTGGGTGTACAGTGGGCACTCTAATTTAACTCTTGACAAGCGTCATGTAATTGGCCCTATAAAAGTGGACATTCGCATCTCATGACAGGTGGAGTTTTCCCATATACTGTGTAGTACTGACGCTGCTCCTCATAGCAACCAATGAGAAACCAGCTTTCATTTTTCTAGCACAGATAAGATCAGTAGAGATCTGATTAGTTCCTGTAAACCCAGAGTACCTCTGATAATAGTGAGCTGCCAGGGCACAAGGGAAGGAAGTGTTGTCATAGGGACATACAAGTCAACCCAGGGTTAAAAAGGCAAATAGGCTAAGCAGATAAATAAGCAAATTCTGTAGGTTAAACTGTAGGTTAGTACTATATTTTTACTTAAAAAAAAATATATATAAATATATATATAAAAACTTTGAAAATGTATAAAAAAAATACAAACATATAATAATAAAAAGGAAATTTTAAGTCTAAAATCTACAAAATATTTAATGATGGCACAAATATTCCTCTCCGAGCAGCTGGCATTTCTTGGGTTTTTAGAGCCATATTTGTTTCAAGAAAGGATTGTGTCTTTCCCATCTATTTCGGAAGGCTCTATATTTGGAAGGCAGATGTTGGAAAATATTCTGAAACTATGAGGGTCACATCCATTTACAAGCACCTTAATTTTGGAAGGCACATGTTAGGAAACTGGTAATCTTGCTGACACAGCACGATTACTGGAAGCTATTGAATATCAGGCACACTCCAAAAGCTGCAGGAAAACATACAGAGGTCTATAAATACCCAC
This sequence comes from Rhinoderma darwinii, assembly GCF_050947455.1. NCBI lineage: Eukaryota > Metazoa > Chordata > Amphibia > Anura > Rhinodermatidae > Rhinoderma > Rhinoderma darwinii. The sequence continues at coordinate 60,149,032 of NC_134699.1, forward strand.
GGTATGGATCAAATGTGCAAGAGTTAAAATGGATTACATCCGTGTCAATAGACGGGTTACCGTTCACTTGTGTGCACTGACGTCTACAGTCACTTCTTAGGCCTTATTCACACGAACGTGTGCGTTTTTTGCGCGTTGCAGTTCCGTGTGTCATCAGTGATTGCTGCGTGATTTTCGCGCATATGCCATCCTTATGACAGACGGTTTTGATGTTTAGAAAAAGAAATGAAGGAAATGCCATTAATTTTTCCTTCATTTCTTTGTCTACTGTTGAGCGAATCACGCGCGACACACGGAAGTGCTTCCGTGTGCTGCACGTGATTTTCACGCACCCATTGACTTCAATGGGTGAGTGATGCGCGAAAAACACCCAAGTATTAGGACATGTCGTGTGTTTTACGCAGCGGACACACGCTGCGTGAAAATCACAGAATGTCTGAACGGCCCCATTGACTAACGTAGGTCCGTGCGACGCACGTGAAACGGACGTTAAACACGTTCGTGTGAATAAGGCCTTACCACGTAGATCTTTTAATATCTCTACTTGTATTTAAAGACAATCCTGACCCCCAAAAAAGTCATCCCATTATTGGCAAGATTGAAACAATTCAGCTGTATTTATTTTTGGATGCAATATACAACAATAGAGCTCCCACTTTTTAGAACATTTTGTGCTGATTCTTTTCTTAACACGTCTGTATAGGGTTCGGAGCTCCTTTTTTTGTAACACAGAGCTCCTAATACCCTGGATGGAGCCAAACGATGGAATTCTGGCTGCCTGCAGCCACCACAAGGGGGAGCTTAGGAGCTAACTGATGCTGCATAAACAGTAAGTGTGAAAGCTCCACCTAGTGGTGCCTGAAGGAAGCCAGAATTTTATCATTATGCAGATTTGGACCTCTGCATCAGAAAACGAAAGCTACAAAGATGTATTAAGAAATAAATCAGCACAGAATTGTGAATTTATTTAGACAAAAAAAACGAAACAGATCAGCCAGGATGACATACACTATAGGGTTAAAAGTATCGGGACACACCACTTTGTGGCAATAGGACTGAATGGAACACCTAAATTCAATGACAGTTGTATAAAATCCAGCACTCGCCATGCAGTCGCCTTTACAGACATTTGTGATAGAATAATCATTGTAAAGAGGTCAATGAATTCCAGCCTGGTCCTGTAATAGAACGTCACCAGTGTAACAAGTCAGTTCCCTCCAGGTCTTCCCTCCTAGATATTCAACCATCAACTGTGAGTGATATCGTAAAGTGGAAGGAACCGCAGCAATTAAGTCACGAAGTGCAGACCACGTAAAGTTACAGAGCGGGCGCGCCGAGTGCTGAGGCGCATAGTACATAAGAGTCGCCAACCCTCTGCTGACAACATAACTGCAGAGTCCAAACCTCCTCTGGTATTAACATCCACACAAAAACTGTGCCTGGGAGATTGGGGCCGAGCAGCCTTACATCACCAAGCACAATGCAAAGCGTCCGATGGAGTGGTGTGAAGCCGCCACTGGACTCTGGAGCAGTGGAAACATGTTCTGTGGAGTGACGCTTCTCTATCTGGCGGTCTGATGGACGAGTCTGGGTTTGGTGAATGCCAGGAGAACGTTACCTGCCTGACTGCATTGTGCCAAATGTAATGTTTGGTGGAGGAGGGATAATGCTATGGGGTGTTTTTCAGGGGCGGTCCTCGGCTCCTTAGTTCAGAGGAAGGAAACGCTTAATGTTTCAGCATACCGAGACATTTTTGATAATTTATGGGGACAGTTTGGGGTTCAGCTTTTTTCTGTTCCAGGATGATCTGTACCCCATTGCACAAGGTCCATAAAGACATGGTTGGGTGAATTTGGTGTGGAAGAACTTGACTGGCTGCAGAGAGTTCTGACCTCAACCCCATCCAACACCTTTGGGATGAACTAGAATGGAGATTATGAGCCAGACCCTCTCCCCCAACATCAGTGTCTGACCTCACAAATGATCTTCTGGATGAATTGATGAAAATTCGCATAGACACACTCCAAAATCTTGTAGAAATCCTTCCCAGAAGAGTGGAAGATGTTTTAGTTGCAAAAAAGGGGACCAACTCCATATTAATGTCTATGGATTTAGTATGAGATAACATAAAAGCTCCTGTAGGTGTAATGTGTAGGTGTCCCAATACTTTTGTCTATGTAGTAGATGTGTAATATTCAGTCTTCCTGGTGGAGTTCTGAGTAGAGTAATGTGAAGCATCCACTTAACTCCCAATATGGAAGAAACAATAAAGTAGTTCATAACGGTCAATGGACATCTCTGTCCTGTATGCCAAAGTCAGCCAGCTAAGGGTCACATGCCGGAGGGAAATCTTTTGTGCTGTGCTTAAAATTTTGATAAAGTTCATGAGATGTTTTTTAAAAATTACTTTCTGGGAAGACTTATTTATAGGATCCAAAGAAAGTTTCTGCTCCTGATAAAATCAAGTGACTACTTTTTCCGTGAATAAGTTTCAGCATGAATCCAGCAATCGTCGAGGCATGGTCATCGGTGCTAGACTAGCTGGGGCGGTATTTCACAAACAACCAACCTTGTAGGGTTTTCTCATACAATGATCGTACAGTGGAGCGTATACCAAAAATGGTGTCATCGAGAAAAAACATCCAGTGAAAGGGGATCCTGTGAACGCTAACAACTCGTCGATAAAGGGGTCCAAGAAGGAGAAATTGAAGCAAAATACAACGCTGGTACTTCAACTAACGTGTCCGAACGCACAACTCGTAGCTCCTTAGCACGGATGCGCTATAGTCGCTGACAACCAGTTCCAGTGCCATTGCTGTATCTGGGAAACAGAAAGGCTGAGATCAATGAACAGTGGAAAAATATCACCTGAACAGAGGACCCAGATTTCTGTGGCACCATGTTGATCGGAGGTCACAATTTGGCACAGCAGCATGAATTGATGGATCCGTCCTGTCAGGTGTGAACAGATCAGGCTGGTGGAGGTGCAGTAATGGTGGGGGGTGTTTTCTTGGCACTCCCTGGGTCCTATGATACCAGTGGATGGACTTGTGAACAGTAGGAATTACCTAAACATTGTGGCCGACCAAGTTCCTCCCTTCATGGCAGCGGTTTACCCTATGGCAGAGGGGCACTTTACCGGCAACTGGGAGAAGCGATCCTGTCCGCATCGCCAAATATTCCTGCAGAACCATTTAAACACCTAGTGGAGTCTGTCACTACGAATTACTGCGGTCCTGAAGTCCAAAGAAGGTCCAACACACTACTAGATGGGTGTACAGATGTAGCCATCTTTATCTTGACTTCAAGCATTAAATAAGCAGCGTCAAGAAACTTTGACTTGACTTTAATGGCTTTTCAATGGCTTGTTGTGTGGTATCACTCTGCCGCAAGATAAAGATGGCTACATCCGTATCTTAAAAACAGGGACGGTTCAGTGTATATGCAAGGGGACATGTAAGGCTGGGTTCACACGAGCATGTTACGTCCGTAATGGACGGAACGTATTTCGACCGCAAGTCCCGGACCGAACACACTGCCGGGAGCCTAGCATCATAGTTGTGTACGACACTAGGAGTCCCTGCCTCTCCGTGGAACTGCTGTCCCGTACTGAAACCATGATTACAGTACAGGACAGTTGTCCTGCAGCGAGGCAGGGACTCCTATCATCGTACATAACTATGATGCTAGGAGCCCGGCTCCCTGCAGTGTGTTCTGTCCAGGACTTGCGGCCGAAATACGTTCCGTCCATTACGGACGTAACATGCTCGTGTGAACCCAGCCTAACACAAACCCCTTCCTCTGTGACTAGTTATGCAGTGATAAATCCCTCTCTCCCGTATCAACTAAGTAAATTTGTTGCTCAGGATTCTACAAAAGCTGGGTCACATCTCTAGCGGAAGCTGTAACTGCAGCCATGTTGGTTGTCGGCCAGCTTGCCCAGAAAGACCGTCTTTACTTTGTGTACTGATGCAAGTAGGCAGAGAAACACAGGGGAATGACTAAGACCACATTCAGACGAGCGTAGCTAACCTCGGATGTGAAAAACTGCGGTTTTTCACGTCCGAGGGGCACCTGTGTGGGGCGCCTATTTTTTCAGGGACCCTTCACCCTTTTAACGGAGTGTTGAAAAAAACTTTGAAGTACATGAGTCCGTGTGACGGCCATTGTTTTAACAGCCGTCGCACAGACAATACATACGCTCGTCTAAATGAGCCCTAATAGAGTAACTTACAAAAAACTGACAGACATGAAGAGAGGAGAGAGGGGGAGGAGTGAGCAGGGAAGTATTTGTGTATATGCGCAGGTGGGTGACCGAGTGACCAAAGACAATTTTACATTGCCTCCGAAATGTCTGACAACGTGTCAGCTTCCTATCACGGTAGGAAGAGTAGCTCTGGAGCACAAACTGATGTTTTAACATGTGAAAAAACAGTATTTTATATTAGAGGGGTTCCCTTTTAAATGATCACTTTAAAATGTGCCTTACTGCAGCACTCAAAAAAAGTTATCTTGGTTGGAAGAACATGTCCTTCTATTTGAAAACACATGGAAAAAAAGGCCAAAGTTGCAGCGACGTATCAGAAATCTGAACGGGCACCAAGATATCTGAGCACATAAAGACTTTTTTGCTCTTAACCCTATGTACACTTGTGCAGGAGGTGGCTGCAAATCTCTGCTATTCATCACTAAGCAACCATGTGCAAGCGAGTTATTGCCCTCCTACTCAAGACGCTCTGGAATAATACAGCACACTTACATCACGATGCAGGACGACATCTTCACGCAATCACTTCTCACATAATTCTTTTCTAAGATTGCAGCAGTCTCCCACGCCTCGAAAATACTTTATAATTAGGAACATACTTATATAGAGACTATAAGAAATAGAAGTTCTTGGGTAGAAGTCTTGGCATGTGATATGCAAATGAATGTACCCTCACCCTTTCGGCCAATCAGATGATCTGAATAGATTAACAAGTCAGTCTTCTGGTCTGGTAGACTCGATAAAGCCCCCTCTTCTTGTTAAACAGTGGGAGAAGTTGGAGGTGGTTAAAAGTAACTCATGACTGCAGAACCAGACTACACACAAGGTTTGTTTTTGTAGTCTGTAACCATGGAGACACATAGGTCCGCATAGTAGCTTGATTCACAAAACGGTAGGCTATTTGAAAAGTTGCTAGAAATTCTTTCAAAAGTGTACACATCCATTAAATCAATGTAGTGGGAGAAAATATAATTGCTACTTATTTACGGTTTCACAACATTTTTTAAGGAATTTAAGGGTTACTGTACTTTAGGAATTCAAGTTAAAAGGGTATTCCTGTGATAGCAAACTATCACCTATCCACTTGTATCTGAGTAGTTAGACAAATGGAACGGGTTTCCTCTGCCCCCAATTGGCCCCATCTCCCCACAATGAGATCGAGGGATGTCGAGTGGTTGATAGGACATCCGGTTCTGCCTTCTGTGCTTGATTATTAATCTCTGTCAGAGGAAGGGCTTAATAGAAGATCACAGAAAAAGGCAATACACTGGAATACATAAGTATTGAACAGTATTTTACGAGTGGTCTAGTGATCGCATGGTAAAGTTCCAAGGGAGACTAAAATAAAGCAAAAAAAAGTAAGAGAAAAAACAACTTTCCAATTTTTCACATTAAAATAATGTAAACAATAAAAAAAAGACCACAATTGGCCCCATCCTTAAACGTCCGAACCAATAAAATATCATACGATAAACGCCGTAGAAAAAAAAAGCACAATGCCAGAATAGCTGTTTTTTGGTCAACTCGTTTTTTGTTGTTTTTTGAAAAAAATGGAATAAAAAGAATTCAAAAAGTCCTACATAATCCAAAATGGTGCCAAGACTATAGCTAGCTCCACAAAAAAAAAAACAAAAAAAAAACAAACCTCCCAGACCACTCCATCCATGGAAAAATAAAAAAATTCTTGGACTCATAATGTGTCGACACAAAACACATTTTATTTTAACAAATTGTTTTTATTTTGTAAAAGTAGTGAAAAACATTTTAAAAATTTGGTATCATTTTGGTTTTTCTCCAAATCCGCCCCACATTTAAAAAAAAAAAGTTTCCCAATACATTATATTATACATTGAATGGTGCCATTAAAACATACAACTCTTCCCGCAACAAACAAAACCTCATATGTCGACAGAAAAATTTGAAAAGTTATGGCCCTTGGAAAGGGGGTGAGAGGGGGGCTGAAACTGAAAAAATGAAAAATGGCTGCGGAGTCCAAAGGGGTTAAAGAGGGAATGGCTCTATATGGTCAGATATGTCTGATGAGACAGTCTGTGCCTGGTCTCATGTCAAGGCGAGTGGATATGTGTTGTGTAACAGTTTTCCTCCGGGCCGAGTATAGATTTGCTCTTTCTGATAATTAGATTGGTTAAAACATCCACATATATTTCATTGTGGGCACGTTATACTGTCTGCATGCTGTAGCCTTGGATTTTCTGCTATGTAAACGAGAGCATCTCATATTTAAAGGGGTTTTTCCCTCTGTAGACACTTATGGCCTTCTTAAAACCAAGGCTGTGGTAGCTGCATACAGGATAAGACTCAACGCCCATAGGCCCCATAGAGCGGAGCCCATATGCGGCCATCCGCTCCATTAGTGCTCCTTCTGTATGGTGCTACTACCAGGGACCCCCGTTCTTCCAAAAGATGTGAAAAACCCATTGGAGGTTATAAATTGGATCATTTGCACCGAACCAACACCTGTTCGGATGTTTTTCGCCATTGGGATTTTGTTTGGTAACCACCTGTAATTGAACTGGCTAAAGTGGAATCTCTCAATCAACAAACCCCTTCAAATTAGGGCACCTATAGGATGCTCTATCAAAGGGAAACTAGTGGGTGCTATGGCCTTCACTAAGTGTCCCACCTAAGTGTAGGGGAATTTTGGGTACTATATGAAAATAGCAGTGCAGGGTCCAAGTGGACTCATTTTTCTCCATATCTCCGCCCCTCAGACTTGTTCTGAGCAGGAAGTTCTTTAAATGGGTCTTAGGTTTCTTCCACACTACATTTTAGCTACACGTTTGACATATGCATCCTGGCACATAAGTCAAATGTACACATAGGCTCCCACTATACCTACAGAGACGAAAAGAATGTTCTTTTGGCCTCATCGGGCGCTATATATCAGGTATACCGTTTTCTTGCTGGATAGAATAGCATAGTAGTCAACGCTATTCTATCCAGTGGTAATCTGTAAAAAAAAGTATATGATGAAACGTATACATTTTTTATTTTTTAACAGGACAGCTTATAGGTGACGGATGCCACTGTTTGGAATCTGTCACATGCATTCAATTAGTGGCGTCACATGCATCCAATTAGTGGATACTTCATGGACTTTTCCATAGCTTCTCTTGACGTATCCATAAACCACTATAGTCTATGTTCACGGATGCCACCGTTAGGCATCCTTTGCAGCCTCCGCATAACGTAAACGGTGTAGACGTCAAACGGAAACTAAAAACGCAATGTAAAAGGAGCCTTAGCCTGGCGCTTCTGACTGGTAGGAGGGGCTCCATGAGCGTTTACGTGAGGATCACTTCATGTAGTGATGATAGTGATAGAAAATTGATAGCCTTCAACTCCGTAGAAAATGAAGAGAATATATAGGTTAAGCGTCCGGCATTCAGTTGCCAACCAGAAGATGCGTTCCTGCATGTGATGGACATATACAGCTGTGCTTCCCTACGCAGAGATAATATTTGGACCACCCTTCAACACTCGCTTACGTATAAATTGCTTGGTTGCCACGTAAATCATCTCCTCTATTCCTGTCCCAAGGAAAATTTCTGAGTCGACAGGACTAGAGACTCTTAATGCTTGTCCTTTCCTACTAGTTTCCAATAATAGGCCTCGAATTCTCCAGACTGAGAAAGGAGATGGGGCCCCCCTTCTACAGCACTTGCCTCGAAGGCCCTGTTCACAAAACAGCGAAAGCTCCTGATGTACGCCCTTAAATGTCTCCATGAAGCTCCAATGTCAGACGGAGGACAAAAAAAAAAAAAAAAAAAAGGCTCCTCTTGGCCTCGTCTGGCTGGTATACATAGTATATTGCAAAAAAAGTTATGGAACAGCAGTTAGGATACGGCCCAAAGTAGCGGCTGCCGCACCCAGCCAAAGCCCAGCTCACTTGCAGCGGCCAATGGCCGCATGATTTCGACAGGCATTACCAGCACATTGTGCGGTGATTGGCCACCACATGCTGGCGTGGTTTTGGCAACGTGCAGCCGCTGCTACATGGTACTGTACCCTCTGCATACCATGTAAATAGATCATTGGTCGTCCTACATAACTACCTTTTTACACACTCCTTAATGTATTACAATGTGTCTGCCATCAGACTTGGGCAGAAGATTTAACTTTGCTCTCAAATCTTAGAGACTTATCGGCAAATTGATTCATCCGTTGTATTCTACAGGCTTGGTGGATTGGGCCAATCAACGGATCATCTCAATCAATAGGCTCATCTCTACTGCTGGTCTACTACTTTAAAGCATGAACTGTGGCCCATCGAGGCCCTACGGTTTTGTATCACAGAGCCGTGGGCACGCTTCATGTCATTTAGCGTCCCTGTGTGGAAGAGTATTTAGATGCATCTCGAAGACTATACCTCCGAAATACGGCATTCGATGGAACATGTAATAATAACCTCCAATATAAAATTGAAGGCACTTAATGGTACAGTATGCATGTTATGACCAGTAGGTTTGTGTACCCACTGGGCTACTCCACCGATTTGGATTAGGGCCACCTCTAAGGACACTATCTAAATAGCCTCCCCGTTCTTCACCCTTTAACCCCTATACAGGGATCTGGTCTTCGCTGCGGGGAGGCTACCAGGTCACTACCTCTTGAGGTGGTCCTGGTGGAACAGCTGCTTGCCAAACAGGCAAGAAACAGACACTGGCATATGGCACCTTGATGGGTGGAAAGTTCAGGGCTGGAACCAACAAAAGGAGGCAGATTGACAGTAGACAGCTGGATGGACGCCGATAGCGGATCGCTGGACACTGGAAGACAAAAGGCTGCAATAGCAGACTGGATACAGGCTGGTGGCGTATGACTGGATACTTGCTGGCAACAGATCGCGATAGTGGACTGGAATCAGATGCACACAGGAACTTTCGCAGGATACAACTAGGTTGTTCCAATGTTGCTCAGGCACCATGTGGACAGAGGAGGTGCCTTAAAAGCGTTTTCCGAGATCTAGGGGGAGGGGTTTTGACAGACTAGGGGAGAAAAAAATTCTGTGCAGGCGCTATTAGAGCACATAACTGGGCATGCGTGGTAAACACTGTTAGTTTAGCAACCACGCAAGCTTAGAGACGCCGGAGAAAGAGTATACGTTCCACCACTTCTCTCAGTGAACAGTGATGTCCGCAATGACTGTCCCATACATTGAGCTAGTCGGAAAACGGAAGTGAAAGAGCATACACTGGGCAGCGCCGGAAGTGCAGATATTACTGACGACGTATCTCGTGACCGCCACTGGAATCGGGTGTTAGAAAATTAAAACAAACCGCAAGTATATTACAAATGGCATTATTTTTATATGTGAAGTGCAATTAACAGTTACTTGGTTACGGAAAACCCCATTAAATAATCCTGGGGGAACCAGGGATTGGTTGAATGATATTTAATTTCGCACGCACTAGGATTATATTAGACGCCGGCAGCCTGGCAGAGGCAGGCTGCTGGATAAGGGTTGAGACCTGGCAGTGGGGACCGTCGACAGTAGCGGGACCCGCCGCCGGCGTTACAATGGGTCCATAGATTTCCACGGGAGTCCTATTCCGGTCGTGTCCATGAGGTACAAAACGCACCGAAAAGAGTTCATGGTTCCATTGAAGACTTATGGAAGTGATTACAATCTGTGTACAGCGCTGCAGAATAAGCTGGAGCTCTATATGGTATGGGGAATAAATCAATAAATAATTGCAGATATACTTGTCCGTTCGTTATATTCATTGTACCTACTATAATGTAAGCATAGCAAATCCACAGACAACCAGCAAAGTGAAATTTCAGTTAATGCGTTTCCGGATTTCAACACAAAAGTGCGTGGTTACTGCAAACAGTCAGATCTCAGGGCTTGATGTCAACATTTCCCCCTTTACTACTATGGAATTTTTACTATATAAACAGACGATGACCTATCCACAGGATAGGTCACCAGTATATGATCGTGGGGGTCCGACACCCAGACCCCGCACCGATCAGCTGCTCCGGCTGTTTGAGTGAATAGGAGCAGAGCTGCAGTAACCCAGCACGGTCGCTTCACAGGCAGCCAGAACAGCTAATAGGTGTGGGATCCGGATGTCGGACCCCAACGATCATATACTGATGACCTATCCTATGGATAGGCTATCAGTATGAAAAACTGCCCCATGCCTGGGACAACCCCTTTAATAAAATAGTCACATGTCAACTAAACCCCGCATGCACATATGTCTACACCGTGTTCCAAATTATTATGAACATTGGATTTAAGTGTCAAACATTTAATTATTAGTTTTTCAATTAAACTCATGGATGGTATTGTGTCTTAGGGCTGTTTGGATCATTGTAATCAATCTCAGACACCTGTGATAATTAGTTTTCCAGGTGTGCCCAATCAAAGGAAAACTACTTAAGAAGGACGTTCCACATTATTAAGCAGGCCACAGGTTTCAAGCAATATGGGAAAGAAAAAGGATCTCTCTGCTTCCGAAAAGCGTGAAATTGCCCAAGGTATCGCACTAGGTATGAAAACATTGGATATTTCAAGAAAACGTAGGCGTGATAATCGTACTGTGAAAAGATTTGTGGCTGATTCAGAGCACAGACGGGTTCGTTCAGATAAAGGCATAATGAGGAAGGTTTCTGCCAGACAAATTAATAGGATTAGGAGAGCAGCTGCTAAAACGCCATTGCAAAAGCAGCAAACAGGTATTTGAAGCCGCTGGTGCCTCTGGAGTCCCGCGAACCTCAAGGTGTAGGATCCTCCAGAGGTTTGCAAATGTGCATAAAGCTATTATTCGGCCACCCCTAAACAATGCTCACAAGCAGAAACGGTTGCAGTGGGCTCAGAAATACATGAAGACTAATTATCAAACCGTGTTGTGTACTGATGAGTGCCGTGCAACCGTGGATGGTCCACATGGATGGAGTAGTGGAAGGTTGGTGAATGGCCACCATGTCCCAACAAGGCTGCGACGTCAGCAAGGAGGTGGTGGAGTCATGTTTTGGGCTGGAATCATGGGGAGAGAGCTGGTAGGCCCCTTTAGGGTCCCTGACGGTGTGAAAACAACCTCTGCAAAGTACGTAGAGTTTATGACTGACCACTTTCTTCTGTGGTACAAAAAGAAAAATTGTGCCTTCCGTAGCAAAATTATCTTCATGCATGACAATGCACCATCTCATGCTGCAAAGAATACCTCTGTGTCATTGGCTGCTATGGGCATAAAAGAAGAGAAACTCATGGTGTGGCCCCCATGTTCCCCTGACCTCAACCCTATTGAGAACCTTTGGCGCATCCTCAAGCAAAATATCTATGAGGGTGGGAGGCAGTTCACATCAAAACAGAAGCTCTGGGAGGCGATTCTGACATCCTGCAAAGATATTCAAGCAGAAACTGTCCAAATACTCACAAATTCAATGGATGCAAGAATTGTGAAGGTGATATCAGAGAAGGGGTCCTATGTTAACATGTAACTTGGCCTGTGAAGATTTTTTTGATTGAAAGAGCTTTTGATTTCTGTAAATATGACCTCCTGATGCTGCAAATTCAACAAATTACCATTTTAGTCTCTTTACAACCTTTAAAATGTTTTGATCTCTGTTGTGCATAATGATTTGAAACAGGGCATTTTGAGTTTTTTTACTTCTAAAAAAAATCTGTTATCATTCGGAGATTTGTTCAATAAAATTCGCATTATACTCCGACGGTTGATGGCTTGAAGATTATACTGACTGTCATTTGCATTGACTATTTAGGAAAATCAGCGAAAAATAACATTTGCATAATAATTTGGAATGCGGTGTATTGGAAAATCCTTTTCCTTGGCAGTGGAATCTGACGGGGATCTAAAATATAAAGGGCTGCCATATCCCTTAGGCATTTTCTTCCAGGAATGAAGGAATAATCATCCATGTTTTATATTTTTCCCCTGTAATAAGAGGGGTCAGGAAGCTACTTACCCTCTTTGTTTCACAGGAATTTGTATTACTGTTCTGAAACATCTAAAAATGAAAAAAAAAGTTTGCAATTAGTCTTAATATAAATTCTCCTATAGTTTTGCACCTACAGCTTCTATGCAGACCTATAAGTCTCCATGGTAACAGACTACAAGCAAACCCTGTGTAGTCTGATCCTGGAATCACAATCCCTTCTATCTGTCCCTTACTTTTTAACCCCTTAACGACATGTCACATACTAGTATGTGACAGCCATTAAGGGGAAGTATGGAGCTGGCTCACGGGTTGAGCTTGCTCCATACCCAGCGGGTGATGGTTGTGATATACAGCCAACACATCACTGCAACAGGCAGAATCATAGATCCCTTTGATTACGCCCGTTTAACACCAGAAATGCCACGGTCAGTCGTGACCGCGGCATTTAAATTGTTAGAATCAGGCGGACGCCCCCTCCAACACGCCATCGCGCCCCCCCAGCAACGCGGTCGGCTGGTGACAATGGTTGTCATGGCAGCCTGGGGACTAATGATGGCCCCTCGGTCTGCCATCTTTGTACTCGTTTGAGACTGTCAGAATCACGATATACTGCAATACATTAGTATTGCAGTATATCAGGCAAACGATGCAATGATCGCTGCTTCAAGTCCCTTATCCCACTTTTCCCTTGAAGTAATGTTAAAAAAAATGTGAACATCAACATAACTGGTATCGCCGCGTCCGTAAAAGTCCGAACTATCACAATATAGCTTTATTCAACTCACTCGATGAACGCCGTAAAAAAATAAATATATATATAAAACATGAAAATTGCTGTTTTATGGTCACCTTAGCTCTCCAAACAAATGGAATAAAAAGTGAACAAAAAGTCACATGTACCCCAAAATGATATCGGTGAAAACTACGGCTTGCCCCGCAAAATTTAAGCCTTCACACCACTAAATTGATGGAAAAATAAAAAGTTGTGGCTCTCAGAATACGGCGACACCAAAATTTTTTTTTTTTAGCAAATAGTTTTATTTTTTTAAAAGTAGTAAAACATAAAACAAAACATATACATTTGGTATCACCGCAATCGTATCGACCTGTAGAATAAGGTGAACATGTCGTTTTAACCGCCTGATGGACTCCGTAAAAACAAAACCCCCCAAAAATGGCCAAATCGCAGATTTTTGCCCATTTCACCCCACAAATATTTTCAGCTTCCCAGTAAATTATGCGGTACAATAAATGGTGACATGAAAACTACAACTTGTCTGAGTGCGGGGAGGAAAAAAAAAATCTAAAATGAAAAAAAACCTCAAATTAACAATTTCCTTAAAGGGTTAAAGAGGACCCATCAGCTCTTCTGACATGTCTATTTTAGTAAATATTTGTATTCCCCTTTGGGTACATATTTACTTAGAACTCTGTATTGTGCAGTTACTCTATTATCCCTCCTAGAAATATATGAATAAATTGACAACTGGGTGTTACCATTCCCCTTGTCAAAGGGCGTGTCCCTACACAGTCTCACTCGGTCAGCACTGATTGGACATTGTCACTCTGTGTAAGGACACACCCCCAACTGTGAACACCCAGTTGTAAATTTATTCACACGTTTTTAGGATGAATAACAGAGGAACGTACAAAGTAGAGTTCCAAGAAAAAAATCTTTATAATTGTTATCTTATTTTACTAAAACAGTTAAGTAAGGTGGGATTCACACGAACGGGTCGCGCCCGAGCCCGAGTGCCGGCCGGTAAAAATCGGCCATTCTGCCCGGCCGGTTTGCATAAAGTTTTGCATCCGTGCCGGGCCGATCCGGACAGTGACATCAGCGGCAACTCCTGAAGGGGAATCCCCATGTGTTCGGGGATTCCGCTTCAGGAGTTTCCCCTGATGTCACTGCCCAGATATGGACAGAGACATCAAGCGCTCTGTCCAGGAGCGGAATCCCCGAAAACACGGGGATTCCGCTCCTTCAAGGAGCTAAAGTGCGGATAGCACATAGCAGAGCGGGGAGATACCTCCCCACTCTGCTATAGTGGCGTCGCTGCAGTAGTAGCAGCCGCAGCAGCAGCAGCTGCTGCTGCTACTAGCGGCGCCATCGAAGGTGTCGCCGGGCCAGGAAAACAAGCAGGGGACGGGAGCCAGCGCAGCGCTCCCTTCCACCTGCTGTACACCCCTTCCCTGCCACACAGTGTACAGCGATGCCATTCGTCAGAATGGCATCAACTCCTCCTCCTCACATGCACTCTGCGCTGTGAGGAGGAGATAGAGCGCAAGCGCCGGGAAACCCGGCCATCACTCGGAACACATTCCGGTGATGGCCGTGTAATACCCGGCCCCATAGACTTCTATGGGAGCCGGGCGGCCGGGTACCCGGGCGAAGATAGAGCATGTCCTATTTTTTGACGGCCGGATTTCCCGGCCGTCAAAAAATCGGTCGTGTGAATAGCCCCATTAGGGGTCTATTATTCCTAATGCAGCCGGGTGCCGGCCGATTTATGAACGGCCGGCACCCGGCCGGGAAACCCTGCCGTGTGAATGAGGCCTAAGGAGAGCTAACAGGTCCTCATTAACAACATACATTTGGTACACAAGCAAGAATTAGGGGAGGGATGGATGGTAACTTGAGTGCAGTATCAGAATACACAGGGTTTGTTTGTAGTTTGTTACCAAGGAGACACATAGGCCTGTATAAGAGCTGTAGACACAATGGTTAGGACATTTTTAATCAAGTCTATTTGCAAAGTTGTTTTGGAACGACAGAAAATAAATTTTTTGCAAAGATGGACCTTCCCTGGTATTGATGAATACCAGTTTCGAAGAACTTCTTTAAAATGAAGCTGAACTTTTAGGGTATGTTCACATGCAGTGTTTTCAGGTGTATTTCGGGGTGTTTACGCCTCAAAAAACGGAAGCTGAACGCCTACAAACATCTGCCCATTGAAATCAATGGGAAAAACAGCATTTAGTTTATATGGGGTGTCTTTTTACGCCGCTGTTTTAAAAAACGTAGCATAAAAATCAGTGCCTGTCACTTCGAGGCGTTTTTTGGAGCTGATTTTCCATTGAACACTATGAAAAACGCCTTAAAAGAAGCCTCAAAGGGGGAGTTCACACTGAGTTTTTTTAAACTGAAACCGCTCCGCAAAACGCACCAAAAAAGCCTCCCATTGATTTCAATGGGAGGCGGAGGCATTTTTTTCTCGCGAGTGGGCGAAAAACACCATGAAAGTCTGCATGCAGGCAGAGGAAAATTTTGAGGCAGATTTTCCGCCTGCAAAAAAAACTGTGTGAACCCAGCTATGTTCACACGGAGTTTTTTGCAGGAGGAAAATTCCTCCTGCAAAAACTGCTCCAGACTGTTTTTGCACAGTGGTTTGGCAAAAACTCGTCAAAACACTCGTCGAGGTGTTTTTTTTTCCTCTTTCTGACAGATTGAAATGGGGTTTTGGAGGCTGAAACCGCCTCAAGATGGGTCATGACGCTTCTTTTTACCGCGACGCGTTTTTTTTACTCGCTGTAAAAAAACTCGTCCAACTCCCATTGAAATCAATGGGAGGCATTTTCGGGCGGTTTTTGAGGAGTTTTGCGGCGCGGTTTCCGTGTCAAAAAACTCTTCAAAAATCTCCGTGTGAACAGGGCCAAGAAGCCTGAAAAGAAGCCTCAAAAGAAGCTCCAAATTAAAAGCTTCATTTTCAGCTACAAAAACGCCTGAAAATCAGAGGCTGTTTTCTCTGAAAACAGCCTCTGATTTTCAGGCGTTTTTGTAGCTGAAAACAGCACCGTATTTTCAGACGTTTTTAAGCGTGTGAACATACCCTTAGACAATTTCTGCACAAAATTTTGAGCGGTTTCTTCCCTCTGTATGACCTGTGCATGCTCATAACATTTATTAAAGCATGAAGTGAAGACTGGGGAAGACAATGGTAAAAAGTTTGAACAAAGAATTGTAGGGATAGTAATGAATTTGTGAGATGTTAAAGTTATAGAGTAGGGTTGAGTGGAAAAATAGATCCAAGGACAAGTATCTGCAGAACCTTTGAATTTTTTTCCTGCAGTAAATTCCAGAACGTCTAAATTTGACCTCCCAAAAATCCATGGAAAACGTCTTCCAGGCTTCTGAAGGGAACAGATCCCACTAGCCTCAAGAAGACAAGCCTGGGCAAGCAAAATAACCATTATAAACCATTGTAAAGTCAATTGTCTACTCTATGTTACTGCTACGGCTTCTAACAGTACGGACTTCAATGAGACAGAGAACAAGTTGTTTTTCTAAGTAAAATTTCCTGAGGGTGCTGAAGTCCATTGTACAGGCAGGTGTAGGGAATGTCTCTGACCTGATTATGTATAATTAGGAAATAGCACATGTTGTTGTGACTTGTCCCATACGAATTCTTTGTTGACCAAATACCATTCGGTGTGGCTTGAGAAGAAAATGCTTGAAATGTTGGTGGATAAATCTTTTTTGCAATGATTGACATCTGCCAGTTCTTGAAACTTTTATATATAAGTATCTAATATGTATATATACACATGGACTCTGAACTCCGCACCATTTGGATGACTTTTGAAGGTGTTTTAGGCTCTACTCACGTATGAACTAGGAGTCTCCAACGGCCATGCCAATGTTTTTAACCTCAATTATACAGTCAAAAGTACCTGAACCTAAACGGAAGCCATGTAAGTCAATGAGGTCCGTCGGTGACCGATTTGGATCTGTTGGACAAGGGATCCATCGCAGCATCATGGCGAACCTTTTTGATCAATTATGGTTAATTTTGGTTAACCTTCGCCACACCTTTGACGTCAACAGGTATGCAACATCTCTGCTCCAAGGAAAAGGCTGGTTCAAATAACAGTACAACATGTTCCTGTTTGACCTCTTGGTTTTTAAGGTGGACTCATGAATATGATAGGTATGCACAACCTTGGTATTTGTAGGTTGTTGGGAATGTCTTTAAAGAGGCTCTGTCACCAGATTCTGAAATCCCTATCTCCTATAGCATGTGATCGGCGCTGCAATGTAGATAACAGTAACGTGTTTTTTTTTAAAAAAACGTTCATTTTTGGCCACGTTATGAGCTATTTTATATATATGCAAATGAGGTTTGAAATGGACAACTGGGCGTGTTTACGTGTATGACGCTGACAAATCAGTGACCAGTCAGCATCATACACTCATCTCCATTGATTTACACAGCAGCGATGTGCAGCCACATACACAGAGATTAACGTTACTACAGTGTCCTGATAATGAATACACATGAAATCCAGCCTGGACATCATGTGTATTCAGAATCCTGACACTTCTGAATCTTTTCTGTGAGATTTGCAGCAAGGCAAACGAAATCTCGCCCAGTTGTCCATTTCAAAGCTCATTTGCATATATATAAAATAGCTCATAACTTGGCCAAAAATGAACGTTTAAAAAAAAAACAAAAAACACGTTACTGTTATCTACATTGCCGCGCCGATCACATGCAAAAGGAGATAGGGATTTGAGAATCTGGTGACAGAGCCTCTTTAAGTAACACCAAAAAATGTGTGCAACCTGCCTCCATCCCCTCACATAGTCCTATCCTTAGGGGCTATATGAGGTGATCATGGGGAGGGGAAGCCCAGCTCAGGCTAGACCATCACCCTTCCCAACTAATGGTTTGGCCCTGTGCACCTCAACATTGGCAAACAGGATAGAGGGCACCAACCTCAATGCCATGCTGTCCTTACCTTGTCCTTAATAGATTTGGACGATCAGGTGCCACCTGGAAGAATAGGGGAGATGTGAAGGTGCGGAGAAGCTTCCTCAGGGAATATCGTCATATCACCATATATGTCAAGTGGACGGAGTCTATCGGGCGCCTTTTGGATTATCTCGTTCATTGATCCAACCCTGAATTACGGATACCATTATTAACGGAAGATCTGAACAAAGTCTTATATACTCTGAAATGGCTTGATGGAAGTATGTGAAAAAGAAGTAAAAATGCAGAAGCAGCCATAACTGTGCGCATTTTTATCCTTCGCCGCCGTTATAGAAGAATGTCTTGGCATGAGATTAATTATTGTTTTGTCTTCACAAATCCAGTTCGTAGCTGCTGTTCTACAACAGTAATTCCACATCGGGGATGTATACACACACATATACAACGAAACGGCATAATATATCCAAACCCCTCAAAGTGTTGGTGTAATGAATGCATTCAGTACATGGCGACGCACCTTACGGACGCTCTCCCTGCAGAATCCGGTCATATTTCTTAAGAATGAGGCCTTGTTCACACGGCGTGTAATTGACGTGTTTTTGCCACGCTTTACGTGCCAAAAAAGTGGCAAAAACTCATGATTTAACATTTGATATCAATGAGAAAACGCATTGTAGTGCATAAGACGCTTTTTTTTTTTTACACTCGCGTGTTTAAAAAACGTGTAGTGTAAAAAAAGAAGCATCAGTTAAATTCTTGGCGCGTGAAACGTGCCGAAAACTTGTTTAATTCCCATAGTCAATGAGAGTCCTAATTACACGCCCAAAAACGTGCAAATTACGCCTGTTTAAAAAGCACTTTGTAGAAACGCTAGCGTTTTTGACACGTTTATGCGTCTTTTTTTGAGAGTCGTGTGAACAAGATCTGAGACATCAGGTGTCTTAACCCCTTAACGACCAAGGACGAAAATGTACGTCATGGTCGGCTGCTAGTTCCCGCACCATGACGTACATTTTCGTCCGCATTTCAAACTGTCACTCTGTGTAAACACAGAGTGACAGACCCGCGCTGACAGTTGTCCCCGACAGCTGAGACATCAGTCTTGCCGGACAGCGGACCATCGCCGCTGATTTCGGCAGTTAACCCCTTAAGTGCGGCGACGGATTGCCGTCGCCGCATTTAAGTGGTTTGAAGCACATCAGCAGCCCCCACGAAGTGATCGTGGGGGCTACCGATGCTTGTCACGGCAATCGGAGGTCAGATAATGACCTCCGGGTTGCCATGCACGGAAGCCTCGGAGGAACAGCCTCCGGCCGTTCCTCCTCTGCTTCCTGTCAGTGTGACAGTCACGTCACAATGACAGTTAGAGTACATCACACTACGTGTGTAGTGTAATGTACTCTAGCAGCGATCAAAGCTGCAAGACTAAGTGTCCCCTAGTGGGACAAGTTAAAAAAGTAAAAAAAAGTAATAAAAATGTTTTAAAAAAAGTGTAAAAATAAAAGTTATAAGTTCTATAAACACTAAATGCTTTTTTTCCTATAATAAGACTTTTATTATAGAAAAAAAATGAACACGTTAAAAAAGTACACATATTTGGTATCACCGCGTTCGTAACGACCCCAACTATAAAACTGTAATGTTATTTTTCCCGCACGATGAACACCCCAAAAAAAAATCAATAAAAAACTACGACAGAATCGCAATTTTTTGGGTCACCACCGCTCCCTAAATAAAGAATAAAAAGTGATCAAAAAGTCGCATGTACCCGAAAATAGTATCAATAAAAACTTCTATCCGTCCCGCAAAAAACAAGCCCTTACACAGCTTTTTTGACTAAAAAATTAAAAAATTATGGCTCTCAGAATATGGTGACACAGAATTTTTTTTTTTTATAAATAAGTCATTTTACTGCGCAAACGCTAAAAAAAAGGACCAAACCTATATACATATGGTATCGCCGTAATCGTACCAACCCGCAGAATAAATTAAAAATGTCATTTATTGCGTACGGTGAGCGCCGCAAAAAAAAACCTAAAAAACCGGTGTCAGAATTCCTGTTTTTTGCTCAGGATTGCAAAAAAATTGAATAAAAAGTGATCAAAAAAAATCGCATGTACCCCAAAATGGTACCAATGAAAACTACAGATTGTCCCGCAACAAATAAGCCTTCACACCACTCTATTGATGGAAAAATAAAAAAGTTATGGCTCTTGGAAAGCGGGGAGTGAAAATCTAAAATATGAAAGCAAAAAATGGATCAGTCCTGAAAGGGTTAATTCATTTCTAATGAAAAAACGTATGACAACATGTGGGGTATTTCCATACTCGGGAGAAATTGCTTTATAAAAAAATGGTTGTTTTTTTCCTCCTTTATCCCTTGTGAAAATGAGAAAATGCAACATTTTAGTGGAAAAAATTTTTATATTAATTTTCGCGCCCTAATTCTAATAAACTCTGCAAAAGACCCGTGGGGTCTAAATGCTCACTATACCCCTAGAAAAATTCCTTGAAGGTTTTTCCAAAATGGGGTCACTTTTGGTGGGTTTCCACTGTTTTGGTCCCTCCAGTGCATTGCAAATGCGACATGGCACCGAAAACCATTCCAGCAAAATCATAAAGCCAAATGGCGCTCCTTCCCTTCTGAGCCCTGCTGTGGGTCCAAACAGCAGTTTATTACCACATATGGGGTATTGTCGTAATCGGGAGACATTGCTTTACAAATGTTGGGGTGCATTTTCTTCGTTATTCCTTGTAAATAATAAAAATTTCTATGTTGTTTCAGAAAAAAAGTACATTTTAATTCTTACAGACTAATTTCAATATATTTAGCGAAAAACCTGTGTGGTCAAAATGCTAACTATACCCCTAGATAAATACCTTAAGGGGTCTAGTTTTCGAAATGGAGTCGTTTATGGGGAGTTTCTATCATTCTGGCAGCTCAAAGCCTCTCCAAATGTACATTGGGGCCTAAAACATTTTCAAGCAAAATATGAGTCCTGAAAGCCTCCGGGTGTTCCCTTCCTTTGGGGCCCTGCCGTGTGTCCAAACAACGCATTAGGGCCACAATGTGGGTATTTTTGAAAACAGGAGAAAGAGGGTGATAGATTTTGGGGTGTGTTTCTTCATTTTCATGGTCGCTTTACAAAGAAATTGGTCTTCAAACAAATACTTTTATGAAAAAAGTGAAATTATTATTTTTTTCACCTGATATGCATTAAATTTAGCAAAGAACTGTGGGGTCAAAATAATTACTATACCCCTAAATAAATACCTTATGGGGTCTAGTTTTCTAAATGGGGTCGTTTATGGGTAGTTTCTATCGTTCTGGCAGCTCAAAGCCTCTCCAAATGTACAGTGGGGCCTAAAACATTTTCAAGCAAAATATGAGTCCTGAAAGCCTCCGGGTGCTCCCTTCATTTTGGGTCCTGCCGTGTGTCCAGGCAGCGCATTAGGGTCACAATGGGGGCATTTTTGAAAACAGGAGAGAGAGGGTGATAGATTTTGTGGTGTGTTTCTTCATTCTCATGGTCGCTTTACAAAGAAATTGGTCTTCAAACTGATACTTTTATGAAAAAAAGTGAATTTTTTTTTTTTTCACCTGCTATGTATCAAATTTAGCAAAAAACTGTGGGGTCAAAATACTTACTATACCCTTAGGTAAATACCTTAAGGGGTCTAGTTTTCTAAATGGGGTCATTTGTGGGGGTTTCCATCACTCTGAGACCTATGAGCCTCTGAAAACCTGGCTTGGTGCCGGAAAACAAAATGTACTTCAAAATTTATAAAATTATTATTCAATTTGTAAGTCCTCTAAATTGCTGAAAATTTATTTTATTTTTTCAAAAGTGCTGCCAAAATGGAGTAAAGAGATAGAAATATATATTTAATTAAAAAAATTGTACAGTATGTGTGTACATATGTGACATATTGCAGTTAAAAATAGGGGAAAATGGTAATTTTTACAAAATTTCTTCCATTTTTCTATTTTTTAATTAATTTCCGCAAATCGTATCAGTCTACTTTTACCACTAAAATAAAGTACAACATGTGACGAAAAAACAATGTCAGAATTACTTGGATATTCAAAACTTTCACAGAGTTATTCTCTGATAAAGTCAGACATACCAGATTTGACAAATCTGGCTTGGTCATTAAGGTACAAACATGCCCGGTCATTAAGGGGTTAAGCCTGATGTAGGGAAACCCATAGAAGTATTCATATTGATTCAGCCAATAACATATCAGCATGTGGTTCTTATGTCTTGATGTGGAGGTCTTGACAGGTTCTCCAGGTCTTCTGACTGCGTGGATTGACACTCTCATGGCCCATGGTCATCTTGTTGGTCCATTCAGTCCTCTGTAAGAAATACTCCTTCTGCAGGATCCAGTAGATGGATAATTCCTTTAAAGAGGACCTGTCACCTCTCCTGACATACTTGTATTCCCCATGAAATAACAATTCCGGAAACGCTTTTCTCATAACTCTACTTTGAGCCGTTCCTCTGTTATAACTCCTAGAAATATGTGAATAAATTGACAACCGGGTGTAACCAGTTGGGGTCGTGTCCCTACACGGTCTCACTCTGTCAGCGCTGATTGGACAGTGTCAGACTCTGTAGGGACACACCCACAACTGCTAACACCCATTCATAAATTTCTAGGAGGAACAACAGAGGGACAGCACAACGTAGAGTTATCAGAAAAGATTCTCCAGAATAGTTATTTTATTTACTAAAACAGACAGGAGAGGTGACTGATTCTATTTAAGACCTCATGCACATGACCGTAGTTTTCATCCGTAATTACGAATCCATAATTACAGGATTAAATTGTGGACACATTAATTTCTATTGGCAAGACACCTTTCCGTATATTTACGGATGCGTGTCCGGGCCAAAAAAATGATCTGCAAAATATAGAACATGTCCTATTCTTTTCCGCAATTGCGACACGGACTGGCCCATTGAAAGCTATGGACGCTTGCGCAATTGCGGATAGCTATGGATATGCATCCGTCCATAATTGCGGAAGCGTTGCTATGCGACGGCAGGGGATTCACCTTGGAGACCTTCTCAAGGGGTTGGCACATATTGGGGATATCATTTGTAGCCTCCCTTTTTTTTGCATATCCGTGCACTATGGAAGGCATTTGCGGACCGCATGCCAGATAAGCAGATGACTTGCACAAGACCGTCATTTTTATCTGCAAATAGGGATCCGTAATTGCGGATAAATATACGGATACATTCATTTCTATGGCCCACAGACACCTTCTCGTATATATTTACGGGTAAGTGTCCGGGCCGTTTAAAGGGCAAGGAAAAAATAGGACAAGTTCTATTTTATGAATTTGTGTACCGTGCTCCCATATTATATCATGGGAGCACGGCCCGCAAATGGGTGACAGTCCGCGGCCGTCCGTGCCTGTAATCACAGGCCTGAGAAAGATGACCGGTCATACTGAGGGAGCGGGACAGCCAAGAACCACCTCTGTGGTCTCCTCATTGCTGAAGCGCAGGCAACTAAAGTTTTAGGGGGCAAGAAAACCTCCCAAACCAGGGCAAGGATGGATTTTCTCCAGTTTGCAGAGTTTCTTCCATTACAGTTATTATTGGACATCAGAAGGTCGGAGTAGGTAGGCAGGTACCATCAAGCTTCATTGGAGGTAGAATGGGTCAATCCACTTGGGTCAAGAGATTGGACCATATGGTGGACCCACAAGTCTGGCCCGTATAGGACTATCTTCAGGACCTTCTTCATGTGCTTGTATAAGGTCACCCTAGGCGGCTCTGAACCTCTGTCACTCGTCATCATACACAAAGCTCATCCAGTTTGTGCTGCTTTTTGTAAAATATTCACATCTGAAAACATCAGACCGGTTCTGTGGCACCGTCTAAAAACAGTCACTGCCAAATCAATAAAGAGCTGTCAAAGCAAGGTCTGAGCGGATGACAACACCGTCCAGTGCTGCTCCGACACAGGATTACATAAGTCGCTCGATAATTATTATCTGCTACATCGCACACTACATCCGGATAAATGTGTAGAGCCTATAGGGTGATCCATAAATAGCCTTTATAGGATGTACGGTTGTAGCAGACTTTATGGTAACACAATAATGTGGACGTCATCCAGATGTTTACGCTATCACGGTGACCAGGTATATGAAGCATAGGGGATGATATATGGAGAAGTCTTCAGCCTCCCAAACACTTAACATAACGATCGGCTGAACGCTTGTTTGATCGGCAGCTATTCCTCCCGACTCCCGCAAATACGAGCGCGCTCCACCCCGCCAAGTGTGTATTCAATGTAGAGAGCGGAATAAGTCGCTGGCAGACTCCTGTGTAGTGGATTATCTCCTGCCGGGACAATGGATCGAGCGGGAAGATATACAACATGCCCAATCCTTATTAACCCAACATATGCCAATAGGGGAGGGGCACCCCCATATACATAAGATAGTCAGCCGGTCCTATCTCTAATACAGTGACTCTCGCAGTATCAGCTCCTCATACAGTGACCCCCCCAGTATCAGCTCCTCATACAGTGACCCCCCCAGTATCAGCTCCTCATACAGTGACCCCCAAGTATCAGCCCCTCATACAGTGACCCCCCAGTATCAGCCCCTCATACAGTGACCCCCCAGTATCAGCTCCTCATACAGTGACCCCCAAGTATCAGCCCCTCATACAGTGACCCCCCAGTATCAGCCCCTCATACAGTGACCCCCCAGTATCAGCCCCTCATACAGTGACCCCCCAGTATCAGCCCCTCATACAGTGACCCCCCAGTCTCAGCCCCTCATACAGTGACCCCCCAGTCTCAGCCCCTCATACAGTGACCCCCCAGTATCAGCCCCTCATACAGTGACCCCCCCCCCAGTATTAGCTCCTCATACAGTGACCCCCCCAGTATCAGCACCTCATACAGTGACCCCCCCAGTATT
The DNA here is from genome assembly GCF_050947455.1 of Rhinoderma darwinii. NCBI lineage: Eukaryota > Metazoa > Chordata > Amphibia > Anura > Rhinodermatidae > Rhinoderma > Rhinoderma darwinii. The sequence continues at coordinate 60,173,897 of NC_134699.1, forward strand.
AGCTCCTCATACAGTGACCCCCCCCAGTATTAGCTCCTCATACAGTGACCCCCCCCAGTATTAGCTCCTCATACAGTGACCCCCCCCAGTATTAGCTCCTCATACAGTGACCCCCCAGTATCAGCCCCTCATACAGTGACCCCCCCAGTATCAGCCCCTCATACAGTGACCCCCCAGTATCAGCCCCTCATACAGTGACCCCCCCCAGTATTAGCTCCTCATACAGTGACCCCCCCCCAGTATTAGCTCCTCATACAGTGACCCCCCCCCAGTATTAGCTCCTCATACAGTGACCCCCCCCCAGTATTAGCTCCTCATACAGTGACCCCCCCAGTATTAGCTCCTCATACAGTGACCCCCCCAGTATTAGCTCCTCAGTGACCCCCCAGTATCAGCCCCTCATACAGTGACCCCCCCAGTATCAGCCCCTCATACAGTGACCCCCCCAGTATTAGCTCCTCATACAGTGACCCCCCAGTATCAGCCCCTCATACAGTGACCCCCCCAGTATTATCTCCTCATACAGTGACCCCCCCAGTATCAGCCCCTCATACAGTGACCCCCCAGTATTAGCTCCTCATACAGTGACCCCCCCAGTATTAGCTCCTCATACAGTGACCCCCCCCAGTATCAGCATCTCATACAGTGACCCCCCAGTATTAGCTCCTCATACAGTGACCCCCCCCAGTATCAGCCCCTCATACAGTGACCCCCCAGTATTAGCTCCTCATACAGTGACCCCCCCAGTATCAGCCCCTCATACAGTGACCCCCCAGTATTAGCTCCTCATACAGTGACCCCCCCAGTATTAGCTCCTCATACAGTGACCCCCCCAGTATTAGCTCCTCATACAGTGACCCCCCAGTATCAGCCCCTCATACAGTGACCCCCCCAGTATTATCTCCTCATACAGTGACCCCCCCAGTATCAGCCCCTCATACAGTGACCCCCCAGTATTAGCTCCTCATACAGTGACCCCCCCAGTATTAGCTCCTCATACAGTGACCCCCCCAGTATCAGCCCCTCATACAGTGACCCCCCAGTATTAGCTCCTCATACAGTGACCCCCCCCAGTATCAGCCCCTCATACAGTGACCCCCCAGTATTAGCTCCTCATACAGTGACCCCCCCAGTATTAGCTCCTCATACAGTGACCCCCCCCAGTATCAGCCCCTCATACAGTGACCCCCCCAGTATCAGCCCCTCATACAGTGACCCCCCAGTATTAGCTCCTCATACAGTGACCCCCCCAGTATCAGCCCCTCATACAGTGACCCCCCAGTATTAGCTCCTCATACAGTGACCCCCCCCAGTATCAGCCCCTCATACAGTGACCCCCCAGTATTAGCTCCTCATACAGTGACCCCCCCAGTATTAGCTCCTCATACAGTGACCCCCCCAGTATTAGCTCCTCAGTGACCCCCCAGTATCAGCCCCTCATACAGTGACCCCCCCAGTATCAGCCCCTCATACAGTGACCCCCCCAGTATTAGCTCCTCATACAGTGACCCCCCAGTATCAGCCCCTCATACAGTGACCCCCCCAGTATTATCTCCTCATACAGTGACCCCCCCCAGTATCAGCCCCTCATACAGTGACCCCCCAGTATTAGCTCCTCATACAGTGACCCCCCCAGTATTAGCTCCTCATACAGTGACCCCCCCAGTATCAGCACCTCATACAGTGACCCCCCAGTATTAGCTCCTCATACAGTGACCCCCCCCAGTATCAGCCCCTCATACAGTGACCCCCCAGTATTAGCTCCTCATACAGTGACCCCCCCAGTATCAGCCCCTCATACAGTGACCCCCCCAGTATTAGCTCCTCATACAGTGACCCCCCCAGTATCAGCCCCTCATACAGTGACCCCCCCAGTATTAGCTCCTCATACAGTGACCCCCCCAGTATCAGCCCCTCATACAGTGACCCCCCCAGTATTAGCTCCTCATACAGTGACCCCCCCAGTATTAGCTCCTCATACAGTGACCCCCCCAGTATTAGCTCCTCATACAGTGACCCCCCAGTATCAGCCCCTCATACAGTGACCCCCCCAGTATTATCTCCTCATACAGTGACCCCCCCAGTATCAGCCCCTCATACAGTGACCCCCCAGTATTAGCTCCTCATACAGTGACCCCCCCCAGTATCAGCCCCTCATACAGTGACCCCCCAGTATCAGCTCCTCATACAGTGACCCCCCCAGTATTAGCTCCTCATACAGTGACCCCCCCCAGTATCAGCCCCTCATACAGTGACCCCCCCAGTATCAGCCCCTCATACAGTGACCCCCCAGTATTAGCTCCTCATACAGTGACCCCCCCAGTATCAGCCCCTCATACAGTGACCCCCCCAGTATTAGCTCCTCATACAGTGACCCCCCCAGTATCAGCCCCTCATACAGTGACCCCCCAGTATTAGCTCCTCATACAGTGACCCCCCCAGTATTAGCTCCTCATACAGTGACCCCCCCAGTATTAGCTCCTCATACAGTGACCCCCCAGTATCAGCCCCTCATACAGTGACCCCCCCAGTATTATCTCCTCATACAGTGACCCCCCCAGTATCAGCCCCTCATACAGTGACCCCCCAGTATTAGCTCCTCATACAGTGACCCCCCCAGTATTAGCTCCTCATACAGTGACCCCCCAAGTATCAGCCCCCCATACAGTGACCCCCCAGTATTAGCTCCTCATACAGTGACCCCCCCCAGTATCAGCCCCTCATACAGTGACCCCCCAGTATTAGCTCCTCATACAGTGACCCCCCCAGTATTAGCTCCTCATACAGAGACCCCCCCCAGTATCAGCCCCTCATACAGTGACCCCCCCAGTATCAGCCCCTCATACAGTGACCCCCCCAGTATCAGCCCCTCATACAGTGACCCCCCAGTATTAGCCCCTCATACAGTGACCCCCCCCAGTATCAGCCCCTCATACAGTGACCCCCCAGTATTAGCTCCTCATACAGTGACCCCCCCAGTATTAGCTCCTCATACAGTGACCCCCCCAGTATTAGCTCCTCATACAGTGACCCCCCCAGTATTAGCTCCTCAGTGACCCCCCAGTATCAGCCCCTCATACAGTGACCCCCCCAGTATCAGCCCCTCATACAGTGACCCCCCCAGTATTAGCTCCTCATACAGTGACCCCCCCAGTATCAGCCCCTCATACAGTGACCCCCCAGTATTAGCTCCTCATACAGTGACCCCCCCAGTATTAGCTCCTCATACAGTGACCCCCCCAGTATCAGCCCCTCATACAGTGACCCCCCAGTATTAGCTCCTCATACAGTGACCCCCCCCCAGTATCAGCCCCTTATACAGTGACCCCCCAGTATTAGCTCCTCATACAGTGACCCCCCCCAGTATCAGCCCCTCATACAGTGACCCCCCAGTATTAGCTCCTCATACAGTGACCCCCCCAGTATCAGCCCCTCATACAGTGACCCCCCCAGTATTAGCTCCTCATACAGTGACCCCCCCAGTATCAGCCCCTCATACAGTGACCCCCCAGTATCAGCTCCTCATACAGTGACCCCCCCAGTATTAGCTCCTCATACAGTGACCCCCCCAGTATTAGCTCCTCATACAGTGACCCCCCAGTATCAGCCCCTCATACAGTGACCCCCCCAGTATTATCTCCTCATACAGTGACCCCCCCAGTATCAGCCCCTCATACAGTGACCCCCCAGTATCAGCCCCTCATACAGTGACCCCCCCAGTATTAGCTCCTCATACAGTGACCCCCCAGTATTAGCTCCTCATACAGTGACCCCCCCCAGTATCAGCCCCTCATACAGTGACCCCCCAGTATTAGCTCCTCATACAGTGACCCCCCAGTATTAGCTCCTCATACAGTGACCCCCAAGTATCAGCCCCTCATACAGTGACCCCCCCCCCAAGTATTAGCTGCTCATACAGTGACCCCCCCAGTATTAGCTCCTCATACAGTGACCCCCCAGTATCAGCTCCTCATACAGTGACCCCCCCAGTATTAGCTCCTCATACAGTGACCCCCCCAGTATTAGCTCCTCATACAGTGACCCCCCAGTATCAGCCCCTCATACAGTGACCCCCCCAGTATTATCTCCTCATACAGTGACCCCCCCAGTATCAGCCCCTCATACAGTGACCCCCCAGTATCAGCCCCTCATACAGTGACCCCCCCAGTATTAGCTCCTCATACAGTGACCCCCCAGTATTAGCTCCTCATACAGTGACCCCCCCCAGTATCAGCCCCTCATACAGTGACCCCCCAGTATTAGCTCCTCATACAGTGACCCCCCAGTATTAGCTCCTCATACAGTGACCCCCCAGTATCAGCCCCTCATACAGTGACCCCCCCCCCCAAGTATTAGCTCCTCATACAGTGACCCCCCCCAGTATCAGCCCCTCATACAGTGACCCCCCAGTATTAGCTCCTCATACAGTGACCCCCCAGTATTAGCTCCTCATACAGTGACCCCCCCAGTATTAGCTCCTCATACAGTGACCCCCCCAGTATCAGCCCCTCATACAGTGACCCCCCAGTATCAGCTCCTCATACAGTGACCCCCCCAGTATTAGCTCCTCATACAGTGACCCCCCCAGTATTAGCTCCTCATACAGTGACCCCCCAGTATCAGCCCCTCATACAGTGACCCCCCCAGTATTATCTCCTCATACAGTGACCCCCCCAGTATCAGCCCCTCATACAGTGACCCCCCAGTATCAGCCCCTCATACAGTGACCCCCCCAGTATTAGCTCCTCATACAGTGACCCCCCAGTATTAGCTCCTCATACAGTGACCCCCCCCAGTATCAGCCCCTCATACAGTGACCCCCCAGTATTAGCTCCTCATACAGTGACCCCCCAGTATTAGCTCCTCATACAGTGACCCCCCAGTATCAGCCCCTCATACAGTGACCCCCCCCCCAAGTATTAGCTCCTCATACAGTGACCCCCCCCAGTATCAGCCCCTCATACAGTGACCCCCCAGTATTAGCTCCTCATACAGTGACCCCCCAGTATTAGCTCCTCATACAGTGACCCCCCAGTATCAGCCCCTCATACAGTGACCCCCCCCCCAAGTATTAGCTGCTCATACAGTGACCCCCCCAGTATTAGCTCCTCATACAGTGACCCCCCAATATCAGCTCCTCATACAGTGACCCCCCCAGTATTAGCTCCTCATACAGTGACCCCCCCAGTATTAGCTCCTCATACAGTGACCCCCCAGTATTACCTCCTCATACAGTGACCCCCCAGTATTAGCTCCTCATACAGTGACCCCCCAGTATCAGCCCCTCATACAGTGACCCCCCCCCCAAGTATTAGCTGCTCATACAGTGACCCCCCCAGTATTAGCTCCTCATACAGTGACCCCCCAATATCAGCTCCTCATACAGTGACCCCCCCAGTATTAGCTCCTCATACAGTGACCCCCCCAGTATTAGCTCCTCATACAGTGACCCCCCAGTATCAGCCCCTCATACAGTGACCCCCCCAGTATTATCTCCTCATACAGTGACCCCCCCAGTATCAGCCCCTCATACAGTGACCCCCCAGTATCAGCCCCTCATACAGTGACCCCCCCAGTATTAGCTCCTCATACAGTGACCCCCCAGTATTAGCTCCTCATACAGTGACCCCCCCCAGTATCAGCCCCTCATACAGTGACCCCCCAGTATTAGCTCCTCATACAGTGACCCCCCAGTATTAGCTCCTCATACAGTGACCCCCCAGTATCAGCCCCTCATACAGTGACCCCCCCCCCCAAGTATTAGCTCCTCATACAGTGACCCCCCCCAGTATCAGCCCCTCATACAGTGACCCCCCAGTATTAGCTCCTCATACAGTGACCCCCCAGTATTAGCTCCTCATACAGTGACCCCCCAGTATCAGCCCCTCATACAGTGACCCCCCCCCCAAGTATTAGCTGCTCATACAGTGACCCCCCCCCCCCCCCAGTATCAGCCGTAGCACATTTATAACATGTTAAACACTCACCAGAATTAGAGTCCCTCAGACCACAGCCGCCATCTTCCCGGATATATTCTCCGCGGTGGCGTAGATGACCAGAAAGCCCCGCCCTCTCCTCTTCCACGCAGTGGTCTGCACAGGCCGGGTCTTCAGGGGGCTGTCCTGTGATATGCCTGCAGTCTTCATCACCGTAATGTATGATCTCCTCCTCCCTCTCCTCCTCGCAGTGCTCTGCATAGGTTGGGTCTTCAGAAAGTTGTCCCGCGATATGCCTGCAGTCTTCATCACGTATAAGCCCCTCCTCCACTCCTCACTATCCTCCTGACTATGGCGGGAAATGACACCTCACACAGCTGCGTCAGACATGTCACATGACGCATTTGGGAGGACCAGGTGGTAGTTGATAGCGTCATACAGGGTCCAATGATAATTCGTTGCTGTGTCCCTCCCTCAGAACAGGCAACCGCACAATCATAGCATGAGTGCTTTCTACCTTCTTTCACCACTAGGAGAAGCTCTGTATTTTTATAGTTAGTATTGAGTTCAATACCAGCCGCATAGTTCAGTGAGCGCCCTCTAGTGGTAGCTGTAGGCAGACAGAATTAAATGACTGAAGAGCAGCAGAGGATTTGGAGTTCTGATTCCTATAAAATTGAAAATATACAACCCCAGCACTCACAGAGGTACGCAAAAGATCCAGATGCAAACAAATTTAAGTTTTATTGCAACAAAAGATGGTAAAGTTGAGGTGGAAAGCGACTTGGTAAGACGTTTCGGCCGAACCTCGGCCTTTGTCACGGTCGCTGTAAGACGATATCACTGGTATGGGTTGTCCGCCGGATATTCCCTGTGTGACAGACACACAGGGAATATCCGGCGGACAACCCATACCAGTGATATCGTCTTACAGCGACCGTGACAAAGGCCGAGGTTCGGCCGAAACGTCTTACCAAGTCGCTTTCCACCTCAACTTTACCATCTTTTGTTGCAATAAAACTTAAATTTGTTTGCATCTGGATCTTTTGCGTACCTCTGTGAGTGCTGGGGTTGTATATTTTCAATATTGTGGGATTCTCGTCCCTACCTTACTAGCACCACGCCAATTGATTGAGGAGTGCATCCCAATATCTATTTCTGATTCCTATAAAGATTTATTATAAAATTATTCAGCACAGAATTTCGGACCTTTTTAGATCAAACAAAACTCCTTCATAGATAACTCCGTCACCATCCTAAGTAATATTGTACTATTCCTCTGTTATTCCTCCTAGAAATGTATAAATTGCCAACTGGGTGTTACCATTCCCCTGGTCAAAGGGGCGTGTCCTTACAACCTCCCTCTGTCCGCACTGATTGGACATGGTCAGTCTGTGTAGGACCCCCACCCCCCCCCCCACAACTGTTATAACCTAACTGTCTATTTAATAATACATTTCCAGGAGGATTAACAGAGGAACGGCACAACAATCGATGCTTCAAAATCGTTGTTTCATGGGGAATACAATTATTTACTATAACAGACATGTCAGGAGAGGTGACAAGTCCTCTTTAAACCCTTCTTAACCATAGATCACAGAGATATAAGGTCAGCTCAGTGCCAAGGGAAGCTGCAGCCACACAATTCTCCTGCAGCAGCCTCTACAGGGGAAATGTGGTATTACATGGCACTGATCTGGTCTTTGCAGCAGCTCTCCGCTCCATACGAGGGACCCCCTCCCCCTGTTTATTATATCTACATGTCCTATTAGTATATGGAATAATAATAATAAAAAGTTCTACAACAGTCTAATATACTTTGAGTTCGAATTCCTTGCGATCTCTGCTTGCGGTCAGTGGATGAAAACATTCTTGCTTACATCGTGAGGCTGAAAACCTGTACAGAGCTTATACTTTTCACAGATGAGTTTGTTACAGTGTATCCAGTCTCGACAATCTTCTGTGAGCTTCGTACAGCAGCAGCACAAATCTCTGTCCGGTCCTGATTGTTTGCTACAATGTATCAGTGCAGGGAAAATGTATTAGTCTGGAGTCCAGACTGTAGAGGACTGGCTAGACTGGGTGCAACTGTAGCAAACCCTGAGCTGTGAGAAGTCTAAATTGTGGATTCTGACAGGATTTAGGCGCAGATTCTGTGCGAAATAATGAACACACCGCGGTTTTTGAAATCCAAGCCATGTTTATTATTGCCGTGGATTTCGGGATGAAAAGCGGCGGATTAGCGCGGGTAAATTACGATGAAGCTAATCTGCGTACAGATACGCATGCCAATCCGGGATTCGGCTGTGGATTTCTGCTGCAGATTATCCTGACCATGTAATTATATAGCCTTACTAGAAGGAATTTCAGCCTCTGGATGTAAGCCAGCTCATTCACTGACAGCAAGCAGATATATTTTAAAATGATGAGGAACTAAGTATATTAGATGAGCTGTCACCTCTCCTGATATGTATTTTACTAAATCATTGTATTCCCCATGAAATAATAATTCTGGAACATATTTTCTTAGAACTGCACGTTGTGTCATTCCTCTGTTATTCCTCCTAGAAATGTATGAATAAATTGACAGCTGGGTGTTACCATTTCTCTTGTCAAAAGGGGCGTGTCCCTACACAATCTCAGTCTGTCGGCACTGATTGGACAGTGTCAGTCTGTGCAGGGACACACCCCCAACTGGTAACACCCAGCTGTCAATTTATTCACAAATTTCTCGGAGGAATAACAGAGGAACGGCACAATTTAAAGTTCTAAGAAAAGATTTGTGATTTCATGGGGAATATAAGTATTTACTAAAATAGACATGTCGGGGGAGGTGACATCCTCTTTAGATATGCGCAGAGTCTTAACGATTTCATTACGCGTAAAGCTTTTACAAATATGTGCCGGCTGGAAATCCAATAATTGACTCACCTGTAAATCCATAAACCCACGCACGTACCGTGACCCATTTACTGCCCGCCACCAATGTAAGTGGGTGACACTGAACAGCTTGTTAATCACCTCCATCCTCAGACCGCTGACCGCTGCCTCCTATGTCTGTCTATGGAGCAGGATATTGCCCACGCTGCACAGGTGAGGCCGTTATTTATTATTTATAGCCGTTCCTGGAAAAGCTGGGTATTGACCAATATGGCTACTAGTGCAACTCCCACAATGCTTTTCCAGACTCAAAAAAATATGCCTGGTTATGCTAAAAGATGTAGAAGGGGGCATGACTTCATAACTAGACAGATGTGCCATTCAGGGCTCGGGGAAAGCCGGGTGATGACCTATATGGCTGCTATTCCAGTTGCTTACCAGACACCTGAAGAGCAAATATTCCTGCTTATGCCAAGTGAGCAAGAAGTGGGGGGGGGGGGGGGGGTCTATGACTTAACTAGGCCGATTTGCCGTTCAGGGATCTGGGAAAGCTGGGTGCCAATCCCTGTAATTGCATAATGGTAACTAAATCAATATTGTGTCCCCTTCCTTTCTCTATTGTCTTTGTCCAGTTTTCATATAGACTCGATAACTAGGCAGACGTGCCATTCTGAGCTCTTGGAAAGCTGGGTGATGACAAATATGGCTGCTATTGCAGCTCCAACAATGCCTTATCAGACTCCTGAGGAGCAAACATTCTTGGTTATGAGCAAAAAGGGGGGTGTCTAGGACTTAACTCGGCTGATTTGCTGTTCAGGACTCTGGGAAAGCTGGGTGCCAATCCAGTCATAACTGAGTATTCGTAAGGGATTTATAACGACTCATAATTTGAGGGGCGAATTCTCTGTAATACTTAATTTTGACTTGTGCCACTGCAGGTTTATGCCATGGTGGAGGCTGGCAGTAAATTTTTTGTATAATATATACAGGAATAGCAGAGCTGAGTCTGTGATGTGCAGCAGCATCTTTTCATATGCAGGTGAGCGGTATCCATCATATACAGCAGTGTTTATCATATATAGGCGAGCTGTGTCCATCATATGTAGCAGGAATGTGTGTGATGCAGCAGTGCCAAGTCCGTTATACGTTGGAAAGATGAGCTTGTCACTTGTCTCTCATGGTGATATCACAATGTCTTACCAGTGGTATATGATAAGATTGCAGGTGAAGCTACAACATTATCATAGCTCAGTGAACTATCACTACGCACCATATAAACTGTGCAATGACAATGTCAGCACTGCTACATCACCCTTTTCTCTTCTATAGGCAGAGCTGTAACCACACTACACTATCCAAGAAAAACACCTCCACTTAGTAGGTATTAATAGGTACACACAGACCTCAGCAACAGATGTTCGGCTCACGGCGGTCAACACTAGACGCAGACGAACGGTCATGTGACAACGTGTAACTAACGCATTGTATTTGTTCGTCACAGGGTCAAACATTGTCATATGTTGATGGGACCTATAGCATTATTCATCCTGAGCTTGCTGGTCCATGAATAAAATTCCAGAATTGCAGTGGAGACTGACACTGCACATGTAGTTAATTTGTCCTCTGCCAAGGTTAAGCACTGGGTGGCAACAGCTGTAATAGCAGCCATATTTGTGGTCACCCTGAGAATCTGTATGTACCCCACTTAGGGAGGGAAAATTGTGCAGCGTGTGAGCCGGTAACCGATGCGTCTGTGCTGCAGGGAAGGAAAATGAAGGATTGTGTTTGCCTGACCCTAGGCCGCATCTGATGTTTGTCTATCTGGGTCAATAGGCGATTTGACCAATGACTAGACACGGCGAGATCACAGCGAAAACGCAGCAAATCGCCGCGCGCCTTGGATAATCGGATCAATTACTAAAACATAAGCCGAATTTGTATCGATCGTGCTCTCCTCTCCCTCCGCAGCGCACAACACACAGCAAAATATAATGCACTTATGGGCAAAGGAAAGGGGTAAAACCAGGCTGACCGTACCCTGGGGCACTAAAACATGAGCCACAGATGTAGCAGAGCTGATCTGGTCCCCGAATTGTTTATGTACTACATGTACTAAGGTAATGTAGTAGGTATACCTGCAGTCCTATGTAAAGGCACAGATAATTATACATAATAAAATCAACCTACTCAACTCTGCTACATCTGTACATACATTATCGCTTTCTGTAACTGTAGCTTAGCTTTTGGGATACTTTGTTTTTACCTGTGTTGGCAATTTTGGAACTGCTGTACAGGTGTAGGTAAGTAGAGTTTGTCATTTGGCACAACTCTTCATATCTCCAAAAAAACGTTTGCAGTGTGGCAGGGGCATTATCCGGATAACCCCATGCTCCAGTTCTGTTCATCACGTGCCCATTCTAGGCACTTTTGGAGGTGGACAGGGGGTCAAGCATGGGCACTCTGACCAGTCTGCGGGCGCACAGTACATATGTGATATCCTATTGTAGTATACCATGAGCTGTGGAATAATGACATACTCAGCACTGCTACATTTGTATATAAGTAGTATAGAATCTATACTGATGAGCAAATCACTATCAGATCTAAGCGACAGGAAGAATCCCCAACAAACCGTGCCACATGACAAACTCAGCTGCCCTTCGTCTGACCGCCATCTGATAAACACACCTTTGCTACTTCTCATCCACATTGGGATATTGCCATTACAAACTCATTCCTGCTGCATATGACAAACTCAGCTGTCCTACACCAGTATTCCAACATTGGCTTTACAAATGAAAAACCCAAAATTCTGAGATACTTGTAGCGCAATTAAAATCAGGGCCAGGTCACACTGCGATTTTTGGTGCGGATGGTGACACAAACCACGTTGGAATCAGCGCCAAAAAACTCCTCAAATCCCCTATTAATTTTAATAAGAGGTAGAGGCAGGTTTTTTTTACGTGTTTTTTGTATTTGCTTAATTTTAAAAAAGCGCAAAAACGCATAAAAAAAAAAAAAGTGTTACATTTTTTGGGGAAAAAAATGTTTGCATTTCTCTGCCTCAGAAATCCTGAAGGAATTTTGAGGAAGGTTTTTTCTGTTTGGCAAAAAAGTGTGAACATACCCTTAATGAGTGATACTTTACTACAGTATGCACAGATGTAGCAGAGCTGAGTTTGCCAATTGGGAAACTTGATGGGGATAGCACTATGTGTTACCATAGTGGTTTTCATATGGCTGCAGGTAACACTACTAATCATACAAAACTGCAGAGATTTAAGGAAGCAGTTCAATGACAATCACAGCTCTGCTACATCTGTATAGTTTAAATTTAGTAGTATGATTATGGCAATCAGTAACCTGAGTTAAATTAAATTCATGGCATCGGAAAATTAGAATAATGGATTTATTGGTGCTCAGATTGTAAACTGGGAGTCTCCAAAAACTCTGAAGGTGTTTAATGATCAGTGTATGTTGTGCTGACCTAGCGATAACTAATGTTTTATACAGATGTAGCAGTGCTGAGTTTGTAATAAGCGATGGTGATTTGACAATGTCTTGTCTGTGGTTTTACATTGGAGGTTAGTAACCCTACCGCATTATCATAACTCTTAAATGATCAGGTTGTACAATCAATGCAGTGAATGACAAATTTGTCTCTGCTACATCTGTAAAGATACATCAATAGGCATGTACAGATGTAGTAAAACTGAGTTTGTCAATTAGTCATAGATGAGTAGATAATTTGGCAAAACTCATCATGATATCAGAATTATCGCATTTTCTTGGGTGAATGTGCACAACAGAAACAGGTGAGTATCAAACTCAGCACTGCTACATCTATATATAATAATAAACACTATTTTTTGTTAAAAAAAGTTTTTTTCCTGGTGCAGTTCTCAAAAATACGCTTCCATCTGTACCTTGTAATGAACTATCATTATACACAGTATATGTAGCAGAGCTGAGTGTCTTTGTACGCGGTTATACCACGTCACTCAGTTAATGTAGTAAGTTTGCCTGCAGTCCTATGTAAATTCACACCTTTGTAAGTAATCTGTAATAGCACAACTAGCGTATTATAATGTCACCACCAGAGCGCCATAGGACAAACTGAACTCTGCAGTCCTGTGCAAAAGCACAGCTAAGACGATGCGGAATCACCAATAGTGTGCCAAAGGACGAACACGTCTGTGCAGTCCTATGTAAAAGCACAGAAAGTGCTTGCCAATGTCACCATGTGTTCCAAATGACAAACTCAGCTCTGCTACACCTGCATACATGTTCATATAAGTGTGCGGTGTGGTCACTATTATTTTACAGCCTCTTTGGTGCAGCTTTTGCTCTTTTCCATCTGTTCTTTGCACTAAACTTCCCTTCAATGAGCTGCTGAAAGCTCTCACACAGCAGCCCGACCCTCAGCTGTCACTCAGGCCATCCCCTGGCACCCCATTGGTAGCGAGCGGTACCGATGGGCGTGCTATGCCGGCTAGCTATTTAAAAGCACATGGCTTGTTAGGAGATAGGCAGAGGATGTGAATGATCGCATAGTGAACTATCACTAGGATTAGTGGGGCTTGGGAAATCTTGTGGATTGGCGCTCCTTATTGCACATGCCACTGGATCTTATTTATCACCTGGGTTACAATGTACTTCCCTAAACTATAAGGTAAGTCATTGTCTAACCCTACAATCTGTACCGCCAGGAATTATGTCAATTCTATAATGTACAGTAGTAGCAGAGCTGAGTTTGTCATTTGGCACTGCTCATTGTTGCATTTCGTACGACTGGGAAAAACAATCACCACGCAGAACAGAAAGCGATCGATGACAAATTTATTTCTGCTACATCTGTATCTAAATAGAATTCTAGTACATGCCAATGTAGCAGTGCTGAGTTTGCTATTGAAATTGGGATAAATCTCGGAGTTAATAAAATAATGTAGTAGGTTTTACCGGCAGTGATACAGAAAAAAAACTGACGAATTGAGCTCTACTACCTTTGCACCTAAATAGATCACGGTTACATGCCGATATAGCAGAGCTGAATTTGCCTTCGGAATCATCTCTTTTGTCACGCTCTTAATTAAAATATTATAGTAGGTTTGACCGGTGGTTCGATGGAAGGCCTTATAGTGATACCAAACAGAAATTGTGACAATTGACAAATTGAGCTCTGCTACCCTATACCTAAATAGAACAATGTTACATGCCGATATAGCAGAGCTAAATTTGCCTTCTGAATCGTCTCTTTTGTTACTCTCTTAGTTAAGATAATGTAGTAGGTTTGACCGGTGGTACTATAGAAGACCTTATAGTGATACAGAATGGAAATGATGACAAACTCAACCCTGCTACATCTGTTCATAGATCTTTGCCCAGTTATAAATACATGATCACCCAACAGTTGGGTCTGTGCACAGCATCTGTTTGTGCTTGCAGCAGCTGCTGGATCTTGCAGGCAGGACACACTAGTTGGAATTTCTTGGGCTCCTTCACACAATTTCTGGCAACTTTAACTGCGCCAAAAAATGCTTCTAAAAACGGCATTAAAAATGCAGTAAAACGCTGTGTGTGAATCCAGCCTAAAAGCAAAAGAATCCTCAATCGGAGCGCAGGATTTTACCGACATTGTGCTCCGTCTCTCTTCTCGCCCATTGGTCACCATCGCTCCCCTTTCCAAAACGGGCACCCCCATTTGGCGTGTTGAAAATAAAACCATTATGTCGTCCCCCCCCCCCCTCCCCGGTACCCTTATAGCTAAAATGTGTGGGGTGATGAAACCTTTGGGTAAGATTTCAGCAGGGATTAACTAATTTTCACATGTAGCAGAACTGAGTTTATCACTTGGCACAATGTGTTCTCTGGGGTTTTACATAGGACTGCCGGATACATTTGATGAGATACAGTTAAATGATATATTCAGGTCGGCTACATCTAACTAACTGTCCAGACATCGTTAACGGAGTTTGCCATTTGGCGCAATGTGTTCTCTGGGGTTTTACATAGGACTGCCGGATACATTTTACGACATAGTTAAATGATAAATTCAAGTCTGCTACATCTGACTAACTGTCCAGAAGTCATAAACGGAGTTTATCATTTGGTACAACTCATGGTGATATCACAATGTGTTCTCTGGGGTTTTACATAGGACTGCCGGATATATTTGATGAGATGCAATGAAATGATAAATTTAGCTCTGCTACATCTGACTATAAGACGTCGTGATATCACCCCGGTTGTAGTATGATGCATCTGTGGCTATATAATCTCATCCTCAGATGCCGGCTGTTTTTCGCATATTGCTGAACAGATGTCGACAATGAATTTCAAACATTTGTTTTTAAAGGGCCGGTAAAAGTTATTAGCTGGATTTGTGTGCGTAGATGGTGGCGATGGTCTAGAATGTATGATATTGGATGACAATGGAAGTATGTGCAATTTTAGGCTAAGTTTGTCAGGTGTAGTAGAGCTGAGTTTGTCAACTGTAGCAGTGCTGAGTTTCTCAGTTGCCACTGCACATGGACAGATCAGACTCTAGTATCTGTGGTTTCACCTAAGGGTTCAGGAGAAGTGATTTATCATGAAACAAGTTTAGCTCAACTACATCTGTATGAGCAGCTTGTTCTTAGAATATTGTTTGTAACTGGTACAAAGTACAGGGGGTTGGTAGTCCATACACTTACTATATACAGATATAGCAGTGCTGATCCTATAATGTGTGGCTTTACATAAGACTGCAGTTAAACCTACTATACTATCTCAAAGAACATGACAAACTCAGCTCTTCTACACATGTACTACTACAAGGGGATGAGTGGTACCAACACACGTAATTGATTTGTAGTCTCTTCAGCCTGTCATCACTTAGTGCACTTTTCCATTGTGACCAGTCACAAATCCGGAATAACCATTTTACATACAGACAATGTTTAGGTACTACATACATTAAGCCAATGCTAATATACTGATGTAGTAGAGCTGAGTTGGTCATTTGGCTATATATTTTGTGTAGCGAGAGAACGCTTATCTAACATAGCTCAGAAGGTTTACCTGCAGTCTTCTGGAAAACACAGTGTGACATCATAATCAGTTGTACCAGGTGTCAAACTCAGCTCTGCTGCATCTGTGTATATAGGTTAGTACTTTGCGCCAGGGTGTATGGATCACAGAAGCTGCACATTTTATTAATATCTGGTTGCGCTGTTTACAGAAGGTTGGCTGGAGGAGGTAGTGTACAGTAGCAGTGTAGCCCCAGCGTAGCAACATGTAGATGTGTGGCGTCATTTGGGGAATTGTCTCAATCTCCCAGGGCTCGCCAGGTCTCTCGGATCAGCTCTAGGCAGATATACTCAATGCTGCCCCCTGTACAGTTATCAGTGCCCTCCTCTAACTGGTGGTTGCTGCCGGGTGACTATAGTACATTACTCAGATATAGCAGAGCTGAGTTTTTCAAATTCATCAGTAAGGTGTCTGTTACTTAGCAAAACTGATAGTAATATCCCAGTGAGTTATGATTATAGGTAAACCACAACATTATCTTAACCTCAAGAGTTATAGCCTTCTTCTAGACGCAAAGAGTTACATGACAAATTCTACTCTGCTACATATGCACATAGTATCTCAAACACTTTGGGACTTTTCCCAAGTATAGCCATGCAGTACAGTTGCTCCCCTATGCTCTTAAAGGATCAACCAGATGTCTTCACATGTCTGTGAATAACTTCATCATATAGAGATGTAGCAGAGCTGAATTGGTCATAAACTTTACTTAATTTGCTTTTTAGATTATAGGTGAAACAAAAACATACGAGCTTGACTTAGTCTAAATGACAAGCTCAGCATTATTTCATGTGACATACTCGGCTCTGCTACATCTGTGTATGAAGAATGATTCTAAAGTAAATAATGTCCATGGTTATGTGTTCGGATGGTATTTTAGGTGATTTAGGATGGTCTACTGGCATTCAATAGCCTGTGCCCCTGGCATTAATCTGTGCACTATGCATGTAGACTACACTTTCCAAACATGAAGAGTAACCAGACTTTCTTGTTTAAACAATGTGAGAGCAGCAGGTTGTTTTAAGTAAATTTCAAACCCTTTCTAAACACTAGAACAGGAGCCTTGGGGGCTAAATTGCAGTAATTAATTATCACAGGGTTTATTGCAGACATGAAGCAGAGTATTCGATAGTCCAGGGTGCCCGGGAGGATGAAAGAGGTTGGTATCTATAGTATGGGTGTAGAAGAGTGGGGTTAGTCATTTGGCACAATATGCCGGGACATCAAGTGTGATCTGTGTATTTTATATAAGACAACTCAGTGAATTCTTACAGTACACAAATGAAAAGTTGAACTACTCAGCTCTGCTACATCATTATAGGATTTAATATTTACATACGTAGCAGTCCTTGAATGGAGCGTTGTACCAACCATGGGAGTAAATAATGATGGTCAGGTCTCATGTCTTGAACAGGGTACTCAGTTACTCTATTCCATATTTTGCATTTCCCGTTTACTGTATTCAGCAAGCTAAACGTGTCAGATTCACAACTCATATCATCACAAACCTGTGGTTTTACATAGGGCTGCAGGTCAATCTAACACATCAAAATGCACACAAAATGCAGCCACAGAGTGTCAAATGACAAGTTCAACTCTGCTACATCTGTGGTACCCCTCCTTATCTAGCTATAAGCCTGATTACTATAATTTATATAATAAATTTGTGAGAAAAAAACAAACAAATTTCCAGTTCATTATCGCGCCGTTGTAGTAGAGCTGGGTTTGTCAGATGCAGCAGTACTGTACAGTACAGTCATGTAAAATAAGCCTCAATATGCCATTATTGGTTTTACATAGGACGGCAGGTAAAAGAACTGCATTATCTGAAAGAAATGATCCAATGACAAACTCAGCTCTACTACATCTTTATTTAAAATGTATTACAAAGAGCCAGAAAAGTGTACACAGCCTCTGATTGGATAGGTCGTGTGTGTGTGTGTGTGTGTGTGTGTGTGTGTGTGTGTGTGTGTGTGTGTGTGTGTGTGTGCGCGTGTGCGTGTGCATATATATATATATATATATATATATATATATATATATATATATATATGTATATCTGGTACTGATCAATTCTTCACCTATGGAAAACATGACAGGGCCGAGCTAAATTTAGAGCAGGAGATGTTATTAATAGGAGGGGGGCTGGCAAATTGGGGAATTTGAGCACATGCTTATTATTTTAGGAAGTCAGCGGTTTAGTTCTTCGTACTGCACTTTTCATTCATTCTGCACTTCAATAATAGACACCAGAGAAGGGGGGGAGGGGTGGCGGCGGGGGCATACAAAATAATTTTCCGACTGGCTGGGTGAGCAAGAGGGCAGCGCTTTATACGATGGGAATGTTGGAAATCCCACTATACAAGCAGCGGCCTATAGGGTATTACAAGAACAGAGAAAAAAAACAGCAGTTATTCCCTAAACTTCAATGGCTTCATGTAGCAGAGCTGAGTTTGTCATCCGGCACAGGTCTACATGACATCAGAATGTGCTATTTATTTATTTACTTGAAACTGTAGCGAAACCTATTATCATTATCTTAACAAATGGAGTTATCACGGTGCACAAAAAAAACCCATGATAAATTCAGCTCTGCTACATCTACATACACCTTTTTTTTGGAAAATTTTTGCAAATCTGCTCTGCATTTTTAGCAGGATGATCTACGTACAGATGTAGCAAACATGAGTTTATCATTTTGAATCACTCAAGGTCACACATTACACGGCGGTTTTACATAGGACTACAGCTAAATCTGATACATCATTTGAATTTTACATAGGACTGCTTATAAGCCTTCGTACTATATTCGATCACAATTATTATGGCGCACACAAAAAAATAGACAAATTCAGCTTAGCTACTTCTGACTGTATGAACTTTAGATACGCTATACAAATTTAGCAGAGATGAGTTTGTCATTTGACAAACATCATAGAGAAATCACTGTTATCTGAGGATTTACACAGGACTGCGGCTTCATCTACGCCATTCTCTTAACTTGGATATATCTTGAATGATAATGCTCGGAAGTGACAAATTCAGCTCTGCTACATCTGCAATTTACTAAATCCATTGCTTCTGGGCTCTCCTTTAGAACATTTCTATACTCCTTACTTTAGTGTTTAATAACAGAATTTTCTGGGGGTTCTAGTGCTTGGCATTATTTCTGTGTAGCTGTGCCGAGTTTGTCATGTTTTGTTAGCTTTGCGCTGATAAGGATCACAAAGGGAACAAAGTGTGGATCTGAAAATAGGATGTGAACAAAACTACTTTGCATGTGCTACTTTGCCGTTCTTGCTCTAAACAAGATGTTTAGTGACGCTCAGGGAATTGGACTCTGATTTTCATGTATATGTATACAGATGTAGCAGAGCTGAATTTGTTATTAACCTCTACATTCACACATTATGAAAACTATAGTTTTGGCACAGCACCCACTGATTTCTATAGATGCCAGTATTTCTTCCAAACAGAGAACCACAGTTGACGTGGTCGACACATGGAGGTCCGGATTAGGATACCCCCCCCCCCCCCATTATATAGAAATGCCTTCGAATAAGCTCTCGAACAGGGCCCCTTTAAGATAATTTTATATGCAGCCCTATGTAATGTCACCAATATCTCAACTGGGATTGTCGTTGTGAGTTCGAAATTACAAACTCGGCTCTGCTCCATCTGCATATGTGAGCCTGGGTTCAAAATAATATAATTTGCATGGTTGCCTGTTATGCTAATAGGACTGGGAACAGATCTGAAAAGATTAACACCGTTCCCTTGCAGCTTCGATTCTTCATGTCCATATCTTAGCAGGTTTAGGAAAAAAAACTAAAAGTGTTTAGTTAGTAATGTACAGATGCGGCAGAGCTGAGTTTGTCATGTGACACAGCTAATGGTGATAACAAACAGGTAGCCGGGTTGAGTTTTAATTTGGCACAACTCGTCACAGTGTTGTATCTGCTACACCTACTATATTATCTTAAAAATGCTGTTCTAAACAAGTTCAGCACTGCTACATCTGTACATGACAGCACTTGGGCTATGACAATGTATTGCATCTTGTCCATGTTTTAATTGGCAAGGCTGTACTTTCTACTTCTTGGGTCCATGTATCAATGTAATGCGCAGTATATACAGATGTAGCAGAGGTGAAGCAGTTATTCATGTCTTGAGTTTTTAAAAATTCAGGTAATCAAAGTCCTGTCTGCCATATTTGTGCAAACTGTATCCCATGTATTTTACATGGGCATGCAGGTAGTTTGGCAACCCTGGGTATCTGCAACCTGGCACTCCAACATGATCTGGAGGAGGGGGCATGGGTAGTAATAATAATTTCAGCCCACCACAAATAGCAGTGCCCATACATGAATGATAGGGCCAATATTGTACCGTTTATGGCCTCCGTCGGTTTTCTACCCAAAAATGGATGACAAGGGAATTGTTGTCAGGGCAAGGGTGACCATTGGCAACTTGTTTACACCTAGGGGATAAAAACAGAACCTACTTCTCACAGCTGAGGGTTTGCTACATTTGTATCCAGTCTAGACAATCCTCAGCACAAATCTCTTTTGCATTGATGGTTTGTTACAATGTGTCAGTGCAGGTGACCTGTATCAGTGTGGAGTTTAGACTATCTCATATGGGATTATATAGACTGGATACAATTGTAACAAACCCTCAGATGTGAGAAGTATAAGGTTTGTTTGGGGTTTCAGGCCCTGGGTCTAAACAAGAAGCAGAGATGTTGAAAACAGTAAAGACCGTAAGCAAATATACTGAACTACACTCCTAATACCTATTTATTATAAGGCTGTAGCCAAGCTGAATTTGTTATTTGGTTTATGGGATTACATCCTTATGAGTTGTGATAACTTTTTTAGGTAAGATAAGGGCAGTCCTATGAAAAAACAAGTTGTCCATTTCATACAATTCAATGTTCATCAAGATATCACAATCTACGATGTAGTAGAGTTGTGTTTGTCATAAATCAAGATTATTATTTTTTTTGTTCTGTTGTCTTAAGGCCCCTTTTGATGGGTTGATGATCGGGAAAACTATTCTTGACCATCAACCCATGTAAAACAAGCAAACGCTAGTCTGCCAGCGGATTGCATCTTTTTTTGCGGCAGTAAAAAGCATCGTTGTCGGCAGCACATTCCCCCTGTGTAAACGGGATGTGCTGCCGACAACGATGCAAACCGTATGGGGACGAACGATCTCAGTCGTCCCGATTCAGTACAAAAGAGCGCCGATCTCTTGTATGGTTTTTTTTTTTACATAAACCGCACCACCCATGTTCACTGGCTGTATCTGGTATTGCAG
The DNA here is from genome assembly GCF_050947455.1 of Rhinoderma darwinii. NCBI lineage: Eukaryota > Metazoa > Chordata > Amphibia > Anura > Rhinodermatidae > Rhinoderma > Rhinoderma darwinii. The sequence goes on from NC_134699.1 coordinate 60,195,103, forward strand.
CTTACCCTCAATTACTTGAAAACTACAAGAGTGACACTGTTTCTGGGGGGGGGGGGGGGGGGGTTGAATCAAAACAGCACTTTTTTTTTTTCTTGTAAATTTTCTTCAAATCACAAACTCAGCTCTGCTGCACCTGATTAAAGAATATAGAATTAGATCCATTTGGAGAGAAGGTAATCCTTCCTCCTAAGATTAACATTGCCTGAGATAAGCATAGGAGGCCTACAGGGTCCTAACCTGGCACCATGCGCAGAAGTCAGAGGTTGGGCATCTATGACAAAGTTCACGTCATTGGAGCCGGAATAGTGGGCAGGTTTCTTCTTTCCTTATTTGCGTGAGAATGCACGAGATGAATGAAATTTGATAGATGTCATGTGAGGGGCACAGGCATCGTTGGGGTCATCTTCTGGGCAATGATTCCCGCAGGAACTGGTGTAGTGTCGCTGTGTCACAAGGGATGGTCGCTGGGCTACAGATTAAGTTTTTTTTTTTTTTTAATAATCTAGAATATAATCCAGGTAAGAAGTAGACAATGACAACTATCCCCCCCCCCCGCCCCGGCATCCATACAACGCCCTATACAACTACCGTACCAGGAAAGGGATGCTCATATAAAAACAGTGGCCATTTCCAAAAAGTTAGATGGAGTCAGGGTGAAGACTAGATTTGCAGAAGGTGACCCACTGAGTGATAGGCGGGTTGTGCTTACTAATGTATCCAACATTGACAAGTAATACAGTAATAATAATAAAAATATTGCAGATGTAGCAGAGCTGACTTTGTCTTTTGTGCACTGTGATAATATACCAGGTTACAAACACATCATAAGCAAAGCCGACCACATACACAGATATTTAGAGCCAGATCCACAAGTAGCCCCAGTGCAAAAATCGGTAACAGGGCCCCCCCGTCTACAATGTGCCGTTTCTAATACTGGTGCCTTCATATACGACGGGGGCACAGGTGCAACTGCTTCCTCGGCACCCCCTATATCTATGCCCCTGGGTGGATCATGCCGGTCATGACAGGGTCGTAAGGCCTCATGCACATGACCATAGCCGTCCGTGATTACGGGACGGAGAGTTCGAGAAGAGTCATCCGCGGACCGTGCACACAGAAGATGTGCATTGAGTTTAAGGCCTTATTCACACGAACACTGCGCATCTCGGCCGTGAAAAACTGCAATTTTTCACGTCCGAGGTGCATCCGTGCTCAGCGCTGCGGGACGCGATGTCTCGCATCCACCATAGATCAGAGTCTATGGAGGGATGCGTGATGCGCGAAAAGAAAGGACATGTCCTATTTTCGCATGGACCCTTCACACGATCGATTGAAACAACGGCTGTGTGAACGGCCACCTTGAATTACATAGGTCCGTGGGACGGCCGCTGTTTCCATGGCCGTCCCACAGACGTTTAACACGTTTGTGTAAATAAGGCCTAAGGAGCCCGAACCGCAAATGCGGCCCGTAAAATGACTGGTCCTATTTTTTTGCAGTCGAAAAACCACGGTCGCGTGCACTGGCCCATAGGATAGAATGTGTCCTATACTATCCACAAGGGAAGGACAGGTTGGATTCAATCCGCAGCTCCTCCAGTAGATAAGCGGCACCTTGCATGTCCAGCTGGGATTTGGTGGTGGTAGCTCTCGGCTAAACCACCTTATTTGACCATGAGTTGAACCAAATGACAAAATCAGCTCTGCTACATCTAAGGAAATAATTAGCTGCAGTTATTTTAGTTTGCTTTGCAGCATCATTTGCTCTATAAGGAGCCTTGGGATTGACTGAATGCTGCTGTGTAGCCTCAGAGGGAGATCCAGGAGGAGAAGATATTCATGGAATTGTTCGCATATGATCTTAGCAGGAAGGAACATGGAGAAGGAAGGATTACATTACCACTTCCTCGTGCCTTGACATCAAATCTTTCTTTTTCTTGCAGGACATGACATCAACGTGACAATGAGAGACTGCTGACATCCCCCCTCATGCCAGAAGACCTTCCTTGGTAGCACCAAGGTCTCTCCGAGACAGGAATCTCTCCATTTTTATTTTTTCCCCCGTGAGTGTTCCCTTTGAGACTTCAAAACTGTTTCTCCAAAGAGTTTTGCAGAAACTAAGACTGTTTTCTAAAGCAGAAGCGCCGCAGTCCTCAACTGAAGTGATGGGCAGCGTGCGAACCAACCGATACAGCGTTGTATCTTCAGAAGAGGACGGAATGAAGCTGGCTACCATGGCAGTTGCCAACGGGTATGGAAACGGTAAGAGCAAAATCCATACCCGGCAACAGTGCCGAAGCCGGTTCGTGAAGAAAGATGGTCACTGCAACGTCCACTTCATCAATGTGAGCGAGAAGGGGCAGCGTTACTTATCCGACATCTTTACCACATGCGTGGACATTCGTTGGCGGTGGATGCTGGTCATCTTTTGCTTGGCTTTCATACTCTCTTGGCTTTTCTTCGGCTGTGTCTTCTGGCTTATAGCTCTTCTTCACAATGACTTGGGTTCTTCAGAAAACCATAGATCTTGCGTCACAGAGGTCAAGAGTTTCACAGCAGCCTTCCTCTTCTCCATCGAAACCCAAACGACCATTGGCTATGGATTCCGATGTGTAACCGATGAGTGTCCCATGGCGGTGTTCATGGTGGTCTTCCAGTCGATCGTTGGCTGCATAATTGATGCCTTCATCATTGGGGCCGTTATGGCAAAAATGGCCAAACCAAAAAAGAGGAACGAGACTTTGGTCTTCAGTGACACTGCCGTGATAGCCATGAGGGACGGGAAGCTCTGCTTGATGTGGAGGGTGGGCAACCTCCGGAAGAGTCACCTTGTTGAAGCTCACGTACGAGCCCAGCTCCTAAAGTCTCGCATCACTTCCGAAGGGGAGTACATTCCCTTAGATCAAATAGACGTTAACGTCGGCTTTGACAGCGGTATTGACCGAATATTTTTAGTTTCTCCAATAACGATAGTCCATGAAATGGACGAAGATAGTCCTTTGTATGACCTTAGTAAACAAGACTTGGACAATTCTGACTTTGAGATAGTGGTCATATTGGAAGGCATGGTGGAAGCTACGGCCATGACCACGCAGTGTCGGAGCTCCTACCTCGCTAATGAAATCCACTGGGGTCATCGCTATGAACCGGTTCTTTTTGAAGAAAAAAATTACTATAAAGTAGACTATTCCCGGTTTCACAAAACCTATGAAGTGCCCAACACACCGGTCTGTAGTGCCCGGGACTTGGCAGAAAAGAAATATATACTTTCGAACCCAAATACTTTTTGCTACGAGAACGAAGTATCGCTCACTAGCAAAGAAGAGGAAGGCAGTGACAACGGTCTACCGGATAGCATGAGCACTGAAATGCATCCAGATATAGACCATCATAACCAAGTTTCTCTTGACCCTAGACCGCTAAGGAGAGAATCGGAAATATGACTAAAAAACTTCTACCTTCAGCTGGTCAACTTAGCTGGTCAATGTGCATTGCTGAGCAGGGGCCCACTGCAGTTTTCGGACGTGGGTACTGTTGGACAGAGGTGAAACGGAGACAGCGCTCAATGCCGACAAGCAAACTGTTGCAATATCGGAATGGTGTAGGCTGTGGTGATCTAAAATGGAACTTGTATACTGGTGTTCCGGGTTACTGGGAACGCCCCGATACGGCACTGTTTTTGTGATAAGGGGCGGTGCAGGGACGCTAAAGGAAATGACACACATGGAAAACAAAAACATCTTGTAGAACCATCTCTTGGCCTCTTACCATAAAACATAATTTAAGACCTTTCTACACCAGTTGTTCCTGGTGATACACGCAACGTTAAGGAACGGGCAGCTGGTATATAGAGACAAAGCACTAAAGTGTAACCAGAAGGCACATAATGTAAAATAAATGATGTATGTTTTTTTTTTAAATAATTTTTGACAAAACTTGAACTTGCAGACAAGCTCGTTGGGTTTTCAACCTCTCAATTTTTTTATTTTTTTTTGTAATATTGGGAACAAGTCCATTTTTAATGGCATAACAATAGGCAAGTATCTGCCTTAAATTCTAAGCTGCTGCTATTTACACACACCCTGTCAATTCTACTGCGGTGTTTTGTGTTGTTTCAGTGTTTTAGCCATTGTGGTGGGTCATGGGCAAAATTGGCCGCAAAGGTGTTGGCCAAAAAAGCCAAATCAATTTTTGGGATTTGAACTATGTTCAAAAACAGATACAATTTATTCACTTTAGAGAATGACGTTGCAATGTAGTTCTCTTAGAATAGGATATATTTTTATATTTAGGGGTTAAAAAGATCCAAATATATACCAAAGAAAATGTAAAAAAAAAATGGTGTTCAAAACCACTGCTTGCTGGGCATTCTTCTTCTTTTCAGTAGCAAGTGGAAATGGCAAAACTTGGTGTTAACTCCTGCTGCTACATAATAGCCTCGTATGGGTGGGCGGGTGGAGGGGATACTAAAGGATTACAAGTAGAAAAGCATAGACGCCTCCCTTTGGGGCACCACAAGAAAAAAAAAAAGAAAAAATTTGTCACATCTGCTCTTTCCATGTAAAATGCAAGGTCAAGTGTGCTGAGGATATTCCAATTTTGTGGAAGTTAAATCAGCATATTAATTAACCCCTCAGGCCCCATAAAATAGGCCAATAGTTAAGGTTACATGGTATCCTGTTTTTGTTTTGCTTCTTAATTTTAAGTGTTACCCGTTGATGGATCCTCAGGGGCGCAGATGGACTGACTAAATGTGCTTAGGGAATGAGAGATAGCTGCTATGTATCATCACGTGGATGTTTGCAAAGTGCAGGGAGTATATTTCCGGAGAAAGGGGAGAGGCCATGGGTGGATTGATCTTGTGTCAAAAAGAACATTTTGGAATAAGGAAACTTTTTGAAACTGAAGGAACATATTGGAAAAAATGATTATTTGGCGCAGTTGACACTGTAAAGGAATCTATAATAATTGTACACACGGCAAAGTAAAAACTTTGATTCATTCCTTTAGTTTGGCCGAGGACGCTTTGGTATGAAGAGCCATGTGTGAGCCATATTGACATTTTTTGGTTGTGTCAGCCGAGGCGGGCAGCCTCTATCCCAGACTGCACACAGCTTGCACTTGACATAACCTTATGTTATCACAGGAGAGAGACAATCCTCTGAGTCCTCGGACAAATTTCTAACAACCTGACTTCTAAATGAGGGGTGTGGGGGGGGGGGGGGGGAGGATTACAAAAAGCAAAAAGTTACAAAAAGTTGCAGTTAATTTGTCAACCGTAGCGAATGCTTCCAAACTGTATTGTGGTTCAATAGTCATATCTACGCCCTCCCTTTCTCACGTAGCGTCCCAGAAGTTTTTGAACTTGCAAAGAGTTAAAAAAAGATTTGAAACTAGTTAGTCAATGCATCTAGCCGAATATGCAATGGGAAAAGGTGTGAGCTACAAGCGTTAAACCGTGTCTGTTAGCCATATGCCATTAAAAATAACCTTGTCCTGATCGTAGGTCAATGAAAATCTGTGACGGCCACTTTGGCCCTAAAAAAAACAAAAGTCTGCAATGAGAAGGTCATACCTGATTTAACAATGTATCCAGATCATCATTTTTTTTTTTAGCTCCAGTCTTCGTGGTCTGGTAGCAGGTCATATTTTCCATATATAAACTAGTCATGTACTTATGGGCGTGTATATGTACCATAGAGGTGGAACTAGGTCTACAATGGGGCCTTTGGAAAGAGGGGCCCAAGTTGGCTCTAACTACCGGGTAGTGTTGGTCTTCTTTCCACGGGCACCGTAAATTCGAGGGAAGACTAATCTGATGGGCATGAAACCCATCTCTCCTACAAAGGATGCCCACAATGGATCAACCAAGTAGTAGGTCCTCCCGAAGTTTCGGGAAGGGGCATGAACTAACAAAGGGGGTTGATGTTTTTTGTTTTGTTTTTTACTCTCCTCTATGTACTTAATACGCTCAAATATAGATACACATAAATTAAGGTCACGGTTGACGGCAATTGCCAACCACCGAGTTTGAACAATTGGCGTCCGGGTGGAGGATCGATTGGTTCTATGAGGGGCAAAACATTAGTCGATGGGTTGATTGGTCGATGGGATTATAAATTGATGATATACAATCTGGGATTATCGAGGCTTGAAGAACATTTGCTACTGGCCCGATGATAAGATTAGGATTTTCGAGACATCCCAAGTCTGTCAGTCCATGGTCCTCTACAAAGGAACAAAGTCTATGCTCTAGCACCGTGGATATGAATGGAAATGCTATCTGCTGCTACACACGTCGCTAAAAGGGAAGACAAAGCAAAACCAAAGAGTATTTTTGTGTAACCACAACCTTCTAAATCGGGTAAATGTAATTCTGTAGTAGAATATTCCACCTTTCGAGAAGATCTATGAAGACGAATCTCCTCTGTGACGTCTCTTTTTGCTACCTCCCACCGCTAAATACAAAAAAGTTGCTTGCCAGCTATTCGAGGCCTGATGTAGTGCTTAAAATTAGAAGGTTTCTAACCCCCCAGTCACATCTTAATTGCATTTAATTAAAATACACTGGGCTAAATATAGATCGGGTGATAAAAATAGCAGTTCCCATAGGAACCAGATTGCAAGCATTGGGCCTACTGGCTGACTATTCCCTTCCGAATACAAGGATTTTTTTTTATTTTTTTTCATCAGAGCTGAATGATACTTGAACAAGTTGCAAATGTCATATCTACACTATACAATATAGCCATGGTGGTCTCAGTCACAGAGGGGGGACGTTCTTCAATTCTGGATCCCAGAAGGGGGCATCCTATTTTTTAAATGGGGAATTTATCACAAAAAGCACAATTTTTGGTGCCCAATGCAATTTAAAAAAATGACAAGTCTTATTAAAATATAAAAAAATACAAAAAAAAAATCAGTCGCAAACCAGTCCGGAACTTGAAAGAGGCTGCTATGCACTTTTACTATTTCCCATTTTTAAAGAAATAAATAGTTATTTTAATTTAGGATGATCCATTGTCTGATCGCACGGAAAACATTACACCCTAAAAAAAGAGGTAACAAGACCCCTCTGTTTCCTATTATTATAAAAGAGTACAAGTTTTATAATACTAATCCATATTTTCTGTATTTAAAGCCAAATGTAAATAATATGTAAAAAAAAAAAAAAAAAAAGAAAACATTTATTACAAAAAAATTAAGAAAACAAAAACACGATATGCCAATAGAGGTATAAATAAAGTGCAGTGAATTCTGGGAACAGATACCTAGAATTTAGATATTTACAAACCTCAAACTGTCTCCGATGCTATGGACGTATGTTATTTATTTAAGCATGGTCTTTTAATTTGAAAGTGTTTTTGTAGATTCTACAATTTTTAATCTGTTCGTAGCTTTTTGATGTTCACGAGTTTTTTATTTTTATTTTAATACAATAAACCCTTTGTCTTCACCCTGCAAATTTGCACTTTTGTTTTCAGAAAGGGAAATAATTTCTCATTTCATTTAATGAAAATTGATCTATTTGAATATTGACAATTTGAGTCAAAATGCAAAATTTTAGATTTTTTTTTCTTCTACTATAAGGCACAACCATATATAGTGCAAATGCTGGGCTATAACACAAGGCACAGGTGACCCCTCATCATCTATTATGAGGTGCTGTAGTCCATGAAGCTGGATGTAGCTAAATATGGAAGTTGCTGTTGTATTATACATTTATCACAAAAACTCCTTTTTCCTTCCTGAAATACTTGAATTGGGACATTTGAATGATGTCTTAACCAGAGCACTGTATGAGAAGTCATTAAGGAAGATTATATATACACACACACACACACACACACACACACACACACACACACACACACACACACTTTTTTACATATACAATCTTCTTAGTGCTTGCACATTGGAGTGTTAACATGAGTGGCACCCAAATTTTTTTGCAGCATTCCTCATAGAGAAGGCTGTCGGGTCACCAGATGCCTAAATACTCAGAATTCAACTTTTTGACCTTATTATGGAACTTTTTTTCAAGACCACACAACAAGGTTGGGATTAAATTAACTAATTCCTCCCCCTCTCTTTCTAAATATTATGCAACATGGGTAAGTTATTCTATTTATTAAACATTATCTGACAAATTATAATTCAAAAATGTTACAAATTTTTTTTTTTCTACCTTACGGTAAAGACAAAGGGTTTGAACATGCAAATGGTTATTTCCTGTTGGAATTCGTGATAAGATGTACTGTAATGTCTTTAAACTCTGGTTGTCCCTAGCTTGATAAAGGGTAAGGGGTACAGCCTGGTCACCATCTTTAGCCAATTTTTATTTCCCTCTACGTTTGGCTTGCTGTTTCCATGTTGGGATCAGCATTTGACAATCCTTGTAAATAATTCTTTCTGGTTGTAACTTTTTTTTTTTTTTATTGTATCAAAGTCTTCCTAAAATGTACTGCACAGATCCTGGATTGTACAGATTTTTTATTAATATTATGTCTTATTTTATTATTTCTAAAATAAAATAAAATTTCAAATATTTACGTTTGTCATTTTTTTTTATTCTCTTGGGTAGTGGGAGTGGCTTAAAAAATAAATTTTTGTAAAAAGGCCACTTACACCCATTAATTATTGGTGTATTTAATGAGCATTCGTAAATTTGACATTTGGGGGAATAAAAAGAAACAATTGAAAAGAAAAAAAAGACCTTAAAGGAGATTAAAAAAAGAAAAAAAAAAAGTGTCTACAGCGCCACTCTTTTTCAATGGCTGTATCTGGTATTGCAGCTCAGCGTTCTCTTGAACATTGCAATGCAGACACAATACCCCTTAGTAGAAAGTAAATTATATTGAAACTTTTCAGTGACCTAATAAAGCCCTCAAATATGTCTCCATTGATCAAATCTCTTGTGACTATAATGGGCCACAGGTTGCCCATTTTTTGATTGATATTTTTAGTTATTTTTGTTTACATTAAATCTTCGAGTACAAATTTTTTTTAAGATCATAGTCAAAATCATTCTGACTTAATATTTGCATTGCCCCAAATGGGAAATTCTTAGACAATTATTAAAGGCTAGTATTGTAGCCATCAGGACCAGCACCAGGCAAACTTGGCAAGTTGCCAGGGCCCACTGGGCTTGAGGGTTTCATGGCCCTCTGGGTAAACAATCTCTTTGCTTGTTAAGCCAATAGTAACAGACCAGGGGCACACTATCGTCCAAGGGTCCACAAACGCCTGGAGGTGACCCGGATTCTTGACCAAGAACCCTAATAGTAGAAAAATTGATGACTCCAATTCCTATTCTTTTAGGGGAGTCAGGAGGTGATCTGGCCAGGACCAGGGTAGTAGCTATAGTGGGTGCAGAGGTAGCAGTGACATCAGTATTATAAATAGCACATGGTAGGTTGGGGGGCCGTGTTAAAGAATTTTCAGTGGGGCTCAGAAGCTTTAATATAGACCTTCGGCCAGATCAGGGGCGGGTATTGACAGAAGAGGACCCGCCCACGAGGAAAGGGGCTTGATGGCAGTGAAGACTGTTACCTGTATAGTATAAGCACCTTTTATGGTAGATTTAGGTTTCTATCATCGAGCAAAATTCTCATAGCTAGGACCATGTTGGTGGTCTATTTATTACCATTACATACAATGACAATACAGCAGGAACGCAGAAATTGTGGGCGCACTGAACCTGGTCCTGGACCAATGTGAGACCTGCAAAATGCCAAAGGGTCCTAGCAAAGACATGACCTTTCTGTTAGGGCTGATTCAGATGAACGTGGCGTTTTTGCGCACGTAAAACACGCAGCGTTTTGCCTGCGCAAAAGCCACTTACCTGCTCCGTGAGGCAGCATCATATGGTGCGCGGCTGCGTTCTTTTTGCGCAGCCGCCATCATTATGACACGCCATTTGGATGTTTGTAAACAGAAAAGCACGTGGTGCTTTTCTGTTTACATTCATCCTTTTGACAGCTGTTGCGCGAAACAGGCAGTCCGCACGGAAGTGCTTCCGTGCGACCTGCGTGGTTTTCACGCACCCATTGACTTCAATGGGTGCGTGATGCGCGAAATACGCCGAGATATTGAACATGTCGCGCTTTTTACGCAGCAGACAAACGATGCGCAAAAAGCACGGACTGTCTGTACTGCCCCATAGACTTCTATTGGTCCATGCGAGCCGCGTGAAAACCACGCGGCCTGCACGGACGCAGTTCATGTGAATCCGCCCTTAGACTAAGAGCTCCAAGATTTTCACGGCACTGTTTAAGAAGTGTGTAATTGAGACGATAATACCGAGCAGCAGTATATCCAGTAGTATCCTCTGCTAATACGCTTACACTGGAACTGGTCTGGATAAGTAGAGCTTAAAGCTCCTTGATTAATTGGGTGAACTCCATCTAGATTATTGGCATGCTGCTTAAGTAGAGAGCTATATTCTCATTAATGAAAGTCCAAAATCAATAGAAAAATAAAAAAACAAACCACCTTTATCAGGTAATTAGTTATTAAAGATCCCTTTCATATCCATCCCTCTCCTATCCATCCCAGAGATAGATAGATAGATAGATAGATAGATAGATAGATAGATAGATAGATAGATAGATAGATAGATAGATAGATAGATAGATAGATAGATAGATAGATATGAGATAGATAGATAGATAGAGATAGATAGATATAGATATGAGATAGTTAGATATAGATATGAGATATAGATATGAGATAGAGAGATAGATAGATATGAGATAGAGAGATAGATATGAGATAGATAGATATGAGATAGATATGAGATAGATAGATATGAGATAGATAGATATGAGATAGATAGATATGAGATAGATAGATAGATAGATAGGAGATAGATATAGATATGAGATAGATAGATAGATATGAGATATAGATATGAGATAGTTAGATATAGATATGAGATAGATAGATAGATAGATAGATATATAGATATGAGATAGAGAGATAGATATAGATATGAGATAGTTAGATATAGATAGATAGATAGATAGATAGATAGATAGATAGATAGATAGATAGATAGATAGATATGAGAGATAGATATGAGAGATAGATAGATAGATAGATAAACAACTATTCAACTAATAAATTCCTCAACACTAAATTTGATGTGAAATCCGAAATGTGCCGCGGTCATCAGAAATATTCCAATCCACATCAGATTCAGGATAATATCCTAACTTGACGGTGGGAACACCTCTGTACTCATCCTGAAGACCCCTGCCTGGTATTACTGTGATGATACTCTCAGATCTGTCCTGTAACCTCAGGGAGCACTACAGATAACATACAGATTATATCACTATGCTGAAGCAGGCAATACTCTGTATTAGGGAGTTGCTATTTAGGTGATTACCTAATGAAACCCCTCTAGAAGACCACCTCTTTGTGAAGACCACCCCCTCAACCAGACCAGATTTCCTTTGACTGATTTTCAGCTCCAATGTATACCATGCATACTAGAAGACTTTTCAATGCAATTTTGGGTTGTCGTCTCAAAGAGGTATTACACTGTATAATTTGAAGGGAACTCGTCACCGGCACAGACTTTCTTTACCTGTGACCGGTTCCTCTCAGTGGTCCAAAGAGGAAAAAACATCAGACTATAGACCATATCAAGGAGAAGTTCAATGGTTAAACTGTTTTTGCAAATTCACAGGGGAAATTTATTCTTGCAATTTTTTTTCTTGTTAAAACAAAGTTGACAGATCACATGTAGAAAGTACAATTCTGGGTGTGCTGGAAACATTTCTTATCATCCAAATTCAATGAATAGTGAAGAGTGAAACTACAGTGTGCCCTAAGCACCTTGCTGATTTCAGCCTGCACCCCCTGCTTGTTCATATGCTCCCTTAATAATATCCATTGATACATTCAGAATAAACCAAGGTGTTTTGCACCTCGAGCAGGAAACGGGGCTACATTTAGAGAGGGGATGCCCTTTTAACCCTAGACACACAGGGTGCATCAGCTACCCCTGTGTCTGGCTCTTTGTATTAATGGTTCAGCAGTATTATTAGATTCAGGAGCGGTTATGTGGTCACTTTATGTTGGCATTTGAGCACTGTATGGCGGTATTATACTGTACAGTATATTATTTTTGCAGTGTATGGAGGTGGCGCTACTGTATAGCATTGTTATTTAGATAACAGTGAGTATTATTTGGCCAGTGTACGGCACCACACCGCATGGCGCTTATAATTAGATATGGTTATTTGTGCACTATATAGCAGTACAATTTATAGCAACGGGGGACTAAAAAGGAATTGGATTCCGCTCTCCAAGGGTACGAATGATCTTGTGTTGGACATAATGTGGGTGTGGGTCAAAAGGACATAAAATGTCACTATGTTCCCATTAAGTCACCCAAGTTGCCCTATGGAAGGTTGACATATATGAGACCCTCGGAAATAGAAATATTCCACCATTGATAAATAGATTGCATGGCAACAGCGTAAAAAAGAAGATAAATCGAGTGTGTTTGGTCTGTGTGTGCTCACTTTATAATAACAGACGCTTCACGCTCGCCATAAAGGAGGAAGATACTTTTGATCCGACGTGCGCTGTTCCCTCTCATCCCTCAGAGTGACAAGTGTTTGCATTTGAAAGGGACAAGATATAAATCCCACCAGCGTATTCCTTTCCGCTGAAGGACAGAAAGTTCCAGGGATCGGATTACTTTGGACATAATTATGATGCATGTGGTATCAAGAATACTCTGCATGACATGATATCAAGCTACAAGTGACACTGGCCGTGTCAGACCGAAAATTAAAGGGACACCAACTTTACCCGGTTATGGCCATCAATGGTTAATTGGTGGGGTCCGACCTATGGCGCCCTTGCCAACAAGCACAATGAAGCCAGACATGGTGCTACCGTGAGTAAGTGAATTGGGCAGAATGCAGTGCCAGGCATAGCTGATCCTTCTGATCGTGCTGATCGTTGGACCCTCGCCGATCAAACAAGGATAGGCTATCAATGTCATATTCCCAGAAAGCTCCTTTAAGCAATCTGTTTATAAATGTTCTCCATAGCTGCTTTTCCTGCTACAACTGGAGACAGGAAGTTGCAACCATTGTAAGCCATTTTGGAGTTATATGGCGGAGTTTTCTGGTCACCCAGTCACCCACCTGTATACAATTATACATAGACACATCCTTGCCTTTCACTGATTCATTCCCATCTACTCACTGCCACTTTATAGGTTACATTTAACAAGGACAGAACTTTCTGATTGTATGTAAATAAGTAATGAAAAGTTCTGCAACTTTTTAATAAACTGTTTTTTTTAATTATTTCTTCCCGTTAAGATTTCTTTTTTCTGTCAGTGAAAGGTAACATTCTTATTTATATCCAGAGGCTGAGAACCAGTACAGACCAAACAAGTCTTGTAGCTCTAAATTTGCTACCGTTTTACCCAGTGTTGACTTATCTTTGTAAACTAGACAGCTTGATACAATTTACCTGCCCTGACACACTGTAGCAAACTATCAGGGTGAGCGAGAGATTTGTGCTGCTCAAGTATTAAGTTACAATTGTAGCAAACCTTTAACAATGAGAAGTATTAGGTCTGTATGGGTTTTCCCTTTGAATGTTCCCACAGAGAGCAAACTGAGATCTTAAAAAAAAAAAAAAGACATAAGTCGCACATTATAGCACAAAACAGCCGTGCGCCTAAATTTGTGACTTTTTTTTTTACGACATAATAGTGCTGAATCTTACATAATAAAGGAGGACCAAAGGATAAGAAAAAGAATAGCAGAACTTTTTATTTACATACCGACCCAAAAAATCCCTGCGTCTCATAAGATAACAAAAGTTGGATGGCTGGCAAACTGAGCAAACACCAGGGCCCCTGTTTCCTGGGGGACTTCCAGCAATGGGAACCCCAGGAGCAGACTAAAACTGCCCACCATTATTTAGCAGTATATTGTGGTATTATATGGGAACTATACGGCAGATTTATATGGGAACTATAGGGCAGTATTATATGGGAACTATAGGGCAGTATTATGTGGGAACCATAAGGCAGTATTATATGGGAACTACATGGCAGTATTATATGGGAACTATAGGGCAGTATTTATAGGGCAGTATTATATGGGAACTGTAGGACAGTATTATATGGGAACTATATGGCAGTTTTATATGGGAACTATATAGCAGTATTATATGGGAACTATAGGCAGTATTATATTGGAACTATATGGCAGTATTATATGGGAACTATATGGCAGTATTATATGGGAACTATATGGCAGTATTATATGGGAACTATATGGCAGTATTATGTGGGAACTATATGGCAGTATGTGGTAACTATATGGCAGTATTATATAGGGAATATACGGCAGTAGTATATAGGAACGATATGCTAGTTTTATATGGGAACTATATGGCAGTATTATATGGGAACTACATGGCAGTATTATATGGGAACTATAGGCAGTATTATATGGGAACTATAGGCAGTATTATATGGGAACTATAGGAAGTATTATATTGGAACTATATGGCAGTATTATATGGGAACTATAGGCAGTATTATATTGGAACTATATGGCAGTATTATATGGGAACTATATGGCAGTATTATATGGGAACTATATGGCAGTATTATATGGGAACTATATGGCAGTATTATGTGGGAACTATATGGCAGTATTATGTGGGAACTATATGGCAGTATTATATAGGGAATATACGGCAGTAGTATATAGGAACGATATGCTAGTTTTATATGGGAACTATATGGCAGTATTATATGGGAACTACATGGCAGTATTATATGGGAACTATAGGCAGTATTATATGGGAACTATAGGCAGTATTATATGGGAACTATAGGAAGTATTATATTGGAACTATATGGCAGTATTATATGGGAACTATATGGCAGTATTATGTGGTAACTATATGGCAGTATTATGTGGGAACTATATGGCAGTATTATGTAGGGAATATACGGCAGTAGTATATAGGAATGATATGCTAGTTTTATATGGGAAATATATGGCAGTATTATATGGGAACTACATGGCAGTATTATATGGGAACTATATGGCAGTACTATAGGCAGTATTATGTGGGAACTATAAGGCAGTATTATATAGGAACTATATGGCAGTATTATGTGGGAACTATATGGCAGTATTATGTGGGAACTATATGGCAGTATTATATGGGAACTATATGGCAGTATTATGTGGGAACTATATGGCAGTATTATGTGGGAACTATATGGCAGTATTATATAGGGAATATACGGCAGTAGTATATAGGAACGATATGCTAGTTTTATATGGGAACTATATGGCAGTATTATATGGGAACTACATGGCAGTATTATATGGGAACTATAGGCAGTATTATATGGGAACTATAGGCAGTATTATATGGGAACTATAGGAAGTATTATATTGGAACTATATGGCAGTATTATATGGGAACAATATGGCAGTATTATGTGGTAACTATATGGCAGTATTATGTGGGAACTATATGGCAGTATTATGTGGGAACTATATGGCAGTATTATGTAGGGAATATACGGCAGTAGTATATAGGAATGATATGCTAGTTTTATATGGGAAATATATGGCAGTATTATATGGGAACTACATGGCAGTATTATATGGGAACTATATGGCAGTACTATAGGCAGTATTATGTGGGAACTATAAGGCAGTATTATATAGGAACTATATGGCAGTATTATGTGGGAACTATATGGCAGTATTATTAAGGAACTATATGGCAGTATTACATAGGAACTATATGGCAGTATTATATGGGTAATATACATCAGTAGTATAAAGGAACGATATGGCAGTTTTATATGGGAACTATATGGCAGTATTTTATGGGAACTACATGGCGGAACTATAGGCAGTATTATGTGGGAACTATAAGGCAGTATTATATAGGAACTATATGGCAGTATTATGTGGGAACTATATGGCAGTATTATATAGGAACTATATGGCAGTATTATATGGGAACTATATGGCAGTATTATATGTGGTATATATGGCAGTAGTATATAGGAATGATATGTCAGTTTTATATGGGAACTATATGGCAGTATTATATGGGAACTATATGGCAGTACTATATGGGAACTATAGGCAGTATTATGTGGGAACTATAAGGCAGTATTACATAGGAACTATATGGGAGGATTATGTGGGAACTATATGGCAGTATTATGTGGGAACTATATGGCAGTATTATGTAGGAACTATATGGCAGTATTATATAGGAACTATATGGAAGTACTGCTTTAATGCTGCATAGTATTTGGGCCCTAAACGGAGATATTATGTGGGCTGTATATGGCAGTATTGTCTTAGCATTATATATTTATATATTGTGGTATCATGTGGACTGAAATTATGAGAGAAACTATCTAAAGGTGGCAAGCAGGGGGCCATACTTTGCATGTTGCCCAGAGCTTCATTATCTATAAATCTGGCCGTGCAGGTGGTGGTTGTATAATGACATGGTGAATATTGCTGCGTATCTGGACTAAGTTAATTTCCATGGCTGCCATTTATCCTTGGCACATGATGGCTACTTCAAGCCACACAGGGCATCATGTCCAAAGGATAATGAAGATAACTTTCCAGTGCATGGATATCAACACCAGTGAGGATCTCCGAGAAGAGTCGGACAGGGCGTGTGCCACCACCATCCCCAGCAATTGTTTACACTGCCATGATTATCTCATTTGCACGGCACAGCATCCTTTCTGCTCATTTCAGACATCTTTTAGAAAACATGTCATCCATAATGTGTAGAATTTATGAACAACCTGTCAACATTTAAATTGGTCGCCCTGAAAAGTAAAGGATGAAGAACGCAGAAGCATTCTATATTTTGCTATAGTAAGTCAGTAAACGTATGTTTTTATTTTGCCGTTAAGTCAGTAGCAGAAATCCGGCAGCATCTAATGAGCAATATGTACATGATTCTGACTGAGCTGAAAAAATCTGACATTTGTTACTAATTATCCCTGCGATGCTCGAAGTTAGTAAACCATGAAGCGCTGCTCCAGAGATATCAGCAAGTGACTATGTAAAAAAAAAAGTGGCACTTGTTACATCTGTGCATCCTAAGTAGTTTATGATATGATAAAACTTTACAAAGTTCTTACACTGCGCACAACAGCATGCAGTCAGTGGACGAGTGTGACTAGTTAGGTCACCAAACCAGGCATATGATGATATCACTGAATGTAAGATGTCTATTTGATTGGGAGGGGGTCAAAAAAGCCCAGACATCTGCAAGAGAAAGATGATAAACCAGTACAGGGATACTGTACAAACAGTGATGTCACAGTACAGGGATATTGCACACAGTGATATCACAGTACAAGGATAATATAAACAGTGACGTCACAGTACAGGGATAATGTACACAGTGATGTCACAGTACAGGGATAATGTACACAGTCATGTCACAGTACAGGGATAATATATACAGTGATGTCACAATACAGGGATAATGTACATGGTGATGGCACGGTACAGAGATTATAAACACTACAGGTATAATGGACAATGATTTCACAGCACAGAAATAATGCACACAGGGATGTCACAGTATAGGGATATTGTATAAAGTTATGTTACAGTAAAGCGATAACACACATGGTGCAGTCACAGCACAGGGATAATGTGCACAGTGATGTCACAGCACAGGGATAAAGGACATGGTGATGTCACAGTACAGAGATACCAGTACAGGGATAATGAAGACAATGATATCACAGCACAAAAATAATGTACACAGTGATGTCACAGTACAGGGATAATGCACACAGTGAGGTCACAGCACAGGGATAATGCACAGAAAGATGTCACAGTACATAATGTACACAGTGATCTGACCACCAAGTAACCATGGGGCTCCATAGCAAAACGTGGAATGAGGCTTCATAAAATGTTTCATCATCCATAGACATCACTAACTGCAGTGGGTTTAGATAGGCCCCCTTTGAAGTTGGGATCCAGCGATACCTGCTACCCTGGTAGTCACAGACCCGTTCCTTCCTAAAGTGCCAAGTGTTTGTGCTTGTGTGTGTTCTTCCTTTCAGGTACTTCAGCTTCACATTACATGACCATGGCAGCTAATTGGCGCAATGACTAGGGCACTGTGGAAGTGTGCATTGTTCGGCTGCCACGGTCATGCGACATAAGATCTCTATAAAAGTCATGTTACCATACCACTTTCAAATGAGAAGTGGTGGAACCAAGGCCGGCTTTAAGGATGTGAGACCTGTGCGGTCAAAGAGGGCACATTATCTGTCATAACTAAAGGGGGCACCACTGGCCCTGGTAGCATGAGCACCTGGAGCTTGCATCCCCAATCCTATGGAAAGGCAGTTACACGGGATGCAGCTTCATTTCCAAGTTATTGATTGGGCGATGTTATTTGTACATTGTATGATTGTATTATTTGGGTATTATATGTTACACCATAAGAAGATTGATAATAGACATTGCACAGGGCATCGGCCCTTGGTGAGACCCAGCGGAGGCAAAAGTCCTAAACCCCTTTAAAGAGGTCATCCCAGGATTAACATTTATCACCTGACCAAAGGTGTGATCGCTGGAACCCCCACCGATCCCCAGAACAAGGGTCCCGAAAACCCTTTAATGCAGGATTGCAGTAAGGAGGAGCTTGAATGGTGTCATATAGTGGATGGGTATTAAATGTTAATTTTAGGACAAGCCCTTTAAGTCAGTTTGCCAAATAAATTGCCTACCTCCCAACATTTAAATCCCCATTGGCGGACCTTTTAAGCCACGCCCCAATTTCACCAAAAATGGCAAATTTGGTTACATTTGCATAAACTCCACCCCTTTGGAGTTTTTTTGTAAGTCGTTGACCATGTTAAACGTACGTTGCAGATTAAATTCAATGTTTTGGTGGCCAGAATATTGCCGACAACCACTTTCCTACTACAAGGGTATGAAAGCATTAACACGGTATCACATAAGTAGGCAGGCAGCCTGGAGAACAGTGTTCTCACTGCACTACAAAGGCTTAAACAACAAAATTATATATTATTAACAATAATTGCAGCTGAGAATTGGAAAAAACAGGGTTTTCAACACGGCCTCCTCTGCACGGAGGGTAACAGCCTTCGAGAGGCTTCGGTTCACAAATCACTTACATTTGGTAAGTGGGAACAATGGGCTTTGTTTGAGATGTTACAGCTGTTTGATACATGCCGTTGTCTCATTGCGCTGACATCATTAATTATGCTAACCTTATTCCGCTTACTTCAAGGTAGTCTATTACCGCAAAAAGGTCTCTCCATCTAATTACCCATCCATGTATTCATCTACGTCTTACCTACTGCGAATGTAGCACACGGTGAATTAAGTATGATATGAAAATTTTACATCATAAAAGGGGTATCGCCTGTAATTAAAAGGGTAGCGTCCTCTTATACTAGCATTATTAAATGAGGTCTGGATGTACGGTAATTAGGCCACGACGAGTGTTCCCTTTGTTACAAAAACAGCCGTCATTTGTGTACGTACAGTAAGAAATCCAATTAAAACGTGGTTTAGACGGGTTGGACATTTAATATTGGGAAGGTTTTTATAACATAGAAATGTAAGCATCTTAAAGGTACAGTACGGAAACACTCATATAGTTAGTGCAGGGTCTGAGGGGGTGGTGCATGACACATCTCTGTTGTCTTTGAATCCTTGTGTAATGCACTGCCCTTTTTAGGTCCTGGACTAGACATAAGTGTATTAATTTGGAGAGTTCCTTTAAAGGAGACATGTCTGTTTTAGCAAATACTTGTATTCCCCATAATATCACAATTCTAGAACATCTTTTCTTAAAACTTTGCGTTGTTCCATTCACAACTCTTCATTGACAACTGGGTGTTACCGTTCCATTCGTCAAAGGGGCATGTCCCTACACAGTGAGACTGAGCACTGATTGGACAGTGTCAGACTGGGTAGACACTAATGTCCCAGGCTGCCATCTGCATTGATTTCTATTAGAATCCAAGTTGGAGGAGAAGCTAGCTACTTCCTTCCTCACAAAAATAAACACTTGGTCACTGATAACAATTTTTCACAGTCTAGCAGCATACTTTAGATTCAGTTAAGAGTATGTAAAGGATCTGCCAGACACAACTTCTGTGTCGACGCCCATAGGTAATCAGTCTGCAACTGCTTCTATGTCTGTGAGACTGACTCCATCTTCCACCACCCAGGATGGCAGGCTTAGGAGTGGGAGAGCCTATCACAGCCTGGCCAGACGGAGCTAGCTCCCGCCCTCTGTCTATTTATACCTGCCTTTCCTGTTCCTCCTTTGCTTGTGATTCTTCTCTGCTGGTTTCCTGGCCCTGCTGCAGCTTCTTGAACTACTGACCCTCTGCTTGTTTTTGACCTTGGCTTTACTGACCACTCTCCTGCTCTGCGTTTTTGTACCTCGCTCATCTCCTAGTTTGACTCGGCTCGTTCACTTCGCTTGTTGCTCACGGTGTCCCCGTGGGCAACTTCCCCATTTACCTGGTTTCTTTGTACCCTTGTCTGTTTGTCTGTCGTGCACCTATTGAGTGTAAGGACCGTCGCCCAGTTGTACCCCGTCGCCTAGGGCGGGTCATTGCAAGTAGGCAGGGACTGAGTGGCGGGTAGATTAGGGCTCACTTGTCTGTCTCCCTACCCCGACATTACAGAGTATCTCTGTACAGTTAGAGAAATAGGACAGGGGTAGGGATTTTTTTTACTGTGATAGACTGCAAGGGAGATCTGAAAGGGCCCTTTGGGTGACCAGGTGATTGAGAAATTAGCTTCATGAAATCTATTATGGCTGACAGGAAGTAGCTGACTGGAGGACCTTGTCTAAAAACAACACTTCATAGGAGGCAAGTAACCAGAGCAGGCTCGTTGAATACATTGTTCTAACAAGTAATGCTAGGATATTTGAGCTCAGAAACTGAATACATCTCTGTGATATAAGAAAAATGAAAATTTTTGTTTCAAGGGGGACCTTCTCTAGTTTTGGAGGTTCATCGGTTTGGCTAGAATCCCTCCCTTCCCTATTCATTGCTATGTGGAGGAAGGCAACCAACTTGTAGTTGCACCATACTTTTTCCTTTGATCCTCATGTAATTCACTTCGACGAGGCTCTGTAAGAGAAGCTTTAGGTGAGATTTAACAGGAACAAATGAGTTTCCTACAGTTAAATAACAGTCCTTGAAGAATTGGGACATACGAAGAATTCATAAGTAGTCATTCAATGTGGCTATCCAGCAAATCCAAGAATGGGTCATAGGTATGGCTTAGATCATAACCCATCCAACCATTTTGTAAACTACAGGGTGGGCCATTTATATGGATACACCTAAATAAAATGGGAATGGTTGGTGATATTAACTTCCTGTTTGTGGCAGATTAGTATATGGGAGGGGGAAACTTTTCAAGCTGGGTGTTGACCATGGCGGCCATTTTGAAGTTGGCCATTTTGTATCCAACTTTCGTTTTTTCAATGGGAAGAGGGTCATGTGACACATCAAACTTATCGAGAATTTCACAAGAAAAACAATGGTGTGCTTGGTTTTAATGTTAATTTATTCTTTCATGAGTTATTTACAAGTTTCTGACCACTTATAAAATGTGTTCAAAGTGCTGCCCATTGTGTTGGATTGTCAATGCAACCCTCTTCTCCCACTCTTCACACACTGATAGCAACACCGCAGAAGAAATGCCTCCCGATCTGACCCCCTTAGACTTTTATCTTTGGGGTCATCTGAAGGCAATTGTCTATGCTGTGAAGATACGAGATGTGCAGCAACTGAAACTACGGATACTGGAAGCCTGTGCTAGCATTTCTTCTGCGGTGTTGCTATCAGTGTGTGAGGAGTGGCAGAAGAGGGTTGCATTGACAATCCAACACAATGGGCAGCACTTTGAACACATTTTATAAGTGGTCAGAAACTTGTAAATAACTCATGAAAAAATAAAGTAACGTTAAAACCAAGCACACAATTGTTTTTCTTGTGAAATTCTCGATAAGTTTGATGTGTCACATGACCCTCTTCCCATTGAAAAAACTAAAGTTGGATACAAAATGTCCGACTTCAAAATGGCCGCCATGGTCAACACCCAGCTTGAAAAGTTTCCCCCCTCCCATATACTAATGTGCCACAAACAGGAAGTTAATATCACCAACCATTCCCATTTTATTTAGGTGTATCCATATAAATGGCCCACCCTGTATATACACATCTTACACACCCTGCCCATTGTATAACGTTCCCTTTTATCCAACCCTGGTCCTGTATGTGGACTTGGGTTACACTTTTGGCATGACGAGGGTTTGATACATGATGAAATACATAAAAAAAAAGTCTCCAGACTTGTGTAAAGTTGCATGGAAATGTCTAGAAGGTTCTACCAAGATGGTAGCATGCTCCTAATACGGAACTGGACTTTCTACCATATCTGGTGGTCTTGTCCTAGCATCAATTTGGGTGCCAGCAATCCCAGCCAATCCCCAAAGTCAGAATTTTAAGGTTTCTTTCATCCGCTTTGATTACAAATCAACCATCCATTGAAAAAAACACAGAATTCCCTTCCATAGACCAATGGATCTACAGATGTGACAAATTATACAAATTCGAAGGCTTAGCACTTTGGAAAATTCCTACTTGCTCCATCTATGTAACTATATGGAAACTTTGGGCACTTTATGAGAACTTTATTGTGCAGGGGTAGTAATAGTATGTTACAGGGGTAGGTGTAGATGACAGAAGTCCCAAAGCAGAGGTCAAAATTGTGCCTGTTGAGTCACTCCAATCTAAGGACAGAGAAACCTGCTCAACGATAGCTCAACTCCCTTACCAACCCTTGCCTGCTCCCCATTATTGGCTAACAGCCTGGTGCCCTTGCATGGATTCATACCACCAATGACAAGAAGTGGATGGGGTCTTCAGTTTCGGCTAATCCCCACTCTACTGGTCCCATAATGGCTGATGGGCTATTTCTGGTATGCCTACTCTCTCGGCAGGTGAACCACCACCATGCTGCCCAATGCTGCTGCCACAAAGACTTCTGATGTATGTGTTCATTGCTCAATGTATCCTACTCCCATATACTTGTGGCTCCATATGGTCTACTTTATGAAATTCATACCCATCTCAGACCAATGAACTATATACTGCCATATAACAATTTTCGTCTCTACCCACTTCTTCACTGTCTGTACATTTTTACCCAACAGAAACCAGATAGGAACAATAAGTTGGTCCACAAGGGAATGTCTAATGCCGGCCAATAAACCTACCATGCAAGTACCTGACCTGATCTAAAAATGTAATGGATGGAAGCATCCATATTTAAACATGGCCTTGTGGGTAATTAAAAAAATGGCTTTAAGTTGAGATAAGGAGGTACCAAAATTAGACTTTTCCAACCAAGTCTTCAACCAAACTTCAGGCCAACCTACTGAGACCTAGGTTGGGCTGAAGAGGTTTCCAAGTCAGGTCCCCCATTAAATTTCCCATATGGGATGGTGGCCTCCATAATGGTCTCATCTAAGCATCTTTTTTGTGACATGGTAGACGCCACCTGTTCCACAGTAGTATCATCATCTCACACGTTAAAGCCTTGAAGGAACGTTTCCCATACTAGAGGATGAGGTGACGTTCTCCATGAAATCAAGCAGGAAAATCGTGACAGAGGTAAAGATCTCCCAAGTTTGCTTTCGTCCTCTGATACACAGCAGCGCAGTTATAGGTTAATGTTGAATACATAATAGTGTATTGTGCAGGGGGAGAAGGAGCGACAACTCTCTCCTGGAAATTACAAGCCTGTCAGAATTGTGACACGGTGACGCACACTGCCAAATGTGTTCTTACATTCAGATTTTAACCCAATCCCTACTGAGATAAAATCATGAAAATAAATTGATGGCGTGTGGGTTGCACAAAGTGTTTGCATTACTGACTGAATTGTATTACTGCATAAACAGTAAGTTATGAATTCTTTACCTGAGTCTGCAGCCAGGTGCATGCGTACAGGTGAGCAGCATATGTTGCTGCTGTAGGACCCCCGCAGTGAAGGGGCCTGCTTCACCATTCCCTCATTGGTGCAGTTCAAAGCAGGGGCCTAGATAAATGCTCATGGGCCCCGGTGCATAAGTTAGTATTTGGGCCCCCCAACGTCTCTTCATGGCCGACAGCCCACAGCTTTTAACTCCATCGCTGGTTCTCCTAAGTGACCCATCAATGCAGCACTAGCAGCCAGGGGCGTCACTAAGGTCTAGAGACATCAGGGGCAATAGCCCCAAGATATAACTCTGCCCCCCGAAAAGTGTGTGTGTGTGTATGTATATATATATATATATATATATATATATATATATATATTGAAGACTGTATATCTGTAGGACTACGACCCCTATAGCACCGCCACTGGATAGGATGAGATACAGCAGCTCTACAGACAGTATCACATGATAGGATTAGATACAGCAGCTCTGCAGACAGTATCACATGATAGGATTAGATACAGTGGCTCTGCAGACAGTATCACACATATTAGGATGAGATACAGCAGCCCAGCAGACCGTATCACACATGATAGGATTATATACAGCGGCTCTGTAGACCTTATCACATATGATAGGATTAGATACACAGCTCAGCAGAGTATCACACATGACAGGATTAGATACACAGCTCAGCAGAGTATCACACGATAGGATTAGATACAGCGGCACTGCAGACAGTATCACACATGATAGGATAAGATACAGCGGCTCAGTAGACAGTATCGCACATGAGAAGATTAGATACACAGCTCAGCAGAGTATCACACATGATAGGATTATATATAGCGGCTCTGTAGACCGTATCACACATGATAGGATCAGATACAGAGGATCAGCAGACAGCATTACACATAGGATTGGATACAGCGCTCAGCAGACAGTATCACACATGATAGGATTAGATACAGCGGCTCAGCAGACAGTATCACACATAGGATTGGATACAGCGCTCAGCAGACAGTATCACACATGATAGGATTAGATACACAGCTCAGCAGACAGTATCACACATGATTAGATACAGCGGCTCAGCAGACAGTATCACACATTAGGATGAGATACAGCAGCTCAGCAGTGTATCACACATGATATGATTAGATACACAGCTCAGCAGAGTATCACACATGATCGAATCAGATACAGCGGCTCTGCAGACTGAATCACATGAAATTATTAGATACAGTGGCTCTGTAGACAGTATCACACATATGATTAGATACACAGCTCAGCAGAGTATCACACGATAGGATTCGATTTAGCAGCTCATCAGGCATTATCCCACATGATTAGATACAGCGGCTCAGCAGACAGTATCACACATTAGGATGAGATACAGCAGCTCAGCAGATAGTATCACACATTAGGATGAGATACAGCAGCTCAGCAGTGTATCACATATGATATTATTAGATACACAGCTCAGCAGAGTATTACACATGATAGGATTAGATACTATGGCTCTGCAGAGTATCACATGATAGGATTAGATACAGCAGCTCAGCAGACAGTATCACACGATAGGATTAGATACACAGCTTAGCAGAGTATCACGCACACATGATAGGATTAGACAGCAGTCGGTATCACATCATAGGCTTAGATACAGAGCAAATAGTATCACACAAGATAGGCTTAGCTACAAAGCCCAGCGGATAGTATCACACATGATAGGCTTAGATACAGAACCCAGTGGACATGATCACATGATATGCTTAGATACATACAGAACCCAGTGGACAGTATCACACATGATATGCTTAGCTACAGGCCAAGCAGACAGTATTACACATGTGTGATACTGTCTGCTGGGCCCTGTATCTGATCCTACCAAATGGTAGGCTTAGATACAAGGCCCCAGCAAATAGTTTTCTTATACTTACCATCCTCGTTTCTGAGCTGGGTCTTCGGCTACCTGCGCAGCGCGGATCCTGACGCTTTTTCAGTGTCACAACGTTGTGCGCCTAGACCCAACTCAGGGGCGATGTACGGAAGTATACATTTAGGTTACTGTAGTAACAGGGGTCCATGTAGTTTATTGTATAGGCCCCAGTTACTACAGTAACAGTGAATAGACATGGTACGTTATTCCCCCCTGGCTAGAGGGCCCAGTCACATTTGCGACCCCTATATCTACGCCACTGTACAGAAGCAAAGAGGAGCGAAAGTGATCCGAACCTGCTCCTCATCTACCGCCACGTAGACTTCTCCGCCAGGTAGCTGCATATAGATTCAATGCAGAGTTCCCAACCTCCACTCCAGAAATTTCTGGACAACTGAGGGAAAAATCACGGAGGGTGAATAGTGAATTAGCTTCTGTGTATAGGGGGTTTTATACATGACGATTATCGGGCAGACAGTTCATAGAACGCTCATTGCCAATAATTGTCCTGTGTACACAGGGCAGCGATTAGCAGATGAACGAGCAAACGCTGGATCATCTGCTGGTCGTATAGTTTTAAAGTAAAATATTATCGTTGTCGGCAGCACATCTTGGTGTGTAAACAGGGAGACGCGCTGCCGACATGATGATAATGTATGGGGACGAGCGATCGGAGTAACGACCGCTCATCCCCATCCATAGCTCTGTGTGACAGGAGCAAGCGAGCGCCAATCAATAAGGTCTAGTTGATCGGTGCACCGGCTGATTATCGATAGGTATAAAAGGGCCTTTAGTTTATCGCTCAAACCCTTTGTCTCTGTCCACCATTATTTCTACAGACAAACTGGTTCATCATCCCTCACCAACATCCAGTATTACCTGCATCTTACCTGCATGTGACTAAACCCAAGAGGAGGGTGAGCTGGGTTTATATAGGAGGCACGTGATTAATGGCAGACACACAAAGTAGATGTATCTTACTTTGTATGATTTGGTTATGTGTAGAGATGAGCGAACCGGGACAACCGAACCTGGTTTCGGACCGAACATCGGGAAAAGTTTGGTTCGCAGCGAATCCGAACTTCACCGGGTTTGGCCGAACCCGGCTACATTTTGGCGCCTGCCACATGTTAGATGTAAAATGGAGGATTTCACAAGATCACCTGACATCAGGCTACCCCATAATGCCTTGCAAACGGCTCTCCCCGCCAATTGGGAGGCAGCATAGGGGTGGGCTCAAGCCTGCAATAAAAGTCTATGCACGGAGCTCAGCGGCCATTTTAGAGACAGGAGCTGTAGGGATAGCATCTCTGTGCAGTAAGGGAAAGCTTTAGGAATCTAAAAGGCAGGAATCCAGCAATTGAAGGGGCTCATTCACTACTCACTACTCAGCCAGTGTGTGAATACGCTTTTATAAGGGGCTCATCCCCGTTGCATCCAACTTGCAATACAGGCAGGCTTTGTAGTACTACAACGCCCAGTATTCCCTGAGTCAGTGCACAGTGGCTGATAGAAATTCTCATTCATTGCAATTTGCCAAGCCAGTGCCAGTGTGTGAATACGCTTTTAGAAGGGGCTCATCCCCGGCCGTTAACATAACAAACAAATAACAATCCAACTTGCAATACAGGCAGCCTTTGTAGTAGACGTAGTACTACAACGCCCAGCATTCCCTGAGTGCACTGCAGCGTGGCTGATAGAAATTCTCATTCATTGCCATTTGCCAAGCCAGTGTCAGTGTGAATACGCTTTTAGAAGGGGCTCATCCCCGGCCGTTAACATAACGAAATAACAATCCAACTTGCAATACAGGCAGCCTTTGTAGTAGTAGTAGTAGTAGTACTACAAGGCCCAGCATTCCCTGAGTGCACCGCGGCGTGGCTGAGAGAAATTATCATTCATTGCCATTTGCCAAGCCAGTGTCAGTGTGAATACGCTTTTAGAAGGGGCTCATCCCCGGCCGTTAACATAACAAACAAATAACAATCCAACTTGCAATACAGGCAGCCTTTGTAGTAGTAGTAGTAGTAGTAGTAGTACTACAAGGCCCAGCATTCCCTGAGTGCACCGCGGCGTGGCTGATAGAAATTCTCATTTATTGCCATTTGCCAAGCCAGTGTCTGTGTGAATACGCTTTTAGAAGGGGCTCATCCCCGGCCGTTTACATAACGAAATAACAATCCAACTTGCAATATAGGCAGCCTTTGTAGTAGTAGTAGTACTACAAGGCCCAGCATTCCCTGAGTGCACCGCGGCGTGGCTGATAGAAATTCTCATTCATTGCCATTTGCCAAGCCAGTGTCAGTGTGTGAATACGCTTTTAGAAGGGGCTCATCCCTGGCCGTTAACATAACGAAATAACAATCCAACTTGCAATACAGGCAGCCTTTGTAGTAGTACTACAAGGCCCAGCATTCCCTGAGTGCACCGCGGCGTGGCTGATAGAAATTCTCATTCATTGCCATTTGCCAAGCCAGTGTCAGTGTGAATACGCTTTTAGAAGGGGCTCATCCCCGGCCGTTAACATAACGAAATAACAATCCAACTTGCAATACAGGCAGCCTTTGTAGTAGTAGTAGTAGTAGTAGTAGTAGTACTACAACGCCCAGCATTCCCTGAGTGCACCGCGGCGTGGCTGATAGAAATTATCATTCATTGCCATTTGCCAAGCCAGTGTCAGTGTGAATACGCTTTTAGAAGGGGCTCATCCCCGGCCGTTAACATAACGAAATAACAATCCAACTTGAAATACAGGCAGCCTTTGTAGTAGTAGTAGTACTACAAGGCCCAGCATTCCCTGAGTGCACCGCGGCGTGGCTGATAGAAATTCTCATTTATTGCCATTTGCCAAGCCAGTGTCTGTGTGAATACGCTTTTAGAAGGGGCTCATCCCCGGCCGTTTACATAACGAAATAACAATCCAACTTGCAATACAGGCAGCCTTTGTAGTAGACGTAGTAGTACTACAAGGCCCAGCATTCCCTGAGTGCACCGCGGCGTGGCTGATAGAAATTCTCATTCATTGCCATTTGCCAAGCCAGTGTCAGTGTGTGAATACGCTTTTAGAAGGGGCTCATCCCTGGCCATTAACATAACGAAATAACAATCCAACTTGCAATACAGGCAGCCTTTGTAGTAGTACTACAAGGCCCAGCATTCCCTGAGTGCACCGCGGCGTGGCTGATAAAAATTCTTATTCATTGCCATTTGCCAAGCCAGTGTCAGTGTGAATACGCTTTTAGAAGGGACTCATCCCCGGCCGTTAACATAACGAAATAACAATCCAACTTGCAATACAGGCAGCCTTTGTAGTAGTAGTAGTAGTAGTAGTAGTAGTAGTAGTAGTACTACAACGCCCAGCATTCCCTGAGTGCACCGCGGCGTGGCTGATAGAAATTCTCATTCATTGCCATTTGCCAAGCCAGTGTCAGTGTGTGAATACGCTTTTAGAAGGGGCTCATCCCCGGCCGTTAACATAAATAACAATCCAACTTGCAATACAGGCAGCCTTTGTAGTAGTACTACAAGGCCCAGCATTCCCTGAGTGCACCGCGGCGTGGCTGATACAAATTCTCATTCATTGCCATTTGCCAAGCCTGTGTCAGTGTGTGAATACGCTTTTAGAAGGGGCTCATCCCCGGCCGTTAACATAACGAAATAACAATCCAACTTGCAATACAGGCAGCCTAGTAGTACTACAAGGCCCAGCATTCCCTGAGTGCACCGCGGCGTGCCTGATAGAAATTCTCATTCATTGCCATTTGCCAAGCCAGTGTCAGTGTGAATACGCTTTTAGAAGGGGCTCATCCCCCGGGTTTTGATTCAACTTGCTGCACTCCAGCAGTGAAATGTCTGGTAAAAAAATGGTTGTGAAAGGACGGGGTAGAGGAAAAAACACCCATGCCGTGTCCTCCTCCAGTCCAAATGTTGGATCTGTTGGTGCCAGACCCAGTACCAGCATTTGTGGCACAAGACATGTGCCCACTTCCACTAGTAGCAGCAGCCATGTGCCTGCTGGTAGTAGTAGCAGTATCAGCAAGCCAGACTTGTCCATCTCCTCCGGTGGGCGGGTTACTTTAGACAATACGGCCATTGTGGACTGGTTGGCTGGCTCACGGTCATCTCAGCAGGAAGACTCTGACGATCTGGCTTCAAGCCAGGTTTCGTTGGATTCCAGATCCTCTACAGTTCCTTGGCACAGTGACAGTAGTAATATAGGTATTTCTAACGTTTCCATTCCATCATCTATGTCTTCACTCCCCCTTCCTAGCGGGAAGCCATCTTTCCTGAGAGTCCTAAGAGACATCTCCTCGGGTGCGAAGGAAGATACTCAACAACATAGTGATGATGATGATTTGTTTTCCGCGAGTCAGCCAACGGAGTGTGTTGTGGCGGTGGTGGAGGTGGAAGCGGTGTCCGAGACGCATAGCTGTGGTAGTGGGGGTGGTAGCCGTGGTGGCAGACGCAGTAATGAGGGGGGCATGGAGCCCGCCATGATGTCACATCACATTCACAACACAGTGACAGAAGTGGCGGGGATGATGAGGAGGGCTATGATGATGATGTTGTTTTAGACAGGACGTGGGAACCAGGTGACGAGGTGATGACGGCATCAGAGGAGGAGGGTAGTAGGGGCGGCACTGGCCGTGATAAAGAGCCAAGCCGAGGTAGGGGCAGAAGTCAATCTGCAAAACGTTGCAGCGGTAGGGTCAGCTCAGGAGCCGGTGCCGACGACACTGATGCTGGTGTTGGCACCCGAAAAAAGCCTGCCAGACAAGGAGCAAGTTCGGGTGGTGGTGGACGTGGTACTACCACTTTACGGTACTCTGCCGTGTGGCAATTTTTCTGTACCTTCCCGGAGGACGAAAAAATGGCACAGTGCCGTATCTGCAAGAAGAAAGTAAGGCGTGGGCAGGGTAGCAATGTAGGAACTACCGCTCTACGTAAACACATGGAGCGGCATCACAAGGCCATGTGGGACAATCGACATGCCCCACCACCATCATGTAGATCTAATGAAGACCCCTCTGCCGCTGCTGCTGCTGCTGCTGCTCCGAGTCCCTGTCATCTAAGTAGTAGCCAGGCCTTATCCATGTCGTTGTCATCATCAACATCATCACTGTCATCTAGTGCTCCTCCTACGTCCCGTCAGTTATCCATTACGGAATCGTTGTCCAATAAGCAACAATATATACCCAGTCATCCACTTGTCGTGCGGCTTAATTCACACCTGGCTAAGTTGTTGGTGGTGCAGTCGCTGCCATATCACCTGGTCGACTCCGCCGGCTTCAAGCAATTGATGGCGTGCGCTCAGCCTAGGTGGCGAATACCTAGCCGACATTACTTCTCCAAAACAGCTGTCCCTGCCTTGCACAAGCACGTGGAGGAAAAGGTGTGCCAGTCCTTGCAATTATCCGTGTGCAGCAGGGTACATGCCACCGTCGACACGTGGAGCAGCAACTATGGGCACGGACAGTACATGTCTTTCACGGCCCACTCGGTCAATATTTTGCAGTCCGATGCACCACCGCAGCAATGCCAGGCATTACCACCTCCACGCTTGTATCTTTCCGGTTCAACTCCGGACACCAGGCGCCTACCATCCTCCTCCTCCTACTCCTCCTCCTCCTTGCCTTCCTCAATGGAGGTCTTCCCGTCCCCGACAGGACACAGCGTATCTTACACTCCTCCTCCCTCCTCTTTTCATAGGTGCAAGGTGAAGCGCCACAACACTGTCTTACACCTGCTGAGCCTGGGCGAGAAAAGCCACACAGGGCAGGAGCTGCTGCTGTGCATCAAGGAGGAAATCGCACGCTGGCTGTCTCCTCTGAAACTCACACTGGGCAATGTTGTCTCTGATAACGGGAAGAACGTTGTGGCTGCACTGCGTCTAGGTCACCTGACACACGCTCCTTGCATGGCACATGTGATCAATCTGGTCATAACACGCTTCTTAAAGTCATATGTTGGTTTGAAGGGTGTGCTGGCCATGTCCAGGAGGGTTTGCGTTCGCTTTAGACGTTCGTATGCATTTAAGCACGCCCTCCTGGACTTGCAGCGTCAAAACAATCTCCCAGAATAAATCCTGATTTGCGACGGTCCAACACGCTGGAATTCCACCCTGCACATGTTTGACCGTCTGTACGAACAGCGGAAAGCCGTGAATGATTTCCTGATGCAGCAGACGGGCAGCGTTTGGAGCCAGTGTAATTTCGAGCTCAGGCACTGGCAGCTGATTAGAAACGCATGTCGCGTTTTGAGGTCCTTTGAGGAGGCCACACGATTTGTGAGTCGTGACGCTAGCGGAATGAACGATGTTATGCCGCTGATATTCATTATGGAGCAAACGCTCACAGCGATGATTCAGCAAAGGATGGAGGAAGGATCACATCTGGCTATGGATGTTGAGGAGGAGGAGGAGGAGGATGAGGATGAGGAAACAGGACCTGAAGAGGAGCTGGATTTGGAGATGGAATCACAGGAAGGGATAGGGGACGAGGCAGCCGCACAACATGACAGTGATGGTGGTGATGACGACCTTGATGATGGACAACCATGGCAGTATGGGGCGGAGATGGAACCAACCGGGCCCTCTGAAACGCTGGCCAGGATGGCGAGCTGTATGCTTCGTTACTTGCGCGCTGACTGTCGTATTGTTAGCATGAAGCAAGCAGGCCTGCCCCACCACAGGGCTTTGTCCTGTGACTGTCCAGTCTCTTTTTTTAATGTGCTGCTACTACTACTACTACCACCCTTGCTGTCTGTTGGCTACCTCTACTACCACCAATACACCTCCACTGCCGTCTGCTACAAGCAGGCCTGAGGCCTGCCCCACCACAGGGCTTTGTCCTGTGACTGTCCAGTCTCTTTTAATGTGCTGCTGCTACTACTACTACCACCCTTGCTGTCTGTGTTGGCTACCTCTACTACCACCAATACACCTCCACTGCCGTCTGCTACAAGCAGGCCTGAGGCCTGCCCCACCACAGGGCTTTGTCCTGTGACTGCCAAGCCTCTTTTAATGTGCTGCTACTACTACTACCACCCTTGCTGTCTGTGTTGGCTACCTCTACTACCACCAATACACCTTCACTGCCGTCTGCTACAAACAGGCCTGCCCCACCACAGGGCTTTGTCCTGTGACTGTCCAGTCTCTTTTAATGTGCTGCTACTACTACCACCCTTGCTGTCTGTGTTGGCTACCTCTACTACCACCAATACACCTCCACTGCCGTCTGCTACAAGCAGGCCTGGAGGGCTTGTGAAAAGCCATTGCTTGTTGCTTTTACATCCATGTATGGATGAACCCCGGCAGGCATCTGCCAATAAAAAGGGTAAATTTTTGGAGGGCTTGTGAAAAGCCATTGCTTGTTGCTTTTACATTACATCCATGTATGGATGAACCCCGGCAGGCATCTGCCAATAAAAAGGGTACATTTTTGGAGGGCTTGCACTCAAAAGCCATTGCTTGTTGCTTTTACATCCATGTATGGAAGAACCCCGGCAGGCATCTGCCAATAAAAAGGGTACATTTTTGGACGGCTTGTCAAAAGCCATTGCTTGTTGCTTTTACATCCATGTATGGATGAACCCCGGCAGGCATCTGCCAATAAAAACGGTAAATTTTTGGAGGGCTTGTCAAAAGCCATTGCTTGTTGCTTTTACATCTATGTATGGATGAACCCCGGCAGGCATCTGCCAATAAAAAGGGTACATTTTTGGAGGGCTTGTCAAAAGCCATTGCTTGTTGCTTTTACATTACATCCATGTATGGATGAACCCCGGCAGGCATCTGCCAATAAAAAGGGTACATTTTTGGAGGGCTTGTCAAAAGCCATTGCTTGTTGCTTTTACATCCATGTATGGATGAACCCCGGCAGGCATCTGCCACCATAAAGGGTAAATTTTTTGAGGGCTTGTCAAAAGCCATTGCTTCTTCTTTTACCACCTTATAGGTATGAACCCTGGCAGGCATCTGCCGCCAAAAATGGTTAATTAATTTTTGTACCTTTTTTAACAATGCACTAAGCATACAACATGCACAAGTGCAGTGGTTCTGTTAGTTATCACCGCGTCCCATCCGTTTTCCTATAGCCATACATGTTGGCGTAACTTTGACACTAACTTTGCCTCAAAGACAGCTCAAAAGTACTTGGATACACTCATGGGTGACCTAAGAGTGTTATACATGGCTTCTAGGGCTTTTAAACAGTGTTATACACGATTTTTAGGGGCTTTCTTGTATTACAGGTTCGGTCAGAACTAGTTCGGTCCGAATCGAACTTTTTCATGAAATTCTGCGAACCTGCCGAACCGAACTTTTCATACGTTCGCTCATCTCTAGTTATGTGTATAGAGATCAGAAACCCCTTTTCATTTTAAAAGGAGACAGCAAGTATGGAATACGTATAATATATGGTTTATGTGTAATATGTATGTTTTTGAAATTTAAACACAAATGTTACATAGTTACATAGTTACATAGTTAGTACGGCTGAAAAAAGACACAGGTCCATCAAGTTCAACCAAGGGATGGGAAAAGGGAAGGAAAAATTTCTACATATAGGAGTTAATACTTTTTTATTCTAGGAAATTATCGAACCCTTTTTTGCAGCCTCTCCTGTCCCTGCTGTGACGGCTCCTGCGGTAGGCTATTCCATAGATTCACAGTTCTCACGGTAAAGAAGGCTTGTCGCCTCTGCAGGTTGAACCTTTTTTTCTCCAGACGGAGGGAGTGTCCCCTTGTTTTTTGAGGGGGTTTTACAAGGAACAGGATTTCACCATATTTTTTGTATGTGCCATTAATATATTTATATAAGTTAATCATGTCCCCCCTTAGTCGTCTTTTTTAAAGGCTAAATAGGTTTAATTCTTTTAATCTTTCCTCATAACTTAAATTCTCTATGCCCCTAATTAGCTTCGTTGCTCTTCTTTGTATTTTTTCCAACTCCAGGGCATCCTTTCTATGAACTGGAGCCCAGAACTGAACTGCATATTCTAGATGAGGCCTCACTAATGCTTTGTAAAGTGGCAATATTACATCCCTGTCCCGTGAGTCCATTCCTCTTTTAATACACGACAATATCCTGCTGGCCTTTGAAGCAGCTGATTGACACTGCATGCCGTTATTTAGTTTATGATTTACAATTACACCCAGATCCTTCTCACCAAGTGACTCCCCCAGTGTAGCTCCCCCTAGGACATATGATGCATGCAGGTTGTTGGTACCCAGATGCATAACTTTACATTTATCTACATTAAACTTCATCTGCCAAGTGGACGCCCAAACACTTAGTTTGTTTAAATCTGCCTGCAATTCATGAACATCTTCCATAGACTGAACTATATTACATAGCTTGGTGTCATCTGCAAAAATAGAAATAGTGCTATTAATCCCATCTTCTATATCATTAATAAATAAGTTGAATAATAGTGGTCCCAGCACTGAACCCTGGGGTACACCACTTATTACCGGGGACCATTCAGAGTAGGAATCATTGACCACAACTCTCTGGATACGGTCCTTGAGCCAATTCTCAATCCAATAACAAACTATGTTTTCTAAACCTATAGTCCTTAATTTACCCATTAGGCGTCTATGGGGAACAGTGTCAAATGCCTTTGCAAAGTCCAAAAACACAAAATCCACAGCGGCCCCTCTGTCTAGACTTCTGCTCACCTCTTCATAAAAACAGATTAGGTTAGTTTGACAACTTCTGTCCTTAGTAAAACCGTGCTGGCTGTCACTTATAATACTATTTTTTTATCACATAATCCTGTATAAGGTCCCTCAATAGCCCCTCAAACATTTTCCCCACGATGGATGTTAAGCTTACTGGTCTATAATTACCCGGGGAAGACCTAGAGCTTTTTGAAAATCGGCACCACATTTGCGCTGCGCCAGTCCCTTGGCACTATACCAGTCACTAGAGATTCTCTGAATATTATGAAAGGGGGACAGAAATAACTGAACTAAGCTCTTTAAGAATTCTAGGGTGTAACCCATCTGGTCCCGGGGCCTTTTGCACATTTATTTAATTTAATTTAGCTTGGACCATATCTACATTCATCCAATTCAGTATATCAACTGATATATTAACAGCACTGGCAGCGGCTACATCAGCTGCTCTTTCTTCAGTTTTATATACAGAGCGGAAGAACCCATTTAGTAACTCTGCCTTCTCTTGATCCCCTATGATCAATATGCACGTCCCTTTAAGACTAGGATTCTGGGAAATAGAATATTTTGAATTTAAGTGCACCCAAAGGAGGGTGGGACAGGTTGCTATCCCACTAGTTCAATAGGTCACCAGGGAGTGGAAGCTATTCCATTGGGTGATCGTGTAGGGTAGGCTCTGCTGTCCCACTGGGTCATTTGTGAGCAGAAGCTATCTCACTG
The DNA here is from genome assembly GCF_050947455.1 of Rhinoderma darwinii. Taxonomy (NCBI): domain Eukaryota; kingdom Metazoa; phylum Chordata; class Amphibia; order Anura; family Rhinodermatidae; genus Rhinoderma; species Rhinoderma darwinii. Next base: position 60,231,504 of record NC_134699.1, read on the forward strand.
GGTTACCAAAAAACATACATTATTCTACTGGGTCTTCATGTGGAGGCCAAACCATTGGGTCATTAGGGATTGGAGACTATTACTGAGTCACTAGGAAGTGGATGTGACCTCTTCTTCAACATTATGAAGCTGAAATGGCTGGTCTACTTTTCAGGGGACCTGCGAACAGTAGTGACTCCATTTAGATCAGTCCATCTGTAAAGTTCACTATTGTGGTTGAGCTAGTAGTGAAACCAGAAGATGCGAGATTTGCCCAGACTCCCTTGGATGGGGGCACCTAACGGTACAGCGAGGCCTCCAGGAAAGCATCTTCTGACCCCTTACGGCACTGCAATGTTTACAGAGGGCAACCGCCATATATAGTAATTATCATCCATCTAGCATCTTGGAAGGCAAGTTAGTGGGCACACCCTTAGGACATTTAAGTAGTAAACCCTAATATAGAAGGACAGGTTTCAGTGACCATTAAATAATGGTGGCAATGGGCACATGGCTAGCGTAGAACACAATTAATTCACAATCCATTGTATATCTTCACACATGTACATGGGAAGACTATATATCAAATGCTAGCCCACGAAAGTGCCCATATCTATAGTTCCGGGAAAACAAAATGCTTCTTTTTTATGGACCGAGCCCTTACAAAACATCTTCATTTTTAATCTTGTTCATAAGATTAAAATTGTTGATTGTCCTCCCGCCCAAAAATGTTTTTGCCAATTTTTTGAAATTCCAAATTAGACATGTTTAATAGGGAAATGTCCCATAGTGGGCTGAGTCCCCTCGAATATCCCCAGCACAAGCTTCAGACATAGCCTTTTGCACAACGTCTGTGCAAATATTGATTTTTTTGCGTGTGTATTTTTACATCTTGCTGAAGCACATGATTATCACGGATTAGTGATCAGCAAATGCATTAAATTGGTGTGTATGGAAACTAATATGACAGATTAACTCTTTGACTGTCACTCCATATGTTGCTGGAAACAGGTGCAAAAACAGGATGGAAATTAAATTTTTGGGAATTACTGAGCCCAATTGATTTCCCTTTTGTAATTTTTTTATTACCCTAATTTTTTTTTAAAAAGGGCCAGTTCTAATATGTGATCAAATGTAGATGGATGCAAAGTGGTCAAACTGGGGTTCCTTGGCCCAACACAGGAAAAGATCCTAAGGTCCTACCCTCCATATACAGTGAAGGAAATAAGTATTTGATCCCTTGCTGATTTTGTAAGTTTGCCCACTGTCAAAGACATGAACAGTCTAGAATTTTTAGGCTAGGTTAATTTTACCAGTGAGAGATAGATTATATATAAAAAAATAAATAAAAAATCACTAAATTATATATATTTATTTGCATTGTGCACAGAGAAATAAGTATTTGATCCCTTTGGCAAACAAGACTTAATACTTGGTGGCAAAACCCTTGTTGGCAAGCACAGCAGTCAGACATTTTTTGTAGTTGATGATGAGGTTTGCACACATGTTAGATGGAATTTTGGCCCACTCCTCTTTGCAGATCATCTGTAAATCATTAAGATTTCGAGGCTGTCGCTTGGCAACTCGGATCTTCAGCTCCCTCCATAAGTTTTCGATGGGATTAAGGTCTGGAGACTGGCTAGGCCACTCCATGACCTTAATGTGCTTCTTTTTGAGCCACTCCTTTGTTGCCTTGGCTCTATGTTTCGGGTAATTGTCGTGCTGGAAGACCCAGCCACGAGCCATTTTTAATGTCCTGGTGGAGGGAAGGAGGTTGTCACTCAGGATTTGACGGTACATGGCTCCATCCATTCTCCCATTGATGCGGTGAAGTAGTCCTGTGCCCTTAGCAGAGAAACACCCCCAAAACATAATGTTTCCACCTCCATGCTTGACAGTGGGGACGGTGTTCTTTGGGTCATAGGCAGAATTTCTCTTCCTCCAAACACGGCGAGTTGAGTTAATGCCAAAGAGCTCAATTTTAGTCTCATCTGACCACAGCACCTTCTTCCAATCACTCTCAGAATCATCCAGATGTTCATTTGCAAACTTCAGACGGGCCTGTACATGTGCCTTCTTGAGCAGGGGGACCTTGCGGGCACTGCAGGATTTTAATCCATTACGGCGTAATGTGTTACCAATGGTTTTCTTGGTGACTGTGGTCCCAGCTGCCTTGAGATCATTAACAAGTTCCCCCCGTGTAGTTTTCGGCTAAGCTTTCACCTTCCTCAGGATCAAGGATACCCCACGAGGTGAGATTTTGCATGGAGCCCCAGATCGATGTCGATTGACAGTCATTTTGTATGTCTTCCATTTTCTTACTATTGCACCAACAGTTGTGTCCTTCTCACCCAGCGTCTTACTTATGGTTTTGTAGCCCATTCCAGCCTTGTGCAGGTCTATGATCTTGTCCCTGACGTCCTTAGAAAGCTCTTTGGTCTTGCCCATGTTGTAGAGGTTAGAGTCAGACTGATTAATTGAGTCTGTGGACAGGAGTCTTTTATACAGGTGACCATGTAAGACAGCTGTCTTTAATGCAGGCAGCAAGTTGATTTGGAGCGTGTAACTGGTCTGGAGGAGGCTGAACTCTTAATGGTTGGTAGGGGATCAAATACTTATTTCTCTGTGCACAATGCAAATAAATATATATAATTTTGACAATGTGATTTTCTTTTTTTTTTTTTTATATAATCTATCTCTCACTGGTAAAATTAACCTAGCCTAAAAATTCTAGACTGTTCATGACTTTGACAGTGGGCAAACTTACAAAATCAGCAAGGGATCAAATACTTATTTCCTCCACTGTATACAGTGTAGCATAGAGAGGCATACCTCCCAACTTTTGAATTCGGAAAAGAGGGACATTTAAGCCACGCCCATAACCATGCCAAATATCACACAAACACATCAAATCACGGCCAGATCTTTCTGCAAATAACACGCGCACATTCTCACTACGGATCTCTAGACTGTCTGGATATCACAGATATTATGGATTCGGTTATATCGTTTTTATGTTACTTTCCTATCTTGGGTATAACATTTGCTCATCACGGCGGCAGCAGCTGCAGGACAAACCAAAAGGCTGAGAACAATGAAAGTCAAGTGGGAGACCCTGTGGTGGATGACTTTTCAATTGACAGGTAGCAGAGTTACATGATGGGGATTTTTTTTTCCAGTTGTGTAACTCTGCTACCGGTCAATGGAGAAATCATCCACCAGAGGCCCCCTGTAGATAGCTCCACGCAGCCCCCCTGTAGATAGCTCCACACACAGCTCCCCTGTACATAGAGCCAGACACAGCCCCCCTGAACATAGTGCCAGACACAGCCCCCCTGTAGATAGCTCCACACACAGCCCCCCTGTAGATAGCGCCAGACACAGCTCCCCTGAAGATAGCTCCACACACAGCCCCCCTGTAGGTAGCTCCACACACAGCCCCCCTGTAGATAGCACCACACACCGCCCCCCTGTAGATAGCTCCACACATAGCCCCCCTGTAGATAGCTCCACACACAGCCCCCTGTAGATAGCTCCACACAGATCCCCCTGTAGATAGTGCCATACACAACCCCCTGTAGATAGCTCCAGATACAGCCCCTCTGTAGATAGCTCCACACACAGCCCCCTGTAGATAGCGTCAGATACAGCCCCCCTGTACATAGCATCAGATACAGCCCCCTGTAGATAGTGCCACTCATAGCCCCCTGTAGATAGCTCCACACACAGCCCCCTGTACATAGCGCCACACACAGACCCCTGTACATAGCGCCACACACAGCCCCCTATATATAGCTCCACACACAGCACCCCTGTAGATAGCTCCACACACAGCCCCCCAGTAGATAGCTCCACACACAGTCCCCCTGTAGGTGCCACATTGCTGCCAGAGCGGAGAGCGGTAGAGGTAGGCCTTATTCACACAACAGGGTCCGAGTGTCGGCCGATAAAAACGGCCGTTTTGTATCCGTTTTTTTCCCTGTCAGTTTTAAAATCGGATGAATTTCATTTAAATTTGTTGCCACACACAGCCCTCTGTAGATAATGCCACAGCCCCCCTGGTAGGTAATGCCACACAGCCCCCTGTAGGTAATGCCACCCAGCCACCTGCAGGTAATGCCACCCAGCCCCCTGTAGGTAATGCCACACAGTCCCCTGTAGGTTGCACCCATCCCCCCCCCCTTCCAGGAGAAGTCACTGACTTCAATGTCCATATATGGACAGTGTAGTCACTGACTTCTCCTGTAGAGGAATCCCCGTCCACAGGGTCGGGGATTCCGCTTCAGAAGTGAGTGACGTCACTGTGTCCATATATGGACAGTGTAGTCACTCACTTCTCCTGTAGCGGAATCCCCGGCCACAGGATCGGGGATACCGCTTGAGTAGTGAGTGACATCGCTGTATCCATATATGGTGTAACGTCCGTGGTCGCTGACCACGAACTCCTTCCATCCAGTCGACGCCCTTCTCTCAAGAGATGTCTGCACATACGGCCGTCCTGCTCCACTATGACCACCAGGGTGCGCTCACGAGCTCAGTCCAGACTTAAGAAGCATGTTGGTGATTTGAGCTAATTGCTCCAGAGCACCCTGTGCTATAAGAAGGTCCCAGCCCCATCCTCCCACGCCTGAGCCTTGTTGTTGTATCCCTAGTCTGTCTTGCAAATGGCCCCCTAGTGTTTCCTGCTCCCAGTGTTTTCCTGATCCTGTTTCCTGTTCCTGTATCCTGAATCTAGTGTCGTGCTTGCTGTAGCCGTGCTGTACTGTATTCTACGCCTGACCTGCCTCTCCACACCTGACGTCCACCTGCTGCCAAGTTCCTGCCTAGCCTGCCTCGCTACTATCTGAGCTGCCACAGGTACCCTATACGAACTATAAATATTTACCTGCGTCCTGTTGGCCAGCTGCCATACCGTCAAGACGGTACGGCCCATTGAGTCCACGAACCAGTCGTGACATATGGACAGTGTAGTCACTCACTTCTCCTATAGCAGAATCCTCAATCCCCGGCCGGGGATTGGGGATTCCGACTCATACAGGGAGCAAAAAAGACCCTCCTCCTCACATGCACTCTGCACTGTGAGGAGGAGGAGGAGAGAGAGCGCAAGCGACGGAAGACACAGCCGTCACTCGGGATACATTCCGGTGATGGCCGTGTATTACCCGGCCCCATAGACTTCTATGGGTGCCGGGCGGCCGGGTAAACGGCCGAAAATAGGGCATGTCCCATTATATGACGGCCAGGTTTTCCGGGCCGTCAAAAAATCGGTCGTGTGAATAGCCCCATTAGAGGTCTATTGTTCCTACTGCAGCCGTGTGACAGCCGTTTTATGAATGGCTGTAACCCGGTCGTGTGAATAAGGGCTTAGCCGGCCCTACTGCTGCCGCTCTCTGCTCTGCTTTGACGTCACTCACCGTCAGAAGAAAGCAGGAGTCTTGCAGCAGCGTTCTCACTGGTGTCAATGCCGGCCCGGGAGTGAACCAGTCCAGTCACCTGACCGGTGAGGTCAGATGACAGGTCAGGTGACTGGACTGGTCCACTCACGGGCCGGCATCGATCCCAGCGAGAACACCGCCGCAAGACTCTTGCCTTCTTCTGATCGCTGCTGCAGTCAGCAGCGATCAGCTGTTCTGATGCAGCGCCCAGCGGGACATTTACAGACCGCCCGGGACGGCGGGACTGCGGTGAGAAACCGGGACTGTCCCGCCGGATCCGGGACAGTTAGGAGGTATGGAGGGGCAGTCTACTGTATAGCAAAAAGAACTTCCTATAACAGATTCATTATATAGCTATACTGATATGTGGGTAAACTGGGCAGGACCGGCATGACCTACATCTATAGTACCTACACCCATCTCGTAGCGACAATGTGTTTGCTATGTAACCGGACTTTCTTTACATGACTGATCTGGCAGATGTAACTTATCCACACAATTCTTTAATTGTTCTCTGAACTTCAGAAGGTGCTAGGAGTTGTAGTACAGATCCGCCCTCGCTAAATGATAGAGTCGAGATGTAGTCCACTAATTACAGCTGTATAAACACTTCGCAGGTGTCAACACAGTTCAAACCCATTAGCAGTTCAGCGCAGTTCACGAGAAAGGGAAACAAATCCAATGTTGTGGGACTTTACTGAGATGGTGTTTTGGAAATTGTAGACGTTGCAAAAATATAAGCGGTGCACCTGATATTTTTGGTAAAACTGGCCTCTTCTTACAAAAATATAAATTCAGATCACTGTAAAGTCCGATCTACTTTCTGGAAACATTTCATAGGAGTAAAGACGAAGGAAAACAGACCCAAAGGAAAGGTATTGGACTGATAGAAAACAGTTTCATCAGTCCCACAATTTTTTGGACATACTAAAATGGGAAATCCAGCTTGACTTATTTTCTAATACAGAATAAGGACAAAAGTATTGGGACAGCTACACATTGCACCTACAGGAGAATTTTTGACATCCCATTCTAAGGCCTTATTCACACGAACATATTTTACGTCCGTGATACGCGCGTAAAAATCACGCGTGTCTTACGGACCTATGTTAGGCAATGGGGACGTTCAGACTGTTGGTGATTTTCATGCAGCGTGTGTCCCCTGCGTAAAACTCACGACATGTCCTATACTTGGCCATTTTTCGTGCATCACGCACCCATTGAAATCAATGGGTGCGTGAAAATCGCGCACGGCACACCGAAACACTTTTGTGTCCCGCGCGTGATTCGCGCTACAGTTGTAAAACAAATTCATGAAAACATAAAAGCACCTCCTGCTTTTATGTTTGTAAACATAATAACAGAGTGTCATAACGATGCCATATGCGCGAAAATCACGCAGCCACGCACCAAATGCTGATGCCACACGGAACTGCTACGCGTGCAAAACGCAGTGTTTTTTGCGCGCCCAATACGCAAACACTCGTGTGAATAAGGCCTAAATCTGTAGACATTAATATAGAGTTGGTTCCCCCTTTGCAGCTAAAACATCTTCCACTCTTCTCCGGAAGGATTTCTTCAAGATTTTGGAGTCTGGGGGAATTTTCACCCTTTCATCCAGATCATTTGTGAGGTCAGACACTGATGTTGGGGGAGAGGGTCTGTCTCGTAATCTCTGTTCTCGTTCAACCCAAAGATGTTGGATGGGGTTGAGTACAGGACTCTGTGCGGCCACTCAAGTTCTTCCACATCAAACTCACCCACCATGTCTTTTTGGACTTTATGCACTGGGCCGCAGTCATGTTGGATCAGAAAAGAGCTGAACCCCAAACTGTTCCCACAAAGTTGGAAGCTACAATTGTCCAAAATGTCTTGCTGTGCTGAAGCATTAAGATTTCCCTTCACTGGAACTAAGAGGCCGAGGTCGACCCCGTAACTCAACCCAATAGCATTACCGTTACCCTCCTCTACCAAACTTTACAGCTGGTACAATGCAGTCGGGCAGGTAACGTTCTCCTGGCATTCACCAAACCCAGACTCATCCATCAGACCGCGAGATAGAGATGCGTCACCCCACAGAACATGTTTCCATTGCTCCAGAGTCCAGTGGCAGCGGCTTTACACCACTCCACCCGCCGCTTGGCATTGTGCTTGATGATGTAAGGCTGACAAGCAGCTGCTTGGCCACAGAAACCCATGAATTTCCAAAAGTTTTAGATTCGCTGCATTCAGAAAATGTTTGGATTGGTGGTGCACAAATCATCGATGAGCGCCGGCCACTATTTTACAGTTTAGAAAAAGGATCACATGACCTCAGGCGGTTTTCCCCATAATGCCTTGCAGGCAGCCTTCCCAAAATCCCTCCCTCTACACTTATATGTTGCTGTCACTTTCACATTACTACTGCTGTTTTGGCTTTAAGTGCTTGAAAGGAGTTGAACACAGTCCTGGAAGACATCAGAGCATCCGAAGCGCATTTTTAGGGCATTCAGGGCACTTTCTATTTGTGTCAAATTCATTCGGACCGAATCTAATCAGAAGGCCGATTCGACCTAATCGGACCCGAAACAGATTTCAGGAATTTCGTTAATTTCTGTTGGTGGAGGCCTCTGGGGAATACATTGAGCGGGGGGCCTATCTCATTGCCCACGTGGGATTTTCCCCAAGTGGAGAAGGCCTACTCCGTTTGCCCTTCCTATCATTTGGCCCAGACGCCTATGCGTGGAGCTGGTTTTCAATGGTGCTTTGCTCTGAATCTGCATCAGTCTCGAAAGGGCGCAAGTGCTCGTGACAGCTCTGTGCTCCCTTCATTTGGAAAAGCCAAGGTCACAGGCTTACACTAACATTACTTTCTGAACGGTCTATGAGAAAATGATGGGATTAAGAATTATCATGGATCACTTGTTGTTATTAGCATTTCACAAAACTCCACTAAGAATTTCCTATATGGGTCATTACACAAATGCAATTTATTCTGTGATGGAAAATTTTCCAGATTGTAAAACTCACCCCTGTTGTTATAAGATACTAGAAATATTGAATTGGTTATCTGATCAGTATTAAATCTTTACCAGTATTCCTAAAGGGGTTCAAGTAATTTTTATTTAAGGTTTAATAGCTTAATAGGTTTTATTGGAATTCATACATTCACTCACCACAGACTTTTCACTGTATGTACACATATAGCAACCCTTTTTTTGTATTGCTCCAATGCATTTATAATAATGAAGCAACTTTGCGAATAGTCTCATTAAAAAAAAAATATATATATATATTTTGTGTTTACAGCTCCTGTGCAGACTTATGTGTCTCTATGGTTACAGACTACATACACTACTGTGTAGTCTGACCCTGCAGTCATACTCTCTTCCAAGTATCCCCTACTTTTGTCTAACTTATCAAATGTATGTTGCCAAAAAGCAAGAGAGCAAGTAGCAGGGTTCACCCATTAAATATGGTACCAGATGGCATCATATTGATAATAATTATATTGAGTGGAGTTTAGCGGAGGCCAGGGTCGGACTGACCCACTAAAGTACCAGAGGATCCATTATATTGATGATGAATGTATTCAGTGAAGTATAGTAGAGTCCAGCGTTGGACTGGCCCACTAAAGTACCAGAGGAACCATTATATGGATGATTAATATATTCAGTGAAGTATAGAAGAGTCCAGAACCGGACTGGCCCACTAGAGTACCAGAGAAACCATTACATTGATGAAGATTATATTCAGTGGATTATGGTGCAGGTCAGAGCCGGACTGGCCCACTAGAGTACCAGAGGAACCATATCGATGACGATTATATTCAGTGGTTTATATTGGAGGCCAAGGTGCACTGGCCACCTAGAATACCGGAGTATTCTCCGGTGGTCCCAAACTCTGACACAATAATTGGAACCTAATATGAAAAAGTCCAGTAGTAGACCATCCCATTTGGAGCTGACTTTGCAGACAATCACTTGCCCCTAGGGTCCATTTTTGATGGGATGATTCCCACATAACCTATTAGACTTTGTTGATGATATGTCCTGTGTGGGCAATGATTTTAACATTGTCTAAGATGTAATGAAAAGAGGATATGCACATTTTCTATATAACCGGAAGGAGGCTCCTCAGAACCATTTCCTCTGGTGGACCCAAGGAACTCCCAGTCCAAAACTGGTGAACAACGTAGCTATAGGGATGGTTGAGAAGATCTAGGAGATTGGTCTATTAACCACCATATTTGTGGTCGGAGATCCCGGCATATTATACAACCATAGAAATATGTTATATATGTCCGGTGATATTTTATTTTATAACTTTATCCGTGACATGCACCCCACCCAAACTTATTATTTGTGGAGTATGGGGGTGGGGGACAGGTTTTTG